>NC_133133.1:56046916-56659482 GCF_048418815.1 Hemitrygon akajei | reverse complement strand
AGGCCCTTTCCCATCCTCAGGTTTCACCCGGTAAACTGGCAGGTTCGGCATCTGACTCTCTATTACATAGGGGCTGGCCGCCCATCGGTCTGCCAACTTGTGCTTACCAGGGAGTCCCAAATTCCGTAAAAGGACACGGTCGCCCGGCAATAATTGAACAAACTTCACCTTTCGATCATACCGCATCTTATTCCTCTGATTTTGTTTGGTAGCCGCCGCCTCGGCCAACACGTACGCCCGCTGTAACTCCCTCTTCATGTCGGACACATACTTTAGATGGGACTTCCCGGGTAATTCACCCACTTCACCCCCAAAACACAAGTCAATGGGCAACCTCGCTTCCCGCCCGAACATCAGATAATAGGGCGAATATCCTGTAGCATCATTGCGAGTACAATTGTAACAGTGAACCAATTGTCCAATATGACGACTCCACCTGCTTTTCTGCCCAATCTCCAGCGTCCCGAGCATATCCAACAGGGTCCGGTTGAACCTCTCTGGCTGCGGATCTCCCTGTGGGTGATAAGGGGTAGTCCTGGATTTCTCAACCCCAAGCATAGTCAGTAATTCATGGATAAGGCGGCTCTCAAAGTCCCGCCCCTGATCGCTATGGATTCACCTGGGAAGGCCGTAATGAACAAAATACTTCTCCCATAATACCTTCACCACTGTCGTCGCCTTCTGATCCTTAGTGGGAAATGCCTGAGCATAGCGAGTGTAATGATCGGTGATGACTAAGACATTCGCGGTGTTGCTGGTGTCAGGATCAATCGACAGAAAATCCATTCATACCAGGTCCAGAGGTCCCGCACTCTGCAAGTGCGACAGTGGAGCCGCCAACGCGGGCAGGGTCTTCCTCCGGATGCAACGACTGCAGCCCCTACAGTATTCTTCGACTTCCCCCCTCATCCAGGGCCAGTAGAACAGGGCTTTGAGTAATCCATAGGTCTTTTCCACCCCCAAGTGTCCAGAATCATCATGTAGGGCCTGGAGTACAGCCTGCCGATACTCCTCCGGCAGGACCAGTTGCCAACAGTGGGGTTGGTCCGGAGGCGCCGTTACCCGGTACAAGATTTGGTTCTTTAACTTCAACCGAGACCACTCCTTCAACAACAGGGGCACGAATGGGTGTTTCGCCTTCTCAGCCAACGCCCCATCCCCCTTCTCGACCGCTCTCCACACTGTGCCAATGCCCGGGTCATTCTGAGCAGCTGCCACTTCCCCCGGACTCAGTTCCGGCAACTGTTTAGTCCGCAGTGCGGTCAGGTCACAGTAAGCTAGGGGTATGGCGTCGTCAAAAACCCCCAAATGGTCCACGGCTCGTTCCAGCCTCCCTCTTCCCTCGGCCTTCACGGTGATAGCAAACTGGCACATCGCCTTCACTCCAGGGGCAGGGACACTCTCCCACTCCTCGTCCCTCTCCTGTTCCCCCGGCTCCCGATGAGACAAAGCATCCGCATCGACATTCTTGCTTCCGGGGCGGTACCTCAGGCTGAAATCATATACCGACAAGGTCGCCAGCCACCGATGTCCTGTGGCATCCAGCTTCGCCAAAGTCAAAATATAAGTGAGAGGATTGTTATCCGTTCGCACCTCAAACTTGGCTCCGTACAGGTAATCGCCCAGCTTGTCCACCACCGCCCACTTCAGCGCCAGGAACTCCAACTTGTGAGTGGGATGGTTTCTCTCCGATGGCGACAAGCTTCGGCTGACAAAGGCTACCGGCCTCAATGCTTTGCCATGGCTCCTGGTACAGAACAGCCCCGAGACCCTCTCGACTGGCATCCGTGTGCAGCACATATGGTTTCTGGGGATCGGCAAAAGCCAACACCGGGGCCTGGGTCAGTGCCTTTTTCAAAGATCGGAACGCCTCTTCACATTGATCGTCCCATCTCGAGCCAAAAGGTTCCGCCGGGTTCCAGTATCCTCCAGTGTCCTGCCTCTGGTCCCCCGTCCTTTTCTTTCCCACCGGGGGATAGCCACACAACAGCTGAGTCAATGGGTGACACACTTTGGCGTATCCTTTCACAAATCGCCGGTAATACCCACAGAACCCCAAAAATGAGCGCAGAGCGCCCACTTTCTGGGGTCTCGGCCAGGTGGTCATGGCCTCTATCTTGGTTGGATCAGTAGCCACTTCCTCTCGTGAAATTATATGGCCAACGTAGCTAACCGACGACTTGCAGAACTGGCATTTGTCCAGGGAAAGCTTCAACCCTTCTTCATTAAGTCGGCCCAACACCTTCAACAGCCTCTCCTCATGTTCCTCCAAAGTCGATCCAAACACTATCAAATCGTCCAGGTACACCAGCACCTCTAACAGATTCATATCCCCCACAGTTCTCTCCATGAGCCTCTGGAAGGTGGCTGGGGCTCCCGATATGCCTTGGGGCATTCGTTCGAACTGAAAGAACCCCAGCGGGCAGATGAAAGCGGTCTTCTCTTTATCGCCTGGACTCATCGGGATCTGGTAATACCCACTTCTTAAATCCAGCACACTGAACCATTTCGCACCGCTCAGGCAGGCCAGCGCATCCTTGACTCTTGGGACAGTATATTGATCAGGGACAGATCACCAATTCAACGTCCTGTAGTCAACACACATGCGCACTCACCCATTCTTCTTCCGTGCCACCACTATTGGGGACGCATAAGGACTTCGGGACTCAGCTATGATTCCGGCCTCCTTCAACTTGCACAAGTGCTGCCGCATGTCCTCAACATCTGCCGGAGCCAGCCGCTGGGATCTCTCTCGGAACGGGGTGTCCTCCGTCACCCGAATGGTGTGGCGAGTGCTTTTGGAGCAGCCAACATCAAACTCGCCCCGAGAAAAAACAGCTTCCATCTTCAGCATCTTCTCCACTAGCCTGTGTTTCCACTCCGGCGACACAGGGGAATCCCTGAAGTCAAAGACTTCAGTGGTCAGCTCCCTTCGATGCTCCGATCCCTCCCCGTTAGGGGTTCTCACTGGTGCGCTAGACATTACTGTCACTGGGAACAGATGTGCCAGCGGCATTCCCTTCTTAAAGGTGATTTCTCTTGCCGTGGTGTTCCTGACACTTATAGCTATACGCCTCGCATGTACCACCCCTGGTCTCTGCACTTCGGGCCTCACCAGCGCCCCCGCCGGAAATCGTGTCTCCCCTTCAAGATCATCCGGGGCGTCTACTAACAGGGCTTCGCCCGTCGGCACTCCTGGGAATCTGGGGGTCCCCATCACTAACGCTACCTCCCCGCGTCGGATCACCCTGGGCCTCGCCTGCGTACACCACACCGTCCCTCATTTACACTCCGAGTCCAGTCCTAGGGAGGCAACCCCTTCTTCGAACACTGCTCGAAACACTGGATGCACCAAGAGGGTCTCCAGAAAGTCTTCCCCCGCTTTCTCCTTACAAGCTCCCAGGAGCCGTCGCACAACGGGGGAATTAGTCCCCACCAGGAGGGCAGCACCAACTGGTTTCCACCGGGTCAGGACACACCAACACCAACGTCTCAATAGCTTCAGACACTCCCACATCGCCCTCCGAGAACTCCAATCTCACCGATAGGTACCCATCGTACAGGTAGTCACCCTCGCTCACACCCCAAATCTGCAGGGCGTCAAATGGGGTTACGGGCAAATGTTTTAGATATTGGTTGTAGAAAGACTGGTACAATAAGGTCACCTGCGATCCCGTATCCAGAACGGCTTTTGCGTAAACTCCCTCTATCCGTAGACCTACACTGGCACAGGGTCCTACCAGCCCATCTGGAATAGAAGCGTGGGCACCCAGTGGTCCCCTGGCTGATCTCTGGGAACGTGTTCCTCCAGAGGTTCCAGTCCGTTCCCTCACTGAGCCTCTCCTAAGTTTCCCGACACCTCCCCCTTCTTAGTCGCAGGGGGGGGGGGCTTGTCCTCCGCGGAACTCCTTGTCTCTCACAATCCCACCTAAAGTGTCCCTCCTCTCCACAGCTATAACACACCCTCGGCCGCCCACAGTCCCACCTGAAATGCCCCTCTTTCCCACAGTTAAAGCACACGCTGCCTGCCGCCCCTCCTCTCCCAGGACGACTCCCGCTCCCAACCCACGGCACTGGTCGCCCCTGAGAGTGGGTACCTCCCCTGTCCCTCCCCTCCAGAGGGGGTTCTCTACCCCCCGGTGGGTTGTCATTCCTCCACCCAGCCACCACTTCCTGTATCGCTGAGGATCGCTCCCATAGGCCCGCGCCCCTTTTCCGCCCCAACGCTCTCTCTTCCTCCCGCACCTCTCTAATCAGTTGCCCGAACGATGGAGGGGGGCCTTTCTTATAAGCCTGCCGGATAGTCCACGCCACCTTGTCCTCCTCCAGAGAGCCACTGAATAACTGACTCATCCTCACGCTAGCCACGTCAGGCGCCTTCTCTACCCCCCGGCGCCGCAGCCCCGAGAGCATCCCCTCCATCCTAAATATGTACTCGGAGAGCTTTTCCCCTCTCCATTGTTCCAGGCGTTGGAACTCTGCTAAAAGCAGCCAGGGTTCCCCTGACAACCCAAATGCTCCCTCCAAAACTTCTATACATTCCTCCACTGAGGCCCCAGACTTTTCAGCTTTCAACTCCCGAACTGTTTTGGCTGCTAAACCCCTCAAACTTCCCACCAATCGCTGCCGCTTCTCCTCCTCCGAGCCTGGCCACTCCTCTAACATCAAGGACGTATGCTCGATCCAGGTCTCATAGTCCACCTCCCCGTCCGGAGTAGGATTGGCTCCGGAGAACACCCCCAGCTTCAGCCGTGGCCTCTCAGCCACTCCCACCAGAGAGTTAAGTGCAGCTGCCAGCTCAGAGGCTCCCACCCTACCTGGGAGGCGGGGCCTAGTCACGACTCCCTCCTCCCTCCTCCCTTTGCTAGTGCCTGCCACCTCTCTGGGGTTTTCCTCTAGCTCTAGCTCCTCCTCCGATGTCTCCTCAGCCTCATCCTCGGAGAAGGGGTGGAGCCCCCACAGCCCCTCCTCCCCCGGTACACTGACCGTCGCCGGCAGTTCTAACGTCCTGACGTCAGCACTCGTACTAACCAACACCCAGCTAGACTCCATCTCTTTACCACACCGTCTAGCTACCAATTCTACCTGCCCCATACCATTCACCAAACTTAACCCCCGCACTACCGCGTCTCCCGAAACTCGAAAATCCACTCCGCTCACTACGCATGCGTACTGTACCGGTACACCTTCAAATTCGCACCAGCGAACAATCTTATCTCTGTCCATCTCCGCTCTGCTGCCTGCGCGATTCCACAGCCCCCTGACAATCCAATCCGGGACGAGCACCCCACAAATGTAACACTTATCCAAAAGGCTGGTGTATGTCTAGGGGAAAAGGAGATCTAGCCACACACCAACCCACCTCCCGTACACGCAGGTGCTGTGAGAATCGAGTTTATGCCTCGCGCCGCCCACCGTATCAACTTCACACCAAATACCGTTATGAAATACACTTTATAGAATTTACTAACATTAACTAAAGAAGTATTAGGCAATACAAGGAAATATATATATACAAGGAAAGAAAAAAACAAAAGGCGCCAACTTATCAAAGTTCAGTCAGTGTAGTGCACATCGTAGGAACTCAATCAACGAATCATCCGACAGCCACGTCGTCACACCTGGGACCACCCCGGTGGTCCTACGAGCCGTCCAGCGCCCGTCCACCTTCCTCGTCCGTCTCTCCTCCCGACTCTCCTCACACCCCAAGCCCGCGCAACCCCTCCCCCAAGTTCCCAGCCTCACAAAACACAATAACATTCCCCATTGATTAACAAATGAATACAATTACCATATCAGCCATTCTAAAGCGAAACAACGCAGAGAGAAACATTTAACAGACAAAGAAGCATTCCTACTCTTAACAAACCAAAGAAGCCCTTTTTAGTAACATACACAGGACATTGTACAGTCATTTATGTCGACAATCTGGATGATAATGTGGTAAACTGGATCAACAAATTTGCAGATGACACCAAGATTGTAGTGTAAAGTATAGCGGGGAAGACCATTAAAGCTTGCAGTGGGATCTGGACCAGCTGGAAAAATTAGCTGAAGGATGACAGATGGAATTTAATGAAGACAAGTGTGAGATGTTACACTTTGAGAGGACCAACCAGGGTAGGTCTTACATGGTAAGCGGTAGGGCATTGAGGAGTACAGTAGAATAGAGGGATCTGGGAATACAGATCCATTATTCCTTTAAAGTAGCACCACAGGAAGACAGGGTCACAAAGAAAGTGTTTGATGCATTAGCCTTCATAAATCAATGCATTGAGTACAGGAGCTGATGTGTTGTGTTGAAATTGTACAAGATTTTGGTGAGGCCTGCTTTGGAGTATTGAGTGCAGTTTTGGTCACCTACCGGCAGGAAAGATTGAAAGAGTGCAGAGAAAATTTATGTATGGTGCTGGGACTTGTGGACCTGAGTTCTCGAGAAAGGTTGAATTGGTTAGGGCTTTATTCCTAGAAAATTGAAGATTCAATGGAGATTTTATAGAAGTATACAAAATTATGAGGGGTATAGATAGGGTAAATGCAAGAAGGCTTTTTCCACTCCAGTTGGGTGAGACTACAACTAGAGGTCATGGGTTAATGGTGAATGGCAAAATGTTTGAGGGGAACCTGAGGGCAAACTTCTTCATTCAGAGGGTGGTAAGAGAGTGGAGCAAGGTGCCAGCACAAGTGGTGGATGCAGGGTCAATTTCAACATTTAAGGGAAATTTGGATAGGTGCAAGAATGAGAGGGGTATGGAGGTTCACAGGTCAGATGCAGATCAATGGGATTAGGCAGATTAGTAGTTAGGCACAGACTAGATGGACTGAAGGGCCTGTTTCTATGCTATTGTGACAAGACCCAAGTGCTGGTGTATCTGAAGCACGGATCAAGATACGGTATCAAACTGGATCGAGAACTGAGCTAGACGAAATCACAAGTAGGGCTTACTATTGAACACCAAACCTCAGTTCAGGTGGTCCTTAAGTATTCGATTCTTGGTGCCCAAAACATGATAACCAATTTGCGGGACCGTCTTGAACCCTTAAAGGGGCTGAGTCAGCTATCTGTATTTCAGGGAGTTGGAGCATCTAAATCCTGGAAACTGGTGCAGTTGGGAGCATCTCATAACAGGACCCCCTCCCATACAGCTGACTGCCGACAGCCCTGACTGCTTGGAGTGGCAGTGTTTATAATTGTGAATGAGAGCCGCATCCAATGTGTCTCTTTCAGAAACCCAGCAATTCTCCTCGGGTTCAAATCCTTCCCGGTCCTTGAGGTATGACCAAATATCTTGAACAATATGCGAGTCCAAAAGTCTTCTCACCATGAAGACCTGCTCGCCCTCAATAAACCTGGGTGGCAGTGGGGAGGATGGTGGTGGGGCTAAGGGGCTGGTGCAGACAGGGTTTAATTTAGAGATGTGGAAAGCGGGATTGATCTTTAGGGTCTTGGGGAGCTGCAAGATGTAAGCCATCAGATTTACTTTCCTCAGGATTGTGAAGGGTCCAATGAACTTAGACGCCAACTTTCTAGATACCATTTGGAGCAGCAAGTCATAAGTGGAGAGCCAAACCTGTTGCCCAGGCTGTAAAGCAGGTTCCTGTCTTCTCCTTTGGTTTGTCTTGGTCTCGGGTTCTGGGTGGAGGCCCGTTAAATCCCTCTTGACCTAATCCGTTTTTGCTTGCAGCATTGGATGAGAACATCAGCCGCAGGGACCCCAACCTTGGTCTCTTGTTCAGGAAAGAGAGGTGGAGGTTAGGCAAACTGACACTGGTACAATGACATCCCATGTGTCAAATGCTGTAAGGCATTGTGGGTGACTTCTACCCATGTCAAATGGTCGCACCACTCATCAGGTCTTCCCAAGGCTAGGAATCTTAGGGTATGTTCTAAATCTTGGTTGTTCCACTCTGTCTGGCCATTGAACTATGGGGTGAAACCCAGAGGAAAGGATTGCTATTGGCCCCATCAGTTTACCAAACACCCTCCAGAAATGTGATGTGTATTGTGGACCATATCCGAGACTATGACCACCAGGAATCCGTGGATCCCGAAGACGTGGTCCAGGACAAAACTGGCTGTCTCTGCCACAGATAGCAGCTTCTCCAGGGCAATAAACTTGCAGACTTTCAAAAACCAGTTGACAATTGCCATGATGACCAACTTCCCCGTGGAGGGCAGGAGACCCGTGACAAAGTCCATGGAGGCATGTACCCAAGGTCTCGCCGGAACAGGTAGCGGGTGGAGGAGCCATTAAGATCGAGTACAGGGCTCCTTGTTCTGGGTACACACCTTGCATGCCTGTTTGTACCGCTGAACCACTTTTGTTATTTGGGGCTACCAATACTTCCCCTTGATCAGTTCGAGTGTCGTGGCAATCCCTGGGTATGCAGTCATTCTTGATGAACGTCCCCACTAGAGTACCTGGGACCGGGTGGAGCAACCGACCCAGAGGATTGTTCCTGGGAATCTCCCCTTGCGTTTGGGCCCTGTGTACAAGAGTGCTGATTCTCCATGAATTGGCACTACCACCCTTGTTTGGGGCAAAATGGTGGCAGGCTAGTCCGTTTCTTTCATCAAACTGAGGGGACAGGGCATCTAGCTTCTGGATTTTTAGATCAGGATGAATTCAAAATGGTTAAAGAACAAAGACCACCTGTTCTGCCTGGATTTCAGCCTCTTGGCCTCCTGACTATAAGCCAGGTTCTTGTGATCAGTCCAAATGATAGAAGGGTCCTTGGCAATTCGCCTTCCGATGGAACTGGTCTACTGATGACACCATACCCACAGCACTACACACTGTCCTCACTCATCTGGAGAAGAGGGATGCATGTGTTAGAATGTTGTTCCTGGTCTACAGTTCAGCATTCAGCACTATAATTCCCTCCAGACTTGACAGGAAGCTCAGAGACCTCTGCCTGCACCCCACCTTGTGCAGATGGATCCTAGCCTGCCTATCGGATTGCTGACCGGTGGTAAGAGTGGGCTCCCTCACCTCTGCCCTCTGACCCTCAACACAGGTGCCCCCTAGGGTTGTGTTTTGAGTCCCCACCTTTACTCCCCTTGTACCTATCACTGTACTGCCACACACAGCTCCAATCTACTGATCAAATTTGCAGATGAGACAACGTTGATCGGCCTTATTTCTAGCAGTGATGAGACAGCCTACAGAGGAGAGGTTGACACCCTGACACAGAGGTGTCAGGATAACAACCTCTCCCTCAATGTCCAAAAAAAACAAAAAAAAACTGGTCTTGCATTACAGGAGGAACAGAGACAGGCGTGCCCCATTCAACATCAATGGGTCTGCAGTTGAGAGGGTGAGTAGCTTCAAGTTCTTAAGTATACACATCACCAATGATCTCACCTGGACTGTACACACCAGCTTTGTGGCAAAAAAAAAGCACAACAGCATCTCTTCCACCTCAGGCGATTGAAGAAGTTCAGCATGGGCCCCCAAATCCTCAAGGCCTTCTATAGGGACACCATTGAGAGCATACCGTATCACTGCCTGGTATGGAAACTGCACCAACTTTGATCGCTGGGCATTGTAGAGAGTGGTACGGACAGCCCAGTGCCTCTGTGAATATGAACTTCACTCCACTGAGGACATTTATAGCAGTAGGTGCAAAAAAAAAAGACCAGAAGATCATCAGGGACATCATTCACTCCAACCATAAACTGTTTCAGCTGCTTCTGTCTGGCACAAGCCACCGTAGCATTAAAGCCAGGACCAACAGACTACAGGACAGCTTCTTTCTGCACGCCATTAGACTTTTAAATTCACATGTCTGTACATTGCAACGGAGTCATAACACAAAGATTTTTTATTCTCTCGCATTGTGGGATGGATTTAAATAAATTCTAAATTCTAAATTCAGTGACACCATTCCTCCAAAGCTAACTTAACGTCAAGAAGCTCCGGATTCCTGATGTCATAGTTGCTCTCTACCGGGGAAAGCCACCTGGAGAAGGAGCAGTGGGTGCAGTTTACCGACCGAAGGCGATCGTTGAGACAAGACGGCACTCACTCCAATGTCCGAGGAGCCCACCTTCACAATGAAAGGAAGGCCCAGGAGGGAGCTGTTGAGAACTTCTGTTTATGCTCTGCAAAAGCAGCCTCCACTTCAGTAGTTCAGACAAAAGGGCCCATAGATTTCTTCGTTAGCGCCGTCAGCGGAGCGGAAACTGAGTTTGAAAACCCCAGAATCATTGAACTTGTTTGATATTGGATGGTGGTGGCCAGTTTCTGACTGCCTGGGTCTTGGTAGGGTCCATCGTTCATTTTGTCTTTGAGGACATTGAAATGCAAAAATGAAACAGTTGTCACATGTAACTCAGACTGCTCCAACTTGACATAAAGTCCATGGTCTCGAACCCTCTTTAAAATGTCCCTGATGTGAGCAATGTGCTCCTCAATGGACTTAGAGAGGATAAGGATATCATCCGAGTAGACGAAGGTGTGCTTATGGAGAATAACCCAGAACACTTTGTTTATAAAGGCCTGGAAAATGGCTGGAGCATTTGAAAGGCCAAAGGGCATAACCAGGCACTCATGGTGTCCTGTCAGTGTATTGAATGCAGTCTTCCACTTATCACCTTCCCTAATACGGACCAAATTGTATGCACTCCGTAGGTCTAGTTCTGTGAATACCCTCCTCCCGTGGAGCATCTCGAAAGCTATATTCCTGAGTGGAAAGGGTTGGCGACTCCTGGCCGTAATGCAGTTAATTCCCTATAATCAATGCACGGCAGCAGGATCCCATCTTTTTTTTGTACAAAGAAGAAGCCTGTGCTGACAGGTGAGGTGGAGGGCCGAATGAAGTCTGTTTCAAGAGGCTCCTTATATACTCCTCCATTGTGCTTCTGTCTGGGCCTGAGAATGCATACAATTGACCCCAGGCAGCAGGTCAACAGCACAGTTGATGTGGAGGAAGAGTCAAAGTCTTTCCCTTGCTGAAGACCTCCTCCAAGTCCTTGTAGATGGAAGCAAATTCAACTGGTTTGGGTGTTGCTATCTCCTCTGGACTTTCCTTCGAGGACGGCTCCTAAGGCTTCTTAGGTGGCAGGGGATATTTGACAGGCCTCAGAATCCTCTCCCTAAGCTCACAAAGTTCATTCATAGAAACAGTGGCCAAATCAGAGTCCAAATTCCCATCTATATCCTCAGGCAATGGCAGCTAGGCATTACAGAGGGTTCTTGCCCCCCCCCCCCAAGGAATAAGTTTGAAGGATCAGCGTAAAGGAGTCTTTCCCTTCCTTGAGAGCTGGTGGCTAGATTCCTTAAGCTTAGCGGCAAGTTTGCCAGACTGTTCGGGCATCTCCTTAACCCTCTCCTGAACTGTAGATTCCCTCTCCCTAATTCCTGTGGGATCCCAACTAGACAGTGGCGAGGCTCAGACAGTCTGATTGGTCAGAACTGGCTTGTCTTCTCTTGAGAGCAGGGCTAGGTCTCCAGAAGGTGTCAGGTTCCTCACACTGAAGGCTCTCCCCACCCCACCTTACTGGTCATTGCTCACGGGGAGTCTGGATTTTGGAACATCACACTGCAAAAAAACCCCTCTTACAATGACTGGATCAAGCAATGATCCTCCCCTTCTGTCAGCTCATGGATGGGTTATGCTGGGATAGCCAAGGGTATCAGACGATCAGGGGTATGAGTGGTGAGTCAATAATGTAGAAACTAATGTCTTCCACATGATTCCCCTATCCTCATCTACAAGACCACAGTCTGTAACCAGATCTGCCTGGAACCTAGCGGGCGGCTGTCCAAGAGAGTTGTGGGCAAAGGCTTCTTTAAGAAGTATGAGTTGACATAAAAATTAACAATGGTCATTTTATTTATAACCTTATAAGCAAGGGATGGCAAACCTTAGGCACGTGTTTCCAAGGTGGCACATGCAAAAACTTTGTTGGCACACAGCGTGCAGTGCTGCTACTTGATTCTTTAAACACTACCAATGTTAAAAAAAATACACAATGATTATCATTACTGACAAATGAAACTGTGAGTAGATTTTTACAACCTGAGTACAGTGAGATGTTTTCACAGGAAATGCCTCACGCCAGCTTGGTGCCAGTAAAAACACATGGCATTGGATTAGCAACACACACAAAATGCTGGTGGAACACAGCAGGCCAGGCAGCATCTATAAGGAGAAGCACTGTCGACGTTTCAGGCCAAGGCCCTTCGTCAGGACTAACTGAAAGGAAAGACAGTAAGAGATTTGAAAGTAGGAGGGGGAGAGGAAAATACGAAATGATTGGAGACGACTGGAGGGAGAGGGGTGAAGCTAAGAGCTGGAAAGTTGATTGGTAAAGGGATACAGAGCTGGAGAAGGGAAAGGATCATGGGACGGGAGGCCTAGGGAGAAAGAAAGGGGGAGGGGAGCACCAGAGGGAGATGGAGAACAGACAGAGTGATGGGCAAAAAGAGAGAAAAATACAAATTGGATATAAAATATTTGGTACCATTAGTGCAGCAACAAAGGTCTCCCTGAGAGTAAAGTGTACTTATTTTCCTTTCTTTCATCTTTTATGAAAATGCATCAAGGTTTATAATTTTATATTTTCACAGTTATGTTTCTTATATATGAGGTGCAACAAAATGTTATTTTTCAGTTATCTTTATAAAAGATGAATATTAATAATTTTTGAACAGTTTTACTAAAATGCTTCATTTATTTCTATCTGTCTCTTATATACTCTTATAAATAGTAACACAGTAAATGTATATAAATATGCAACAGGACCCATCCTTTTTCCTTAAAAAAAATTCATAATTATTGTTACCAATTCATTAATCAATTATCAGCTCTGTTCAAAATTACCATGGCACATGAGAGAATTTTTTAGAAGATTATCACCAATTTGGGCATACACTCCCAGAAAGATTTGGCACCACTGTTGTAAACTCTTCAAAAACAGGAACCTTTTCTCCCTCCCTTTCCAGTCTCAAAGAGGGGTCTTGGCCAGAAACATCACTGTTTATTAATTTCCTTTGATACCTGCTGAGTTCCTCCAGCATTTTGTGTGTGTTGTTCTGGATTTGCAGCATCTGCACAATCTCTTGTACTTATGTTTATTCTTATGACAAGTCTTTTTATATCCTGATGGCCCTGATATCTAAACTGCAATATTCAGAATAATCACATTGTGCGATCATTATTATTTACTCCAAACAAGTATGTTCAGTCTTTTAATATGATATGTATCAATATCAGACACTATGAGAGTTTTATCATTATTAAATTTTTAACAACGTCAGTGTGGGTCGAAAGCAAATTAACCATTTCCATCAGAAATCTGGTATGGAGGCTGGGGTTCTGTTCTGCATTCCTGGTAGAGTCATTTTAATACAATGGAAGGTTCCTTTCAATTCAAGAAAGCCAAACAGCCATCAAAGATAGCTGTTAAAGTACTTTAAATGTTCTTTCCAGATTAAAAATAACTGTGCAATGATGTTTTAGGAATTTAAATGAAAACTGTGGCAGTTGTGAAATCAACAAGTTTTCAGTTTCTGATGTTTCGGGTGGCTGGCTCTGTTTCCTGGGAGACGCTTCTCGCAGAACCTTCCCTTAAGGATTGGTGTGAAATATTTGTTGTAAATTACCCTCTGGATAACAGTGTCTGCCTGTTAATACACACAAAATGCTGGAGGAACACAGCAATTCAGACAGTGTCTATGGAATTGAATAAACAGTTGATGTTTCAGGCCAAGATCCTTCATCAGGACTGGAAAGGAAAGGGGAATATGTTAGATTAGGAAACTGGTGGGAGGGGAAGGAGTTACAAGTCATGTGAAGCCATGTGGGTGGGAGAATGGGGGAAGCTGGAAGGTGATAGATAGAAAAGGTAAAGGGTTGAAGTTGAAAGAATCTGATAGCAGAGGAGAGTGGACCATGGGAGAAAGGGAAGGAGGAGGGGCACCAAGGGGAGGTGATGGGTGGGGAAGGTAAAGGGCTGGAGAGGAAGGAATCTGATAGGAGAGGAGAGTGGACCATGGGAGAAAGGGAAAGGGGAGGGGCACCAAGGGGAGGTGATAGGAAGGTGAAGAGAAAGGGTAAGAGGCCATCTCCAACTCTCCACCTCCCCTCAGACACTCCACTTTGGCTTTCTGCCTGCTTTGGATCTTTTCATCTCTAACTGCCGACTTGACTTCAGCACTCTTCTCTCTTTCTTGAACCCGACTTCCTGTGAACATACTGCCCTGCACTCTCTCCACACCAATCCCAACCTAACCATCAAACCCGCAGTCAAGGCTGGTGCCATTGTAGTCTGTCTGACTGACCTCTATCTTGCTGAGGCTGTGTGACAACTCTCAGATACCTTCTCTCACTTACACTTTGAACCATCTGGACCATCAAGCCGTTGTCTCCCGCATCATAATTAACCTCATCAGAGCTGGAGATCTCCTATCCATTGCTACTGACCTCACAGTTCCCTTTCCCCACACTACTTATTTCTACCTCCAACCCAAGATCCACAAACCCGACTGTCTGGGTAGGCTCATTGTTTCTGCCTGCTCCTGCCCCTACCCCACTGAACTTGTGACAGAATGTCTCGAATCCATTTTATCCCTCTTGGTTCAGTCTATTTCCACCTACATCCACCACATGCTCTTGATCTCCTCAGTAACTTTCAATTCCCTGGTCCTGATCACCTCATTCACCATGGATGTCCTGTCCCTATACACTTCTATCCCCCATTAGGGAGGCCATAAAGCCCTCTGTTTCTTTCTCAATAATAAGCTGATCAGTTCCCCTCCACCACCACCCTCCTCCATCTGGCAGGACTGGTCCCTGCCTCCAAGCCTTCCCTGGTAATGCTCCCCAACTCGTTCTGTGCAATGTATATTGACAACTGCATTGGTGCTGCTTCATGCCCCAATGCTGAGAGCGTCAACTTCCACCCTGCCCTTAATGATGTTCCCTTCATCCATTTCTGACACCTCTCTCCCCTTTATCAATCTCTTTGTCTCCATCTCTGGAGACAAGCTGTCTACCAATATCTTTTATAAACCTACCAATTCTCACAGATATCTTAACTGCACCTCTTACCTCCCTGTCTCCTATAAAAATGCCATTCCCTTTTTTCTCAGTTCCTACATCTCCTCCACATCTGTTCCCAGAATGAGGCATACTTTCCAGGACATCAGCGATGTCCTCCTTCAAAGAACAGGGTTTCTCTTACTCTACCATTGATGCTGCCATCAACCACATCTCTTCCATTTTCCAGACATTCACACTCACCCCATCTTCTAGCTACCTTAACAGGGAGAGGTCCTCAACTACCAGCCCATGAGCCTCCAAATTCAGCAATCATTCTCCACAGCTTACCTTATTTCCCTCCTAGCACTTATCCCTGCTTGTAAGTGCAACACCTGCCCATTCACCTCCTCCCTCATCTCCGTTTAGGCCCCAAATAGTCCTTCCAGTGAGGCAACACTACACCTATGAATCTGCTGGGATCATCTACTACACCTGGTGCCCTCGATGTGGCTTCCTCTACATTGGTGAGACCTGACGTAGATGGGGGGACTGCTTTGTTGAGCATCTCTGCTCCATCCACAAAAAGTGGGATTTCGCGGTGGCCAACCATTTTAATTCCTATTCTCATTCCCATTTTTACATGTCAGTCTGTGGCCTCCTCTTCTGTCACAATGAGGCCACACTCAGGTTGGAGGAGCAACACCTCATATTCCATCTAGGAAGCGTCCAACCTTCAGGCATGAACATCGATTTCTCCAAATTCCAGTAATTTCCCCCTCTCCCTCTTTCCTCTTCTTGAATTCTCCTCTCTGTCCTCCTATCTCTTCTCCTCATCTGCCTATCATCTCCCCCGGTGCCCCTCTTCCTCCCCTTTCTCCAATGGTCCACTCTCCTCTCCTTTTTCACCTATTACTTCCCTGCTTCTTACTTCAATCCCCTCCCCCACCCACCAGGCTTCACCTATCACATTCTAGCTTCCCCTCCCCCAACCTTATTCTTGAGTCTTCCCCCTTCCTTTCCAATCCTGGTGAAGGGTGTCGGTCCAAAACATTAACTATTTATTCATTTCCACAGACATTGCCTGACCTGCTGAGTTCCTCCACCAGATTTCCGGCATCTGCAGAATCTCTTGTGCTTATGGTGTCTACCAGTGTCCTTGTTGATTGTCCATGGCTCCAAGGATTGGAATGTGTGGTAGAAATTATTTTGATTAGTTTTCTTTGACTTTTTTATGACATGTTTTATTAATTACATCCTTATAGAAATTTCCAGTCAATGAAATTGAGACAACCAGGTTAGATGAAAAAGAAGTACTGAATTAAAAATAATTAAAATGCTCTCTTTATGGAAGCAGAATATTAAACATGAGTCAAAGGTTTTACAGAAGAGCACAGTTGAAATATTTGTTTATAGTTTAATACAGGTATTGAAATAAGCACTTTTGTTAAAACAGTATCATACAAATATGATCAAAACCCAAAATAATAAATTTCTTTGACTTAATTGTTTAAAAACTTTATAACAATACACTAAATTTAAAAAAATAACTTAATGTTATTGACTTAAACTTTATTCAGGCAGAAGCTCCCAAATTTCCCAGAACACTTTAAAAATTCGCTTATCTCCTTCCAGAGCTCTCAGCTTTTCAGGCTGGGTTTGGAGATGATGCCCAAGCTTTTAGTCATGTATGGGGCTGGATGTGGGCCAGGACATCCAAATTAAATGACTCTCTTTCCTTAGTGAGCCTCATATTGCTGAAAGCATTGCGAAACTAAAATGTTTCAAACGGGCGAAGTTGATCTTCTATATCTTTATAAGTACAGGCATGGATAAACTGCAGTGAGGATTGCAGGCAGTTAGTCTGGGCAAGTTTGGACTGGCTCAAAGTTTATATTTTCAGAATATAAACGTGAGGGAAGAAAGAACAGTAAGTAAGACTTGTAGTGGTAGGCTTCATTCTTGACCAGCACGAGATTTAGTTTGCTGAATATATCCCAGGGGCACATTTCCTCAGGACACAAATTTAAAATGTGTACAGTGCCCGTCCCTATGAAATACAGAGACATAAATTATACATCAGAATGTGGAAAGCACTTATAAGTCAAGTACAATCATTGTCAACTATTAGCAATTCTTTATTGTATTCCAATATCTTTATTCTTTCAAATGAAGACAGCAATGTAACTTACTTTTTGCCACAGTTACTAAGAAATGATTAAACCTTTATCAACTGTGCATGTTCCCTACTGAACAGGCTCATGTTCCATTTAGTTTTGAGCCCTTAGCACTCAAGATAGATTTATACATGCACAAATGACAGTGAATGCCTTAACATTAACGCAGTAAAATAATCCCAAAAGTTTTATTCAGTTAATAGTAGTAAACTGCATTGTATTTTCTTTGATTCGTTGAAGAAAAAGTTAATTAAAAAGCAAGCTTTTCATTTCAAAGAATTGCAAAGTATTTGACCAATAAAAGTAATCATTTAGATCATTGGCAGATTCAATGGTGGTAATAAGACCATAACACAGAATTAGGCCATTTGGCCCATCAAGTCTGCTCTGCCATTCAATCATGGCTGATGCTTCTTTCCCCTCCTCAGCCCCATACCCTGGCCTTTTTCCCATATCCTTTGATGTCATGTCCAATCAAGAACCTATCAAGTGCTCCCTTAAATACACCCAGCCTCCACAGCTGTCTGTGGAAACAAATTGCACAAATTCACCACCCTCTGGCTAAAGAAATTTTTCTACATCTCTGTTTTAAATGGACGCCCCTCTATCTGAGGCTGTACCCTCTTGTCTGACACTCCCCCACTATGGGAAACGTCCTTTCCACATCTGCTCTTTCTAGGCCTTTCAACATCTGAAAGGTTTCAATGAGATCCCCTCTCATCCTTCTAGATTCCAGCAAGTACAGACCCAGAGCCATCAAATGTTCCTTGTATGATAACCCTTTCATTCCCAGAATCATCCTTGTGCACCTCCTCTGAACCCTCTCCAATGCCAACACATCTGCACACAATATCCAAAACTGTACACAATACTCAAGGTGAGGCCTCACCTGTGCCTTATAAATCCTCAGCAATAAAATCCCTGCTCTTGTATTCTAGACCTCTTGAAATGAATGCTAACATTCCATTTGCCTTCTTCACCATTGAGACTCACCCTGCAAGTTAACCTTTAAGGTGTTCTGCATTAGAATTCCCAAGTTTAGAAAATAGTCCGGATGTTTATTTCTTCTACCAAAGTGCATCACCATGTATTTTCCAGCATTGTATTTCATTTGCCACTTTCTTGCCTATTCTTCTAATCTGTCTAGGTTCTTCTTCAGACTACCTGTTACCTCAACACTACCTGCCCCTCCACCAATCTTTGTATAATCTGCAAACTTGGCAACTAAGCCATCTATTCCATCATCTAAATCATTGATATACAGCATAAAGAGAAACAGTCCCAACATCAACCCCTGTGGAACACCACTAGTCACTGGCAGCCAACCAGACAAGGATCCTTTTATTCCCACTTGCTGCCTCCTGCCAATCAGCTAATGCTCTAACCATGCCAGTAACTTTCCTGTAATACCATGGGCTCTTAACTTGGTAAGTAACCTCATGTGTGGCACCTTGTCAAAGGCCTTCTGAAAATCCAAATATACAACATCCACTGTATCCCCTTTATCCATCCTACTTATAATCGCCTCAAAGAATTCCAACGGGTTCATCAGGCAGGATTTTTTCTTAAGGAAACTGATGCACCATCAACAACTCTTGGAGACGTGAGGCGAGATATAGGTGCTTATTGGCTGGAAGAAAGAACAAGCAGCAATTGACCACCACACTGCATCCTGGAGACTGAGGCCGGGGCGGTGTCCCCAATCGCCTTTATACCGGGGTCCATGGGAGGAGCCACGGTCAGTGGGAGGAGCCACAGGAGCAGTCAGCAGTGGCGGCGTGTCCAGACAGGTATATGTAGTTCACCACAGAAACCATGCTGACTTTGTCCTATCTTGTCCTGTGTCACCAAGTACTCCATAACCTCATCCTTAACAATTGACTCCAACATCTTCCCAACCACTGAGGTCAGGCTAACCGGTTTTTAATTTACTTTCTTTTTTTTCTTTTTTAAAAGAAAGTATCCTCCTTTTTTAAAGAGTGGAGTGATATTTGCAATTTTCCAGTCCTCTGGTACCCAGCCAGAGTCCAATGATTTTTGAAAGATCATTACTAATGCCTCCACAATCTCTACTGCTATGTCTTTCAGAACCCACGGGTGCATTTCATCTGGGCCAGGTGACTTATATACCATTTGATCTTTCAGCTCTTTGAGCAACTTCTCCCTTGTAATAGTAACTGCACTCAATTCTCTTCCCTCGCCACCTTCTACATCAGGCACACTGCTAGTACCTTCCACAGTGAAGACTGATGCAAAATACTCATTTAGTTCATCTGCCATCTCGTTGTCCCCCATTATTATTTCTCAGGCCTCATTTTCTAGTGATCTATATCCATTCTCATCTCTCTTTTATTTTTTACATTTTGAGAAAGCTTTTACCATCCACTTTGATATTGTTTGCTAGCTTGCTTTCATACTTCATCTTTTCCCTCCTAATGATCCTTTATTTGCCCTCTGTAGGTTTTTAAAAGCTTCCCAATCCTCTATCTTCCTGCTAATTTTTGCTTTGTTGTATGCCCTCTCTTTTGCTTTTGTGGTTGCTTTGACTTCCCTTGTCAGTCACAGTTGTACTATTTTGCCATTTGAGTGTTTTTCATTCTTGGAATACATCTATTCTGCACCTTCCTCATTTCCCCCAGAAACTCACACCATTGTCGCTCTGCTGCTGTCCCTGCCAGTATCTCCTTCCAATTTAGTTCGATCAACTCTTCTCTCATACCACTGAAATTTCCTTTACTTCACTGAAATATTGCTAAGATTTTACTTTCTCCTTATCAAATTTCAAGTTGAACTCAATCATATTGTGATCACTGTTTCCTAAGGGTTCTTTTGCCTTAAGCTCAAAAATCACCTCCTGTTCATTCCATAACACCCAATCCAGTATCGCTGATCCCCTAATGGACTCAGACAAACTGCTTTAAAAAACCATCTCATAGGCATTCAACGAACTCACTCTCTTGACATCCACTACAAACCTGATTTTCCAAACCAACCTGTATGTTGAAATCTCCCATGACAGTCATAACATTGGCCTTTTGACATGCCTTTTCTATTCTCTGTTGTAACCTATGGTCCACCTCCCAGACACTGTTGGGAGGCCTGAATATAACTACCATTAATATCCTTTTACCTTTGCAGTTTCTTAACTCAACCCACAAGGATTCAACATCTTCCAATCCTATGTCACGTCTTTCTACTGATTTGATGCCTCCCCCTTTGCCTACCTTTCTATCCCTCCATTACAATGTGTAACCTTGGATATTCAGCTCCTAACTACAACCATCCTTCAGCCACGATTCAGTGATGGCCACAACATTGGTAATATTGGGAAGGCAACCTCCGATTGTCACCACTACATCATAAAACTGACATCAACTTTTGATATTTGCAGTTTACTGCCACCAAGTGGAAATTGTGTGAAATAATGAATTTATATTGTTTGTGATGACCCTTATCCATATTTAGAAGACCGCTTAGCAGACTAGCTGACTCCATTAAATTAATTCTGTGTATGTTTTGTGTGCATTATTTCCTTATATGAATATTTCAAAATATATGGAATTTTTCTGTTAAAAGAATTTTGATATTTCAGCTGCTGCAATTTAACTCATAAATGTATGATCTGATCCTTATTTAGTATATGGATTATATAATGTATGGTGTTTAAATAATCAATTTTAAAAATTGCTTCCTGATTGAGAATTCTTTAGTCTTTTTGTGCTTGGGCAAGTTGATATCACACCTGGGATATTATTGAAATGGTGTTTAACAGCAGTATTCTTTGAGTCACGGGATCTATGTGGGGATTTTCTTCACAATCCCATTGGAATCATCATCACTGCTGGTGGCACATCCTTTATGTGAACAACAACTTAGATGTCATATTTAGCACAAGCAAGAAGCCTGCCAATGTACAGCTTGTGCAAATGATCACACACATTTGGTATTACCAGACCAGTGCCTTTGTCAGCAACTTAAAAAGGAGGAGATTGGGAAAATTAGTACTGCAAGAGGGGAAGACAGTTATTGCTATTCCTGCAGAAAGATCCCAACTCAGACACAAAGATATTGACACAAGCAATATTATATCCACTATTTACTTTGGGCAGAGTAAAATTACCAGGAATTTCAAGCTATCAGTAAATTTACTATCCACACACCCCCAATGCTCCTCAAGATATTTACATCTCTGAGAAATGAGTTAAAATCAGTACAGACCAATATGAAAATCTACTTTCAGTCAAATATCCTAGTGACTATAAACATGCAGCAGAAAGACTGTTTGCAAATTGACAGTAATCAGTAGTTGAGTGTCAGAAGTATAAGACTGTGGTTGAAAAGATTGGCTTAGTTAAAATATAAAACACAAATAAATCATTATAAATTTCTTTTTGATGTCATATCTCCGGTAATCAACTTACGAAGGGTGATTGATAAGTTTGTGGCCTAAGGTAGAAGGAGTCAATTTTAGAAAACCTAGCACATTTATTTTTCAACATAGTCCCCTCCTACATTTACACACTAGGTCCAGCAGTCGTGGAGCATACGGATCTTGGACCTCCAGAAAGTGTCCACAGCAGGGGTGATTGATAAGTTTGTGGCCTAAGGTAGAAGGAGGTGAGTTATACTGCTCTCGTTGCATGCACATGCAGTTCAACTCTTTGATTATACAGAAAGTTTGAAGTTAATAACTCATCTCCTTCTACCATAGGCCACGAACTTATCAATCACCCTTCATAAAAGAAAGCGCTATCCTTTGCACGTAAGCCTTATATAAAAGTTGCAGGTGTTTGCTCATAGTCTTTCTACTGGTAGCAGACAATGAGCAGATAATTTGAATTCTAGAGCCTGAGCTGCAGTTTGTGGTGATATACCGCACTTGGTTAGAAACGAAGGAGAGTTTCCTTGCAGTTATGCAATATGCTGGAAACTATGTAAAAGAATACAAGTATTTGTTTTCAGAATAATTTTGATACACTGACTTTACCTGCAAGTTTTTGTGCTGCACTCATAGTCACTCTGACAGAGGGCTTGAATGGGTTTACTGCTACCGACAATCCTCCAGAAAGGAGTGTTCCTTGAAAAACGTCTAAGAACTGGGGATCTCTGACAACCTTCCTTATGGATGGGCATTGAATCAAACTTGAAATGAAAAGAAGCACCAGATAATTACTAAATGAAAAATAAATAAGTCTTTAAACAAATGAATAGATTAAATTTATAATTGGCACCTACAGATTAATTATTTCTCAATGTTGTCCGGCTAGAATAAAACATCTTAAGAAATATACATCCACAGATCTTAAGAGTAGATCATGTGACTACCTTGGATGTTCTTTAGCACAAAGGAGGATGGGGGCAGCCAATATTCACCGACCCACTTGGGAACAGTTGGAAACTCAGTATTGTGACAGAAGCACAATTTGGAACGGTAAAGATGATGAACAGGAAAAATAGCTCCATCAGTTCTCATCCACACTTCACTAAACCCCAAAGGAGTGGCCAAGACATCTGAGTGCAATCAACCATGATTCATAAATAGCCTGGGAAATTAATTTGCTATAGTTGCATTAAATTCTTATCATGCATTTGGATAATTGGGGTTAATTTGATATGCAATTTCCCCAATTATCAGATATTACACGTGGAAATCCACATAAACTGTTGCACTGGTATTTTTTCATCGAGGATTTCTGGGACATTCTGATTCATGCTATGTAGGGTATAAGGAAAAGCTCCATTAAGAACATACTTTGTTATTTTAATTATTAAATGTTCCTGGTTAAATTATAATTTAATGATTCCAGAACATTTATTCCAATCTTGTGACATCAGAGATGTTTTCAAACGTAAATCAGAAGATGTACGTTAAAGCAATACAAATATTCAAGAGTCTACTAAAAGAAGGAACTATGTAAGAGAAAAGGAACTATTGTTAGCTGAGGCCTAATAAAATGATATCACTCTGTATGTTGGAGTCAAGACAAGTCTCACATGATTGATACCATAAATTGGTATTTTATTAAGGAATTAATAGGAATCTTCTAATAGGAATCACAACAGATCTTCAATCCATTGATACAAATTTATTTCAATCTATCCCTCGTATTTTTTGATAATTGACATTTTCATCCTAAAACACATATAAAAACCTGTTTTAAACAACAGAATATAAATTATACTAGAAAATCTATTGCCTTGTTCAATATTTCTGTACATTATGTGATGGAAATGTATAAAAAATCCAGTTACTAAATTTGGACACCAATATTTGGTGTGCCACTAGTGTACCACTGATATTTCCCACACCGCCCCCCCCCCCCCCCACCTCATGTCCCCTATGCCTATGACATGCCATCAGAGGCCACAAGAGGCCATCAGGCACAAACAACGGTATCAAATGCTGAGTAAGGTAGTTCCTGCACTATTTGTTCTGCACATACAAGGCCTGTAAGACATTATAGGCTTTGCAATCTGCAGTAGGCTTTAACCAGAAGGTCATGACCTTTTTTGTATTAATTAAAGGGGAAAATCCACCAACATGCATTCCTTTAAATTGACTGATTCTAGTGCTCTATACCTGGTTGTCTGTTCCTGCTGGATCCCTCCTCAATTCTATAAATCCTGTCAATTATCCAGCACAGGTTCAAATATCTCACAGGCTAACTCCCATCCTCTTTACTTCCATGATTTATTCTATCCTCCCTGCAATTATTTCTCTCATACGTGCTCACCTGCCCCTACTTCTTGTTTCTCACTTTCTATGGATACTTTCTACTCATTTGCAATATTTCTGCACCCCTCTCCCCGAACATTCCTTCTGTTATCCAAGTCTGTGATTAATTGACTGCAATGGAGGCTCGACAATGATGAGAACTTGTGGATTATGTTGTGTTTTGTAACTTCAAACATTAAATTAATTCAGAGGAAGGCATGGGAGTCCAAAATGTAGGTATAACTTTGTGTTTACTTAAGCGAGATGCACTCATATCACATGGTAGCGTGATGACATATGCAATTCACATATTTATACATATAACCTATAATTAATTATTTAAATGAACAATAATGCTTAAACAAACAATATATATATATGTGTGTGTGTGTATATACAAGATTACTCAAATATTGCTATAATTTTAGATACACAACACTCCTCTCTGCTTAGCTATAAACTCCAACTCAATAAAGAAGGCAACTCAACTATATACACTATTTATGATATAATACATCTGCTAAATACTGATAACCACAGCATAGTAAATTTTAAATTGTCCCATTCAGATCTAAAGACTTAATCGCTGCAGAGGATTTTTTACTCTTGTGGGATAACATCTTTCTGACAAAGGGGATCCCTCGGCTTGGCAGGTGAGACTTGTGGCTGTGAAAAGAATCTCAGGTTCTGGGGCCTCCTCCATGGTGGTTGTTGGAGTTGACTCTGAGACTGTAGGAAGTGGTTCTGATAACACTATCTACCGATCTTCTTCTAGTTTATGCACCTTGATCTTGTGAAGGAGTATTCTCTTATTAATCCTTCTGTTGCTCCCTTTACGATCTGATTTCTCCTTTTGGTTTCCTCATCCACAATATCATCTGATGAGTCCTCTGTTTTCGGATCTCCATTGACTCCTTTCTTTTTTGGCCTTCCACTCATCCAGCTGGGCTTTGGTCTTTGCATCTACTTTTACCAACAGATTTTTGTCTCCCACTAGAAGGTCATGTAATAACCTTAATGCACACAGGGTAGATTCTGGTTCTTTCTACTCACAAAATCTGAATGTTTGGAATTTTCCTGTAGGTCCTTGAACTCTCTTCCAGCTTAAAACCAAGCCACATTTCACAAGTAACTGTCTGATCAACGTAACAGATGCTTTCTCAGAAATGTTGCCTACAAAAACTTTTGTAGTCGGACCACTACTTTCATTACCTTCACAAATTCTCTGAGCAACATGGTCTCTCCTTGGTCCAATATACTTTCCAACCAGAGGTACAGAGATTGGCACCAACCCCTTTTTGTCCTCTGTTTGGCAATGGTTCATGGTGTTCGGCATGGAGATAGTTGTGGCATCATCCAGCACCTTTCTTAATTTGCTTTCAGTTAACTTTA
This sequence comes from Hemitrygon akajei, assembly GCF_048418815.1. NCBI lineage: Eukaryota > Metazoa > Chordata > Chondrichthyes > Myliobatiformes > Dasyatidae > Hemitrygon > Hemitrygon akajei. Next base: position 56,634,213 of record NC_133133.1, on the reverse strand, counting down.
TTGCAGGGGATGTGGTATGGAAACAGTGGATAGATCTCCAATCAAATTGAAATTGTCTCAGCCACCCATGACCCCACAATTCTGGTCCTCCTGTTTTTACCACATAAAAGCTCAATGTGGCTTGTTGGCTGTTGTATTTCATGGTCACGAGTGTCATTCCCACAGGAGTTAACTTTTCTCCACTATAAGTTCTTAGTTGGATATCTACAGGCTTCAGGTCAGTATCTTTGAAATGCCATTGAAACTCATATTGTGGAATGAATGAAACAGCTGAACCAGTGTCCAATTCCATTTTAATTAATTTGCCTTTCATTTCGGTCATTAGGCATATTGTTTGTCTATTGCTGGTTTTCACATTGTAAATCTCAAGGCTAGCCAGTCTCTCTCAACTTAATCAAATTTTTCATCAACAGTATGCAGATTAGTGCTATTTTTGAAATTGCAGCTTGACTTTTTATCTTTTTCTCTTTCCGTGCAGACCGCTTATTTTTCTGTGACGGACATGCTCTTTGTACGAGTCCTACTTTGTTGCATTTTCTGCAAGTTTCACCTTTAAATCTGCATTGGTCTGGTGTACGTGAGCCCCTGCCACAAGCGTGACACAGCCAGGCTAGTTTCTGTTTAGATGTTGCAATTTTGTTCATGTTCACTTTCATTCCTGAGTGCAACTCAATTGCATCTCTGTCTGCTATTTCCATTGATACAGCAATTTCCTCTGCTCTCTTGAATATAAGTTGTGCTTCAGTTAAGAGCCATTTTTGAATGCTCTCTTGTAAGATTCCATAAACTGAACAATCTCTCAGTGCATCATTGAGCCCATTACTGAACTAACAATGCTTAGACAATCTCTTCAATTCAGCCACATATGCTGAAATGGACTTATCTTCTTTTTGATTCCACTTATGAAACCAAAAGCATTCTGCAAATTAACAGTGGCTTTGGTTCTAAATGTTCCTGCATTGCTTTCACAATATCAGCAAAGCTAACTTTTGTTGGTTTGGTTGGGCCATTCAAACTTTGAAGCAAACTGTATGCCTTTAAGCCCAATCCACTTGACAAAATTGGTATTCATTTCACAACTGGCTGTTCATTTGCTTCAAAATACTGTTCAATTAGCTCAGTATACAAGAGCCAGTTATCTCCATTTCCTGACCTAAAAACAACTCGACCGTGGCTTCCCTTCCAAAGAACACACACTGTATTTCTTTTTTTTAAACTTGACCCTCTCTGCACATGCTTCAACAGGTCAATAGCTGTCTCTGGTTCATATTAAAAATACTTCAGTGCCACTTTCATGTTTTGTAACTTCAAAACGTTAAACTAATTCAAAGTAAGACATGGGAATCCAAAATGTGAGTCTAACTTTGTGTTTACTGTAAATGAGGCTTGTATGTATCACATGGTAGTGTGATGATGTATAACATTCATGTATTTATACATCGTGCCGGAGAGCACTCAATAAATGCTTTTCGTAAACTTGCACATTTACACATTCACAGACAAATGTTGCCTTGTCATTCTGCTATTGTTGTGCTGATTGTTCACCCTTCAATGTCTTTCCATTGGTTTATTCTAATAATGTGTCCTAAAAGGACCTTTCCGGCCGTACACTTCAGAATATTCTATTTCTTTAGTAATGGGGAAGTGTAGATGTGTATGTATGTTTGTATATAGTATTTAAGGTGGATGCTTTTCTTTGTAATATGATTGTAACTACAGTGTGAGTGCATTACATTCTGATTCATGTGTAGTCTTAAGTTCACTTTGTGGGTAGTTAATTCCTGGTAATTCCTGGTGCCAATAAAAACAAAGCAGATTGCTCTCAGCAGGGGAGAGGGATCGAGCTGCCAGGAGTTCACTCTGGGCAAAGTATGGAGCTATTTATTGTGTTTTCTGGCAGGTAGCTTTTTGTAAATATTGGCAGTTTTCTATTTGCTATTTTAGCCAATTTGTCTAAGTTTGATTTTTTTGAGCCACTGAATAAACACCCTTGAACAAAAGTGCTAAGCGACTTCTGTCATCTTTTTCTGCAGTCATAACCCATGTACGTAACATACCTATAACTCGTAATGAATTATTTAAACAAATAAGAATGCTTAATCAAACAATATATACAAAGTTACTCAATTATTACTGAAATATTAAATACGCAGCAGATTAGAATGTCCTTCCATGTATTTAAACATAAAACACTATTTTAAGTGTATACAGTGAATTGTGCTTCATGCACACAAGGTTATCACCGTCAGGGCATTTTGCACAAATTGGCATTGACATTCACATATTGTCAGTTTTAACTTGGTCATAGTTCCTATCTTAGTGCAAATGTTCTTTTTACTTCCTGCAACTAAGGAGCATACTTTTTTTGTGTATTTTCCCCTTTCCTGAAGTCAGGTGGAGTAATTTTGATGTATGAGATAGCATTATCTATTTAGCAATGTTACAGCCAATTGTTACAGATCTCTTCTGATTTTCAACTGCAGAATTAAATGCGTATGAACTTGGCCCTGCCTGCGGTACATTTTCTTCTAGATCAAGAGGATTTAAGTATCACTCCAAGCATCAGAGCAAAAGCAAACTCTTAGCTGACAGCAATGCAAGACTGATGGATTAGCTGTACCATCTTCTGGATGTATAAACTGAGGCTCTCTCCCTTTATCCAGGTGTTCCATTTTTAACAATATCCTGGTATTTCTCCCAATGCCCTGACTAATGGTAAAGATTCCTAAAAATCAGATTGTTTTATTATTTGATTCCTAAATACAGGTCATCATCATATTGTCGCCAATGAGATCCTGTTGTGTTTAAGATGGACATCATGTTTTCGGCATTTGAAGGGTGGTTACTTTGGCTGTAAAATGTATTGGAAATCCTGAAAGGGGCAGGGAAGGCACTATGTAAATTTAAATCATTCCTTTTATTGTTGACTACAGTGACATTTTCTGTGCAATGTGCACAGGCCATCATTTGATGTAATTTCTGAATAACCACAATTCTCTTGTATGCTGGGATGCTGTCAGTAAGTCATTAACCATGGAATACTTTAGGGATGTTCTCTCCTACTCTAGTCAGACATCAGCATGCAACAACATCCTGTAGGTATTATGAGACAGGAATTTCTGCTGATTTTTTACCATCTCAGCCCAGAACACTGAAACATGTTGCAACAGTCCTTAAGCATAGATTGCTGACTTCACAACAGTCCAGGAAGCTCTCTAATCTTTTTGCCGTGGTATGGCATATTTGCCCAGTCATAAAGCAGAAAGGAAAATACAGCTAGAGATATTTGTGTAATACCAGTTTTTTATTTGCTAGAGACTAGATAAGATCAATATTAATTTCACTTACCATAGGACAAATCAACAATAAAGTAACAAATGCAATGATTAGTCCTGTCTTCCAACCTCTAGTTTCCATCTTTCAAAACCGTCCAACAACTGCTTCAGCCCGGTGAGATTTGTGAGCTGTGAGATCAAGCCTAGTTTTATATCTGGAGTACTCAAGGACACAATCTGTTCTATCTTTTATCTGCAGAATGGACTTGCAACAGATTATTTGCCAAGTATTTGGCAACTTTAAAGATTTTTGTATTGAACCTGTCATGAGCCATTCATCAAACAAGAGGGAGAGAAAAAAGTGGACTCCTGTGATAACTTTATTGGTTTTACTAACTGACTCAGAATGATGGCCATATATGTACATCATTTCTGTCCTGAAATCTCAGAGTGTTTGGGATTCTTCCATATGCCTGTGGAGTAATGCATGAATCTCAAATTAATATGTAAAATTCTTCCCAAAATAATTAATGGCTCATCTAAACTCCCCTCGCTTTCTTAGATCCTTGAAGTGTTGGTCGGTATGCTAATGTGTAGCTATTTCACAATGCTCGGCAACACCTATCTCCATACCAGAAGCTAACACCCTGTCCTTGTCTGAGAGGTGCATGAATTTCCCAGTCCAGCTATAATAAGAGCTGAACAACACCTGTACATCTCTCTTCCCTTGCTTAAGGCCCAGCCAGCTCTTTGACACACAATGCAGTCATATTAAAAACTGACCCTTTGTATTTTTCACTTCTCTCTGAATTAATACTAATTTTATTTGCAACTTAACCAAAAAAGGCATAACACATGTAAAACATAATGAAAATGCTATCCTCTATGTAAGTTTGCAATAAAGGTTATTGCCCCTTTTATATATATTAGTCATCAACCATGATTAAAACAGAGATGAGTTCACATTTCTCATAACTCTGAGTATTGTTGAAAATGCAGAACATAAAAATGGAACTCCTCGTATGCCTACCTCTGTAACAGCCCACAGCCACAAACACCTCTGTGCTATTGGCACTCTGAGTGCACAGTCCAGTTTTTATACCTATAATAACATACCCTCAGGTGTTAACGCCATATCCTCTTCTATTGACCATTAATTAAAATGCTGCTTTAAAACCACCTTTATTTGCAAAGCTTTTGGCAATCAGTCTTGATTTCATTGAGAGATTTATTCCAATTTGTTTGAAAACGTGAATGCATCTTTGGGATATTCTGCCATGTTAAAAGTGTTACTTGAAATCAGCAAGCCAGATAGTAATTTTCCATATCATCCAGAACGTGGCCATTAGCAGGGCCAACTTTTTATTTGGACTTTTTGTAACCTGAGTTATATCCAGTTCTAACCTTGGCTAATATCCAAAAGACAAAGCAAATTCAACACAGGGAATGGTTCAAAGCAGGATCTTTCTGGTCTGTATGATTTATTCTACATGCGCATTTTCATCCAAGTGACCGAGGGTATTAAGTTTTCTCTATTTTATTCTCCTTTCATTTAGCAATGGTGCCTTTCCATCAGTTTACCATCACTATAGTCCCTTCATGTGTGATTAGCTGTGCATTTTTAGAGCACTACTCTGTCTAGAAATTCATAGAAATGTTAACACGGAAGAGACCTTTCGGTGGATAGCTTGTGCCAGTGGTTATTTTCCATGAAAGCAAGTAGTTCCATCTTATTTACACACAATTTTCCTTTCAATCTTCCCATATTTATTGAACCAAATTCTGAAATGTTAACATAGATTTTACTTTATTTAGTAAACCTGTAAATTATTTCCACAACTTCCAAACTCCAAATTGTGTAAATATATTTCTTTTAGCCTTTTTTTGGTGTGTCCAAACTTAGGAGGAAGTCAAGGAAGACATTTCATAAATAATGACTGAACCTGAAATAGACTGACTTGTGACTTTAACTGCATCTTTTTGATTAGACATGACTTCCATAGAACAGGACAGATTGCAGTGATTTTCTTTTGGTACCCCATCCTCTGTCTAATGAGCTGTCTTGAATCTATGCAACAGTCTATCAAACACCAGGATGAGGGTGTTCAGCCAAGGTGAAATATCAGCTGAAATCTGTTAAATTTTGTCTGGATGTGAAGTTGCACTTTGAGTGCAGCATCCCACAAATTCCTCTTCCAACATAAACAGATGCTGAAAGTACAACATATAAAAACTAAAGGAGCTTGTAATGCATACAGGGGAATTGTGATTCATGTGAAAATCCTGATTTAAGCCATGACTAACATGCTCATGGAGTCACTGATTGCCAAGTTCACAGAAATTTTGTACTCCAGTTTCTTAACGTTTTCTGTTTGTGCCCAAACAACAATCGTGTGACTTCTAAAGTTTATTTTGGGATAATGGATTAGCATCTGGTATGGCAGTTGCCTGGCTTTGACTCTGAGTAGCCCATAAGTTAATCACCCCTTACTGAGAGTAGGGGAACAATGAGTAACATAGCTAAGAATGGGAGTTCAACCTCACAGGAGATCAAGAAGGGGTTTTAAACCCAGGTCCTATCCTTCATCTCAGTAAGGGTACTTTATGCTGCTTTGGTGGTTGGAGAGGAATGGGAGGGGCTGACTCACATACAGTTGTTCAAAAGCAGATGTATTCATGATCACTGATCCATTACCTGTGCCACCACAGAAATGAAAGCCAAACTTTCTTATGAGACATTAATGAATGGTTCTGTTTTACAAATTGCATAATGAAGGGCATTCAAAGTTTGTTCCATATGAATTTGGGTAGACCAGTCCTGATGATGACCTGGAACATTGACAATTCCATCCCACGTCCACCCCCTCCCAAAAGTATGCTGCTCAGTCCACTGAATTCCTCCAGCAGAATGCTTTTTTGCTCCATATTCTAGCAACTGCAGTCTCTTGTGTCTACTTTTATAAAAGTCATTTTGTAGAATGTTCGTGAAAAATTTGTACAAGTGTCATTCAAAGTTGAAATAAACTTTTGTAAACATCAGTTCAGAGTTCACTTGAAATGGCAACTTCTTGAGCAATTCATGACATTCTGCCTTGTATTGTGTCATTTTAACCACATGGCGGAGGTATTGAGTTATTCTTCGGTTAACATTAACAGCAGGGTCCCCTTGATCGCTAGTTTTCTAACTGGTTTTCCTATGTTAAATAGTCGTCGCCTGTCCCCAGGCTGAAATTGGGAGACATTTCCTAGAGTATCTTGCCTTCCATTTTCCATGAGGCTTAACAGTATAAACAGCTTAACACTATAAACAAATTTTATAGTGAATTTGTAAATACACAAGAATAGTGGATTCTGGTTAATTGGGGCAGCGGCTTATTTTGGACAACGCTTAAAGAACAAAAGCAAACCCAGAAAATAGCCAGGATTCCCTTCGTTTATTTGGGTCGCTCCGCCGTTTAATCGGGGCGGGAGACTAGCCGAAGAGGTTCTAACCAGCAACAGTTGCGTTCACGTTGTGTGGCTGCTGGACACTACACTGTGTTCAGAGCGAACAGTTTTTAAAATAGCGTCGGTTGCGTGTTCAAAAGGCAGTGATTTTTGTCACTGATAGTTGGCAAGTGAAAAACAGTATGACAATTCAGAACTGCCTTGCTCACTGCGGCTTCAAGCATTCAGTCTCCGAAATGGCTGAGCGCGAAAATGTAAACGATTTCACCACTTAAACGAGTTAGAACCTGTGAAGAATTTTAAGATATTTGCAATTATCTTGAATATTACAATTTAAAAAAGAGATTTGGACAATACAATTATCAAAAGCACTCTTTGAAGGCAGTTATATACAGTAGGTGTCTGCTGATTTCGTTTATTTAGTCAATCGAAAGCTCAATGAATGAATTCCTCCACTGACATCCATTTGGAACTAATTCACAGTTTTATAGTACTGTAATGACTTGGCTGTGCTCCAATTTATTCTGTATTTCATTTAAATACATAATTTGTTCCTCAATTAAGGCGAAATGGGACAGCTGCTTAATCGGGCCAAAGGGTACTGGTCATGATGTGTCCCAATTAGCCGGAATCCACCAAAGACAGAAATCAGGCAATCTTGTTTGAACCAGTGTTTTCTTAGCTCAGCATCTCTCCCTTGGGCTGTGTGAATATAGTGTCTACGTGAATTATGGCCTATGAAATGGAAGATAGAACAAAAGGGAGTAACCACACTCATTTAAGGACTTTAATCTTGTTATTTATTTCTATTTATTTACCATCTGCATTTGCACAGTTTGTTTACAGTTCCTGATGTTTACATTAACTGTTCTATAGATTTGCTAAGTATGGCCGCAGAAGAAGAAACTCAGGGCTGTACGTGGTGACGTGTACGTGCTCTGATAATAAATTTTTAATTTTACTTTGACTTTAGAATAGCTGATTGTAGTGGTCATGAGGAATGGAGTAGGCAACACTTCCAGTATGATACGCCCTGTCATGAGGTTCCTGCTGTAAAAAATAGCTTAATACTCAAACTGTTCAGTCTTATTTAGAAGTGTTCCTGCTAAATCAAAGTGTTTTCAGCCTGACTTCTCAGACAGACTCTCAGGGTCCTACCTGATTCTGCGGTTTCCAAGGCCACTTATGGGACCTACAGGCTATATCATAGATGAGGCAGGACTGGTGGCTTCAGTGGTTAATAAGGTGATACATTCCTTCCACAGGGTTTCTGACTGCACACAAAGTACTGATTGAACCGAAGGTTCTCGGTGTCATCTCAAATGCTTCTTTACCACTCGAACCAATCCTCTCTTTTGCTTCAGTGAACAAATCAATGATGAAACAGTAGGTGATGGCAGGAAGTGCGTAGGAGTCCAGAATCCGGCAATGGTCATTACTTAAGTCGGTTCTAATGAGCTATCAAGATTATGTAAACACCTGAAGCTGCACCCCATTGCACCCCATCTGCCCAGAATTGACACGACCTCATTGAAGCAATCCGCCCAGCGTGAACGAAACAATTCTAATCTCACTTTGTCTTGACATGAGATTCAATCCCACTACATTATATTCAGAGGATCCCACTGCACCCTATTCAGACAAGCTTTGTTGCCCCTCCTGGCTGATGAAAAGTTAACTAAAAAGAAGCCTTAGGAGCAAATTATAGCCCTCCTGAAGTTCTAAGCTTGGTAGCAAGGGTCATAAATACACACCGTCTTTGAAAGATATGCTGTACCAGAGGACATCAAAGACTTCAAGAGAGGAGGCAAATCCAGCTTTGAAAACTGCAAGTGGATTCTTCTGCTGCCTGTCACAGGGAAAGTCATCACCAAAGTCTTCCTCAACCGTCTCCTCCCAGTCAGCTAAGAACTTCTCCTTGAATGACAGTGGGAATTCAATCCATCTACAGCAGGGTGCCTGGTAGTTGGCCAGCTACGTTGCACAGACACCTGCATACAGGAAGACTGCAATCATGTTCATCTAGCAGTAGATTTAATAACTACTGTAAGTTTGTAGTAATGAGCATACCGATATTTTGAGATATTTGTAAGAACTGTAATGTGATATGAAAGTATCTGTGATTTCTAATGGTGGCAAAGTCACAGGTACTGCTAATACCACTGAGGTTTGTAGTCTACATTCGTAATTGAAGGAAATACTAAATTTCAGTTGGAGGTTAGTAAAAGTAATTTTTTTCCCATTCAAGTTCATGGACCCCAGATTAAGAACCTCTGATCTAAAGGCACAACTTTAAAAAAAATGAAGAGAGCTATGTCATTCTCTGTACATGGTCATTTTCAACCAGGCTACAAACTTTTACATCATCAGTCAGATGAGATTGTGAGGAATTCTCTTCAAATTTGGTAGTAATAAGGCTTCATTTTGCAAGTGTTTGATGATGCCATGCAAACTGAGATCCTAACCAAAGGGTCACAGCAGCGTTAATCTTAACGCAGACCAGCATTGACCATCATCCTTCCAACATTTGTCAATATTTCAGGCCACAATGCTACACCTTACCTCTAACAAGCTTTCCACTGGAGTGGAACTTATTGGTGGGAATACTGAGAAGTTAAATCTATGTTGTCTTCACTCCAGAACCAAGATTAAATCAGCCTCTGTGAGCAGATGAACTTCCATTTGCATGCAATCAAAGGCCTAACTCCAAATCATCATTGACTTGATCACGTCATGCAACACTGTTCCAAAGATTGCTAAGGCAACGAGAATGTGCATTAACTGTATTAATATGGCATAGGTCAAAAAGCAAAGCTTGATTGTCAGTTAAATCAAAAAAAATTATGTTAGCTTCAAAGGATGTGCTGAAATAGGATTATGTTTTAACATTTGAGACTGTGAAGGTCAGAGAGCTAATTAAGAGTGTAGAATTATGACAGATCACCAGGAAGAGAATAAGTACAGAAATGTGTGAACAAAGTATGACACATCAAACAAATAAATTCAGGACATAACACTGTTAAGAGATAGAGAGATCAGGATTAAAACATCCCCAGGGACGTTTTCACTGAAGCAAAAGATATTTGTAACAGAACATAAGATAATTGTTGTGAAGTCCCCAGAACAGAATAAGCTACAGTAGGTCTATGTGCAGGGCTAAAATTGCTCAGGAAACTAAAGCATAAAATTTATAGAGAAAAGGTTTATTAAGAGAATGCAGTAAAAAAACAACTACAACACAGGAGCAGGAGGAGCTGAAGCCAACAGCAGACAGTAAGGTGATAAGAAACCATTTAGAGGACAAAGCATGCGGTTCAGCTTGCCCTTTTCTCTCCAGAGTATCTGAGGTTTGAGGAACAGACTATGACAGATGTCTTAAGTATTGCTTTTTGTACTGCATTTAAATTAAAAATAAATTCATTGTGCTTATACTGAAGATATCCATGCCCATCATAATTTGTTTGAACAGTCTTTTGAATTGGAACAAAATAGACATCTTGGAAATAATAAAACCTGCAGCTGTCAGAAATGGAAAATATTACACAGCCAGGTTAATTTTGCTGGGGACTCATTGTCTGCACAAAGGACCAATAACCTGAATGCCTTCTTTGCTGGAATCGTCAATATCAATACCTACCTGTCCTCCCAAAAACTGTGTCTTCCCTAATTGATGTGCAGAGGTTCAGTATAATTTATATGGAATTGAAGAGAAGGTTTAGCCTCTTTTCTTGTACACAGGTAATCATAGTGCAAGGCTGTTAGAGATCTTTCTGCCAGGTACTTCATGGCCTGGCCAGAATTGACCCTGACCCTGTTGGTAATGGCCCTAAACAGAGTCATGGCCCTAAACACTGGCATTTAGAAACAAAATTTGTCACCAACTCTTGATTTTATTCAGCTCCCATTTATTCTTGTGGATTAAAGAGATGATTCCCTTCGACATGGGCACTAATATACATCTAGAAGGCAGCATTTTCTGAGAGTGTGCGTCCATACAATCCCTCAGGGCTGAGGAGAACTTCATCACTGAACTGTTGTTTCCAGACAGCTACTTCTCCTAGAGAGCTAAACGGCTTTTCTCAACCCATTGTAAGTCTACTTCTGATTTGTGGCCTTTTGTTCCTTGTCCAGCAAGACACCACACTGGAACACAGGGGGCTTGTAATGGCTTCACTATCTGCTGGAGGAACTCAGCAGGCCAAGCAGCATCCATGGAAAAAAATCAGTCGAAGTTTTGGGCCGAAACTCTTTGGCAGGACTGGAGAAGGACTGGAGACTCCGGTCCTGCTGAAGAGTTTCAGCTCGAAATGTCGACTGTGCTTTTCTCCATGGATGCTGCCTGGCCTGCTGTTCATCCGGTATTTTGTGTATGTTGTTTGGATTTCCAGCATCTGCAGATCTTCTCTTGTTTGGCTTCACCTCCTGTCAGCTTTGTGTTGTTCTGTCCAGTATGAGGACTTGTTGATCTGAGAATGTCTGACTATGAAGTTATAATGGAACTATTCTCCTCCTCCTCCTCCTCCAAGTACTCACGAAGGAGTAAAATATTCATGTGTGTAACAATGATGCTGAGGTCAAGAGTTGAAAGCTAGAAGTTCCCTAGAGTTAACATCACTAATAGTTTGTCATGGCTACCAACTTCATTAAAACCCTTATGGATGAGTGTGTACCTACAAAAACATACCGTACATGCCCAAATCAAAAGCCGTGGATGAATCAGGAGGTTCATAGTCTGCTAAGGACTAGATCTATGGCATTTAAGTCTATCAACTAACCCAGGTGTGTACAAGAAGACCAAGAATGACTTGCAGAGGGCTATTCCAAGAGCTAAGAAACAATTCTGAGAGAGTTTAGAGGCAACGTCAGATGCATGTCAACTCTGGCAGAGTTTGCAGGCTACTACTTCCTACAAAGCAAAACTCAACATCATGAATGACAGAGATGCTTCACTCCCAGATGAGCTCAATGCCTTTCATGCACGCTTTGAAAGGGAGAATAAAACTAAAGCTATGAGGATCCCCACAGCACCTGGTGACCCTGTGATCTCAGTCTCAGGGGCCGATGTCAGGCTGTCCTTCAGGAGGATGAATTCTTGCAAGGCGGCAAGTAAGGCTCCGAAAACGTGCCAACCAACTGGCAGGGGTATTCAAAGACATGTTAAATCTTTCACTGCTACAGTTTGAAGTTCCCACCTCTTCAAAAGGGCAAAATTTATACCAGCAGTGTAAGCTGTCTGAACAACTATCGCCCAGCAGCGCTCACGTCTATGGTGATGAAATGCTTTGAGAGGTTGGTCATGGCTAGAATCCTCAACAAGGACCTGGACCCATTGTAATTTGCCTGTTGCCACACTAGGTCTACAACGGATGTGGTCTCAATGGCTCTCCACGTGGCCTTGGATCAGCTGGACAATACTGACTTATGTCAGGATGCTGTTCACCAACTACAGCTTAGCATTTAACACCATCATTCCTGCAGTCCTGATCAAAAAGCCACATAACCTGGGCCTCTGTACCTCTCTCTGCAACTGGAGCCTCAACTTCCTAATCGGAAGACCACAATCCGTGTGGATTGGGAATAACATCTCCACCTCACCGGCGATCAACACTGGCACACCTCAGTGACGTGTGCTTAGCCCACTGTTCTACTCTCTCTACACCCATGTCTGTATGGCTAGACACAGCTCAAAAGCCTTCTGTAAATTTGCTGATTACACAACCATTGCTGACAGAATCTCAGATGGAGACAAAAGGGCGTACAGGAGCAAGATATACTGCTAGATGAGTGGTGTCACAGCACCAGTAAGACCAAAGAGCTGATTGTGGACCTCAGAAAGGGTAAGATAGTAAAATGAGGGAACACAAACCAATTCTCATAGAGGGATCAGAAGTGGAGAGAGTGAGCAATTTAAAGTTCCTGTGTGTCAATATCTCTGTGGATCTAACCTGGTCCTAACATATTGATGCAGCTATAATGAAGGCAAGACAGCGGCTATATTTCATTAGGAGTATGAGGAGATTCAGCTTGTCACCAAAAACACTCGAAACTTCTACAGATATACCATGGAAAGAATTTTGTCTGGCTGTATCACCATCTGGTATGGTGGAGGGGTGTGTGTTTGCTAATGCACGGCATTGAAGTAAGCTGCAGAGAGTTGTAAAATCAGTCAGCTCCATCATGGGTACAAGCCTCCTTAGTATCCAAGACATCTTAGTGGAGCAGTGCCTCTGAAAGATGGCGTCAATCAGTAAGGACTCTCACCACCCAGGGCATGCCCTCTTCTCATTGTTACCATCTGATAGGAGGTACAGGAGCCTGAGGGCACACACTCAGTGATTCAGGAACAGCTTCTTCCCCTCTGCCATCTGATTCCTAAATGAACATTGATCCCATGAACACTACTTCACTACTATTTTAAAATTTCTGTTTTTGCACTACTTTTTAAAATTTAATTATTTAATATACATATATACATAATGTAATTCAGTTTCTTCTCTATCACGTATCGCATTGTACTGCTGCCGTAAAGTTAACAGATTTCACGACATATGCCGATGATATTACACCTGATTCTGATTCTTAGACACCACAATCACAAGACGCTGCTGGACATTAAGAACTTAAAGTCCTGTAGACCTATCCCATCAGCAAGTTGCTCAGTGGCAGAGAAGCTGAAGGAGCTGGAGATGGCACGGATCGTGCTGCTGCCTGCATCAGAGAGGTGTCGGAGGAGTAGGTTCACAGAGGTGGTGTGCTGTCTAACAGCCACTGATCACCTTAGTAATTCTTGTGATCGCAAGACCCTGTTGGCCATTGTTAATGTGGAATGCTGCAAGCCCAATTCATTGAGTTATTGGTGAACAGTAGGGAGCCGCATGGCCTTGGTTGTAGTGGAGACAAGGCCTCAAGCCACAGTGTCTCCTGTTTACAGCCACCCAGGAAGGAGACTTCGGAGTCGGTGTCTCCACCAGAGGCGGTGTGGCGTGGCATCCAAGCTGGAATCAGCACTGCTCCCAGTGTCCGCTCGGCAGAAGACCAGCTGCATTGTGTTCGACAGCAGACTGTGCAACTTTCATGGACTCAGGGTCTGGGACTGTATATTTTTTGTGTGACTGTATCTTAGTAATATCTTAAATATGTTTCCTATCTCATACGTGGCTTGTGCTGTGTGGCTGTTGGTACTGTGTCTTACACCTTGGTCCTGGACCATTCCCTCAACCATTTTGTGGTATTCATGTATGGTTAAATGACAATTAAACTTGAACTTGGTAGATCAGCTGTTTGAGTGGAGTCACAGCAACAGTATATGACAGAAGACCAAGGAATTGATTGTGGGCTTCAGGAAGATGAAGTTGAAGAAACACACAGCAGCCCTTGTTGAGGGATCAGAAGTGGAAAGGGTTCCAACATCTCTGAGGATCTATCCTGAGCTCAACATATTGATGCAATTACAAAGAAGGCACAACAGCAGCTATATCTCATTAGGAGTTTGAGGAGAATTGGTATTTCCTAAACACACGCACAAATTTCTACGGATGTACCATGAAGAGCATTTTAACTGGTTGCATCAGGATCTGGTATGGAGGGGCCACTGCACAGGACCGGAAGAAGCTTGTAAACTCATCATGGCACTAGCCTCTCCAGCATCCAGGATACCTTGAAAAGGCAATGGGTTGAAAAGTTGATAGCTCAGAACGGCGGCATGTATCATTAAGGACGCTAATTACCCAGGACATGCCCCCTTCTCATTGCTACTATCAAGGAGGAGGAACATGAGCCTGAAGACACACACTTAACATTTCAGGAACAGCTTCTTCCCATCCACCATCAGATTTCTGAATGGTCAATGAACCCATAAACACTACCTCTGTTACAAGGCGGGCATTGATGGCAGACCCAAATGCAAGACACAGACACTGGAGTACTAGGGACAGGACTAGGTTTTTTGAGATAGCAAGGTGAGTAAGGAAGAAACAACACTGGACAGTGACACACAGGCCCTGGACGAGACTAGGATTCAGGGCCAGGCCTAGGACTAGGACTATATATTGCAATGTACTGCTGTACAATGTACAAATCTCATCACACATGCTGGTGATTTTAAATATGATTCTCAATCTGAAAACACACCAGTGTCCTTACTTCCTCAAGAGGCTGGAAAAATTGGCATGTCCCCTTTGACCTTTACCAGTTTTTATAGATGCACCATAGAAGGCATCCTGTCAGTTGTGGTACTTCTCCTTGTACCAGTACACATTAGACCTGACCAATACCCATCCTGTCAGTTGTGGTACTTCTCCTTGTACCAGTACATATTAGACCTGACCAATACCCATCCTGTCAGTTGTGGTACTTCTCCTTGTACCAGTACATATTAGACCTGACCAATATCCATCCCCCGGCCAACAGCACCAAAACAAGTTATTTCATCACCATCACATTGTTGTCACAGCTTATCATGTACAGTTTTACAGCAACAGCTTGCACATTAAAGAAAAATTAAGCCAAAAAAAGTTAATTGAATTTAAAGTGCTTTGGAGCATTAAATACCTTGAAAGATACCATACAAATGGAGGTCATTCTTTTTATCTCGGTAATATTTGTGTCTTTTTATCAATTGTTATGCCTGAACAAATATTAGTATTGAATCCAATACCTATTGAAGTAATAATACCTGGGCAAAATTAGTAGATGGACCAATAGCATGGCCTATAGCAGAGATGCTAGTGCCAGAATCATGGATAGAAAAGGTCTGGAGTGATATGAGCAAAATGCAGGCAAATGGAACTAGCCCAGAAAAGCACCTTGGTCAGTATGAACAAGTTGGGCTGAAGGGCCTAACACTGTGCTGTATAACTCCATGAATCTAATATCAGTTGCAGTGCCTATAATAACAGTACTCAGTCCAGTGGTGGGGGCAATTCACACAGGTGTAGTGGTATCTGACCGTGGTATCTTGCCACAGTTAGTGACAAGCTCTCTATTCTTTCGCTGGCACACAGACAGGTACAGGCTTTTGGTGCCTCTGCACATTCTGTGGAAATAGTCTATTTCCAGATGAAGTTTCCTGACTTTCCGTAAGTGACTACCCTGACAATCACAAAGTTTCTAATAATACAGTGCTGATATCATGTTACCATCCATTGAATGAAATAAGAGAATGCGTTCTTTTCAATTCAGATTGTCAGTGTCTGCAGTTTGTTGTATTCAATTACTCACTGAATGAATAGCTCAGTAGATACTCACTACTGTCAGTCATAGCCCACTCAGTGTTTTCAAAGTCCTTAAAAACAAGAAAAGCATTAACTTAAACAGAAGTGAACTGCTAGATCTACTGATACTATTCCTGATGCTCATAGTATAGAGTTTTTAGTTTCCATTTTTAACTATACAGATGTAACTAAGTGTTATGATTTTGACATTATAACAATATCCCATTAACCGGGATCATGACTTCCTTGGAACTGATCACTAGCCCGACTTCAGATAAAAACGATATTGGATTGTATTGCTCTTAAAAAAAGAACAAAACAACATTTTTCAATTTCTGTGCATTAATATTGTTTATACTGGAGGCAAAGGACAGCATTCATAAAATACCATACTAATTGAACATTATCTAAGTGTTGGAAATGTCTGTGCCCTGGGATATAATCTGCTTTATTTGTTGAGTCAGGTTACTTCATTCTCAGTGGGGTCCAATTATTCCTTTCTCTTGTAACAATGCTGGTGTTTCCTTTCATTGAAGGTAAGATTACAGAGTATCCTTTAGCTGCATGAGTTTTATATTGCCTGCCTTTGTAGAACATATCAGATAGAAAATTTAACCACACACAATAGTCAGATTTCTTTAAGAGAGAGTTAGCCAGAATGTAATGTTCCCTATCTGTCTGAATCCCTGAGGAAGCCATTTCTTTAGAAGTATCTTCTAAGTGACACTTTGCAAACTCTTTATGGGCAAAGATGTACTCATTTTTTTAAGCCAGGGTTTCTTCCTTGCCACTCTTCCATAAATACTCCTTTTGTGCAAAGCCTTAGAGATAGTGGAGCCATGATCTTCGTCTCCATCTGTAGCCATTGACTTCTGCAGCTCACTTGGAATGACTATTGGCATCTAGTGCCATTCTTCTCCGGCAACTAAGTTTAGAGGAGCAGCCTGACCTAGGCAGTGCGGCTGTAGTTTCATATTTTTTTGTTTTTTCATGATGGACTGCACTGAGCTCCAAGATATGTCCAGTGTCTTGTATTCTTCCCCAGATCTCTACTTCTCTATTATCATTCTCCTGATGAGTCTTTAATGCTCTTTTACTTTCATTTTGGTTTGGTCTGTTGAAAATCTACCATACTCTTGGATCTTACGGGGGGGTGGTATTTATTCTTATGAATGCATTGAAAACAGATTTTCTACATCAACAAACTGGGTGAATTGGTAAGGTAATTAATATACAGTATTGCACCTGATGAAAGTTAGCGTAGTAATTACAAATGCAATTACTACTTTTTCAGCCTCATTATTTTGGTTTTTAATTTTTAGTAAATTGTTGATAGGTTCTGGAACTTTTCTTCTGATTTGCCATGATGCACAATGTTTCATAGATCAGCTCCAAAACATCCTACTTCAATATATTTTAAATTTAGAAAATGAGACAGTGAAATGTGAAAATAGCTGTGGGGGCTGAATACTGTTTCAAGGCACTGTAGTTGTAAAAGCAGTAGAGATCACAAAGAATTTTGTCCTATTCGTTTAGTTCACGTTGTTGCTGCTCCGCAAGTGAAAGTTAAAAAATATCCCAGATTCATATGTTCTTTGTTGGATTTCTAACTATGCATTGGATGTAATCTTCCAATGTTTTATTTGTACTTTTCATGGATTTTCTCAATTCTCTTGGTCTGTTTTGTTTTGATAATAAATGAAAATAAACTGGAAATAATTTTTTTTATTAATTCAAAACATTCAAAACTTTAAAAATTAAGATAAATAATCTGTAATGAGCCAACAGATGTGTGGAGAATGGAATTCCTAACCAGCCATATTGCCACCTCAGAATCTACACCTGAACATATCAAAATACTTCTGTATTCAGCATTAGTGATTCTTGAGAATATTCAGCAGAGTCTTTCAATTGAAGTCTTGACTAATATTTTGACTGTTTGTTTTAATATTTCTTTCTGTAACTGACTTCAAATTATGCCTGATATTGCTTCCTTGAAATGCCTTTAAATCAGGGGTATCTAACCTGGGGTCCACAGGATTCTCGATTAATGGTAGGGGTCCATGACATTTGGAAAAAAAAGGTTGGGAAGTCCTGCTTTAGATGTTTTTACTATGTAATTACATTAATATATCTTCGTATTTTTGAGAAGTAACGCATCATGAGATAATGAAACCTTTCCTTTGGCTTGATCCTGATACCAGCAAGCTTCTTCCCCACCTGGATCGCGAGAGCTGAGTCTTAGCACATCCTCAGCTGGTAATCTCCCTACAGCTGGTTCTCCTAACCTGAATCAAGAATGGCATTCAGCATGGAATAGGCAACATTGTTTGCGGACTCCCTGCAGCCGGAGTTTTGGAGTTTTCACATAATCCTACCACTCACATCGTGAACAATTTAGCCACGTTTCTGTCCCATAACAACATTTCTGTTTTTGATGAACTGCAGTTGTTTAACAGCTACTGCCTTGCCAAAATTTGCAAGTCCTAGCCATGTGTGCCGCAGACCAAGGCAAGGTTTATCTGTAAAGTGATATTTATAGTTTGCATTTGGAATACAAATATGTGTGAAGCTGAATAGAAATCACATGTACACACAACTTGCAATATTGCAAAACTGGTTGACTCATGATTGCCTTTCAAACATTAGAATGGCAGTAAGTTTATGCCGTTTATTCTCAAAACAACATTGCACTGCAGGAGATTCTCTCAGCATATGACACAACATATGCTTCCAGACTAACAGAAACATATTTGCAGCTAAAGTTATTTTTAGCTCTGCGTCTGCAAATTTTTGCAGACCTGACAGAATTTTGGCCCATTTCCAGTCAACACCTCATCTCCAACCAGATAAGCGAATGCTGTCAAATAACGGATTTCTGTCTTCCTGTATTCTGCGGAGACAGAACTTTTCCATCTTCCATTGTCTCAGTTGATAAGATGCACCATTGGACTAACATGCAGCACAACGCTGGAGTCAGCTGGCTGAGTGCTTCAGGGGCACCAGAACAAGTCCAGCACTCTCTGTAAAGGAGAACAAAAGATCAGGGGCACCCATTCTCCTAATGGCTTGGCAATGACTCTTGCCTTCTGATTGTCACGTTTAATTTCCATCAGTTGAATCAACAACATGACGGTCAATGAAAGAAGGTAAGTACACAGAAAACTGTGGCGGGGCAGAGCATATGGCCCCCCTTCAGTCCGCTCTGTCATTTAATAAAGTCAGAGCTGATGTTATCTTGGCTCCATTTCATTTTCCCACATGATGTCTTGAATCCCCTATAGTCCAGAAATCTGTCGTTCTCAGCTTTGAATATAGTCCAAAATTCTTGGAGTAGAGAATTCCCAAGATTCAAGACCCTCTAAAGAAAAAGTCCTTCTTTTTCTCTGTCTTAAATAGTTGTTCTGAGCTACACATGGGAAAATGTGACTAACTTCAATGGGAATTTTGTTTGACATGGATCAGCCAAGATGAATGGAATGTTCCTGTGCTGGAGACAGATAGATCAATACTTTATTGATCCCAAAGGAAATTACAGTGTCGCAGTAGCATTACGAGTGCACTGATATGCAAATATTAGAAGAGAAATAAAGAAAAAATGAAAAATAGGTTACCTCAAACAGTCTACCAGGAGTGTTATAACATTCCCGGCTATAGATTGACTTATTATAGACCCTAATGGCCGAGGTAAGAATGACCTCATATGACCTCTTTGGAGCAGGGCAGTTGTCTTAGTCTATTACTAAAAGTACTCCCCTGTTCAGCCAAAGTGACTTGCAGAGAGTGAGAAATATTGTCCAGCATTGCCAAGATTTCCTGTAAGGTCCTTTGTTCTATCACAGAGCCCAATGTGTCCAGTTTGACTCCTATAACAGAGTCAGACTTTCTAATCAGTTTATTGAGCCTGCTGGCATCACCCGTGTTGATGCCATTGCCCCAGCACACAACAACATAGAAGATTGTACTGGCGACATCAGGCAAGGAGAGGCCATTAGTCTCTTTAGCAAGTAGAGGTGACTCTGACCCTTCTTGTACACAGCCTCTGTTAGTGCTCCACTCAAGCCTGTCATCCAGGTGCACCCCAGGTACTTGTAGGTCCTCACCACATCCACATCCTCACCATCAATAGTAACAGAGAACAGTGCAGGCAATAACAATGTAATTCTATGACTATATATTGCCTAGTTCCAGATTTCCCCATAAAATGAAACATTTCTTGGCATCTACCCTGTCAATTGCCTTCAGAATAATACATGTTTCATTTAAGTAATTTTTTAATCTTCTAAACTTCACAGAGCACAGCCCCAACCTGCTCAGACCTTCCTTAGAATTCTGATGTGGGAGCACATGACAGAAAATACTGGGTATATTCATAAGGTTAGTCAGCATCCAGTGAGAAAGAAGCAGAGTTAAAATTTGAAGATGGGTGATATTCCAGCTTCAGAAAGATTCCAACATTTAGCAACAGTTGTCCAAAGGAGCATCAAACAATCTGTTGGAGAACCTCAGCAGGTCGAGCACACACCTGTGATGGGAAAGAAACTTGTCAACATTTTGGGTCAAAACTCTGCACCAGGACTGAGCGTGAAGAGGCGAGATCACCAGTATAAAGAGGAGAAGGGGAGTGGTGAGAAAGGCTTCTGGGGTGATTGATGGACTGAAGAGGGGCGTAAGCTGGCAGGCAGGTCGTGCCAGGTAGGGTAGGTAGGTGGGCCATAAATGGAAAGACCAGAGCTGGATCAAAAATGTTGGGGGAGAAGTCATCCCATTTTGTACCCCTTTCCAGCCCCTTCACCCATCTTTGCTCCCACCCCCCAAGTTCTATTCACCTGTTTCACACATAGGTCTTCCTCTCTCCCAGTCACTCCCATCTGGTTCAATCTGTCATTTACCTCTCCCCTTATGGTTCCCATTCTCCTTTGAGTTCTTCCTGCAGATTATTTATTGCTCCAGGTTTCAGAATCTCGAGAACCTAGTGTCTGAATCATCTCAAGGAGCTCCTGTCAGAGTGAATCAACATTTCTCCTTTAAAAAAATAACGTTCTGCACATCAACAGCTTGAACTAAATCCACTATTATCGCCAATGTCCACCATACTTTATCTAAAATACAGCAATCAAGGAACACAAAAAATGAAGAGCACCACACACAAAATGCTGGAGGAAATCAGCAGGCCAGGCAGGATCTATGGAAAAGTGTAAACAGTCGATATTTTGGGCTGAGACCCTTCTTCAGGACTGAGAGGGAAGGGGTGAAAAATTAATCTGCTGGAAATCTGAAACAGAAGAAAATAAAAGCTTACGAAAGGTTCAAAAAACTATGTAATGATTGAGATCTAGAAAAATTATAAGGCTAGCAAGAAGAAGCTCAAGAATGAAATTAGGAGAGCCAGAAGGGGCCATGAGAAGGCCTTGGTGAGCGGGATTAAGGAAAACCTCAAGGCATTCTACAAGTATGTGAAGAGCAAGAGGATAATACATGAGGGAATAAGACCAATCAAGTATGACAGTGGAAAAGTGTGTATGGAACCGGAGTTGGTAGCGGAGGTACATAATGAATACTTTGCTTCAGTATTCACTATGGAAAAGGATCTTGGCAATTATAGGGATGACTTACAGCAGACTGAAAAGCTTGAGCATATAGACATTAAGAAAGAGGATGTGTTGGAGCTTTTGGAAAGCATCAAGTTGGATAAGTCTCCAAAACCAGACGAGATATATCCATGCTAACTGTGGGAGGTGAGGGAGGGGATTACTGAGCCTCTGGCGATGATCCTTTGCATCATCAATGAGGATGGGAGAGGTTCCGGAAGATTAGAGGGTTGCAGATGTTGTTCCTTTATTCAAGAAAGGGAGCAGAGATAGCCCAGGAAATTATAGACCAGTGAGTCTTACTTCAGTGGTTGGTAAGTTGATGGAGAAGATCCTGAGAGGCAGGATTTATGAACATTTGGAGAGGCATAATATGGTTAGGAATAGTCACCATGGCTTTGTCAAGGGCAGGTCGTGCCTTACAAGCCTGATTGAATTTTTTGAGGATGTGATTAAACACATGAATGAAGGTAGAGCTGTAGATGTAGTGTATATGGATTTCAGTGAGGCATTTGGTAAGTTACCCCATGTAAGGCTTAAGTGGTTGTAGATGGGTCATATTCTGCATGGAGGTCGGTGACCAGTGGTGTGCCTCAGGGATCTGTTCTGGGACCCCTTCTCTTCGTGATTTTTTTATAAATGACCTGGATGAGGAAGTGGAGGGATGGGTTAGTAAATTTGCTGATGACACAAAGGTTAGGGATGTTGTGGATAGTGTGGAGGGCTGCCAGGGATTTCAGTGGGACATCAGTAGGATGCAAAACTGGGCTGAGAAGTGGCAGATGGAGTTTAACCCAGATAAGTGTGAGGTAGTTCATTTTGGTAGGTCAAATATGATGGCAGAATATAATATTAATGGTAAGACTCTTGGCAGTGTGGAGGATCAGAGGGATCTTGGGGTCCAAGTCCATAGAACACTCAAAGCTGCTACACAGGTTGACTCTATGGTTAAGAAGGCATACAGAGCATTGGCCTCCATCAAGCGTGGGATTGAGTTTAAGAGCCGAGAGGTAATGTTACAGCTCTATAGGACCCTGGTCAGGCACCACTTGGATGCTCAATTCTGGTCATCCCACTACAGGAAGGATGTGGAAACTATAGAAAGGGCGCAGAGGAGATTTACAAGGATGTTGCCTGGATTGGGAAGCATGCCTAATGAAAATCGGTTGGGTGAACTTGGCCTTTTCTCCTTGGAGTGACGGAGGATGAGAGGTGACCTGATAGAGGTGTATAAGATGATGAGAGACATTGATTGTGTGGATAGCCCAGGGCTGAAATAGTTAACACAAGAGGGCGTAGTTTTAAGGTGCTTGGAAGTAGATACAGAGGAGATGTCAGGGGTAAGTTTTTTATGAAGAGAGTGGTGAGTGCGTGGAATGGGCTGCCAGCGATGATGGTGGAGGCGGATACAATAGGGTCTTTTAAGAAATGCCTGGATAGGTACATGGAGCTTTGAAAAATAGAGGACTATGGTAACCCTAGGTAATTTCTAAAGTAACTACCCGTTCGGCACAGCTTTGTCGGCCAAAGGGCCTGTATTGTGCTGTAGGTTTTCTATGTTTCTAAACCACAGAAAATGCTGGTCAGCCAGCAGAACCAAAACAGGCAAAAGTGATAGAATTGCTTCATTTGGCAAGTATTCATAATCTGGAATGCACTGTCTGAAATGGTAAACAAAACAAATTTAATCATAACTCGTAAAAAAATTATTAGGTAGGTATATCAATAGAAAAGCATTTCAGGGTTAATAGGAAAGAGGAAGGGGATGGGACTGACCTGATGCTTTTACAGCAAACAAATGGACTCCTGAACTCTAATAATTTTACAGTTCACTGTTTTCTTTCGGGGAGGCACCGCTCCATGCAGGATTCGGGCTTTGTTGTCTATCTTCCTGCTGTAAAAGTTGTTGCCTCTTCTAATTGCAGAATCTTTGGCAAAATCTGAACAATGCCTTGATCAGCTACAGCCTTGAGTAAAAGTAAAACCTGGTGGGAGCAGAGTGGTTCTGAAGAGAAACAGAACATCCAAGCTAAAGACTGCAGGTCTGGCAATTCTGAAGTTAAAGCAGAAAATATTGTAAGGCAGGAAAGGAAAAAATTCCATTGAAAGGAAAAAATGGAGAATGCAAAAGAAAAGGTCTGTGACACTTTGGAAGACTGGAGAGACTAAATTTTAAAAGGAACATTGGTGCAAAGGTTGTCTTCGGGCAAGTAAAGAATCAAATGTTGAGTCTGGAGGAGGAATAAATGGGATTAATGTAGCTGGACAGTGCTAATGGTAGACCTTGATAAACATTGGGTGTTTCCCCTGTCAATCAAGTCAATTAGCTACTGTATTGTTAAGTTGATCTAATGGACGCCAATTCACTGCACTTTTTAGCATACATTTTGTACAAACTTTTGTTGCAGTTTCTGTTACACTTCTTAACAGACCCAGTTTTTATAATATATTGACTTTATTGTATAATTGATAAATTTGGCCCCAAACAAGAGAAAATCTGCTGGAAATCCAAGCAACACACACAAAATGCTGGAGGAACTCAGCAGGACAGGCAGCATCTATGGAAAAGAGTAAACAGTTGACGTTTCGAGTCGAGATCCTTCCTCAAGCCCCAGATATCTCACTTAGCCAGTCTCCTCCAACTCCTTGATTGACAAAATACAGGTTTAAATTGTCAAATTCAACGAATGTACTGCTGTTTGCTAAGCTTGTATTGAGTTTCATTCCAACGGCATGGGAGGTTGAGGACAGAGAAATCAGAGGAAGAATAAAGCAAAGAATGAGTGACTAACAACAGAAAACAGTTACACTTGTAGACTAAACAGACAAGTATGCATATGTCAAAGTGTATGTCAACTTCTAATTTCAGTTTTTTCCCTTTGCAACCAAAAGAAGATATTTAATCATTTAAAAGCAAGTAAAGAAATGGATGGAAATGGGGATAGCTGACAGGATGAGAAAAAGCTATGTATAATGGCTTAGCAACAGCGTTAAAATTCCAGAGAGCAATCAACAGTATTGCTCTTGATAAAATGTCATATATAGACCAGACTGTGCAAGGATGGCACAGTTCTCTACAGTACCTCCAAAACATTAGTGAACAACATTGGATTTTTGTGTCATTCCAATAGTTTCATGAACACAAGAGATTCTGCAAATGCTGGAAATCTTGAGCAATACACACACACACAAAGTTCTGGAGGAACTCAGGAAGTCGGTCAGCATCTATAGAAGGGATGTTGGGTCAAATCCCTTCATCAGAACAAAACTTTGACTGTTTATTCCCTCCATAGATGCTGCCCGACTTGCTGAGTTCCTCAAGCACTTTGTATCTGTTGCTCAACAGTTTCATGGTCACTATGACTTGCTTTTCAGTCCACAGTAACTCAAATAATGAAATTTTACTCAGCTGCCATGGTGGAGTTTAGCTCATGATTTTAAGCTATTAGTCGAGTTCTGTGGATTATGAAGCAAATATATAGCCAAGAGTGCAGTCATATTGCTGACAAAACAAAATTAGCAATTTCCTCTCAATGGCCAACAAAGCAACAGGAATTAGTTCCTTGAGCTAATATTCATTTAAGTAACAGGTACATTCTTTCCACAACCCTTAGGAGCTTTGTCTTTGAAATAGTCTATCAAACTCCATTTTGGATGAGGTTATTAATCCCACTGAGTGGATTCGGGGTTGGTGTAGTCCCATTCTCCAACTCTTTCCCCAATCCTTTCCCCTACAATTCTCAATTGACTTCCAACCTTAACAGACTTTTGAGGGAAGAGTGAACCCTTCCAGCCCAACGAACCCACGTCGCCAAATTACAGCCCTGTGAATTAACCTACTAACCCATACGTCTTTGGAATGTGGGAGGAAACCCAGACGGTCACCGGGAGAATGTACAAACTCCTACAGACAGCAGCGGGAAATGAACCCAGGTTGCTACTGCTGTGATAGCATTACGCCAGCGGCTATGCTATCGTGTTGCCTGTATACGTATTGACAGCATTCCAGAGCAGTCGAAATCTAATGGCAATATTAAACCTCTATTATCTGAGCTCCTCCACTGAAACTAAGTTTCTTTTCATCCTCACTGTTAGCTTCTTTAATTATTCTAAACTCCGTCCTTCAACTCTGGTTCCTCAACTTTAATCTTCTGTCCTCAGGAAAATGCCATTTCAGTCTAAGTCTTCATAATTTAATGTTTTCAGTCCCTGCGTAATAGTATGATGCCAGACTGCTGATGCCAGCGCCCTGTCCTTTAGTCACGGGCACATTAATTTGCATGCTGACCGACTTCATGAGGTTGGTTTAGCAAAAGCACTGTTGCACACAGTAAAGAGGGGTGATTCTTCTGGTTATGGATAATAAATGAAAGCAATGAAATATTTATGCAATCTTCAAAGCTGTCATGCTACATTAAATTCAGGAAATAAAAACATCAAATTTACTCTTTGTTGTGCTGATGCCTACAGTTTTCCTAAATGCAGGATATTCCATTGCAGAATTTATGGCAGCAAGAAATTGCTTTCAGTTTCTCCTCCAATCTTAAACTCAAAATTGGACAGTAAACAAATTTTCTGGTCTTAAATAACATATTTTTTTTTAACCACAGATTTATTCTCTTTCTTGCAGATGGAGATACTTCTATGAAATCAGCAGCTCTCCCAGGAGCAGGCTGTATGCCAATGTCTGCAAAGTTCTCAATTGTAACATAACCCATTGCCAAATATGTGATAGTGTTCATATTTTTCCATGAACTGAATCCAAAGGAGGAATGACAACTTCTGTATTTTAGAGCTGTGCTTCTTTCTTTATTTTAACCACAATGCTGTCTTTTCTCCAACAGGGGGCGCTTCTATACAAATCAACCCTCTCCAGGATACCAGGCCTCTGAGTACTCTGTACCCAATAACTCTTGGTAGTTTTACAATGACCTCGAATTTCAAAACTGTAATGTCAACAACAATTAAATCTTACAGTTTCTGAGCATAAGTTCCAATCATACTTCTTGGACAGTCTCTTGGAATAAACACGCGATCCTACAGATGCTGGAAATCTTGAGCAATGTACACAAAATACTGGAGGAACTCAGCAAGTCATGTAGCATCAATGGAAAGGAATAAACAGGCAGTGTTTCAGGTCGAAACCCTTCTTCTGGGTTGTAAAGGAGGGGGGCAGAAGCCAGAATAAGGAGGAGTACAAGCAGGCGGTTCCTTACTCTTCGTGATTTTTATAAATGACCTGGATGAGGAAGTGGAGGGATGGGTTAGTAAGTTTGCTGATGACACAAAGGTTAGGGATGTTGTGGATAGTGTGGAGGGCTGCCAGGGATTTCAGTGGGACATTGATAGGATGCAAAACTGGGCTGAGAAGTGGCAGATGGAGTTCAACCCAGATAAGTGTGAAGAGGTTCATTTTGGTAGGACAAGTATGATGGCAGAATATAGTATTAATGGTAAGACTCTTGGCAATGTGGAGGATCAGAGGGATCTTGGGGTCCGAGTCCATAGGATGCTCAAAGCAGCTGCGCAGGTTGACTCTGTGGTTAAGAAGCTGTACGGTGTATTGGCTTTCATCAATTGTGGAATTGAATTTCGGAGCCGAGAGGTAATGTTGCGGCTATATAGGACCCTGGTCAGTCCCCACTTGGAGTACTGTGCTCAGGTCTGGTCGCCTCACTACAGGAAGGATGTGGAAGCCATAGAATGTGTGCAGAGGAAATTTACAAGGATGTTGCCTGGATTGGGGGGCATGCCTTATGAGAATAGGTTGAGTGAACTCGGCCTTTTCTCTTTGGAGTGACGGAGGATGAGAGGTGTATAAGATGATGAGAGGCATTGATCGTGTGGATAGTCAGAGGCTTTTTCCCAGGACTGAAATGGTTGTCAGGGGTAAGTTTTTTTACTCAGAGAGTGGTGAGTGCGTGGAATGGGCTGCAGGCAATGGTGGTGGAGGCGGATACGATAGGGTCTTTTAGGAGACTTTTGAATAGGTACATGAAGCCATTCTAGTTACCTTCTCACCCCTTTTCTTCTTACCTCCCTCAGGTTCCCCTCTTCCTTTCCCTTCTTCTGTAGTCCATTGTCCTCTCCTAACGAATTCCTTCTTCTTCAGCCCGATACCTCTTCCACCTTTCACCTCCTAACCTCTCAGAAGGAATCTGGCAGGAGAGGTCAGTGGACCATGGAAGAAAGGGAAGGAGAAGGGAAACCAGTGGGAACTGAAGGGCAGGTGAAGAGGAGTGAGAGGGTGACCAGAACGGGGAATGGGAAAAGAGAGAAGGGAGAGGGGAGACTTTACCAGAAGTTAAGAGAAATCAGTGTTCATGCCATCAGGTTAAAGGCTACCCAGACAGAATTTGGGACATTGCTCAGTGTGGCTCCAGCATGGCAGTAGACGAGGCCCTGGACAGTCATGTCAGAATGGGAATGGGATGTTGCATTGAAGTGTATAGTCACCAAGAGTTGCTGTGTTTTGTGACAGACAGAGTGAAGTGCTTGACAAAGCAGTCCCTCAATCTGCATTGGGCATCTCTGATGTAAAGGAGGCCATACTGTGAACACTGGATACAATCAATGACCTTGACAGACTCTCCTGGCTGGATTGTTAGGACCCTGAATTGTACGGAGGGAGGAGATGTAGGATTTGTCATGCTTACAGAGGTAAGTGTCAAATGGGAGATCAGTGCGAGGGGATGGATGGACAAAAGGGTCTCAGCCCAAAATGTCATCTGTTTATCTCCTTCTATACACCTGACTTGCTGAGTTTCTTCAGCATTTTTTGTGTGTTATTCTATTCTAAATTCTGTGTTCTGTCTACAAAAATTAGCTGTGTGGTGGTCTACCTACCTCACAAGCCCATAGTATTTTCTACTAGTCTGTACCATAAAGTATCCCACCATACTGGTGAAGGTTCTCTTTATCTTGCCAAGGCCTTGCATTCTTAGAGTGTGGTGTCTAGAATTAGACTTCTTTTTTCAAAAGAACAGAACTAACATTTTATTAAGGATAAGCATAGTGTTCTCAGTTTAGTACCCCAGCATTGAGAACCCTTCACATCATGCAATCATGCTAATTTCAAAGGTATTTTTATATGTTCACATCCAGGGCATCTTCCCATATTCCATTTAAAGTTTTACCATTTAATTTATACTGTCGCTCTTCATGCTTCCTACCAAATTGTACTTCTCATGGATTGAATTCTATTTGTCTCTTTTCTGCTGGGTTGAGTAGCCCATTAGTATTGTCCTTTAGTTTATACCTATTTATACCAGTTATACACAGCTTATTTTTGAAGGATCTGTAGACATCTCAAACTTAGCTCTTTAATTTAAGACAATTTTTAAAATATCTTCTTTTTTGACAATCTCTCAAGATCAAGGATGACTTACTTCCACTTTCTGATACCAGAGCTGGACACCAGTAGGGCAGAAAGTGCTTGAGAGGTGGGTAGTTGGTTTGGGAGGTGCTACACTCTTTCTGCCATTTACTCTGTGTTCTGAATGAACAGACCTAAGATTATCAAAATGATCCTGTATGTTCATTCTCCATCCTGTGGGCCAGGAGTTGGTGGGATTGCTACACTTTTTTTTTTACCCAAAGAGGCATTCAGAATATCCTTAAGTTGTTAGAATATAGAACACAGAACAGTACAGTACCATACATGCCCTTCAGCCCACAATGCTGTGTCAACTCTTTAACCTACTCCAAGATCAATCTAACCATCCCTCCCACGTGGCACTCCATTTTTCTTTCATCCGTGTGCCTATCTAAGAATCTCCAATATGTCCTCAATGTATTTGCCACTACCACTACCCTTGGCAGTGTGCTTCACACACCTACCACTCTGTGTAAAAAAACCTACCTCTGACATTACCCCTACCCCCCATACTTTTCTCCCAACAACTTAAAGCTATGCCCCCTTGTTACCTCAGTCAACTTTGTTACATCTTCCCACAACAGAGCTCAGAAAAGATCCTTGTTTTCGGAGTCTGATGTTGGGCATGTGAATGATATGACCCACCAATGCAACCAGTTGAGTGTGTAAGGAACTGGGCATAATACTTCATCTAAAAAAAACTGAAGTCCCCTACCAATCTACCCAGGGCACACCATACATCCCTTTGACAATAAGAGCTCATCACTGGACTCCGGAAAAAGTGGACCACCTCCCATACCTCAAGAGACAAAGCCTTGACATCGATGCACCATTGAGGAAGACCATTTTTAAAGATCAAGACCTTACACCCTGCAAAAAGCTCATTGTTACAAAGTCATAGAGAGATACGATGATGCACCATCAATAACTCTCCGAGACGTGAGGCGAGATAAAGGCTTTTATTGGCTGGAAGAAAGAACAAGCAGCAATTGACCACCACACTACATCCTGGAGACTGTGGCCAGGGCTCAGGTTCCAATCGCCTTTATACTGGGGTCAGTGGGAGGAGCCACAGGAGCAGTCAGCAGGGGAGCGTGTCCAGACAGGTATATGTAGTTCACCACATACGATAAGGATGTAAGCCTTCGGCCCACTGAGTATAAGCACCTTGAGGCAGCAACTCTACGTGCTGTTCTCCCATAGAGCAGTGATCTCTGCTTCCTGCATTCTTCTGAGATCTGGACTATTTACCGTGAGCAAGGTGTTGCTGGTGATTCTCTACAGAGCTGCTAGCAGAAGTAAGGATCTCTGTTAATGTGTAAGTCTAAATAAAAAGCTTTTGTTGTAAATTAGTTCTCAGTTACTTCTCACTTCAAGATTTGACAGACATTTGATTGAAATCCACTACGTATTTCTGACTACAGAAAACTTCCTGCTTATAGGAACATCAGTCTGGAGAAAACGCACCTTACCTACACATTGATGCCTTCTGAACTCAATACAATTACACTTTGAGCTTTTTTCACTGTATTTCCATTTTGAGATTTCAGTAAATACTTCCTTTAACACCTCATCTAGTCAGATAGTTAGTCTCTTTACTTGCTCAACCCTCTCTCCTTGTTTCCATTCAAGTTTGTCTTGTTATCTCATCTGTCTGCCACTTTTGCACAGTCCTTCCCTTTTGTTCTCTCTCCAATCCTACCCTCTTATCCCCCCCTCCCCCCCCCCCCCACCATGTTTATCTACTACCCCACAAAACACTGTATCCAGCACATAAACTGCACTGGATTGGAAAGCGTATGAGAATCACTCAGCCTTTTCTCCTTGGAGCGACGGTGGATGAGGGGTGACCTGATAGAGGTGTATAAGATGATGAGAGGCATTGATCGTGTGGACAGTTTGAGGCTTTTCCCAGGGCTGAAATGGCTAGCACGTGAGGGCATAGTTTTAAGGTGCTTGGAAGTAGGTACCGAGGAGATGTCAGGGGTAAGTTTTTCACACAGTGTTGTGGATGTGGCACTGCCAGCGATGGTGGTAGAGGCAGATACAATATGGTCTCTTAGATGGAGCTTAGGAAAATAGAGTTTCTAGAGTAGGCTTCATGGTTGGCACAACATTGTGGGCCGAAGGGCATGAAATGTTCTGTAGATTTCTATGATTCTACCTTCAATGGGATCCTACCACTAAGTACATCTTTCCCTTCCCCCCACCCCCACCTCCTCTGCTTTCATTGGGATTGATCTCAACATCCTTTATCCACTTATCCCTCCTGGCACTTATCCTTGTCAGCAGGACCTGACCCTACACCTCTTCCCTCACCACCATTCAGGGCCTGAAAGACTCCTTCCAGGTGAGACGACACCTCGCCTGTGAGTTTGTTGGGGTCATCTACTGCATATGGTGCCCTGGCCTTCTCTACATACAGTAGGTGAGATCCGACACAGATTGGAGGAGCGCTTTGTCGAGCACCTTCACTCTGTACGCCACAAAAAGTGGAATTTCCCAATGTCCACCCATTTCAATTTGATTTCCCATTCTCATTCCGACATTTCTGTTGATGGCCTCCTCTTCTGCTACATTGAAGCTTCACTCAGGTTGGAGGAACAACACTTCATATTCCCTCTGTGTAGCCTCCAACCTGATGGCCTGAACATCAACTTCTCCAGCTTCCAGTAAGTTCTCCCACTCCCTCCTTCTCTCCTTTTCCATTCCTATCCTGGTTACCTTCTCACTCCTTCTCCTCACCTGCCCATCACCTTCCCTTTCTTCCATGGTTCACTGCCCTCTCCTATTAGATTCCTTCTCTTCACCCCTTTACCTCTTCCACCTATCCCCTCCCAGCTTCTTACCTCATCCACCCCTCTCCACCCATCCACCTTCCCTCTCACCTGGTCTCACCTATCACGTACTCATTCCCCTCCCCCCACCACCTTATTCTGGCTTCTGCCCCTTCCTCCCCAGTCCCGATGAAGGGTCTTGGCCCTTTCACTGTTTATTCCCCAAACGCTGCCTAACTTGCTGAATACATCCAGCATTTTGCGTGTGTTGCCCATTGTTGTTGCAATGTGTTGTAACATTAAAACCTACCAGCTTGCCACAGTGATTCAGAGAGCTGTTGATAGGAATCCTTCACTGTTATTCAAAGCATATTAGCAAACTCACGCAGATCATATCTGTATGATAATCTGTCCGCAACATTTGCGACACGAAATTGGAAACTTTAAAGACTATGTTCTTTGGGACAATAAATAAATTCAGCCTATGCAATGGGCTAATCGAGAAGACTACTGTGCAAGGCCATTATACTGATGTTTTTGGAAAGGTAATAGAGGATACAGTCTAATATTTTGTGTTGTAAACATGAGATCATAATTTGTGGAAAGAGTAATGTATTGGTTTGATTTGATATTGCCTGAAACTCTGCCTGTTTGTTTCTCATCGTTCCATGGCTGTCTGTACGGAGTTTATATGTTCTTCTTGTGACCACGTGCGTTTCCCCTTGGTGCTCTGCTTTTCTCCCACGTTCCAAAGACAGATGGGTTAGTGCAATAATCGGCCACATGGGTGTAATAGGGCAGCATGGCTCAGTGAGGCCTTTCACTGTACTGTATCTCTAAATTTAAAACTAATATGTATGTATTTTTTAAGAAATAACAATACTCTGTGTGTTTGCAAGAAGAAAATGTAACATGGGCTCTATTTAGTATCTCTGCGCCAGGTATGATAAAGTTCAGTGGTACCACCAATAAATAGAAGGACAGTAGTCATGCCCGAAGAGATAATTTCACCTTGGAAGTGCCACTTGATCCAGACATCCTGTGCTGCAGTAAAGTTCTCTACATGGTACAGTCAAAGAATAACTTGATCCCCTATTATCAGCAAATCCTGTGTAGCATGCCCAAGGTCAGTGATTGAAATGTTGTTTCATAAGAACTCGTCCAGCATGCCATGCAATGCACAATGTCTATTCTGCTGCAAAGTGATATAGCATTTCAGCCTTGGCTAAATATTTCTCATGTTCTCGGTATCAAGCAGCGCTCCTTTAAGTAAATCTTTGCTCACTGTATATGTAACTTCATATCCTTGATGTGTGCAATATAACACTGCCTGGCAGCGCAGTTGAGTTTCTTTGTTACTGTAATTCATTTAAGGCTATTGACATGGGCCCTCTTGTGTTATTTTAAGTTTCCTTTAGCAGGAGTATTAGCACTCTCAGACCTTGAGACCTAGGCTGAATGTTATGAATCAAATTCACTGAAAATAAAAGGGGTATAATAGCAGATAAACAAACCAATTGAATCAGACTTAAATCATTTTCAGTCCCTTGGATCGAAGATAGCTTGCTCGGGAAATTCAAGGGTTTTGATTTAGCCCAGCCAGATTTGGAGAGGAGCTTGCAATTAGTAATGCTTTTGTGGAACTACTGCACTTGTCCTTGTACGTGATGCAGGATCTAAATATGGGAAGTGCTATTCATGAGGCTGTGCAAGTTTCTGCTCTGAATTTTGTAGCTGGTCTACACTGCAGTTCAATGGTAGAGGCAAAGAAAGCTCAAGTGGGCTACGTTGTTGAGCTTCTCTGGTACTTTTGGAGATGAACTCACGCAGGCAAGTGGAAAGTATATCTTCACATTCCTAACATGCCTTATAGGGATGGTGGAAAGTGCCTGGTATGTTAGCAGGTGGGCCACTCAACACAGCTTCTGGTCTCTGTGTTGTAGCCCATGTATTTATGTCACCATTTCCATTAAGCTTCTGGCCAATGGAAATTCCGTGGGTGTCCTTCTTCCTATCCATCAAAGGCATGCTTTTTCCATTGATGAATGTAACGCACCTCACCAGTTTGTCATGGCATAATCCCATGCATTACTTTTTAACGGGATGTGCACCAAGTGATATTGCATGGTTGCCACTTGCCACAGTCACAGGTTGCACCGTGATTTTCAGATGTCTTCATTGTTGCTGGCCTTCTCAGTTGGCAAATGATCCACCAAGTCCCAGAAATGGATGCACGTGCTGAGGCTTCCTGATGCTAATGTCTAGAGGAGCTAACTGAACTTTGTTAAGACAGTCCTTCTTAGGACGATGAATGAGATTAGTTTGCTTGCCGCTTCTCCACACGTGCAGGTTATCCATGTCATTCCTCAAATAGAGAGGAATTGCCTCATTTTCTATAAATTGGGAGTGGAACTGAACATCGTGTAATCAATCAACATTCATATTTCTGACCTGATGGAGGAAGGCTCATTCAAGCGACTGAAGATTGTTGGACCAATGACACTACACTGAAGAAATCCTGCCCTGATATCCTGGGACTGGGATGATTAAACCCCCCCCAAACAACCACATCTATTTTCCTTTGTGTTATCTGTGATTCCAGCACTCAAGAATTTTCAGCTTGATTCCATGCCTCCTTCATGCAAAACTGGTCAATTACAGCCTGAGAGTCACTGCCAGTCATTTATGGAAATCAGTCATTTTTGGGCCATGATTTTAGTGAAGCTGGAAGTGAATGTTGCTGGTCTGGTAGAACCCCTAGTGTGCATCAACAAGCAGCTTGTTGATGTTTGACAACAGCCTCCATCACTTAGCTGATTATTGACGGGAGACTGATGGTGTGGGAATGGGTCTGGCTGGGCTTGCATTGCACTAAACAGACAGGAAATTCCTGGATCAGTTCTTTACTTTGAGTCATGTAACAGATTGACCAGAGGCATTGATAGCTATGGAGCATAGCATCAAAGTCATGATGATGTCAGGGCTCATAGTCTATCACAGTGGAGGTATAGGAGCCTGAAGACTCACACTCAGTGTTTTAGGAACAGTTTCTTCCATTCCACCATCAGATTTCTGAATGGTCCATGTACCCATTAAATTACTTTGTTATTTGTCTTTTGCACCATTTATTAATTTTGTAAATCATAGTATGTTTTATGACTTACAATTGCCACTAAACAACAAGTTTCATGACAAATGTCAGTGATAACAAACCTGATTTCCGAATCTGTAATTTCACTCCTTTGCCATCAGTTTCATTCATACCTGGTCACCAGAGAGGAGAACACAAGTCAGAAGACTACCTTGAAATGCTGCTCCTGGGCTTGGTTAAGGAGGCTTTTCGCAGATACTGACACTGTCCCACCTGTCACCTTCTTTGACCATTGCTTTTGAATGTTACAGGAGTGATATTATACGAATGTGATTGTTATTGCAGGAATATGGTGGCCTTTGACAATGGATTAAAATTGTATGAGCAAACAGATGAGAAAGAAACAGAAGGTTTGCAGAGCAAGCAGAAGGCCACAGTACAATGAAAAACAGGAAATAGAGTTGGCAGATGACACAAGGCAGAAGTGTTAGGAGACAGGATTAAGCCAGGAAGTTAGACATTTATGGGATTTGAAAAAGTAATGCTGTGAATGGAAAATCTTTACACTTCATTAGAAAGAATCAGAAAAGCAACATGGGGCATTTCTGAAAGGGTGTAAGAATAGAAAGTTCTGCTGGTTAATGTATGGTCTATTGAAAGTAGCATGCCAAGTTGCGAAAGGTGTTAAAATACAGATACCTGACCTTCATAAATAGAGCAAGGAAGACTTGATGAATCTTTAACATAGAAATCTTCAGCACATTACAGGCCCTTCAGCCTACAAGGTTGCGCCAACCATTAACTATTCTGGAAACTGCCCAGAATTTCCATGCCACATTGCCCTCTATTTTTCTAAGCTCCATGTACCTGTCTAAGAGTCTCTTGTACCTGCCTGTGCCACCTCCGCGGGCAGTGCACTCCACGGACTCACCACTCTCTGTGTGAAAAACTCACTTCTGACATCCCCCTTGTACCTACTTCCAAGCCCCTTTAAACCCCCTCATGTTAGCCATTTCAGCCCTGGGAAAAAGCCCCTGGCTATCCACACGATCAATTCCTCTCATCATCTTATACACCTCTATCAGGTCACCTCTCATCCTCCGTCGCTCCGAGGAGAAAAGGCCAATTTCACTCAACCTATTCTCAAAAGGCATGCTCTCCAATCCAGGCAACTTCCTTGTAAATCTCCCCAGCATTCTTTCTATAATATCCACATCCTTCCTGTAATGAGGTAACCAAAACTGAACACAGTGCTCCAAGTGGGGTCTAACTAAGGTCCTATATAGCTGCAACATTACCTCACCGCTCTTGAACTCAATCCCACAGTTGATGAAGGCCAGCACACCAACACTTTTCAACCTGCACAGCAGCTTTGAGTGTCCTATGGACAAGATCTCGTTGATCCTCCACACTGCCAAGAGTCTTAATATTAATATTCTATTCTGCCCTCAAAAGATTCAGCGCCTGGTTCAGCCACGATTGGACAAACAACTTGTTCTTTTTGGGAAAGGAAGTTGCCAGAAGATGTGATAGTAACATTGAGGATCCCTTTAGCAGGAGTGGACTTTGAACGTGAATAAGAAGTATTTTTAATGAACTGTTGGATCGGGTCTGGAATGCATTGCGAGATTTGCCAGTGGAGGCAGATTCAATGTTACCGTCCAAAAGGGGAACAAATATTTGAAAGGAAAGAATTTTCAAGACCACGGGATATACTAACCAAATTCTTACAGAGGCTTAGCAAGAGGAATATACTGTAGCCATTCTATGTATTAAACTTGATTGCTTGGGAACAAATGAATTGTCTGAGCCCTGGCGCGGCAGATAAACCAGAGTGATTTTAAAAAAAAACTGTTTGCCTCGTTGATTGTTTTTCAAAGACCCTTGAGATGATAAATTGTAGGCAGTCCGAAAACCCGCCCGAGGAATCGCTTCAATTTGCTGGATGAGCACGCAGCAGTTAGTGAAGGCATTACGATGCTGTGGGTGGAAGGCTCGGCTAATCAGTTGCAGAAGGACAGCCTCCTGCGGTTCGCTGGGCTGGCGGAGGAGAAGCTCAACGTCTACCCTTTCGTGCCGAGGAAAACACTTTGCGGTAGATCATGGCTGTGGATGAAGTGCGCGTAGTTCGCCCCTTTAAGTTGATCGCCCTGATTTGTGTCTTTGTCGCGTTGAGCCTGGACGTGGTCTCTTTGCTGAGTCCAGCCTGGGTCACTGCCCAGCGGTCTTCGCTTTCGCTCTGGGATGACTGCAAACAAACCATGGCTGGATGGTACTGCGAGTCTGTACTCCACACAGGTAGGACTTACAATTAACGCGCAATTTCCTTACCTCATTAAAAACACGTTTCAGCTCAACTTAGAAACCATTACCTTTTTTTCTTGTTTACTTTTGCTAGCTGACGACTGAAGCTCCCCTCACCTCCCCAGTCCTTCCCTCGCCCACCATCACGCCTGTTTTATTGGAGAAACTTTCGGGGCTAAGATTTCTCACCGATGCTTTGAGCCACCTTCCGGTTCATCTGTAACATTTTAAAAAAAAAAGTTTTGGTCCTGTTTGTGAAGAGGGTCGTTGGAAGGTAATTCACTGTGGGGAAAGTTTCTCCTTGCTATACGAGTTCTACCTAACAAAGGTTCAGTGATTTGTTTTGGGGGGAGGTGAGCGACAGAAGTCGAAATAAAGTGTGGGTAAAGTGAATCTACAGGGAAGGAAACCAACACAAATAAAAGCTGCTTCGGAGACCAGTGCTTTTGCCGAGTGGGAAACTTGGACGCTGGAACTGTGCTTTACTGGTTGGAACTTTTTACTGGCCGCAAAACTGAAGGAAAACATAATTTTGGTAGAGAAGATCGAAATGTTGGTACGACTAATCACCTTTAAGAAAAGGGGCTAACACTCTCAGATAAATTTGTCTATTTAAGAGGAGTGCGATCTGCGGTTTTGAAATATGCTTTTGAAAGAAATAGTTGCTATTGATTAACACTAATGTGCATTAACTATGATAATATGGTCTGAAGCATTAATTATAAAAATTGAGGGCTTTGTGGGCGGGAAGGGCTAGATTAATAATCTTGGAGTAGTCTAAAGGGTCGGCAGCGCATGGTGGGCCGAAGGGCCTGTGCTGTACACTACTGTTGTACGTTCTAAAACAGTTTTGTTTTGTAATTGCTCTTATGGTGGTCATTTGATTCTGACACTAAGTATATTTGGGAGGTTAATGGTAGCATAGAATGTTGAAGTCCAGTACAAAGTGTGACGGAGGACTTTTGTGTGATATACTGAAAGCTGACCACCATTAAATTTACCCAATACACCAAAGTAACAGATCACACCTAGTCTTGTGACAAACTGTATGAGTTTAATTGTTGGATTTCCTTTGCGGTTCAAATTGGATGACAAAAATTTTCAGAGAGTATCTGTCTGTCACTGAAATGTTTTTGTTTTACATTTAATCCACAATGAATATGAGAATCTATGGGCTTTTCTCCCCCTTATGGCTTATTTGATAGCACTTGTGGCTCTGTTAGATTCTAGATTCCATCACTGTTCCAGAAACCCAAGCACGAATCTAGGCTCAAACTGAAGGAGTCTCTTATTGCCAGAAGTGACATCTTTCTGGTGATTGTGTGTCAGTGATTCATGCACTCTCTCGGACTGATAAAACACCATGGCGCTATTTCGAAGAAGAGCGAGGAATTATCTATTGTGCAGTGACCAATATTATCCTTCAGTCAACGTCAGACAAAACAGATTATCTGGTTATTATCACAGTGTTGAAGTTTGGTGTGAAAATATTGACTGTGCTACCTTGGCAATTACAAAAATAGCATCATTGCTTTGGGATGCCCTATGATTGTGAAAGAACAGTTTACTTAGTGTTCATTCCATTTGTGACCCTTTCCTTTTCATAAGCATGTTGAGCTATGATTTAGCATTACCCAGGTTCTGTGTGGTACCTAATCTAACTAACATTGTTTGTTCACAAACAATTCTGTTCATGCCCGGTTTTGCCTACAGAGGGACAAAGGGGTCCTGGAATACATTTCCACCAGTACCTTAATATAGTTGAGAAGGGATACAGTGTACCTTTCTGTGTTAGTTCTGGCACAGAATATAAAAGAAGGCAGTGTTAAAACTGTATTAAAAACACTAGTTGGGCCATTGGATGCAGATCTGAAGACTGTCAATGAAGATGTGATAGAACAAGGATATTACAAGGGCTGGACAGATTAGCTAAAGTAAGTTTTTCAGTGAAGAATGCAGAGGGGAAATTAGCACAGTATTTAACTGAAAGGCTTTGCAGAGTCTTTTCATTCTGTTTAGCTGGGCAAACAGGATAAAGTATTAGTTACAATCGTGCATTTGCTAAACCAATATTGAAAGGCCAGGTTATGATGCACAAAATATGTTTGAATCCCTTTCTTTTTGAATTAAATAAATAAAATATGTTGGAAAAATTAACTGCAGTAATGATTTTGAAGCAACCGGATCGTCATTACAAACACATCTACTTTAGTGGTGTCCTTCAGAGTAGGAAATAACCCTGTCTCAGTTGACACTGAGATGCTTTCTGAAATGGTCAAGCAAGCTGGTCAACTTGAACAATAATCTAAAAGCAAAATACTGCAGATGCTGGAAATTTGAAATAAAAACAGGAAAAGGTAGAAACATTCAGCAGGTCTACTGGCACCTTTAATCTCCTGAAATAATTCTGTTTCACTCCCAACAGTTGCTGTCTGACCACCTCTTATTTGTAAGAATTTGATTTCTTTTTGCCGTTTAAGAGCAATTTGACAAGGACAATAAATACACTCCCAATGACGCTAAACCTCCTTTGAATGAATTAAATAGATAAAGGGTATCAATATAAGCTAATTTCTTCTCTAGAATGTTAAGGATATTTTCCTCTACGGCATATATGTCAAACTCAAGGCCCGGGGTGGAATTATCTTTGGCCCGCGAGATAATATCTAATTACTATTAAAGCTGGCCCCAGTAATCGAAGCGCCTATGGCGTATGATATGGCTAATGCTGAGTTTATTCAGGTACCAGGTTTTCAGGGTTTTTAGTGTTTATTCGGCAGTCTTGCTCGGCAGTCTTCTTCATAAGAAACGGAATTTGTAAAGTGAAACACTTTGTAGTTATAGCAGAGACTGAGACGCATGAGAGCAGGCTGAAAAAACGGAGGCAACGAAAGCTGCGTTCGCACGCGTCCGACTGATCCGGCCCGCATGAAGCTGCATTTTGCTCAATCTGGCCCGTGACCTAAAATGAGTTTGACACCCCTGCTCTATGGGGTGGGGCTATCTTTCCATCTGAGGGGGTTAGAGGAGACAAAATTTGTTTTTGCATTTGAACAGTACTCTTAAGTTCACAGGTTGAAATTTGGGAAGAGGGATTATTAATCTGATATTCTTCAACCAGCATTGACCTGAAGAACTGGATGCTCTCAATTTGTATTGTAACTTTTAGGAGCATTGCAGTTGAAGATGGTTCTAATCTTAACTATTGTTCATGCAATGGATTATCCCACCCGTGTATCCAGCATCCTCTTTGACTTTCTACCATCAGGGAGGAGACCTTGATGCATAAAGAACGAGAATGGTCAGGATGGGGGGAAAGTGTTTCTTCTCTCAGGCCATTAGGCTTCTGAACTCCCTGCCACATTCAAAGTGTCACTGGTTAATCCTTACAGTATTTAATTTGTGCACTTTAGTTTGTTATTTATGTGTGATTCATCTGTAGATTTTATCCTTGCCTTCATAAGTTATTATGTGTTATGTGTACTCCTGTGCTGTGGTTCAGAAAACCGTCTCATTTCTATATACATTACGATTATATACATTATATAATGTATATAGTAAAATAACAATATACTTAATATCTGATAGCGACATGACATAGCAATTAGGTCTTGGGACCCTGGTGTGTTTTAATTCCTCTCACTACTTGACCCTTGGGCATTAATAACAATGCAGCCCCCTTGCCAGAGAAAGATGTTAACAGCAAGCTGAAATCAAGCTTTGGGCTTTACTTGTAGGTATGGTAGCCACTCAGAAAACTGTCTGTCCTATTATGATTCAAAGGGAGAAGCTCTTCATTGATGGGAGCTCCCCAGAGAATATGCTGTGACACATCAATGGTGGAAATGATCAATAAAAGGAAAATCTCTCCTCAAAAATTGTAGCTAGACTGTCAGTCCTCTGATCACTGTGCCATAAGGTTATTCTCTGAAGAAAGAGCTGTGGCACTATTCCCTGACCTTGATTACAGATGGGAGAAATAGGCAGGATGTTCAATAATAAGTTACATTTAGACTTCTTTTATTTCATTCTGGCTATGGAGTTTGGTTGTGTCATAAAGCTTGAGAATCTGGTGGTAATCAAGAACATTTGTCATTAGAGCCTTTCTGTGAAGAACCTGCCTTTAAAGGAGTGGAGGCGAATTAATTCTGTAAGGAGATCCAAGAGAGATTTGCATTCAGATTTTATCCTTCGCTGCCACTTGTCATGCCTGAGCACACTTCAGATATATTTCATTGGCTGTAGAAGAATTGCTGATGTGATGTAGGGAACAGCAAGTACCCACATAAAGTGATGTGGTAGCATCATGTCAACTCTATAACTTCTACTTTCTTTCAAAACACGCCAACCAGATCTTTTATATCCATCTTGAGAGATTGGACAAGGTCTAGATTTAACATCAAAAATTATTTCTTCAGCTTAAATGCAGAACTCTCTCTTTGTTATGCTAGTGTTCTGAGCTCAAGTCTCTACAGTATTACTTGAGCCCCCCCCACCCCACACAACCTTCTGACTTTGAAATGACCCAACTAACCATAACTAATCCAATCTTCCTAATGTGAAGTGACTTTTGCGATCATTCATTAAGGCATAGTAAGTAATAATTATTAGCAATCTAACAATGAATGGTAGGGCCATAGAGAGTGTTATTGAACAATGAGACCTTTTGGTACAATAGATAGTTTCCTGAAAGTGGCAACCCAGGTAACTGAGTGGTAAGAGTGGTTTACGGTATGCTTTCTTTCATCAGCTGAGCCATTTTAACAGGAGTTAGGATGTCCTATTAACAGTTGTACAAATTATAGGTTAGGTCTAGTATATATGTGATGTTTTGGTGGCCATGCTATGGGAAGGATGCAATTAAGCAAGACAGGGTGAAGGAAGCATTCGCAGGAATGTTGCCAGGAGTGGAAGGCTTGAGTTGTATGGAGAAACTAGATAGGCTGGGACTGTTTCCCCTGGAGCGAAGGAGGATGAAGGGTTTCCATGTAGATATTTTAAACAAATTAAAGGATGCATAGCTGGGTAAAATGGTCACTCTTTTATTTCTGGGATAGATGAGTCTCACTGCAGAGTCAGCAGCAACTTTGCAGATTTCTCCCCTTCCTAAAGTCTGGTGAATTGCAGCACACTGAGCGGCAATTATCTGTTAACTCAACAGGCAGTGTAACTCGGTAGAAGGACGGTAGGACTGTGTAGACAGCTGTTGTAACTTTGCCTTCACTTGGGTTGAATTACGAAGTGTTTGTTTAGCCTTAAGAGTATGTTATTAGCTAAATCGTTTCCATGGTGTCCTTCACTTCCATTCCAAACAGCTGCAAATTCCAAATACCCCAACATAGCAGTTGTAGAAACCCCAGGGCTGGCCAGTAGTTGCATCTGTTTCTGTACATCTGTTTAATTTTTCTGTAATTCAACCCCACAGTCATTATGAGAGTTTGCACAATTAATTCTGTAAATGAAATTTCCTGCATTCAAACATCAATTTAATTTGTGCAGGATTCAAAGATATGGAGTCATTGTCATGATGCCTATCCTAAATTTTATTAAGGCACAAAGAGAAGAGAGCCGGAAATTTAGGGACACATGCTGGAAAACTAAAATTGCACCCCTGAAATGGGTATATTTTCTTTTTCAGGATTTTGAATGAAAACTCTACTTAAGATCTCTAAGATTAGGATTGTAATCAGTATTTATTTTTGGACTAATTATTCAGTTTGCAACAGCAAATTGAGAGACATCGTTCCTGTTTTGTGCAGT
Source organism: Hemitrygon akajei (assembly GCF_048418815.1). Classification (NCBI taxonomy): domain Eukaryota; kingdom Metazoa; phylum Chordata; class Chondrichthyes; order Myliobatiformes; family Dasyatidae; genus Hemitrygon; species Hemitrygon akajei. Next base: position 56,591,381 of record NC_133133.1, on the reverse strand, counting down.
GGTTTGGGGGCAGAGAAGAATAGGGAAAATGGGTAATCGTCTTGATGAAGAGAAGGTACTACTACCGGTACTTCAAAAACTAAAGTAGCAAATTAAGTGTGATTTGAATTTGGCAACTCCTTTCACTGTAAGAGTATCTTTTCTTTATGCCATATAGTTGTCGTTATCAGCACACTAAGCTGGCTCTGCAGAGATTTAAACAGATATTTGGGCAACTCTCCCAGAGATTTAGCGGTGTTCTTTGCCAAGGATTACAGGGTGGGCTAGAATCCCAGCATCTTTTGTGCAGACCTTGATCTTCAAACGCCCTTTTTCTCTGTTGGGTTGTGCAAGCGTACTGGAGGCGACCAGGAATTCTTTCATCGATGTATCTTTGCTGAGAGATAGCTACAAAGTAATGGTCACCATTCTTGTATTCCAGCGTCTAGCTGCTAAATTATTATCAGAGGGTGGTATAGTACAGTAGGAGCATATTGGTCAAGGGGATGTTGGGAGTATGGCCTATCGCTGTGTACTTCACTGAGCAAGTGGATCAATATCTGGAGCACAGCTGAGGAAAAGGAGGATTGAAGATCAAGGCCTCTGACATAGTGGGTATTAGATGATAATGCCCCCTGTCCTCCTAAACGCTTCTACAACTTGGATGACCTAAAACAGACATTTCAAGGGACTAGAATGATACCTGAAAATAGTGCACAAAACCTTCAAATCCATTGAAAGGATAAGCAAGCCAACAACAGTGACGTCTCCCAGGCCAATATCCCAATCATCGAGGCGATAATTAGAACCGCTCAGTCCTGTTGTGTCAAACGTGAACAAAGCAGTCTGCCCCAGATTTCAGAAGTACTGATCCTACAAAGGAGCTTTGAACTCAGTTCTGATCAGTGTATAATGATCACAGCTGTTTTGTTTTTTGGTAAAGTTATAACCTTGGAGAATTTCTTGAATAATGAAAATTAGAGTTGGGGAATTAATCAATAAGACACAACAGAAAGTCAAGACTAATTTCACTTCCCCATGCCACTATCAGGAACTCTCCAGGTTGCACAGTGCAAACCAACAAATTCCCTGGCTAAGGTGAGCTTGATGTTTTCATCCAGAGTAGATGATGGAAAGTAGCTCTTTCTCCCCCACCCCTCCCCAAATGCCTCCTGTTTGCACAGGATGGAAAAAGCAACCAGGATTCCTGGTGAAAAATCACTGACCTGAAACATCAACCGATTCTGCGAAGTTACTGGCTGAGAAATTCCGGCATTTTCTTGCCTTTATTTCAGACGTCCAAAATCTGCCACATTTTTCTTTTGGGATCTCAACCCCACATTTTTCCCCCAGTTCCGGTTAATGCTGGTGGGAGGTGTGCCTGGCTCAGCTATTTTTCTTCTTCCGCCACCACATCCGCAGCCAGTGCTTTTTTCCCCTCAGGCTAGTTAATTTACCATAAGGGTGACGTGCTAGATTGTGAGGATGAATTGGAATTATCAGATAATGATTTGGTGCACTTGAGGTAGGAGAGGAAAATTGTTGTTTGCAAGGGAAGTCCAAAGCTATGTCACAGCTGCAGTGCAATATAACTTGACACTGCCAACGCTGATAATCCTAAAATAGTTTCCTGGCTCACTTGAGTTATAATCAATTGGTAATGGTTAATTGCCAGATGATGTCAGAGATCAGCGAATCTTTGGATTCTTTGCCAAAAAGAGCTCAGAACTGACCCAGTGCCTTTGGCTTGAAACATTAATTCTTTCTCTTCCCATAGTTCCAGTATTTACTATTTGTATTTATTTTTAAGTTTTGATAAATTTTTGATTGCTGAAGGAATCAAGGCATGTGGTGTTTGTAGAGAAACATGGTGCTGAGGTGAGTTTGACATCCATGATGTTAATTAGTAATAGAGGAGGTGTGGGGTCTGGATGTCAGCTTTATTCTGAACTTGAAATATGTACAAAGGCAAATAACTTGGAACAGTGAAATAATTCTTCTTGGTTTAGCTACTTTATTTTCTGATTCCCTACAACTAGAAGTAAACCCGCTTTTTGACTTGCAGCCAAAAGGGATTAACATAAGAACACAAGAAATGGGAGCAGGAGTAGGCCATCAGGCCCATCAATCCAGCTCCACCATTCAATAAGATCATGGCTGATCTGACCGTGGACTCACCTCCACCTACTTGCCTTTTCCCCATAACCCTTAATTCCCCTACTATGCAAAAATCTACCCAACTTTGTCTTAAATATATTTACTGAGGTCACCTCCACTGTTTCATTTGGCAGAGATTCACCACTCTCTGGGGAAAAGTAGTTCCTCCTCATCTCCATCTCAAATCTACTCCCCCGAATCTTGAGGCTATGTCCCCTAGTTCTAGTCTCACCCACCAGCGGAAACAACTTTCCTGCCTCTATCTATCCCTTTCATAATCTTATGTTCCTATAGGATCTCCTCTCATTCTTCTGAATTCCAGCGAGTGTAGTCCCAGGTTACTCAATTTCTCCTCATAGTATAACAGCCTCATCACCAGGAATCAACCTGGTGAACCTCCTCTGCACCACCTCCTAAGTCAGTATATCCTTCCTCAAGTAAAAATGACCTGAACTGCGCACAGTGCTCCAGATGTGGCCTCACCAGTACCCTGTACAGTTGTAGCAAAACCTCCCTGCTCTTAAATTCAATCCCTCTAGCAATGAAGGCCAACATTCCATTTGCCTTCTTGATAGCCTGCTGCATCTACAAACCAACCTTTTGTGATTTGTACACAAGCACTCCCAAGTTCCTCTGCACGGCTGCATATTTTACCATTTAAATAATAATCTGCTCTTACATTTTTCTTCCAAAGTGGATGAGTTTGCATTTACCAACATTATACTCCATCTGCCAGACCCTTGCCCACTCACTTAACCCATCTATACCTCTCTGAAGACTCTTCGTATCTTTTGCACAATTTGCTTTTCCACTCAATTTAGTATCATCAGCAAACTTAGATACAGTACACCCAGTCCCCTCTCCCAGGTGATTAATATGGAACTCTTTTGAACTGTATTGAGACCCGGCTCATTGCACAGATCCATTACCATAGTCCTACATTTTATTCAGCCCTATGTCCCCATTGGCATCCAGTGAATAAGTTACAAGAAAACCTAGGGTATCATAATCTGGATTTAAATAATTAAAGCAGTTCAAATATTTGCATTTCCTCCAGTCAGCCACACCATTCAGCTGATGAGGGATGTAGATCCTATGCCAGTCAGGGCTGGATGCAACGTGTACCTGGACTATCTGCAAGGAATTGCTGTTCTGCCGCTGGATGGCCTGGTGAATTTAGTGGCTGAGTAGACAGTCAGGTGCACAGGACCTGATCCTGAGCTCCTTGGTTTTCTGGTGCAGAATGCTGAGGCATGAATGATGAGTATGGTCATTTATAAATGTAGACAATAAATCACAACATTCAGCCTATAAATTTTTGATTATATGATCCCTATAAAGTTGACTCTGGACCTGCTGCTCTTTGGCATTGCTTATTAGAGATACTGACAATCCTATAGAAGCTTTCTGTGTATGAGCATCTTAGGAAATATTGAGTTATTTATTCAACTCCGTATTCAACAAAACAGATTCCAAGCGAATTTCCGATGGTCACCGGACATCAACTACGAGTGAGTATTCTTCTATGGGGGAAAACAATGTGATGTTTTTGATCGGAGAAGCTTCTCAATCCCAGTGGATTTTAAATTCAGAACAGAGCAGAAGCAGCATCTGGAATTGTGGTTTATGAGATAAATTCCTCTCCGTTGGAGGAACTTCAAGCTAATTATCTAGATTTAGAATTGGTTTATTATTGTCATGTACCACAATACAGTGGAAGAACTTAGTTTTGCATGTGAGATAAACAAAATTAAAATGTCTGCAGTGCTTAATATATTTTTATAAAGGATTGTTAAATACAGTGATACATCCTAATCTTGGAACACAGCTCACTGTGGGTGAACTGAAGGAGGACTGCAAGCCACTCACCCTCATCCAATAAGCAACCCAATTCCATCCTTCCCTTCTCCGTAATGAGATTGTTCCTGTAGATGCCTTGAGTTCTCTCTTTCTAAAACTTCGTTTTCTTCATCCAGACTGGCAGATCGCTACACTGGTGCTACTACTTGCTGGAGGATCAATCACCCTCATTGCATTTCTCTTTGCTGTGATCTCACTTTGCAAGGGTGCTCACAAGCACTGTTACAGAACAATATCTGTTATGCTGTTCATTTCAGGTGAGTGGGTGCATGGTGTTTTTAGCATCTGGGTAGGAGACAAGTGTGTATTTTAGTTGCTGCTCACACGTTGTGGAAATAGCTGCTCAATCCAAGCTGGAAATTAACAATTATTAGGAATTTCTTCAGAAATAAATCTCTTCACCCCCCCCCCCCCCACCCTGGTCCACACGGTCAGAAGGAAATTTCTGGGACTGTTTTCTGGAGGTCACGGCACATATAAACTGAAGTGATTTATAAATGTGAGGCCTCACTCTACTCACGACTCTTTGTTGTTAGATTAAAAATGTTCAGTTTTCTTGTATCCGAACAAAGTCAGAAGTATACTTGTGAGGCTGCTTTCCTTTGAACTGCATTATGTGTCACATATAAGCCGAAGTAATTTGATATTGTTGATACATCAGACAATGCCCGATTTTTGTGCACATTGATATACCTATGCACAGACGTTCCTTTGTGATGATCGAGCAAGGGAATTCAGACAGCCTTTCTCCTCTCCCCACCCTTGCATTCCATGGGTGCTTGCATTTCTTTCTTGAATGACTTTACCATATTTGGACATTGCACCTTGGTTGCAAAGCACAGAGGGGCATCTCAATTAACATTTGGCTTCCAAGCAAATGTTTTTCACTGGTTAATGCTGATGCTGAGATTGATTACTGACCAAATGTTTGCACCCTCCAAGTCAGCTCATAAATGGTGATATCGTGCAATCTGTCTGATTAGAAAAAGGGTTTGAATTTTTCAAAAGTACTTTAAGAGTAGAAAATTATTTCTAAATATTGCTGTATATGCCTGCGTTCAATAACAACCACTTGGATTGTTATTGAGCATAATGCATATTAGGATATGAGTTCAGTTATGTTAAGTGTATGCTTCAGAACTAAAGCATGGTCATAAAACCAAATACCAAAGTAGTAAAGGCTAGGATTCAATAAATATTTTTGCTATATATGGAATAACCCTACAGTAATGAATAACCACGATCCCATACTTTATGTAGGAGTCTTGGCCTCTAAAGCCACATCCAAAAGTAACTGAATTGCGCTCTTAAATATGTCACTGTAGATCATGTGCCCAAGTCAGACTTGGCCCTGTGCTAATCAAAAGGTCGATCTAGATCTAGGCTTTTGAAATGATGGATGGATCTCCTTGGGAAGTATGGTTAAGTTAGGAGAGTGTAATTATTCAAAAGGAATTGCTTTAAACTTGTATTCATAATTAGAGTGGAGAATTGGAAGAGAGGGGGTGGAACCGGGAGAAACACATCTCTCTGTAGAGCAGCATGGTAATGTATTGGGATTTGGCCAGATCAACTTGTAATAATCAGTAAGAAAGTGTAGTTGCTAGAAAATTCTCAGCGCTATAAAGGAAATGGTACATTGCAATATCACCCTATCTTTAATTCTCAATTTTTCATGTTTTAGTTGTTTTGCAGGTTTGTGCCCTGGCTTTGTATCCTATCAAGTTCATTGATGCCAACACACTGAGGACATACCATGAGTTCAACTGGGGCTATGGCATTGCCTGGGGTGGGACCATCTTTATGCTTGGAGCAGCTATACTCTATTGTCTGAATACAGACACCTATGAGGAAGAGTATTATTAGCTTCTGTACTTACTGACCTTATGAACCTTAAGATTTAATGGCAAGATGAGGTTATGCTGCTCAAAGACAGTTAGAAAACATGAATTTGAGAATAAGTATTGAACAAGATCACAATGGACAGCAGACATTCCAGAAACAAATTCTTCATAAAGTGCAGCTTTTGGCAAAGACGTAAGGTTCAAGTAAAAAGAGAAGGCTTCAGTCATGAGAAATGACTCCTAATGGTCTTGTGCAATCTTTATACGGTTTGCTTTTGGGTTCAGTTAATTCCAAGAAGAAATGATTGTCTTTTATTATGCACATATTGTATCTCGCTGAAACAGTATTCTAATTGGACAATGATTGCTTATTGTTAGTAAATGCACTATTCCAGAAATTGGGCAATTAATTTCTTTATGTTATCAGCATTGTTTTGGCCTTTGTTTTACTACTTCATCTAATTCTCTTATTCCTAATAAATACAAGTTCTATTCTATATTGGTCTTGCTTGTGGTAAACTTATTAATGCAAAGTAGGAAAATTTGTAACAAGTGGCCTCATCTGTTCCAAACACAATACTAGCAGCTGTTAGATTTCAGCAGAAACATAATTTATGCTTGTGCACAAATGTATTATAACCCTTGAGTACTGCAGACCATGCTATTGTTCCAGGAACAGCATGAACCCTATGTATCTAAACATTTGTGACTGAACCTTTCAGTTGAGTTTCTTTGATGTTCGAAGGTCATTTGTGTGTATTTTGAAATTTGTGACACTCATTCAAGCTAGAAGGATTAATTGGAAATTCTACCCCTGGTCAAACAAAGACTTCTGTTAAGTCTGGGATGGGGAGGGGTTTGGAGAAGAAGGATGAACACAGTTGATAAACAGACTTCAGGTTACACATTTCTCACCTGTTAAAGCAATTTAGTATTGAACTTTTACTTCTGGGATAAGCAAATCTTCCTGTATCTGAATTTTCTGTGCGGATACATTAGGGTCTTTTAAGAGACTCTTGGATAGGTACATGGAGCTTAGAAAAATAGAGGGCTATGCACTGGGGAAATTCTAGGCAGTCTCTGGAGTAAGTTACATGGTTGGTACAACATTGTGGGCCGAAGGGCCTGTAATGTGCTGTAAATTTCTATGTTCTATGAACATGATTCATGATTCAACTATTTTAACATTTAATCTAAATGTCCATTCCTCACAACTGTCTTCACTAAACTGCTATATCCCCCCCAATAAACTTCCTCTGAACATGATCTGTTTTATACAATTTAAGAATTTCCTGTGTTGGAGCTTTTGTAGTACCTGTCCAGAGCCATAAACTAAGATTTGTTCATGATGTTTAAGTAGCCTTTGACTGTAACTATGCTTAAGAACACTATCTAAATTTTTAAGTGGGATGATTTATTTATTGGGTTTTGGAGTTAGAAATTTTTTTTTTAAAGCTATACGGATCTGGTTTTTGTTTTTTCCCCTGATCCTATATTGATGAGTTCCAAATACAAGTCCTACATGATGGTGGGACCATTTTCAGAAGTACAGTGGAGGTAATTCATATGCAGTAAATCAGAATCGGATTTATTATCACTGACATATGATGTGAAATTTGTTGCAGCAGTGCACTGCAAATATATAGAAATCTATAAATTACAGAAATAGTGCAAAAATGGAGTAGTGTTCATAGGTTCATGGAATTTTCTAAAATCGGTTGACTAAGTGGAAGAAACTATTCTTAATTCCTTGAGTAAGAGTTATTAAGCTCCTATAGCACCTCCCTGGGGGTAGTAATGGGAACAGGGCATGTCCCAGGTGATGAGGATCCCTCGTCAGGTGTCACCTCTTAAAGATAACTTCAATTGTAGGGAAGGTTGTGCCCGTGATGGAGCTGCCCGAGACTAACTTTTCTGCAGCCTCTAGTAAGCCTATGCGTTGGAGGCTGCAAACCAGGCTGTGATGCAACCAGTCAGAAAGCTTTCCACCATGCATCCATAGAATTTTGTGAGTATCTTCGATGACATAACACATTTTCTCAAACTCCGAACAGAGTAGAGCAAGACTTGGCATTTAATACTCATCCTTCAGAAGTTGGTGGGTAATCTGTCCTTGATGGGACTCAACACCCCTCTGTAACTGGATCATGGACTTGACAGAAAGGCCATGGCCAGTCTGTGTTGGCAGAAACATCTCTAGCTCCATCATGGTGAGCACTGGCTCTCGCCAGGACTGTGTGCAGAGTCTGCTGATGTACGACTGGATCGCTAGATCCAGTTCAAACCAAATCATCAAGTTCACTGATGACGCAACAGTGGCTGGCCTCATCATCAACAACAACGAGACCGCATACAGAGAGGAGGTGGAACAGATAGTAGAGTGGTGTGAGCACAACAATTTGATTCTTATCATGGACAAGACTGAAGAGATGATTGTGGACTTCAGGAAGGTACAGGCTGATCACTCCTCACTGCATATACTTGGCTCTTCCATGGAGCAAGCTAGGAGCACCAACTTTCTGGGAGGGTACATAATAGACTACCTCATCTGGTGCCTCAACACCACCTCAAGAAAGCCCAACAGTGTCTCCACTTCCTGAGGAGAGTGAGGCAAGTGAGGCTCCCCCACCCATTTTACCCAATTTTTACAGGAACACCATCAAGAGTGACCTGACTAGCTGCATCACTGTCTGGTGAGCCATCTGACCAGGAGTCCCTACAATGGATTGCGAGTCATTGGGTCTCTCTTCCACCCATTAGAGATATTTATCAGGAGTGCTGTGCATGTCAGTGATCCCTCCATCCGTTCAACAATCTCTGAACCCCTACCATCAGACAGAAGGCACCATAGCATTAAGACAAGAACTGTTAGGATGGGAACGAGCTTCTTCCCCCAGGCTGCAAAACTACAGAACTCTCTGCCACCACAATCTCATCAGGCATGGAGTGCCAGTAGCATTATACAATTTACTTCTTGTATATACACCTTATTATTTTCTTAATTTGTTTGTGGTAGTATTACTTAGCGTTATGCGTGTGAGTTATATTTACTGTGTTGGACAGCTTGGTCCAAAGTCATGTTCATTTGGCAGCATACGTGTGCAGTTGAATAACAATAAACTGAACTTGAACGAACTTGAAGCTGCTCACCCCTTCCACTGCTTAACCCTCAATGAGGACTGGTGTGTGTTCTTCTGACTTGCCCTCCCTCAAGTCCGCAATCAGCTCATTGGTGTTGCTGTTGTTGAATGTGAGGTTGTTGTGATACCACTCAACCAGCTGATTTACCTCAACCATGTTAACCTCCTCATTGCATCTAAGACCAACAACAGTCATGTCATCAGTGACTTTATAGATTGTGTTCGAGTGATGCTTAGGCACATAGTCATGATGTAGAAAGAGTAGAGTAGTGAGCTTAGCATGCATCACTGAGGTGTGCCTGTGTTGATGACCAGCGAGAAGGAGATGTTATTACTGATTCCCAATAAGGAAACTGAGGATCCAGTTGCAGATGGAGGTACAGAGGCCCAGGTTCTGAAGTTTAGCTATTGGTACTGAGTGATGAAACGTAGAACCACAGAAAATCTACAGCACATTAGAGGCCCTTTGGCCCACAATGTTGTGCCGACTATGTAACCTACTCTAGAAGCTGCCTAGAATTTTTGTACTGCATAGTCCTCTATTTTTCTAAGCACCATGTACCTATCCAAGAGTCTTTTAAAAGACCCTATCGTATCCGCCTCTACCACCTTCATTGGCTGTGCATTCCACGCACCCACCACTCTGTGGAAAAACTTGCCTCTGACATCCCCCTTGTACCTACTTCTATGGACCTTAAAACTATGACCCTTCATGTTAGCCATTTCAGCCCTGGGAAAAAGCCTTTGGCTATCCACATGAACAATGCCTCTCATCATCTTGTACACCTCTATCAGGTCATCTCTCGTCTTCTGTCACTCCACAAAGAAAAGGCCAAGTTGACTCAACCTGTCTTCATAAGGCATGCTCTCCAATTCACGCAACATCCTTGTAAATCGCCACTGCATTCTCTCTCTGGTATCCACATCTTTTCTGTAGTGAGGTGACCAGAACTGAACACAATAGTCCAAGTGGGGTCTAACTAAGGTCTTGTATAGCTGTAACATTACCTCATGGCTCTTGAACTCAATCCCATGGTTGACGAAGGCCAACACACCATACAGCTTCTTAACAACAGTGTCATTCTGCATAGCAGGTTTGAATGTCCTATGGACATGGACCCCAAGATCTCGCTGATTCTCCAGTCTTACCGTTACAATTCCAGAGTCTTGCCATTAATATTACATTCTATCTTAAAACTTGACCTCCTGAAATGAACCTAGTTGAAGTTGAACACCAAGCTCTAAATTGATGCACAATAGCTTGCCATACATGTTGTGGTTGTCTAGCTGCTTCAAAGCTGAGTGGAGAGCAAGTGAGATTTTCTCCTGTAAACCTGTTGTGGCTATAGGTGTTTGCATCAGGTCCATGTCCTTGCTTAGGCAGGAGTTAATTCTAGACCTAACCAACCTCCTGAAGCACTTCATTACAGTAAATGTCAGTGTGGTCAGGTGATAGTTATTAAGGCATCCTCATGCTGCTGCTCGAGTCCAGGAGTGATTGCTGCCTTTTTGAGGTGGGTGGGAAACTCAGATCTCAGCAGACAGAGGTTGAAGATGTCCTTGAATACTCCAGCCAGTTGGCCAGCACAGGCTTTGAGTACCCAGACAGATACAAGGGTCTGACTCCCTGTTGAAAGGTGTTTGAATATTGGCTTCCAAGACAGAGATCACAAGATTGTTGGATACTGTGGGGTTCACACTGATATAGTGTTATTCTTCCTTTCAAAGAGTGTATAAAAGCTCTCGAGTTCATCAGGGAGTGAAGTATCATTTCCGTTTGTGCTGCTAGGATTCATCTTATTAGGCAGTAATACTTGCCACAGCTGTTGTGCATTCAATTGTGTCCAACTACACATGAAATTGCCGATTCACTCTCACAACGACCTTTGATAGGTCATACCTGGATACTTCTTGAAATTCTGGAGAGATTGTCTTGAATACCATGGATCTAGCCCTCAACAGACTGCAAATCTCTTGGTTCATTTTGGGAGATTTGGTATGCTCTTGGAGGTACAGAGTAATCAACACAGGATTTGATGAAGTCAATTATACTGTGGCTTATTCATTTAGATCTGAAGATGAATTGCTGAATTTGGCCCAGTGCACTGATTAAAAGCAGTCCTGTAAATGGTCCTTTGCTCTCATTGACTATTCCTTTGCTATGCTCAGCCACTGCCAATATGCTGGGAGCAGAAGTACAACCCAGTAAACACAAAGTACACTGCAGATGCTGTGGTCAAATCAGGCCATAACAAACAAGCTGGATGAACCCAGCAGGTCGGGCAGCATCCGTTGAAATGAGCAGTCAACGGATGCTGCCCGACCTGCTGAGTTCATCCAGCTTGTTTGTAAGTACAACCTAGTGATTGGGCTTGCCGTACTGTGGGCCTGGAATGGCTTGGTAAGTGTTCTTGATGGTGGTGTTAACAGTGATCAAGTGTGGTGGTAGCTGGCAAGAGACTTATTCAGGCTTGCTTCTCCACTGGCACTTAGAGCAGCAGTGAAGGTCCTCCATCTTTATCGGTCTCTCTTGGCGGTGTTCAGAGCCTCCTTCATTGTGGTGGTAGCTTCCTCTCAGTTCTCACTATTGTCAATCATCTAAGTACCAGCTGGACTCTCAGGCATACTGTCACACACAGATGTAGAAGGATTCTTCAGTGCTGTTTCTGTAACAGTTTCATTTCACCAGTCACGTTTGTTGGACTGAGACTATTCAAACTGCTTGGGCTGAAATCCCTCGCTACAATTGATAATGCATCGTGGTGCAGAGTCTTCTAACTGCTGGTCATGGTACCAAGCTCTTCCTGTGCCAGCCTGATATCTGCTAGGTGTGGGAATGTACACTGCTATCAGAGTGACTGCAGAGAACTCCCTCAACAGGTAAGATGGGTGATACTTGACTGGCAGATGTTCCAGGTTGGGTGAATCATATCTGTGCACCATGAAGAGTTAACCCTGAAGCAAATGCCACTGATGCTACCATCCAGTCCATGCAGTAGATAATGAAGCCCTTTGAGTAGAACAGTATGTCTGGAGTGCTTTGGGTAAGCTATGTCATTGTGAAGGAGAGTACCCAACAGTCCCTGACGTCCCTCTGGTACTGCAGTCTTAAATTTTATTTTCTAGAGACCCAAGAATGGTAGGAGAAAGAGTATGTGAGTGGTGTGTGTGTGTGGGTTCAGAGCCCTGCGCTTCAGTTTTACTTCGGGCCCTCCTCAGTAGCCACAGCTTCTGAGACACGGAGACCTCCCCTGAGCTTCCAGCTATCGCACTCGCTCCCTAGGTTATCTGATTCTCAAGTCCACCATTCTTTACATTGTTAGTTGATTTTAATAGGTTGTAACATTACTTACTGCAGTGCCTGTGGCTGCAGACATTAGCTTTAATAGTTGTAAAATGGGAATACTTGACTCCCTGATATGCTGAATACAAAAAGTTGCCCCTCTCCAGGATTTTGCCAAAATTCACAGGCTTAGGCTATGTGGAGATGCTGAATAAGCTGGATTTGGTTTCCGTGGAGCAAAGGATACTGAGGGGTAATCCGATAGGGTGATAGAAAGTAAGAGGCAGAGATAGATGGTCAGAACCTCTTTCCCATGGTGGGGCTTTAAAAACCAAGAGAGCATAAATTTAAGGTGAGAGGAAGGAGTTTTTAAAGGAATTCATGGGAAGTGTTTCATACATAGTGGTTGATATCTGGAATGTGCTGCCCGGGGAGTGATGGAATCGGATACACTGATGCAGGAGCAAGGTATAGAAGGATATGAAATACCGTGGGCAAATGAGATTGTGTAGGTGGGTGGAAGATTGGCTGAAGAGCCTGTTTCTGTACTGCACAGCTCCATCTCTTGACTGTAATGATATTTAGGTATCTAGAGAACTGGCATTTCTATCATCCCGTGTTAATCTAAATTGATAGACTGAAGTTTCTTGATGATATTACTAGAATAAAAAGAAAATTCAATCACCATTTTGCATCTCGTATTCATCATCTTAAAAGGTTTCCTCAATTCTCTCGTCTCTCCTTTTGGGATGTGAGTTAAAGAGTGTTACCAGCTATTCTGTTTATGCATAAATAATATCTGGCTCTTAAACCCACATCTTCAGTATACTTAACTACTGCCACTATACTGTCCTCTACCACTCCTTAACCTGTACTTGGTAACCTCTTTAGGAACTAAAGCCTTGAAACCCCAGTTACAAATCCCCTCACAAAATGCTGGTGGAACACAGCAGGCCAGGCAGCATCTATAGGGAGAAGTGCTTTCGACGTTTCCGGCCGAAACCCTTCGTCAGGACTAACCGAAAGGAAAGATAGTAAGAGATTTGAAAGTAGTGAGGGGAGGGGGAAATGCGAAATGATAGGGAGGGGGTGGGATGAAGCTAAGAGCTGGAAAGGTGATTAGCGGAAGTGATACAGAGCTGGAGACGGGAAAGGATCATGGAACGGGAGGCCTCAGGAGAAAGAAAGTGGGAGGGGAGCACCAGAGGAGATGGAGAACAGGCAGAGTGATGGGCAGAGAGAGAGAGAAAAAAACAAACTTCTAAATATGTCAGGGATTGGGTAAGAAGGGGAGCAGGGGCATTAACGGAAGTTAGAGAAGTCAATGTTCATGCCATCAGGTTGGAGGCTACCCAGCCGGTATATAAGGTGTTGTTCCTCCAACCTGAGTTTGGATTCATTTTGACAGTAGAGGAAGCCATGGATAGACATAACAGAATGGGAATGGGACGTGGAATTAAAATGTGTGGCCACTGAGAGATCCTGCTTTTTCTGGCGGACCGAGCGTCGGTGTTCAGCGAAACGGTCTCCCAGTCTGCGTCGGGTCTCACCAATATATAAAAGGCCACACCGGGAGTACTGGACACAGTATACCACACCAGCCGACTCACAGGTGAAGTGTCGCCTCACCTGGAAGGACTGTCTGGGGTCCTGAATGGTGGTGAGGGAGGAAGTGTAAGGGCAGGTATAGCACTTGTTCCGTTTACAAGCATAAGTGCCAGGAGGGAGATCGGTGGGAAGGGATGGGGGGTACGAGTGGACAAGGGAGTCGCGTAGGGAGCGATCCCTGCGAAAAGCAGAAAGAGGGGGGAGGGAAAAATGTGTTTGGTAGTGGGATCCCATTGGAGGTGGCGGAAGTTACGGAGAATTATATGTTGGACCTGGAGGCTGGTGGGGTGGAAGGTAAGGACAAGGGGAACCCTATCCCGAGTGGGGTGGCGGGTGGATGGGGTGAGGGCAGATGTGCGGGAAATGGGAGAGATGCGTTTGAGAGCAGAGTTGATGGTGGACGAAGGGAAGCCCCTTTGTTTAAAAAAGGAAGACATCTCCTTTGTCCTGGAATGAAAAGCCTCATCCTGAGAGCAGATGCGGCAGAGACGGAGGAATTGTGAGAAGGGGATAGCCTTTTTGCAAGAGACAGGGTGGGAAGAGGAATAGTCCAGGTAGCTGTAAGAGTCTGTAGGCTTATAGTAGATATCAGTAGATAGGCCATCTCCAGAGATGGAGACAGAAAGATCGAGAAAGGGGAGGGAGGTGTCGGAAATGGACCAGGTAAATTTGAGGGCAGGGTGAAAGTTGGAGGCAAGTTAATGAAGACGGCCTATCTATCTTCGGTTGGAGGAACAACACCTTATATACCGGCTGGGTAGCCTTCAACCTGATGGCATGAACATTGACTTCTCTAACTTTTGTTAATGCCCCTCCTCCCCTTCTACCAGCATTTTGTGTGTGTTGTTGTTTGAATTTCCAGCATCTGCAGATTTCTTCGTGTTTGCTCTTTACAAATCCCCTCCTTGGATTTTAAATCCCTCCATGATCTCTGCTCTCCTAATCTCTATATTCTCCTGGTTCCTTGTTTTGTAATTCTCACCAGTCTCATTTCCTACCACTACACCTCTGCCACTTGTCTGCTTCGGGTTTCTCAATTAAGTCACCTCTCTCTTGCTCAGAAATTAGGAGTTAAACATGCTTAGTTAAAGAAATAAAAATTGGAATTGGAATTTCTCAAGAATTGGTACTGAGCCCATTGTTCACAAATTATTTGGAGTTAGAATTCAGAGGAGCAATATCCAAAATGTGGGATGGTTAGAATAGTGATTAAATTGTTGCACTTGTAATCCAGACAGATTTATTAACAATTCAGAGGTACAAATTCAAGTATCACCTCAGTTTTGAGGAGTTTAAATTTGATTCATACTAAGAGCAGCATTTTAATTACATTAATGTAACCAGAAACATAAACCCATCTGGCTTCATTTTAAGCTTAAAGTAATCTCTCCTACTACCTAGTGGAGCTTCTGTGACTCCAGATCCACAGCAATGTAATTGACACCACCTACTACAGGGATTTAGAATGCCTTTTAATTATTCTACCCAATATGACAAAACATAATCTTCCTATTCCTAGATGGTGCGTAGATCTCACTGAGAAGACCAACATTTATTGTTCATCCTGTATTACCTTCTGGATTTCCAATACGTTAACAACTAGGCTACAAAAAACCATCACTTAACAGAAATTAAACTGGAACAATTATCTCACAGTTTCCTACATACTATTTAAGAATTAACAAAGAATTCAAATTTCAATTGATTCTGCATATTCTTCCACGACAAGCAGTTGGAGAGTTGGTCTTGAGCTGTGAGAATTGACCCAAAGAAAAGCCAAACAATCACCTAACATGGTTGTGCTTTCAAAATTAAAGGGTTATGCCACCGTTAAAACAAATACTGAGGAATAGAATTAGGACCCTTTCCCAATTGAATCTGCTCCTCCATTCCATCATGGCTGATCTACCCATTCTCCTGCCTTTAGCCTGTAACCTTTAATACCCTGACTAACCAAGAATCTATCAAATACTCAAGGACTTAGCCTCCACAGCCATCTTTGGCAATGAATTACACAGATTCACCACCCTCTGGCTAAAGAAATGCCTCCTCATTTCTGTTCTAAATAGACATCCCTCTATTCTGAGGCTATACCCTCTGGTCCTTGACTCACCCACTATAGGAAACACCCTCTTCACATCCACTCCAAATCTTTCAATATTTATTAGGCTTTCAATGAGATCACCCTCTCATTCTTCCAAGTACAGGCCCAGAGTCATCAAACGGGTCTCCAATGCCAGTGCATCCTTTCTTAGATAATGTACCCAAAATTGCTCTCAATACTTTGTGTGGTCTGACCAATGCCTTATAAAGCCTCATCATCACGTCCTTGTTCTTGTATTATAGTCCTCTCAAAACAAATGCTAACATTGCATTTGCCTTCCTTACCAGCAACTCAAACTACAAGTTAACCTTCAGGAAATCCTGCACCAGGACTCCCGAGTCCTTTTGCACCTCTGAGTTTTTAACTTTCTCCTAATTTAGAAAATAGTCTACCTTTATTTCTTTGACCACCATGTACAACCATACACTTCCCCACAATATATTCCATCTGCCACTTTTTTGCCCATTCTCCCAATTTGTCTAAGTCCTTCTGCAGACTTCCGGCTTCCTCAATGCTCCCTGCCCCTCCAGCTATCTTCGTATTATCTGCCACAAAGCCATCTATTCCATCATCCAGATCATTGACGTATAATGTGAAAAGGAATGGTCCCAATACCAGTCCCTGTGGAACACCACTAGTTACTGGCCAACCAGAATAGGCCCTCTTTATTCACACTCCTTGCCTCCTAACAGTCTGCCAATTTACTATCCATTCTGATATCTTTCCTGTAATACCTTAAGACCATAAGACATAGGAGCTGAATTAGGACATTTGGCACATTGAGTCTGCTCCACCACTTTATTATGGCTGATCCATTTTTCCTCTCAGCCCCAATATCCTGCCTTCTCCCCATATCCCTTCATGCTCTGAGCAATCAAGAATCTATCAACGTCTGCCTTAAATGTATATAAAAGATCTGGTCTCCACAGTGGTCTGTGGCAATGAATTAGACAGATTCACCACTCTCTAGCTAAAGAAATTTCTCCTCATCTCTGTTCTAAGGCTGTGTTCTCTGGCCCTAGGCTCTCCCACCATAGGTAATATCCTCTCCACATCCACTATCGATACATTTCATCATTTGATAAGTTTCAATTAGGTCATCCCTCATTCTTCTAAATTCCAGTGAATACAGACCCAGAGCCATTCCAATCTGGAATCATTTTCGTGAACCGTTGAACCCTCTCCAGTTTCAGCACATCCTTTCTAAGATTAGGGCCAAAACTTCCCACAAGATTTACCAGTGCTTTATAAAGTCTCAACATTACATCCTTGCTTTTATATTCTAGTCCTCTTGAAATGAGTGCTAAATTTGCATTTGCCCTCCTCGCTACAGACACAACCTCCAAATTAACTTTTAGGGAATCCTGCACAAGTACTCCCAAATCTCTTTGCGCCTCAGTTTTTGTATTTTTTTCCCACTTAGAAAATAGTCAACTTTTTAATTCCTTCTACCTAAGTGCATCACCGTACAATTCCCAGCACTGTATTCTATCTGTCATGTCTTTGTCCATTCTCCTAAGTCCTTCTGTAGCCTCTCTATTTCCTCAAAACTACCTGCCCCTATGCCTATCTTCATATTGTCTGCAGCCTTTGCAACAAAGCCATCAATTCCATCGTCCAAATCATTAACATATAACAAAAAGAATCTGGCCCAACACAAACCCCCGTGAAACACCACAAGTCACCAGCAGCCAACCAGAAAAGGCTCCCTTTATACCCACTCTTTGCCTCCTGCCAGTCAGCCACTGCTTTATCCATGCTAGAATCATCCCTGTAATACCATGGGCTTGTAGCTTGTTAAGCAGCCTTGTGTGGCACCTTGTCAAAGGACTTTTGAAAATCCAAATAGACATCATCAACTGATTCTCCCTCGTCTATTCTATTTGTTATTTCTTCAAATAATTCCAGCAGATTTTGTCAGGCGAGATTTTCCCTAGAGAAAACCATGCTGACTACGGTCTATTTTATCATGTGCCTCCGAGTACCCCAAAACCTCATCCTTAACAATCAACTTCAACGTCTTCCCAACCACTGAGGTCAGACTAACTGGATTATAATTTTCTTTCTTCTGTCTCTCTCCCTTCTTGAAGAGTGGAGTGCCATTTGCAATTTTCCAGTCTTCCGGAATCATTTCAGAATCTAGTGATTCTTGAAAGATCATTACTAATGCCTCCACAATCTCTACAGCCATCTCTTTCAGAACTCTTGGGTGTACACCATCTGGTCCAGTTGACTTATCTACCTTCAGATCTTTCAGTTTCCCAAGAAACATCTCCCTAGTAATGGTAATGTCACACAGGTAGGAGATGAAGAGAAGCTGTTTTTCCAGAGAGTAGTGAATCTGTGGAATTTTCTCCCCAGGGAAGCAGTAGAAGCAACCTCATTAAGTATAATTAAGACAATAAGGTAAATTTTTTCATAGCAGTAGAATTAAAGACTCTGGGGGAAAAGGCAGCTGGATGGAGCTGTCCATGGCCAGATCAGCCATGATCTTACTGAATGGTGGTACAGGCTTGATGGACCAAGATGGCTACTCCTTTATCGATTGATATCATTTGGAAATATTCTAGGTCACTCCAGATGCTGCTTATGAAGCAAATCTTTAGCCATATGCAAGAGTTACACAGCAGGTCTTTAGTTCTAACCACTGCACCTGAGAATGGATGTATCTTGATTCTAGATTCAAATAGCTGATGTAGAGTTTGATCCTTCTAATAATACCCTTTTCTTGTTTGAATTAAGATATTTTGGTGCCAATATGACAGGTGTGAAAGCAATCAATTGCTGAAGGGAAGATTAGAATGGAATTCAGAAGTGGATAGCAGATAAGACAGTAGACTCTCACAATGTTCAAGTGATGTAGTAAATTATTAATCCAAAGGAGATAATTTATTTTGAATCAAGGTTGACAAATATGATAACATTAAACCATATTTACAATACAGGCATTATGATTAATTTTTTATTTGGACATATTAAATCAGAATATTTAAAAAACAAAACTTGGCGTTTCTCTAATAAAAAGTAATGGTTGCATAAAAGTAATTATTGCATGAAGAAAAGGATATACAAAGGGAGTCATTCTTCAATTTCATTTCACAACCAATAAAACTAATATGTGTCTAAACAGGTAAAGTTTTTCTGAGAAATGAAAATAAATTTATTTTACTTTTTTCCTTCAACCATGATTATATGGTAACCAAATTTAGTTTTTACAGGTGGGTCTGTGTATATGGGTTTATCTGTTGTGCTGTTAGAAAGGGCAAAAGCAGCTTCCTGGAAGGGTCCCACCATTGAACCTCTGGTCATCCAGCCCAGATCACCCTAAAAATAGAAACAATTATTTACACACATGCCATTTATTTGAAGCACATAGAAAGAAAACATTTAATGAGCATGTTCAGGTCTTGATGCAGTGAAGATGCCCAAATAACTAGGCTGCTAATTGTGAACTTAAACACACATCATAGTAAAGTTATGCAGGTTCACTGAAATGTCAGCAAACACAAACTTGTCTCTTGACTAGCATTGCAGCCATATACATTTCATAACAAGGCAGTTCAGAAATCTTTACAATTTATCAGCATATCTACCATAAGGAATCTGATGTTCATATATTTTTTGTTTTGTACTTACTCCTTGCCTGGCTTTGTCTTCACTGTATTGACTAGCTACTTCATTGAATTTCATGCCCGACTTCAACTTCTCCATGGCTTCCATGATCTTACTGTGCTTTTCACAGAGGATGTGTCTTACCTGCAACAACATAAATACTGTAATGCTTCCACTAGACAATCAAAATCAAAGTTTAACAAAAAAAATTGAACCCCAAACTTTCCTGATGGAATTGTAGGTAAATATACCATCAAATTCAGCACCAAGTCCTACAGAACAGGACAAGTGAGCACTGAACTCAGATTTCCTTAAACATTATTTTATATAGGAACCAGGTTAATTCTCCTGGAATTGCAGTTAACAAAAGTTAACAAAAAAAATCAACCAGAATTCCTGTATATGATTGATCCTGTTTCTTGGGCAATTGAAATGATTGAGCATGTGGGAACACAGAGTGAATAAAATTGGATTAGTGTAAAAATAGAAGCATGGTAGTTGGTGCAGACTTGTGGACTAAAGATTCTGTTTCCAAGCTGCTTCTCTGTACAACACTATGAATCACTTTCACGCTGACTTTTGGGTTCAGGGGAGCCTGTTGAAGTTCTATATACATATGGGACAAGAGGTGCTTGATAGGACAGAATAGTTGGGTAATTTCTGAAATGATTAACTCCTGCCGCATAAGCAGGACTTCTATGTGTTCCCCATACAACTTTAATATTATTAATATGCCTAGCATTGATGCCATTGTTGCTTTCAGCTGGCTCTATTGCATAGGCTGAATTATCGATTCAAGGTTTTAAACACCATCCTGAACGTCTTTTCTTTACTTTAGGCAGTTATGGACCAACAATTCTCAGGAATCACTGAGGTAGCTATACTTCAAAGAAGCTCTGAGGGCTTCTTGTTTGTCTGGCCAGTAATCTCCTCTCATGGCAGAACTCAAAACAGAAAACAGTCTGTTTTGGGAGTCTGGTGTTCGATATACAAGCCACATGGTCTACCCTACTGAATGTAAATAGAAGTTTACCGGGATTATGGTACCGGGAGATGACCCTGACACTGGTTCAGTTATCCTTCCACTGAGCTTGGAGGAATTTATAGGGCAGTTGTTCTTTCTTTCTTTTTCAATCTTTTTATTAGTATTAATAATATTATGAACAAAATACAATTGATATATTAATAAAGGGATTACAAACATACAAATTCCCATTACACATGAAAGAATACATAAGCAATGAATACAGTATAAATAAGTTTTCCCAAAACATGAACCATATAGTATATATATGAACAAGGTAAACCTAGATATTTCATAATATATAATATAAAAAAAGAAAAAATATATATATATGCAAAATTGACTAACCTACTGATCTAATATCCAAGGAAAAAAAAGGAAGTAAAAAAAGAAAAAAAAAGAAAAACTAAAAAAGAGAAAAAAAAGGGCTATTTATAATATCTCACAAGAATACATAAACATCAATGTCGTCAACTCCGATCCTCTCAACATAAATACGATTAAAGCTGAAAAAACCAATAAGCTTGGAACAGGGTCGTATTACATCATATGAAAATATTGAATAAATGGTCTCCATATCTTTTCAAATTTAATAGAAGTATCGAATACACCACTTCTAATTTTTTCTAAATTTAAACATAACATAGTTTGAGAAAGCCAATGAAATACAGTGGGAGGATTAATTTCCTTCCAATTCAACAAAATAGATCTTCTAGCCATCAAAGTGAGAAAAGCAATCATTCGACAGGCGGAAGGAGATAAATGAAGTGAGTCCATCATCGGTAAACCAAAAATTGCGGTAATAGGATGGGGTTGTAAATCGATGTTCAGTACCGCAGAGATAATATCAAAAATATCTTTCCAATATTTTTTCAGAAGCGGACATGACCAAAACATATGAGTTAAAGACGCGATTTCCAATTGACATCTGTCACAAATTGGGTTTATATAAGAATAAAAATGAGCTAATTTATCCTTGGACATATGGGCCCTATGTACAACCTTAAATTGTATTAATGAATGTTTGGCACATATAGATGATGTATTAACTAATTGAAGAATTCTATCCCAATTCTCAATAGGAATAATAAGATTAAGCTCTCTTTCCCAATCATTTTTGGTCTTATCAAGGGGCACTGAACGTATCTTCATAATTATATTATAAGGTTTTGATATAAGCCCTTTTTGAAAAGGGTTTAATTCAAACAAACTCTCCAAAATATCTGAAGACACAAAATTTGGAAACGTAGGAAGTACCATACTTAAAAAATGCCTAACCTGTAAGTATCTAAAAAAATGAAATCTAGGCAAATTATATTTATTAGATAATTGCTCAAAAGACATAAAACAATTGTCCGAAAATAAATCAGAAAATCTTAATAAACCCTTAGTTTTCCAAGCCAAAAAAGCTTGATCTATAATTGAGGGGTGGAAAAAACAATTAGATACAATAGGAATATTTAAAACAAATTGAGTCAACCCGAAAAATTTCCGAAATTGAAACCATATACGTAAGGTATATTTAACTATCAGGTTGTCAATTCGTTTCGGCAATTTAGAAAGAGCAAAAGGAAGAGAAGTCCCTAAAATAGAACCCAGAGCATAACCTGGTACCGATTTAATTTCCAAACTCACCCAATGAGGGCCAAAAGGACCATCCCATTCTTTCAACCAACATAACAAATATCTAATATTAACTGCCCAATAATAAAATCTGAAATTGGGTAATGCCAACCCACCTTCCTTCTTTGTCTTCTGTAAGTATGTTTTACCTAACCTGGGATTTTTAATCTGCCATATATAGGAGGAAATTTTTGAATCAACATTAGTAAAAAAGGATTTCGGAATAAAAATTGGTACCGCTTGAAAAATATATAAAAACTTAGGTAAAATAACCATCTTAATAGCATTAATCCTACCTATCAGAGATAAAGATAATGGTGACCACTTAGTAAACAAGCCTTTAATCTGATCAATTAAGGGTAGAAAATTAAACCTAAATAATTCTTTATGGTTTTTTGTGATTTTAATCCCTAAGTAAATAAAAGAGTCATTAACTAATTTAAAAGGTAAATTACCATAGCTTGGGACCTGTCTATTCAAAGGAAACAATTCACTCTTATTAAGATTTAACTTATACCCAGAAAACTCACTAAATTGAGTCAACAATGATAAAACTGCTGGAATCTATTTCTCAGGGTTAGAAATGAATAATAATAAATCATCTGCGTACAAAGATACCTTATGAATATCTGTTCCACGATTAATACCCAAAATATCCTGTGATTCTCTGATGGCAATTGCCAAAGGTTCTAAAGCAATGTTAAATAGTAATGGGCTAAGAGGACAACCTTGTCTAGTGCCCCGAAATAAACGAAAGAAGGGAGATCTTTGATTATTAGTAAACACCGAGGCTACTGGAGTGTGATAAATCAGTTTAATCCAAGAAATAAAGGTCGGACTAAAATTAAACTTCTCCAGCACATAAAATAAGTAAGGCCATTCAACTCTATCAAATGCTTTCTCTGCATCTAATGAAATAACACATTCTGAAGCGCTATGTGAAGGAGTATAAACAATATTCAGTAATCTCCTAACATTGAAAAAAGAATAGCGATTTTTAATAAAACCGGTTTGATCTTCCGAAATAATTTGGGGTAATACCTTCTCCAGCCTGGAAGCCAGTAACTTGGAAAAAATCTTGGAGTCCACATTCAATAAAGATATTGGTCTATAAGATGCACAGTCAGTAGGGTCTTTATCTTTCTTCAGTATTAAGGAAATGGAAGCTCTATAAAAAGATTGTGGCGAATTCCCCAATCTAATTGCTTCTTCAAAAACCTTGCATAACCAAGGAGAGAGAGTAGCAGAAAAACATTTAAAAAATTCTACTGTATACCCATCTGGACCTGGTGCTTTCCCAGAATTCATTGAGGAAATAACCCCTTTAATTTCCGCATCCGTGATCGGAGTATCTAATACTGAAAGATCATCGGATGATAATTTTGGAAAATTCAATTTCCCAAGAAAATCACACATGGTATTATGATCCTGAGGGAATTCAGATTGATACAGGGAGGTATAAAAGTCTTGAAAAGACTTATTTATCTCATCATGGTTAACTGTCAAATCCCCATTCTGCTGACGAATCTTAGTGATTTGACGTTTAACCCAAACATTCTTCAGCGGACTAGCTAACAGTTTTCCCGATTTATCACTATGTATATAAAAATCAGATCTGGTTTTCATTAATTGATTTTCAATCGGAGATGTAAGTAATAAACTATGTTCCATTTGAAGTTCAACCCTTTGTTTGTAAAGCTCCCTACTAGGAGTGGTCGAATATTTCTTGTCAATCTCTTTAATTTTATCAACCAATAAAAGAGTTTCCTTCTTAATGCGTTTTCTCAGACCAACAGAGTAAGAGATAATCTGTCCACGTATATACGCTTTAAAAGTGTCCCAAAGTGTTCCGCAAGAGATATCTTCCGTGGAATTAGTTGAAAAGAAGAAATCAATCTGCTCCTTCATAAATTTAATAAAGTCCGGATCTTGCAATAAGGTAGAGTCAAATCGCCATTGTCTAGCACTTGAAGCTGTATCCGTAAAATTAATAGAAAGTTTTAATGGAGCATGGTCAGAAATAGCTATAATATCATAATTACAACCAATTACCGATGGAATAAAACAAGAGTCAATAAAAAAAAATCAATTCTCGAATAGGAATGATAAACATGTGAGAAAAAAGAAAACTCTTTGTCATTAGGATGGCGAAATCTCCAAATATCAAAAACTCCATTATCAGTCAAAAAGGAGTTAATACAAGTGGCCGACTTATTGGGTAAAGTCTGAATAGATATAGATTTGTCCATCAAAGGATTTAAACAACAATTAAAGTCACCACCCATTATTAACTTATATTCATTTAAATTAGGTAAAGAAGTAAATAAGGGCTTAAAAAAATCAGTGCAATCCACATTTGGAGCATAAACATTAACCATAGCAACCTTTTTATTACAGAGTAAACCCGTAATTAACAAAAATCTACCATTCGGATCCGAAAGGATATCATGTTGAACAAATGCAATAGAGGAGTCAATAAAAATTGAAACTCCCTTAACTTTGGCATTCGAATTCGAATGATACTGTTGACCCCACCAAGACCTAAAAAAACGATATTTGTCCTCCTTCCTCACATGAGTTTCTTGTACAAAAATGATATGAGCATTAAGTCTTTGGAATACTTTGAAAATCTTCTTTCGTTTAATTGGATGGTTTAAACCATTAGTATTCCAAGACACAAAGTTAATGGTTTGAGCCCTGCTTCTAAAGTCAACCCTTTGGTATAGAAAAGGTTAACCAAATTATAAACTCATGCACCCGGAAGAGGAACAAAAATAAAGAGTGGACCCGGAAGTGACAACATCGTAGACATATTTGTAGTTCAAAAACAGCCCAAATGAAAAAACTGAAACAAATTGGTAAAAGATAAATAAAAAAGGAAACCAGACCAACCCCCACCCCCACAAGAAGAAGAAAAAAAGCCAAAATATGGCTAGAAAAAGGAAAAAAATGAGACTAATTCTACCCCCATATCAGCGGCAGACCACTCCGTATTTAAAGGATATATTAAAAAAAAACAACTTTAAAAATTATGATCACAATACTAAAATCTACGCTTCTTAATATGCTTAGTTGTAAAAAAAAGAATATAATCACTAAAAGTTTATAAATCGGGTTATAACCCAAACAAATCAATAAGTATTTAAACTATGATAAGCGATGCATTATAGGAAGAAGACGAAAAAAGAAACAATAACGCCATCTTAAACAAAACCAAGAATATTTTTGCAAAAAACCACCATCTTGATAATACAAAAAATTTCCCTTCAAAAGGTTAAAAATATACCTTCAAGGGAACAAAAATAATAGTCAAAAATATAGTATAGTGGTTAAAGTGTATAAAACAGAACGATTAATATAATGAAAACACACTTTAACTTAAATATGAAGTATAGGATAAACCTACACCAATAACCAGAGACTAACTCTGGTTTGAGGAATCGAAAACCATCTTACACGATCAGAATCACTCATTTATTAGGGATTAGTGTCTATAGCAGTAGGGAAGTTCTCCTCCAAATACTTTCTCGCTTCAGATGTAGAAAGGAAAACCTGGCGTGGAGCATTCGACGGAGAGATTCTAAGCTTCGCAGGGTATAAGAGCGCAGGTTTTAGATTTTTCTCATAACATTCAGACATCAGAGGTTTAAAAAGAAGCCTTTTTTTCATAACTTCAGGACTAAAATCTTCAACCAAACGGAAGTAGTAATTTTGAAATTTAATCATCCCAGCCCTCCGAGCCTCACGAATAAGTTGTTCTTTGTCGTGTACATAGTGAAACCGGACAATACCACCGGGGGTTTAGCTGATGCACTCGATGAACGACTCCAAATTCTATGTGCTCGATCAAGTAACGGGGGTTTCTCTGGAAAAACCGACGGAAACGCATCTTTTAAAAGTTGAGCAAAATATTTCGAAGGATCGCCTTTTTCTATGCCGTCTGGGAGACCAAGTATACGTAGGTTCTGTCTTCTGGACCGATTCTCCAAGTCGACACTCTTGGCTTTAAGTGTTTCCACCATTTTAATGGCCGAAATTAAATCCTGTTGCAATTTTTCAATTGTCAAATCTCGTTTCCGAGCTTCTTCTTGCAGAGACGTGATAAGAACTTGCTGCTGGTTAATTACTGAATCCATCTTAACCATATAATCTTGAAAAGCCTTTATATCTTGTTTAAAAACTTGTTGTAGTTCATCGAATTTTTTATCCAAAACCTCCATAAGCAGTTCATAAGTTAACTCAGTGCGTTGCGGTTGAGCTTGCTTCTTTCCATTACCGTTCCGGTTACGCCCCGGTTCTCGTCCTTTGGATCCAAGAGCCATTTCTGTTTGCATATCTTCAAAAATTCACAATAAACTCTTAACGATAAGCCCGAGAAAATAGCAAGAATCTTTTGGTGTAGGTAAAAATAAGTTGAATAAGGGTGATCAAAGGTTAAAAAAAGTAGAGGTTATGGAGCGGATCTAAAACAGTACTCACTCCATGAGCGTCTCCCGCTGACCTTCAGGGCAGTTGTTCTGATCCAGCCTTACTACCCTGTGACCAATGCAGCTGAATAGGTCTTGTTTTAACTAAGATTAGACAAGGCTAAATGAGAAGACAGTATCCCAGCTGAAGCTGGAAAGGTCAATGGTGAAGTGGTTCAGTTACCACAGAATTAGTAATCTCACTACTCACATCTGGAAAGGGGCTAAATCGACTTAAAATGCGCTAACTTACAGAATGCAGGCAAAATTTAGGGTTATATATTTGTATAAAATTGTTCATTCGCCAAAATCAACTGCCCCGTTTTGATCTGACATCCGATGTCAGCCATCATGGAAATCGGGACGCGACACCACGACGCATGCGCATGGCCAGCCTCAGCAGCGCCTCACGATGCTCACAGACCCAATTCCACCTTTGAGTGATTGGGCAATTTTTGGAGTGAATAGAGAAGACGAAATCACACAGTATTTGACAGGCAGATACATCGGGTCCAAGTATTCTTTCAAGATAATGCTGCTGTGCAACTGAATAATGATATTTAAAGAACCACTTTAACAGAATTCATGGATCTTTGCACTCGCGATCTACTTGCAAGAACCCTGTACTATGCAGATATTCCCAGATTCTACAGTTGGACTAATAAGAGATGGGAAAGAAGGAGAATGGGGAAAAGAGTGGAGGAGTACTCGAGGATTTTTGAAGCAAACATTCTGGGTCAAGTGTATACCGTTTCTCCACAAAGTGGTGACCTCTACTATTTGAGACTTATTCTTCATCACATAAAGGGACCAGTATCTTTCAAATCATTGAAAACACATGATGGAGATATCCTTCCATCATTGAAAGATGTCTGCAGAGAGAGAGGATTGTTGCAAGCTGACGATCCTTGGCAGCAAACTATGGAAGAAGCAGAGATAACAAGAATGCCCAGAGCAATGAGAGATTTGTTTGTTGTCTTGCTAACAAACACTGAAGTCAACAATCCACAGCAATTATGGAACCAGTTCAAGAATGCAATGTCTGAAGATTTCTTACAAATGGAGAGGAGAACTATCAATGATCCTAATATCATGATTGATGAGAGGCATCATGGACAAGCTCTTCTGTATTTCCAAGAGAAACTTGAGAACTTGTGCAAAATACTTGAAGAATATAACTTGCCAACACCAAAAAACAGTACAATTACTCAAAGAGCTGGCAATCTGGAATTATTGTGTGAACTGCAATACAACAGAGATGAACAGCAGGAATTTGTTTCACAGAAGGAGCCCCTATTGAATAATGAGCAAAGAGAAGTATATGAATATGTGTGCGATTGCTTGGAAAGGAATCTCTCTTCAATGGTTTTCACTGATGCACCAAGAGGAACAGGCAGGACATTTATCATCAACTTGATCCTCGCTAAAGTTAGGGGAGATGGAGGTGTTGCTATTGCTGTAGCATCATCAGGTATTGCAGCAACATTGATGCCTGGTGGTAGGACAGTGCATTCAAGATTCAAAATACCCCTCAAAGTCAATGAGGATGCCCTTTGTAACATTGATAAAAACACCAATACTGCAAATTTACTCCAAAATGGGGGAGGAGGGTGGAAAGGAACCCTCACTCACCTCAATCTCCTCAGGAAGTGGAGCTACTACTGTGCTTTCTTAACTAAAGAGGTGGTGTTGTGGGACCAGGTGAGATCACCTGTGATGTACACTCCCAGAAACAGTGTTTGTAACTCTTTCCACAGAGAACCGTGTATGTGCAGAACTGGATCTAGCAATGCAGTCATGTGTCAGCAACGTGAGCACGCAGCCCTGGGGATCACCGTGCTCAGCATCATGGAGTCTGAAATGTTTCTGCCAACATGGACTGATTGCGGCCTTTCTGTCAAGAAGTTACAGAGAGACGTGTTGAGACCCAACGAGGACAGTTTACTCACCAGCTTCTGAAGGATGATCGTATTAAGCATGAAGGTGAAGCCTATAAGCAACATCCTGGCACATGAAGCACCATTTTCCAGGTGGGACAGGACAGAGAGGAGTGCAGAAGCTTTGGCATCATCAGTGGGCCAATTTGAGTGATGAGTGAACCGGAAAGGGTCCAATGTAGCAGGAAGATAGGATTTAATGTGACTAATAACCAACCTCTCAAAGTACTTCATTATCATTGAGATCAGTGCCTCTGGATGGTAGTCTTGGGCACCAAGATGATGATGCTGCCTTGAAGCCTGAGGGGACAGCAGACTCCTCCAGAAAGATGTTGAAGATGACTGTTCGAACCTCTGTTAACTGGGCTGCATTGTCCCTCAGTACCTGACCAAGTATGCTATCAGGTCCTGCAGCTTTACATGGGTTGACCCTGGCTAGGGTCTTACATACAGCAGATGTGGCCAGACAAAGTGCCTGCTCCTTCGGTGGGCGGGGGCTTCCTCACGGGTACATTATTCCATGCATCAAACTGAGCGTAAAAGGCATTCAGCTTATCAGGAAGAGAAATACCACTGTCGATGACACACAGGGTGGCCTTATGGTCTGAATGCCCTGCCATATGCACCTCATGTATCTGGTGTCACAGAAATGGTTGTATATTTCACTGTGAATAATTCCTTTTGCCTTCCTGATGTTGTGGGAAAGCGCACCTCTTGCTGTTTTAATACCCGATTAGAAGGCAGAATCCACATCCCCTAGCCATGCCGGGGCCTCAGCTCTCAGCCCTTGTTTCTGATTTTTCCTCACATAGATGCATTTAATAACACTGACACACTTCTCTAAGTAGCCAGTCACAGCTCTCGAACATTTGTCGATGTTATAGGTAACTGCTTCCCTGAACACGTTCCAGTCTGTGTTTTCAAAACAATCCTGCAATGCTGAGCTTGCTCCTTCTGGCCAGGACTTTATCTCCCTTTGAATTGATTTAACTTGTATAATCAGTGGACAGTATGCAGAGGAATTAGCATAACGGAGAACCCAAGGTGAGGGCAGGGAGCAGCTTTGTATGCACCAGGGATGTTGGTATTTATGGTTTACCAGGTCTAATGTGTTCTCACCCCTAGTAGCAAAATCAACATGCTGACAGAATTTAGGCAGGACTGTTTTTAGGTTAGCATGGTTGAAGTCGCCAACAACAATAAAGAAACCATCAGGGTGTGTTTTGCAGGTCATTGATGGCGCCACAGATCTCACACAGATTCCTGTAAAGCGCTTTCCTGTAGCTGTATGTGAAAACCAAATAAACTGCAGATGATGGCAAACTGAATTAAAGGCAGGACATGCTGGAAATATTCAGCAGATCAAACAGCGTCAATGGAGAAGGAAATAGAAGAAATACCGCTAAGGTCAACGACTCTCATCTAAACTGGGACAGATTAGAAACAAGTGTTTATTTTAACTTCAGAGAAGATGGGGGAGGAATGAAATCAAATAAGAGCACAGTTCCCAAACAAAAGGCATACAATAGGATTTGATTATTTACCTTAACTGCATTACCCCCTTTGGGTCCTTTATCTTTCTTATCGGCATTATCACCGCCAGCTGCACCTTAAGGACATAAAAATAGAATGTATTTATTTATTGAAATACAGCATGGAATAGGCCTTTCTGGTCCTTTGAGCTGTGCCACCCAGTAATGCCCTGATTTAATTCTAGCCTAATCATGGGACAATTTACAATGACCAATTAACCTTTCTAGTTAATTTACAATGACCAATTTCTTTGTCTTTAAGGCATTAGTAATTCCGAATTACAGGGAATCATTGAGTAGCAGCGTAATTGAATAATGAAGACACATCACTTTTTACCCGTAATAAGCTATCTGCTCAAAGAATAAATAAATAATTTGTTAACCAGTTTCCATACCATAGTACCTCCCCTGTTTTTGCATATGGATATAAAGCTAATTGAAAACTTGATTACTCTGAGGGAAAAGATTCTAAACAGAAAGTAAGCTTTCATACGGAGATATTTGCAGGAAGACAGCTGGGAATTTTTTAGGACTGCAGCCGACAAAAAACTGGACGAATTGCATCAGTTACTTTCACCCATTATAAAATAGAACCAGGATTCCCATTTAGACTTTGTATTTCCCACACGAAATGAGCTCATTACAATCTCTTAACAACAGCAAATGGATCAAACACCCATAAACTACCACCTTTATAATTTAGTCATAATGAAATGAGGAGTACATTGATGTTGAAAGTTGCGAATTCTGTCTGATTTAAAGAGTTACCGCTGGGATCTTGTCATTATACTTTATATTTTACCCTATTGGTTCTCCACCGAATATTACTGCATCCAAGTGTCTGCCAAACAATATATAGGGCATGATCACAGCCCTGGATCAAACCTAGCCTGACCACAGCTGATGAGGTCTGCTGAATTATTATTGGCCTAATTGTAACATTTAACCAGCAGTCTGATTTCCAACCTCCCCCCCCCCCCCCCACCTTTCAGCATTCTCAGGGGATCATTCCCTCCTGGACTCTGTCATTCAATTTTTCATCTTGACCAGCCACTCTCCTTTTTAGGGCTCTTTTCCGTGAAAATTCAGTAGGTGAACCAAACGCCACTTTCCCTCTCCCCTTACCATCATCCAGGGACACTAACAAGAAGCAGCTACACTTTTTCCAATCAGGCCCACCACATTCCACACTCACAATGAAGCCTTATCGATGTTCGTTTAGTCTGCAGTAGCAAACCTGAACTTCAGCTTGCCTGTCACTTTAATTCTCTGGCTGACTCTGTCTGTACCCTCCTGGATTTTTATAATGAGGCCCGATATAAGCTTGAGGAACAACGACACATCTAGTGTGCTGCAGCCCTCAAGGCTCAATAGTGAACTCAACAAATTCAGGTTAATTGCTTCTCTGTATCAGAATTGGCAGCCCTGCTGCATTGTGAGACTAACTTTCTCTCTTTCGTAATTCTGCAAAAGGTTAACTTTGCACCCTTTTCCACACATGCTGCCTGACCTGCTGTATCCTGCATTTCCCCCCATTTAAAGTGATTACGCTGCTTCGTAGCTCAAAGGGATTCATGAACCATTAAAATCCTTAACTTAAAACCCCAAATTCCTCATGGCTGACGTGGACAGATCCCTTTACTGTTGCAGGATCTAAGCACAAATGCCATTGTTAATGTGAATCTAACAAAGCAGTGGTGATTGAGAAATAACAATGTTGGGTGTTAATGTATTAATGTCTCTTAAAGGGAATAAACCACTGTATTGTTTCATTACAATCTTTGCAATCTTTTGTGTTGGCGCGAGGCCTAGTGGGCAAGGCGTCAGACTAGTAACCTGAAGGTCACTGGTTCGAGTCTCAGCTGAGGCAGTGTGTTCGAATCCTTGAGCAAGGCACTTAACAACACATTGCTCTGCGATGTCACCGGTGCCAAGCTGCATGGGTCCTAGTGCCCTTCCCTTGGACAACATCGGTGGCGTGGAGAGGGGAAGGCCTGCAGCTTGGGCAACTGCCGGTCTCCCATACAACCCTGCCCAGGTCTGCACCCTGGAAACTCCAGGCGCAGATCCATGGTCTCTCGAGACCGACGGATGCCACCACCACAATCTTTTGTGACTTCGGATTTTTAACTCCAACTTGCATATCGTGCAAGACAATTGGTTTCATTTCTTTTCTGTTAAAACATATGTAGTACTGACTGAATTAAGTGCATTCAATTTTGATTTTTTCTGTATATTACCTTGATGTGAGTTTAAAAAGATATTTCTATTTGCATGTTATTTCTCAAACCTAGTTAAAAACATTGCCCTCCACTTATACCCATGGGCAAAAACTGGTGACTGAAGCCCCTCACATTCAAATAATCTGCATACGAGGTTTAAAGATCATACAGAGCTTACATACGTGATTGATCGTATCAGGCCGAAGGTATAGAATCCTTTGGTCCCACACCACCACGTTTACGAACAGTTATTATCCTTCAAACATCAGGCTCTTGAACCACTATGGATAACTTAATTACCCAGTGCTCTAAACTGATTCATCTTCGAATCTGGATGAGTATGCTGCAGTTGTTACTGACTTCATTAAAACCTGTGTCGATGACTGTGTGCCTACAAAGACTTGCTGTACATTCCCAAACCAAAAGCCATGGATGAACCCAGAGGTACATCGTCTGGTGAAGGCTAGATCTGTGGCAATCAAGGCTGATGACCCAGGTTGATACCAGAAAACCATCCTTCTGCATTCCGATTCCTAAATGGATATTGAACCCATGAATACTACCTCACTTTTTAAATATATATTATTTCTGTTTTTGCATATTTTAAAATCTTATACATACACTGTTATTTATATATCTATTTATTTATTTATTCTTCTTCTGTATTATGTATTGCATTGAACTACTGCTGCTAAATTAAGAAATTTCACAACCCATGCTGGTGATAATAGCCTGATTCTGATTCTACAACCTACAGATTCACTTTCAAGGACACTTTACAACTCAAGTTCTCAGTTTTAATTTTATATGCGCAGTTTGTTTTCTTTTGAACATTGGTTGTTTGTCAAGTCTTTCAAAAAGTTCATAGTAAATTTATTACCAAAGTACATATGTCACCTTATACAACCCTGAGATTTGTTTTCCTGCAGGCATACTTAGTAAATCCAAGAAACATAATAGAATTAAAGACCACACCAAACAGGATGAACAAAACAACCAAAGTGAAAAATACAACAAACTCTGCAAATACAAAACTAATAACAATAATAAATAAGTAAAAATAAATATAAAAATATCAAGAACGTGTAGAGTTCTTGAAAATGAGTCCATAAGTTGTGGGAATAGTTCAGTGATGGGGTGGTGAAGTTAAATGAAGTTATCCACACTGGTTCAAGAGCCAGATGGCTGAGGGGTTATAAATGTTCCTGAACCTGGTGGTGTGGGTCCTGAGGCTTCTGTACCTTTATCCTGATGGCAACGGGAAGAGTATGGCCTGTGTGGTGGTGTCCTTGATGATGGATGCTACTTTTCTGCAATAGCACGGTGTGTGGATGTGCTCAGTGGTGGGGAGGGCTTTACTCATGATGGACTGGGCTGTATCCACAACTTTTTGTTGGTTTTTTCCATTCAAGGGTATTGGTGTTTCCATACCAGGTTATGATGATACCAAAATACTCTCCAACACACATATATAGAGGTTTGTCAAAGTTTTAGATGCCATGTCGAATCTTCACAAACCTCTAAGGAAGTCAAGGTAATGCCGTGCTTTCTTTGTAATTCACTTAAGCTGGACCCAGGCCAGATCCTCTGAGATGATAATGCCGAGGAATTTAAAGTTGCTGACCCTTTTCACCTCTGATCCCCCGACAAGGAATTCCTCCAGTTTCCTCCTCCTGAAGTCAATAATCAGATCTTTGGTCTTGCTGACGTTGAGTGAGAGGCTATTGTTGTGGCACCACGCCACCTGATTTTCAATCTCCCAAATTCATCACCACCTTTGATTTGGCCAACGACAGTGGTGTCAGTTTATATATCAAACACGAGGAAATCTTTGGAAAATTTAATTACATTTCTCTTTTCCTTTAAATATTGGCAAGTAAATGATTCTGAAGGTAGTATATAGTGACATTTATGTACTTTGATAATAAATTTATTTTGAACAGCGTAATCTTTGGGGTATATTTTTATGTACGTTGTGGGAGAGGTGTTTGAAGTGAGTGTTTGTACTCTTCAGATGGTCATTCTTCAAATGTAGGCCCAACAATGACCACGTCAACACGAGGAAATCTGCAGATGCTGGAAATTCAAGCAACACACACAAAGTACTGGTGGAATGCAGCAGGCCAGGCAGCATCTATAGGGAGAAGCACTGTCGACGTTTTGGGCCGAGACCCTTCGTCAGGATGCTGCCTGGCCTGCTTGTGTGTGTTGAATGACCAAGTCATTCCAGCAAAGTTCATACTTAAATCAATTACTTTCACATAATATCCATTTGCACTTTCAGGAAGCAGGAAATGAAATGTGTGCAATTGACCAGTTTTTCCCAAAGCTATTCCAGGATCCTGGAGATTATTGTACTTCCTACACCATCAAAAGCAACGTTGGTTAACAATGAATGATTCTCTAACACATAAATCATCTTACTACATATATCGTTGAAAATGTTATGCACATATTGTTCCTACAAAATAAGATACAGAATTTTAACATTATTTTAGAATAATTATTTGCGTTCTATGTATGGATACAACAAAATTTGTCGATTATGTAGACTGCAACACACAACGTACACTCAATGGGCATACATCTTACTGCCAATGAATAGCATTAATGTCACTTGGCATTCATTTTAGCACAATCTGAATTCCATCCTCAGCTGTAACCGAGAAAAAAAAGACTTCCTTAGAAATAAACACTTCATCATTTCTGGCTGCCCATTACTGATCAACATCGATTTCTATATCTTATAACGGATTGTGAAAGTATTTTTTATATATATACCAAAGTGAGTAGACACGAAATACAGCAATCATTGTATGTTTGCAAAAGCCAGGTTTAAATATCAACCATTTTGAAAGAAACACACCTTTCCCACCCTTAGCAGCTGCCTTCGATTTCCCTTTTGGAGGCATGATCCACAGAGCAGTCTTCCTTCCGACCTGGATATAGAAAGACCCGCATACTAAGTGTCCGGACTCATGCCCGCAAAATATCAACTGCTTAATAAAGAACTGCCTGATATAATAATCATATATAAAGATTTATGGGGTCATATTCGCATTGTGTGACATTTGTAAAATGGGACGGTTCTTAAAAATATTTCACGCCATCGAAAAAGCAGTTGCAGTCGTCATGAAGTTGCAGCCATTAGATGAAGGACCGGGGGCCATGATTGTAGTTTTCCGAGGATGAGCCGCGAGAGTGGTTTGAAAGCGGTGAAGTTGTAGGATTTCTTGCGTCGTATCTGTACGTGGTGAATTTCTGATACTATTGTAGTAGGATGGAAACAAAACAATGTAACAAAGCTAACGAATAAGCGATTGTATGCTTAAGGGATAAGGAAGGTGAGGGCTGGGCAGAATGAAGGATTGATGGGAATAATGGTGGAGAAGCTCAGGATCAATGGAAAAGTTACACATGCAAAGACAGCGGAGAATTGTTCAAGCATAGGAAGTATCACGGTGGCAACTCAGTCGCGAGAGAACCATAGGACAGATAAGTACATCTAATTTTGTTAAAGCCAAGATTTATACTCCCATGACTCTGTCGACAGCGCTTCTCCCTATAGATGTTGCCTGGCCTGCTGCGTCCCACCAGCATTTTGTGTGTGTTGCTTGAATTTCCAGCATCTGCACATTTCCTCGTGTTTGCTTTATACTCCCATTTCCGTTTACAACATAAAAGATAGACTGAGATTTTTTGTCCGTATAGTTGCATTTTCATTTGTGACACTGATATTCATAATTCGAAACAACTTTATGGGACTTTTCATTATTTTGATCTGCACTGTATATATTGCAAAAGCAAACATGCAAATAAGTAAAAAAAAACAATGTGTCCACCAATTGCTGATGTTCTTACAGCGAATAGCCAATGTGCATTTTACAGTCGCTTGTTTTAATTCTAGGATAACATGGCATTTTACTCACAGCTTTGTTGAAGTGCCAACGTATTCAACCTAACAGTCATATGTAAGAATTGGAGCTTTCTTATCTAATTATCAGCATAACCCATAATAAACTCCTTCTTCGTCCATTTCTGCACTCAAATGTATCAATTTATGTCTATCATTCCTTGTAGTCGGCAATTTCCAGAATCTAGTCATTGTTTCTCTAGAAGTGACCACCTGTGCCCCTCCCCCAACTGCCTCTTCCCAGTGTCCAAACAGCTCCTTCCTGAATCAGAGTGTAGATTGGTATCACAGCCCCTAGTCTAGATGAAAGGTCGTGGCCCAAAAAGACATTGTGCCCCTTTGCCTCAACAGATGCTGCCCGATCTGCGGAGTCCTCCAGGATCTTGTGTGTTGCATTGATTCTAACAGTAGGGAGGCAGTGTGGAACACTCTAGTTAAATTTACCTACATAATTCATCTCCAGTCACAGGAAAATTACTATCAATACTGTCTTTGGAAAATATTACAAATTCACTTGAAAGGGAAGTGGACCAATGTCAAAGTCTTCTAGTAGTTGAGGCCCTGGTTATATTCAAGCCAGAAACATTGGGGAAGGCAAATTATTCACATACCTGACACTAGACTCTCTGTAATGGGAAAAGATTATCCTGCTGCCAGAGGAAAAGGGGAAGATTGTGACCAGAGTCTCATCTCCACTGAATGCTGTGAGCCTCTGACCCATGACAGTTTAGTGTCAAGAAAAAACATTTGTGATGTATTGAGAAACTTGAGGCCTTAGATACTCTGTGTATCTCTGTGATAGATGCTCTGTGTAAGCAGTGAAATGAAAAAAGTCTCACAAACCACATGTCTGTACACCTTCAGCCACCACTTTGCCTATCTATAGAAGAGCTTGCAGCTCCTATATTGATCTCAGCCATTTATCTTGGAGGACAGACAAAGAAACCTCTGAGAAGGGTTGCTTTACTGTTGACACACATGTTCAAGAAAGGTTTATGGATAACCCTGGGACTTATAGATCAGTGAGTCTTACTTCAGGAGTGGGCAGATTATCAGAGAAGATTCTTAGAGACAGGATTATTGAGCATTTGGAGAAGCATTGTCTGATGAGGGATACTCAGCATGGTTTTGTGAGGGGTAGGCCATGCCTCATGAGCTGATTGAATTCTCTGAGAGTGTGACAAAGCACATTGATGACGATAGATGTGATGTATAGAGATCTTAGTAAGGTGTTTGATAAGGTTCCCTCTGGTAAACTCATCCAGAAAGTCAGGAGGCATGGGATCCAAGGAAACAGCCATATGGATTCCGAATTGGCTTACCTATAGAAGATAGAGGGGGCTGAGTCATATAACACTACAACAGTGAAATAGGCCCATCGGCCCATTTAGTCCATGATGAACCATTGATCCGCTCAGTCTGATCGTCCTCCATCCAGATTATAGCTCTCCAAATCCTTCCCATCCATGTGCCTATCCAAATTTCTCGTAATTGTTGAAATCAAACCTGCATCCACCACTTCCACCACCCTATAGGTGAAGAATTTTCCCCTTAAACATTTCACCTGTCACCCTTAACCTTTCTAGTCTTACCCAATCTCAATGGAAGAAAAAGATTGTACATCTGGGTTGTAGATGAAGAGTATTCTGCCTGGAGGTCAGTGAACAGTGGTGTTACACAGGGATCTGTTATGGGACCCCTGCTCATTGTGCTTCTTTTCTATATAAATGACTTGGATAAGTTTGCAGTTGACATGATGGTTGGGTGGTGTTGTTGAGGGTTTTAACGGGACACTGATAGGATGCAGAGCTAGGCTGAGAAGTGGCAGATGGAGTTCAACCTGGAAAAATGTGAAGTGATTCACTTTGGAAGATCAAGTTTGAAGGTAGCATACAGGGTTAATAACGGGATTCTTGGCGGTGTGGAGGAGCAGAAGGATCTTGGAGTCCACATCCATAGATCCCTCAAAGTTGCTGTGCAAGTTGATAGGGTTGTTAAGAAGGAGTGTGTTGTGTTGGCCTTCATTGGTCGGGGCGGGGCGGGGGGGGGGGGTGCAGAATTCGAGGTCCACAAGGTAATGCTGCAACTCTATAAAACTCTGGTTAGACCACACTTGTAATATTGTGTTCAGTTCTGGTCGCCTCATATTTGAAAGGAAGTAGAAGCTTTAGAAAGGTTGCAGAAGAGATTTACCAGGGTTATGCCTGAATTGGAGTCTTGAAGTAGGCATTGTTTTGCAAAGATCAGAACCATTTCAAATGCTCAATCTTTTGCCTGCTATTTCTTGGTCGTATAGTTTTACATAGCAGTGTAGGTTTTCGCAAATAAAATGGCAGAGGCGTTTTAAGTTTAAGAGAAACCATATCAACTCCTTTTATTGTCAACCAAACACAGAGCATAAAGTGCGGTTAAAACTTCACGTCGTTACATCATCACATCAGACCAGCCTCTTAAAGTGAACCCCAACTGAATGTGGGTGGTTGTGAATTATGCATCTGTTATATTACTCTACACAGAAAGCCCCAGAATGTGAGCCTCCCTGGAGCTTGGATGAGCCGCCCAGCTCAGGTCCCATGCTCCATGACTAGAGTAACAGCAGGTGCCTCAGGCTCTCTGGAGGTGTGTTGACACACTCCTGGTCATGACGTGACACCAGGGGCGTGGTAATGGAACCCTCCAACTTTTGGTGGGCCAAAATACATTCAGGTTTATTCCTCCTATCGATGATAAAAGGCTTTTGTCTCCTTTCCGAAGTGGAGAATGGGCCATCATAAGGGAGCTTATGGAGATGTTGTTGTGCTGGACAGTAGATGAAATTGCAGATGAAAGTGAACGAGGTGGACTGTAGGTCAACAGGAACCCAATATACTGCACACCATGATGGGAGGTAGGAGTAGGTGCAAAGGAATTGAATTTTCTGAAGAGGGCAGAACGCTGCTGACCAGGCAGCTGTGGCTTCAGGAGCAAAATCACCTGGCGCGCGTAACGACTGCCTGCATACCATGTCAGCTATGCAGGTCTTTTTTTAGAGCTGTTCTGGGCCCCAGTAGGACCCACGGGAGACGATCATGCCAAAACTTATCAGAGTAGCCTTTACGGATCTGTGAAACCGCTCACACAGGCCTTGGACTGTGGATGATACACCACGGTGTGATGTAGCCTAACGCCGAGGTTGTGGGCCATCGCAGCCCCGAGGTCTAATGAGAATTGGGGACCACGGTCAGAGGAAATATCAGATGTGTTGCCAAACCGAGCACCTCAGATACTGATGAACGTCTGTGCCACATCTGCGGCCAACGTCAATGCTAGAGGAATGGCCTTTGGCCAGCTGGTGCTACGGTCCACCATGGTAAGGAGATGCGTGAAACCACAGGAGGGGTGAAGAGGACCAACCAGGTCCACTTTGGCATGGCCAAACTGTTGCACAGGGATCTGATAAGGTGCCCGTGGTACCTGAACATGACAGTTAATTTTTGCCCACTGGCACTCAACACAGGCTACAGGCTGCACTCCAATCACACAGGTCTTTTCTAAGGTTGTGCCTCGCAAACTTTAGTGCAAACAGTTTCTGTAAGGCCTTCCAGCCGGATGTGAAGATCCGTGAATGGAGTTAAAAACAGTCTGCCTCCATCTTGCGGGCATTATGGTCTGAGGGCGACCAGCTGAGGCATTGCTCAGGAGAGAGACCCCAGCATCCCTGAGCTTAACGTCAGCCATCCACAGGCCCGTGACTGCTGTTCAGGAAGCCTGGACCTCTGGGTCAGTAGTTTGGTCGGCTGCCATGGGAACCTGGGAAGAGTTAGTAGTAATGGCTTATAGGTGTGTTGGGGAGCAGGTATAGTTGGAACGAGCTCGTTTGGTGTCATGAAATACTCTGGTCATGTCTACTCTCAGTCAGGCACGCAATTAGGAACATTGCCTTTAAGGGCACTATACAGGGGGAGAATAAGTTCAGTGGCTGAATGAAGCGGTGATAGAAATTTACCATACCTTAAAACTCTTGTACTTTTGTAGTAGTGCAGGATGGTGGGAAATCCATAATTGCAGTGACTTTCGATGGGAGGGGTTCACAACTACTGCAGAGATGTGAGGACTGAGAAAGTCAATGGTTGACAACCCAGACTGGCATTTAGCAGGATTAATAAGCAAGATGTGAAGGCTTAAGTGCTTGAAAAGCGTGCTAAGATGTGATATGTGTTTGGATTTTGAGGTACTGGTGACAAGTATATCATCCAGGTAAACAAAAAGAAAATCTAAGTCTTTTAGTACAGAGTCCATCAGCTGTTGGAAAGTTTGTGCTGCATTTTTCAGGCTAAATGGCATGCGGAGAAACTCAGAGGCCGAGCAGTGCTATCACAGACATTTTGGGACTGTCCTCCAAGCATACACATACCTGATGATAGCCCTTAACTAGATCGACTCCAGAAAAATAACTTCAGGCAGTTTAGCAAGCTCCCTATAGTCATTCACAGGTGTATTAGTGAGGGCTAACTGAACGTGATCAGGTATTTGCTGCATAAAGAGTTCTTTAAAAATAAAACAAGGATGGTGATTTCCCAGGAGAGAGATGGCATGTGGTTTGTTAGCTCTGAAGGCCTAGCATTCCCCAATCTGCTGTGGAAATGCTGAGCAATGCCACTATGTAGTATTATCTGGTGTCGTCCACAGAGATTTCTTGCAGCAGCTTGTACAAAGCAAGCAACATTATTTGCTCCCAAAACTCCTGCAGTTCAAAGCAACTGCAGAGGTGTTTTAAGTTTAAGGGAAACCGTAACAACTCATTTTATTGTTAACCAAACACAGCACATAAAGCACGATATAAAACTTCATATAATTACGTCATCACATCAGACCAGCCTTGTAAAGTGAACCCCAAATCAATGTCAGTGGGTGGATGTGAATTATGCATTTGTTTCCACCCCATACATTACCTTACAGCAGTTTATGTAACTAACGCAGTCTCCATAATAAATTAATACCCATTTTAGATTCTAAAACAACAGGAAATTGTATGGAATAAAAAATGCACCCCACCAAGGAAATATTTTAAAAGTAAAATAATGTACCACACACAAACGTTTACTCGGGCAGAGAGGTTCTTGTGCATTTTGTCCATTTCTTTTTGCTCATTTTCCATTGGCTTTTTCCTTGACCCATCATGGCCTGTTTCTTATCTCTTAGAACTTTCTCCTTGCCCTCTTACCTTAAAACCCTCTCCCCAAAATTAACCCCAACGTTCCCTTTCTGGACACACCTGCCCATGTTCCTAGTCACAGTTTGGTCTCCACCTCTTGATCAGGGCATTGGTTTGGTTTTCGGTTCCCAGCTGACCACACTCCATCTGTACAAATGAGAGGGGTGCACTTTGTGCTGATGGTAGCTGCCACTGATTCATGGGTTTTGCAGTAAAGACCCTGATAGATATTGGAGCAAATTAACCCATATTATTGTATCTGTTCCTTGCTACCAATATTTCTTCCTCACAGCTCTTGTTCCGGAATCTCTGTGTCCTCACTGTGAATGACATTCCTCCACTTATACTTCCCGCACTCTCTGGGTATTTTTGTTTCAATTTCAAGGCAGCCATGATGGAACGGTGGATCAAACTTGATGGGACAAATGGGCTAATTCTGCTTCTATGTCTTATGGTTTTTATCATCTAAATGCCATCAACCAACAGATTTAATACTTTCCCTTGCAGATGTACAGTCGACCCTCCTTATCCGCGGATTCAACCGACCGCGGATCGGGAAAACCCAGAAGTTCTCTCTCCAGCACTTGTCGTTTTAGCATGTACAGACTATTTTTTCTTGTCATTATTCCCTAAACAATACAGTATAACAACTATTTACATATCATTTACATTATATTAGGTATTATAAGTAATCTAGAAATGACTTATAAGTACAGGCAGTCCCCGAGTTATGAATGAGTTCCATTCCTGAGTCCGTCTTTAAATCGGATTTGTAGTCGGAACAGGTACATCCGGTATTATTTAGCGTCAGTTAGCCAAACGTTTTTCTTAGTATATAGTATATATTTTACCTTTCTACGCATATAAAACACTTAAGAAACATACATATTTCAATAATTAAAATACTGCGTTGCTTAGTAATAATTGTAGCTTTCATCGGGGCAGTGCCTTTCACATGCTCCATTAAAATTGTTCCGATTGTTGACCGACTGTAGCCTAACGCTTTTCCAATGACTGATAGCGTTTCACCTCTTTCTGATCGCTTTATCACTTCCACCTTATTTTCAATCGCGATCGTGATTATTTTTGTGAACAGAAACACTGCGGATTCAGAGCAGCGTAGCCAGGTCCTAATGTCCACCGCACAGAGACTTGTTAAATAAGGTCCGGGGTTCCGCTGGGCCCTAAAGACCAGCGCACTGATACGTGTTAAATAAGGGACTTGAGCATCTGCAAATTTTGGTATCCGCGGGGGGGGGGGGGGGGGGGGGGGTCCCGGAATCAATCCCCCATGGATAAGGAGGGCCGACTGTACATTTGACATGTTTATTTTAAAAAAATAACGCCCCCAACGAAAAACACTGTGCTTAATTTGATATATTAGTCATTGGTCTGATCAAAACACTGTCCCATCCTGCTGTATCACTGAAAAACGAATATAAAAGTAGATGCAGGAAATCTGAGATAGAAACAGAATACGGTGGAAATACTCATCAGGTCAAGCAGCATTTGTTAAAACCAACACAGGGTTAATGTTTAAGTTTGATGGTAGGGTATTTCCCTGGTGCTAGGACCAAGGGTGTTGCTGAACAGCTGCAGAGCATCCTGATCAGGAGGGTGAAGAGCCAAAGGTCATAGTGCTGAGGTCACAGTACCTGACAAGCTGGATAGAAACAAGCTGAGTTTGGGGAGCTAGGAAGGAGGTTAAAAACCGGATTTCAAAAGTAATTATTTCAGGAAAATCCCAACCTCCACATGATGACTAGGAGAATAAAGCAAACAAATATGTGCCTGGAGATAGTTAAGACAGATTTTTTTTTCAGTTTTAGGCTTTTGGAATGTTTGTGGGTCGGCTGAGATCAGTACATGTGGAATAGGTTCCACTTCAAAGGAGCCAGGACTGACATCATTGGAGGGAGGGGTAGATGCGTGGAAGCAGTTATTGGGGAGGGTTTAAACTGCTTTGGCAGGGATAGAAACCTAAAGTGGAATTCAGTAAGGAGAAAATCAAAGCAGGTAGCATAGGAGATGAATTCCAGGGATGGCAGGCTTGCTGTATAATAGATTAGGTGTGTATCCTCTAGAGTTAAGGAAGAACGACGAGAGATCTCATTGAAAATTACAAACTTCATACAAGGCTCAGCAGGGAGAATTTTCCCCCAGCCTGACAAGGCTAGAATGAGGGATTACTGTCTCAGAATAACTGTAAACTGTTTAGTACTGACATTGGGAGGGATTTCATCACACAGAGGGTGATAAATCTTTGGGATTTTGTATCCCAGAAAGCTCTTTTGCTCAGTTCATTTAAAGCAGAGATGGATAGATTCCACATAATTTCCTGCCCTGGAGGAAGTGAGTGGCCATGTTGATGTATGGTGAAGTAGACTTGAGGGGCTGAATGGCTCACCCCGGCACACACTTCTTATGTTGTAATAATTTTATATCAGAACAGATGGTCTTGCATCACACTTGGGTTTAAACATTTGACTAATTTCCCATACAGTATAGAAAGGTATGAAAATATCATCAGAAAATGCTGCAGTTTTGACCCCTCCCTGGTGAAGAGCGGGAATGAGCAATGGGTGCGGGTGTTTGTCAGCCGGTCTTCCGGGGCAGGGGGCAGTGTACCTGGTGAGGGTGATGGCGTGCGTGAAGATGCGCAGGCGCATTGTCGGCCATGTCAACATAAGGTACGTTCGGGAAATGCAGGTAAAAATTTGGCGGAACAGGGCGCACAGATTCCACTTTCACTCCGGGCCGCTCTGTGTTGAATCGTCCCCCGGTTCGTTTACAGTCTCGCACAGACACTTTATATTTAACCTTGCTATTTCTCGGACGGTGTTCATGTTGATGTTGAGGAAGTCAGATTGTTGACTTACTTAGATTTCATCCAATCCTAAATATTGGATGCTTCGAGGTATTGAAACTTCAAATCCTATCCTTGCCTTCAAATGTTGTCTTAACGTTATAAATGTAGTGAAGATTTGTGATTTTTGAAAAACTTGCTTTTATATGGGCCCTTTTCGATGTCAGACGCCCCAAAAGCCGAAGTACATTTTAGCGTGTACCCAGATTCGTAGGAAATACAATATCATTCCACGAACACCCACGGGTTAAGAATAACTTGATATTTGGTGTGAGCTGAGCGTTAGCCCCTTTCTGTTACGATCATGCATATCCATTTGAG
Organism: Hemitrygon akajei; assembly: GCF_048418815.1. Classification (NCBI taxonomy): domain Eukaryota; kingdom Metazoa; phylum Chordata; class Chondrichthyes; order Myliobatiformes; family Dasyatidae; genus Hemitrygon; species Hemitrygon akajei. Next base: position 56,546,696 of record NC_133133.1, on the reverse strand, counting down.
ATTAGAGTCAGGTTTATTTCACCGACATTGACGTGAAATTTGTTGTTTTGTGGTACCATTGCAACGGAAGATATAAAAATACAATGTTACGATAAAAATAAAATAAAGAGTGCAAAATAGGAATAGTGGGGTAATGTTCCTGAGTTCATGGACGGTTCAGAAATCTGATGACGGACGGGAAAAAGCTGTCCTTAAAACGTTCAGTGGAAGACAAAAATACAATAAGTGGAGGCTGTGTTCAGTGTTCTCATTTTACATTTTTGAAAGATAATTCCAGTAGTAATGAGCTCTCTCAGTTCTGCACAAATGTCAGGATTGCTCCAGGGCTTTAACTCATCTTTTGACTTTTCCCACTGAATCTTTATGAAAGCACCAGAATACTGGGCACACTGCTTGGGGTGGGGCTTAGGGTGGAGATAGGTATTCTCACTAAAAAATTTTGTGTTGTATGTTGATTTGACTCTCTAATTAGGAGTTGCATTGACATGTTGAATGATTCTAAGATGTTTCCATTTGGATACCACGCCAGAGAGAAATGCAATGTTCCAAGGCATATCAGTTTAGGTGTGGTGATTTAGATTGTGGATGTGCAAAACCAAAGTAGGAAAGGAAAGGCAATGCCGAGCAGACAAAAATGGGAATGTTTATTTATTGTTTTACTGCTTACTTATGTGTTGTATGACATTGAAAATGTAAAAGGACAACTCTGCCCATAAACATAGTATAGACTAAGATGTAGTGGAATCAGGTATTGTGGTGTTCTGGAACTTTTCAATGCAGTGAGTTCTAGTTAATTGGGACACATCGGGACCAGTACGTTTTGGCCCAATTAAGCGGCTGCCCCAATCAGCTGAAATTTCATGAAAATAGTTTAAAAGGTACAAAATAGTTAAACTACTGTTTAACTGAGTAACAAATTATTCATTTAAATGAAAGACAAATTAGAACACTACCAACGTTACTACAGTACTGTTTTGCCTTTCAAAGCGCTGTTCATTTTGTGTGCAGTTCCTTTTGTACAAACATCACTTCCTGCTTAAACTTTTTTACATAATTTCTGGCGCAGCATAATGCGGATTTCGACTTGAAGCACACACGGTAGAAAGACATTGATCTTCATCTACTTGTTATTTGCTGTTGAAACAGCAATATCTTTTCACAAAATGTTCTCATTTAAAAACCCTGAAGAAAGCTTCCAGCTCACAGGATTTTTGAGGTGTTTAACTCCCTGCCTAGCTTTTTACTGTGAGGGCAGTAGGAGTACTATAAACAGTGTATTTCTAATAGTTATCAACAGAGGAATTCATCCAGTATATGGGATGTCCAGGGAGAGGTAGCACCTCTGCTGAACAGGCTTGTGGTGCTCCACGCTCGCTCACTCACCTTTGATCCTCAATGGACACTCAGCTCACACCTATGGGTCCAAGTGCCTGTTAGCTTGCGACAATGGGTGTACTGCTTTGACTGGCAGGGTAGCTGACGGGCTTCATAACCCAGTAATACAGGGACATGCCAGTCCTGGCTCCGGTGGACTGGGCAAATGAGATCTGATGGCCAAGAAGTTAGTTTGGCAATGCTTTGTGGAGAGCAAAGGGCATGATAAGGTACACAAGAAGTCATTGTTATCCACTGCAACCAAAGAAGACTGCCATTAGTGGTAACTACTCGTACCACTGGACTCAGACATCTGAAACTGTCCCAGTGCAATGGCTATTCTACTTTAAAAACTCTCCCACACAGGTTTCACTGTCATTGTCCGATAAGACATTCGACGAACTCGCTGCTGTGTTCTTTTGATTGACTGTAAATGAACAAAACTAGAGCAGATACCTAGTGCAGATAATGGACCACCTTCATACAATGCTTTTGATGACTACGTCTGCCAAATCTTCATTTTCATTGTAACATTCAAGATGATTGTTGATATCTTCAGATTATTTGTAGTCCTAACTTGTTGAAGTAGATAAATGGTTTTTGGCATCTCCAAGCCTGCAGGCTTGAAACAGATCTGAATTGTTTTACTGCTTATTTCTTGCCAACTGTCAGTGACAAAAATCACTGCTTTTTGAACGCAAACAGATGCAATTAATGCTATTTAAAAATTGTTTGCTCTAAGCACAGTATTGTGTATAATGGCCTTACAAGTTCAGATGACATACGCTAATTAGAAACTGTTTAGCAACATACTCCTGTCTTAATTACCGTAAGCGGCATAGTGTCCCAAATAAACAAAAGGAATCCCAGTTATTTTATCAGTTAGATTTGATTTTAAGGGTTTTCTCAACTAAGCAACTGCTCCAATGAACCGATGGACCAATTAACCAGAATCCACTATATAATTGTACATGTTGATATTATGAAGGTGGGGTCAATAACTGGCTTTGAATCTTGAAACATCTAAAGGCTTTGTCGAAGTTTCTAGACATTGGGGTGGGGGGGGGGGTAGATTCGGTTTAGTCTAAAACCATATAGTTAGCATGTCTAGCTATATTATTGCCGTGTGTTTATTGAAAGATTATATGTAATTACGTAATTGCTGTTAAAATTAATGTCCTAACCAAGAAAGGATAGATCTGATTTTGTTTTAACTGTAGACTGTAGTGGCCATGCAGACAAAACTAAAGGCTAGCTCTAATTATAGCTTGCTGAAGCCTAGATTAGATCAATTTTGAATACTGTGAATTGAAGAGAATATATCCTGCACACATTTTTTTTCTACATTTGCACTTAGATTTGTTTTTTTCTCTGTTTCTAGATCACAAGATTACAGGAGACGTGACCCTTCATCCAGCTATTCTCATCCATATGGCCAGCAGTGATATTTGAGTACTTTCACAGCAACTGAAGGATATCAAGCCAATACAAATATGAAAACTGTGTTCTAAAATTTAAGGAATGGTCAGAAGTTTAGTAGCCTAACTGAAGTCTGAGTAAGAGAGTTTACCCTGTTACTTACTTTTGGAATGCAGTGCCAACAAATGGTTTTGATTTGGATCTCTCTTCTAGTTGGATAACAATAGTTTAGATTCATCTGTGTAGATACACACAGCAGAAAACGTTGTTCATTATAGCTGAAAAGCAAAAGTGAAAAACAAATCAGTAAAATAATTTTGAGCATGCGTTTGCAAATCTGTGTGTTTCTGGGAGTTATTTTGAGGAGTTGTGGGTGCCGTTCGGAAGATGCAGACTTCAAAGATTGGCGGGGGAAGCTGAAAACAATTCGGAATGGAATTCATAAGATTGACACGTACCTGAATGCAGCACTGGATCTACTTGGCGGGGAGGACGGGCTCTGTAGGTACAAATGCAGTGATGGTGAGTAAGATGATCAGTCGTCAGTTTTGCTATTCAGTAAAAGCATACATAGTTTTGAAGTTAAAATATTACATTTTTGGATTGGGGGGCTCTCGTGTCATAGTCATCATGAATACATTTCTTTCTTTACACTACTCCCAAAATATATTTTATCCGCTTGTCTCGTGAAGTTGATGACCTGGAATAATTTATTGAATATATGCACATTCTTGTGACCTTATAAGAGGTCATGTTTAACTACTTTGGTTAGCAAAGTGATTATCTGTCTTTGCAAGGTAACAAAGTTGAGCTCTGAACTATTCTAACTTGTTGAACAAGGTTCCTTTTCTGGTGGGGAGTTCTGATAGTCAAAGGCAATCTGTGGCTGATGACTGTCCTTTCTAAACAGTGATCACTATGGTGATGATGCAGTTCTCGTGCTGAGATTAGCTCATTTGAACCGGTGATCCTGGTAAATGCAGCATATTGCAGTGTTTTTACAAAGCTGGTAACCAAAGCGTGGTTATTACTTACAGAGAATTTTGAAATGGTTCAGTCTGATCTTTTTTTTAATGATTACATACCATTCTAATTTGATTGGAAATTGCTTTAATTATGTCTGCTGATCAAAGTATTTTCTGGTGAATTTGGGTTCTGTGCTGTAGGTTGTTGTTTGCTATACTTTGTTCCATGTGGGCCTTGTACCTTGCAGAATTCTTAAATCTTGTTCTTTCTAATATCACAATACAACATGAATTTTATCATTAAGTCTCTTAATTGTGGGAATAATGAATAGGGAACATGAATAATAAAATCATAGCAGAGGACCATTAGGGATATTTTTCTTAGAGTCATAGAAAAATACAGCACAGAAACAGGCCCATCAGCCCATTTAGTCCACGCTGAACCATTTAAACTGCCAAGTCCCATTAACCTGCACTCAAACCATAGCCTTCCATGCCCCTACCATCCATGTACCTATCCATGCATGTACCACTTGCGATGGCAGCTCGTTCTACATTCTCAAGATCCTCTGAATGAAGAAGATTCACTTCCTGACCCCTTAAACTTCACTTTTCACCCTTAACCTATAATCTCTAGTTGTAGTCCCACCTAACCTCAGTGGAAAAAACCTTCTTGCATTTACGCTATCTATACCCCTCATAATGTACACCTCTATCAAATCTTCCCTCAATCTTCTATGTTCCAAGTAATTAAAGTCCTAACCTATTCAATCTTTCCTTATAACTCAGGTCTTGCAGTCCTGGTAACATCATTGTAAATATTCTCTGTACTCTTTCAACGTTATTTACATCTTTCCTGTAGGTAGGTGACCAAATCAGCACACAATACTCCATATTAAGCCCTAGCAATGTCTTATACAACTTCAACATAACATCCCATCTCCTGCACTCAATACTTTGATTTATGAAGGCCAATGTGCCAAAAGCTTTCTTTACGACCCTGTGCTGCCACTTTCAATGACTTATGGACCTGTATTCCCAGATCCCTTTGTTCTACCACACTCCTCAGTGCCCCACTGTTCACTGTGTAATACTTACCCTGGTTGGTCCTGCTGAAGTGCAGCACCTCACACTTGTCTGCATTAAATTTCATTTGCCATTTTTCAGCCCATTTTTCCCGCTCGTCCAGATCCTGCTGCAAGCTCTGATAGTCTTCCTCGCTGTCCACTACACCTCCAGTCTTGGTGTCATCCAGAAATTTGCTGATCCTGTTAACTGCATTATCATCCAGATAATCGATATAAATGACAAACAGAATAGATCTAGCACCAATCCCTGTGGCACTCCACTAGTCAGAGAGGCAACCATCTACTACCACTTTCTAGCTTCTCCCACAAAGCTAATACCTAATCCAATTCACAACCTCATCTTCAATACTGAGCACCTGAACCTTCTTAATCGACCTCCCATGTTGGACCTTGTCAAACGCCTTGCTAAAGTATGTGTAGACAACATCCACCGCCTTGCCTTCATCAACTTTCGTGGTAACTTCCTCAAAAAAACTGAAAGATTGGTTAGACATGACCTACATATCCTATCATGCACAAAGCCATGCCGACTATCCCTAATCAGTCCATGTCTATCCAAATGCATGCAATCCCTCAGAATACCTTCCAAATTCTTTCCCACCACTGATGTAAGCTCACCGGCTTATAATTTTCTGTTTTAGTTTTAGAGCTTTTCTTAAATAGCAGAACAACATTATATCCTCTAATCCTCTGGTACCTCACCTGTCGCTAAAGATGCTTTAAATATCTCTGCCAGGGCCCCTGCAATTTCTGCACCTGTCCCCCACAGGGTCTGAGGGAACACTTTGTTGGCTCCGGAGATTTATCCACCCTAATTTCCTCAAGATAGCCAACACTTCTTCCTCTGTAATCGGGATAGGGTCAACGACTTTGATGTTGCTTTCCCTCACAGTGTCTGTCTCCTGAGGATTAATTTTGTCACTTGTAATTTTTTTGCTCTTAGTATATCTGTAGAATCCCTTAGGATTTTCTTTCAGCCCTTTCGTCTGCTAAGGCAACCTTGTGTCTTTTAGCCCTACTGATTTCTTTCTCGAGTGTTCTCTTGCATTTCTTATACTCCTCAAATACCTCATATTGTTCCTATCTGCCAATACCAGCTCTGCCCCTCCTTTTTTTCTCAATCTTTCTTCAATTTTGAATAGCTAATGACATTAGTATTTTGATAATGGTTGAAAATGATTTGATTACTATAAACATCTTTTTTCAGGATCCAAGCCAGTTCCTCGTTACGGTTATAAGCCTCCTCCACCCAATGGATGTGGCTCTCCTATGTTTGGAGTTCATGTAAGGAATGTTGTATTTTTCCCAAGTTTATTTCAGTTCAGTTACAAATATTAAAAGCATTCAAAGTTTAAAGAATATTTATTATCGAAGTACACATATGTCACCATATACAACCCCGAGATTGATTCTCCTGAGGGCTTCAAAAACTATACAAACTAGTGGAACAGATGGAGACTTTTTTGTGCCAACGACATATAAGCTGGTTGCAAAACTGTCTAAACAATATTCTTTTTACAGTTTTAAAAATCAATATGATGCTGAAAGTCAAGATTGTAATTTTCATTTGTCCCTTGAGTCCTTATTTCTCAGTATTACTAGCAATCATCATTTATTACACATACTAAATTTGTAGAAACTGCACCACATGATTTATGGGAAGGGAAATAAAATCATATTTATCTTTTTATTTTGAAATTGCTGAAGCAAGAGCGAAAAGAAATTTCCATTTTCTTCCTGTTGTTGTAATATAAGCTTCTGGGCTACTCGCCAAAAGATTGAATTGTTAAAACAACTTTGCATTTCTAATAGTGTGACTAGCTGGCCGGAGGTATAGTAGCATCTGCACTGGACTTGGAGGCGAGTGGTCCCGGGTTCGAATCTGCCAGCTCCTTGCATGCTTTCCATCCGTGCTAGGTGGAACATTGAGTTAGCAAGTCGGTCTTATTTACAAAACAGCCAAAAACGCTAAAGAATCTGCAAGGTTGCAGCCTGAAGCACTTTAAGGTGCGGAAAGGAACAACAGTAATAACAATAGCATGACTGTTTATACCAGACTGATCAGCAAATAATTGTTAACAAATTCTTGTAGTTGATGCCTTTCTTAAGCCAATCCTTGCCTTACTTTATATGTGCCAAACAGCCTACAAAATTATCAATTGTATCTGTTTTACCTTGTCCATCAACGTTGCTTCTTAGTTCTGCTGGCTCCATGTTTTCTTACTGTGCTATATTTAAAATCATCTTATCTGTTAGTTCTGTAACCTCACATGAACTTTTCCCAGTCCTATTTCATATACTGCTATCCATCAGTTCCAGCTTGCTTTATCTCCACTCACTGTATTCTTCTTTTTAGCTGTGATGGTCCTCTTTGGTATGCCCTAAATAAATCAATTTACTTTGCTACTTTTCTAAACTTTCAGAAACCTTCTCAAATATATTTTAAAACCACGAAAAATTCTGCAGATGCTGGAAATCCAAAGCAACACACACATAGTGCTGGAGGAACTCTGCACATCAAGCAGCATCTATGGAAATGAATAAGCAGTTGACGTTTTGGGCTGAGACCTTCCTTGAGATGAGAACGAAAGGGGGAAGACATCTGAATATGGGGGAAGGGAAAGGAGAACAGCTAGAAGGTGATAGGTGAAGCCAGGTGAGTAGGAAAGGTAAAGGGCTAGAGAGGAAGGAATCTGATAGGAGAGGTGTTTGGACCATAGGAGAAAGGGAAAGAGGAGGATACCCAGGAGGAGGTGATAAGCAGGTGAGAAGAGGTAAAAGACCAGAGTGGGGAGTACAAAAAGAGGAGAGTGGGAAGGTATTTTTTTATATATATACCAGAAGGAGAAATAGATATTAATGCCATCAAGTTGGAGGCTACCCTGATGGAATATAACATGTTACTCCTGTACCATTGTGGTGCGTGGCCAAGTGGTTAAGGCTTTGGACTAGCAATCGGAAGGTCATGTGTTCGAGCCCCAGGCGAAGCAGCGTGTTGTGTCCTTGAGCAAGGCACTTAACCACACATTGCCCCAGTCCACCCAGCTGAAAATGGGTATCAGCAAAATGCTGGGGTTAACCTCGCGATTGACTGGCATCCTATCCCGGGGGGTTGGGAGGGGGGGGGAAGGAAGTCTCATACTCTCAGTCACTTCACGCCACGGAAACCGGCATAAGCACTGGCCTGATGAGCCTATAAGGCTCAGGACAGACTTTAACTTTTTCCTGCACCATGAGGGTGGCCTCATTGTGGCACAAGAGGAGGCCATGGACCAACATGTTGAAATGGAGTGGGAATTGGAATTAAAGTACTTGGCTACTGGGGAGTTCTGATTTTGATGGATGGGGCGGAGTTGCCTGACAAAGCGGTCATCCCAATTTACAAGTGGTCTCACCTATGTAGAGGAGACTACATCGGGAGCACCAGACACAGTAAATAACCTCAGCAGATTCGCAGGTTAAGTGTTGTCTCACCTGGAAGGACTGTTTGGGACCCTGAATGGAGGTAAGGGAGGAGGTGAATGGGCAGGTGTAACACTTAAACCACTTACAGGGACAATTGACAGGAAGATTAGTGGGGAGGGAAGAATGGACAAGGGAATCACAGAAGAACTGATCCCCACAGAAAGCTGAGAGAGGGGGAGGAGGTAAAGATATGTTTGGTGTTGGGATCCATTTGGGGATGCTGGAAGTTGTAGGAATGATGTGTTGTATGCAGAGGCTCATGGGGTGATAGCTGAGGACACGAGGAAACTCTATCCCTGTTAAGGCTGCGGGAGGACGGGGTGAGCGTGGATGTTCAAGAAGTGGAGATGTGGGTGAGGGCAGTGTCAATGGTGGGAGAAGGGAAACCCTGTTCTTTGAAGGAGGACATCTCTGATTGCCTTGAAAGGAAAGCTACATCCAGAAAACAGATGTGGTGGAGATGAAGGAAAAAGGAATAGCATTTTTACAGGAGATAGGGTGAGAAGAGGTATAGTCAAGGTAACTGGGAATCATTAGGTTTATAAAAGACGTCAGTCGACACTTTCTCTCTAGGGATGGGGACAGAGAGGTCGAGAAAGGGGAGACAGGTGTTAGAAATGGACCAAGTTAATTTAAGGGCAGGGTGGAAGTTAGAGACAATGTTGATGAAATTAACGAACTGAGCAGAGATGCATGAAGCAGCACCAATACAGTCGTCAATGTAATGGAGGAAGAATTGGGGAGCGTTACCAAGAAAGGCTTGGAACATGAACTGTTCAACGTTGCATTTCTGTGTTTTTAGATAACACCAAGTATTTCCTTTCCAGCTGATTCCATTCTCCCCCTTGGAACACATCTTGGCTTTTTTATTGTTTGAAGATGTTTGATAAATGTAAATTAATGTTAAGGAGGATTACAATTCAAAGGTTCAGTCAAATTATCTCGGCAATCTCTTTCCTCACAGTAAACAATAAGGAATTGGGGAAGGAGCCAAACAGCTGGGAACAATATCATTTAGATCATGACCAAAGAAGTTGTCTATTTATCCTAGTCACCCAATCTGTGACATGGAAACAAAAAAGAGAAAAAAAGCACTGTGGATAACCTGTAGGCAAAAAACTAAGGGAACACTCCAGGAAGGATACCAATAAAGCATGTACAGCATATCCTTAGCTGATTCATTGTAAGAAGTTCTCTTAATGGCCTTCTGTTTAAAAATGCATTACCTTCAGCCATGAATATTGGAAAACCTCAGATTTGTTTATAAGCTATTGGTTTTTATACATTTGAATCTGTAGCTTTTGGAACAAGATCAGCCAGGCTTCTAATTCCTGTCTGCCTTGAAGTATCTGTATAAAAAAGGAGAGAATATGATTTGAGCTAGAGCTTATGATTGAATAAGTATGGCTGAGTTTATACATAAAGAACTGCCACTTGAGAGACATGCTGAATTATAGCTTGTGTCCATACAACTCGACCCCAACAAGCAGCTCCAGAAACGATGAGAAGTGGAAAAAAATTGTCACATAACTCTTTGTATCAATTGCCTTTGCCCTTTGTGTTCTAATCACATATTACTTTTTTAATCATGCAGTTTCAATTATTGTGATAATGATCAATAGTTCTATTTCAAGCAATATACTTAATTCCCAACGGGCACATAAGGGTGATGAAGACTTAATATTTCTTCTTCTGTATTACATTTCAACTTTAGTTTGGGCAGCAAATAATAATCAATAGAAAATAATACTGATTATTACATACTCTCTCTCAGTAACTGCTCCAGGAATCCAACACAATTTACGTAGGCTGCTATGTCTGTTCTTTTCCTGATTGTACATCTGTTTTAGTACCCCTGAACTCTGTCTTAAATGGTTAAGAACTCTTTTGCAGAAAGGATTCTTACATTTGATCTTGTTACTCAAAGAGTTTTAGTTTTGCCATTCAATCCAATTTCTTTTTTCAAGCTCCACTTGGAGTCTCGGAGTCAGAGAGATGTACAGGACCTATTCGCCATTATGTCTTTTTTGGCCATCAAATACCCATCTATATTAATCCCATTTTTCATCAGGTGGCCTTCTTTGCCTGGTGATTAGAGTGCTTGTCTAAATACATAAATCTGCAAGTATTCTGCCTTTTCCATCTACCCAGTTCTTTTCAACTACCACATTTGTGAAAAGGTTCCTTCTAAACCTTCTAATCCCTTGTCATAAACGTTTGCCCTTCGGTTTTAGATACCGCTGCTGTGGATACAAAATTCTTGCTATCTATCCTGCTTATGCCACACATTACTTTGTATACAGCAGTGAGTTCTACTAAGTGTAGTGTATCTAAGTTTGCTGATGATACTAAATTGAGTGGAAAAGCAAGTTGTGCAGAAGATATGGAGGGTCTGCAGAGAGATATAGATAGGTTAAATGAGTTGGCAAGGGTCTGGCAGATAGAGTACAATGTTGGTAAATGCAAGGTCATCCACTGGAAAGAAAAGAGCAGATTATTATTTAGATGGTAAAAAAACTGCAGCATGCTGCTGTGCAGAGGGACTTGGGAGTGCTTGTGCATGAATTACAAAAGGTTGGTTTGCAGGTGCAGCAGGCTATCAAGAAGGCAAGTGGAATGTTGGCCTTCATTGCTAGAGGGATTGAACTTAAGGGCAAGGAGGTTATGCTGCAACGGTATAGGGTACTGGTGAGGCTGTACATGTTGTACTGCATGCAGTTCTGGTCTCCTTACTTGAGAAAAGATATACTGGCTTTGAAGGCAGTGCAGAGGAGGTTCACCAGGTTGATTCCTGGTGATGAGGAGGTTAGACTGTGGAGAGATTGAGTCATCTAGGATTGTACTCACTGGAATTCAGAAGAATGAGAGGAGATCTTATAGACACACATACAATTATGAAAGGGATGAAGATGGAGGCAGGAAAGTTGTTTCCACTGGTGGGTGAGACTAGAACTAGGGGACATAGCCTCAAGATTCGTTGGAGTAGATTTAGGATGGAGATGAGGAGAAACTGCTTTTCCCAGAGAGTGGTGAATCTGTGGAATTCTCTGCCAAATGAAGGTTACCTCAGTAAATATATTTAAGACAAAGTTGGGTAGATTTTTGCATAGTAGGGGAATTAAGGGTTATGGGGAAAAGACAGGTAGGTGGAGATGAATCCATGGTCAGATCAGCTATGATCTTATTGTATGGCAGAGCAGGCTCGATGGGCCAAATGGCCTACTCCTGCTCCTATTTCTTATGTTCTTATACTCTACTGCTGTCTCCTGTTCTCCAAAGAAATCAGTTTTGCTTCACAACTGAATTGTGTCATCATAGACAAAATCCTGATGTGTCTCCTCTCTACCCAGTCCAGTGACATTGTGTCCTTCCTATAGTATGGTGATCAGAACTGCTTACTCCACTCTATCTTGACCTAACCATTGCCTTATAAAGCTGTACCTTCCCGTTCTTATACTGTGCCCTGGCTAATGAAGGCATTCAGGATTCTTGTCCTCTTCACCACGGTATAAACCTTTGCTGCCACTTTCAGAAATCTTTGGATATATACACCAATGTCCCTTTCTGGGAACCCTTCCTGGGGTTCTGTATGTCCTGGTCTTCTTATCATTGCAAAACACATCACCTCACAAACCTCTTGGAGGTGCATCCCCATTGATAAAGGAATGGAGTAGCAGGGAACTTCTTTAAAAGCAACAGTTAGTTGAATAAACCAAAACTAAAAATTGATTGTAAATATGCCCCCAGAAACTCTCCAGTGACCAATGCTAGTAGACATCAAGAAATTCCTCCAGAATTTTGAAGGCAGCAAAACATCAACCCCAGCATCTGCAAACTTGTAGTGTTGATTCCAAAACTGAATACAGATTTTATCATGATTAGAACACAGCTTTTGAAGATTTTGAATTTCTAATGTTCATGTATATTTTTATGAAGTTAGATGTGGGAATTCCTTCCATGACGAAGTGCTGCAATCAACATGATCGTTGTTATGATACCTGTGGTAATTCTAAACAGGACTGTGATGAAATATTTCAGTACTGCCTTTCAACAATTTGCAGAAACGTACAGAAAACATTAGGAATAGATGCAACTGTACAGGGTAAGTGTTGTAACATCTGCTCTTCATTGCATTCAGTTTTAATTTGTAACAGCTCATGAGGCATTGACATTATAAAACTATATGACATAGGAGCAGAATTCGGTCAATCAGCCCATCAAGTCTGCTCTGCCTTTCAATCATGGTTGATTTGTTTCTCAACCCCATTTCCCGCCTTTTCCCCATAACCTCTGATGACCCAAGTTAATCAAGAACTTATCAGAATCTGCTTTAAATATTGGCCAGTGACTTGGCCTCCACAGCCATCTCGCCAGTGAATAGGTTCACCAGCTTCTAGCTAAAGAAATTTCTGCCTCCCCCCCCCCCGATACTAGACTCCCCCCATTACTGGAAACATTTTCTCCACATCCACTCTGTCTAGGTATTTCAATATTTGGTGGGTTTCAATGAGATCTTCCTTCATTTGTCTGAACTCCAGCGAGTACAGGCCCAGAGCCATGAAATGCGCCTCATACATTAACCCTTTCACTCCCAGGATAATTCTTGTAAACTTTGTCTGGACCTTCTCCAATGGCATCACATCCTTTTTTTAGATACGGGACTCAGAACTGCTCACAATACTCCAAATGTGGTCTGACTAATGCCTTATAAAGCCTCAGCATTACATCCTTCCTTTTAAGTTCTAGTCCTCTTGAAATGAATTCTAACTTGCTTATTTGCAAGTTAACCTTTAGGGAATTCTACACTTGGACTCTCAGGACCCTTTGCTGATCCAGTTTCTGAATTCACTCCCCATTTAGAAAATAATTTTACACCTTTATTCCTTCTACCAACATGCATGTTCATACATATACCTACACGGTATTCCATCTGCTATTCCTTTGCTCATTCTCCTAATCTGCCCAAGTCCTCTGTAAATTTCCTGCATCCTCAGCCCTATCTGGCCCCACCCAACCACAACACACCTATTTTTGTATCATCTGCAAACCTGGTCACAAAGTCATCAGCCCCGTCATGCAAGTCATTAACATATAACATGAAAAGTAGCAGACCCAACATTGGCCCCTATGGACCATCAGTTAGTCATTGGCAGCCAACCAGAAAAGGCCCCCTTTATTCCCTCTCTATGCCTTTTGTCAGTCAGCCAATTTTCTGTCCAAGCTAGTTGCTTTCCTGTAATAACATGGCCTCTTGTTTAGCAGTCTCATGTGTAGCTTTAATAATGGACTTTAATATCTTGCCAACCACTGAAATCAGGTTTACTGGTATACAATTTACGGTCTTTTGCCTTCCTCCCTTTCTGAAAGAGTGAAGTGACATTAGTGATTTTCCAGTCATCTGTAAACTCCTGGTGACTTATTTATCTTCAGACCTTTCAGCTTCCCAAGTCCCTTCTCCTTTGTAATAGGAACTATACCCACTTCTGCCCTTGCCACTTTTGATTTTTCTGACATGCTGCTGGTGTCTTCCACCGCTAAGACTGACAAAACTACTTATTCAGTTCATCCACCATTTCTTTGTTCCCCATTACTATCCCTGCATCATTATTTATCAGCGTCTGGTATCCACTCATGCCTCTCTTTTGCTCTTTATATATCTGAAAAGCCTTTTGGTATCCCTTTCATATTATTGGCTAGCTTACCATTATATAATTTTATTTCTCCTTATTGTTTTTTTGTTGCCTTCAGGTAGATTTTTGTCAAACATTATTTCTCTCTTTTAAAATGATGTTGACTATTTGATAATTTTCTAAATGTACTGCTGTCATCTCCTTATTCCAACATTTTCCTAAGGATAGATGCAAGGTTACCTGGCCTATAGTTTCTTGCTTTCTGTTTTCCTCTCATGAATAGTGGCCTTATACTTATGATTTTCCAATCCTCTAGGACTTGTCTGGAATCTACATAATTCTGGTAGATTACAAATAATGCATCCAGGATCTCTACAGCCACTTCTAAAATATGGAATACAAGACTAAGAGATTTGGTTGGTCTTTGGACCCGTTAGTTTGCTAGTATATTTTTTGAATGTTTTTTATATAAACTTTTATCGAGTTAAGGAAATCAGGCAGGAAAGATCATATCAGCCATCATATTTTCAAATATAAGCAGGCTCAATGAGCTTTAACATCAATGAGCATTTGTGCTCATCTTCTGAGGAGTTAAAAAAGTTGTGCCAATAGCAGTTGCTATTTTTAAGAGAAAGACTTCATGTTGAGTCCTATCTTGTCCACATGAAAACTTGTTCAGCTAGTAACTAGATATAATTATTTAAATCTCCATCCACATAACGAAGGTAAACTTGTTTTCTTGATGATTCTAATTTTTTGACGGAATAAACCTAATTTTGTTTTTTTTTCTCTTTACATAGCTTGTGAGAATGCTGTAGAACTGCTTTTCAATACAGTAATGCATTTAGGATGCAAACCTTACCTTGACAGTCAGAGGGCCTCGTGCATGTGTGCTTATGAAGAAAAAATCGACCTTTGAAGTGAAGAATGAGGGGAGGGAAAAAAACAAATGTGTGAAATAAGGACCAAGTGTGCTCAATTGATTTGAAAATGTTATGTTTTCTTGGGAGAACTTCAATTATGTTGGATTTATAATATTTTTTGCATGACAATCTTAAAGACAATGCTCATTGTTTTTCCTGTTAAATGTTTACATAATTTAAAATTTGAATTATTACAAGTTACTATACCAGAATACGTTTCAGCCCAAGTGTCCTGCATATTGTAGGTTTGTGGTCTTGCACTGAATTTAATCTTTTCTGAGGTGGAGCCATTAAAAGTTGAAGTTCTTCTTTATATCCTCCCATTTCTTTGGAAATGTCCTGAAGAAGAAGAATCCAAAAACTGAATAAAGAAACCAGTCTCATTCACTGCCTATTGGCAGGTTATTGAGTGATCCTGCCACGTGACTTTTTTGAAAATGATTCTGGGCTTTGTGACTTTAAAATCAGCTGTAGAAATAATAAATGGTAATATAATTCAACATTAAGTTAATTAGAACTAAGTGTGTCTTGCATTGTGTCAGTAAATCCAGTTTATCACACTTACTAACATTCCATAGTGGCTTGTTTCTATGAATGCTCAGAATTGAAACCTGTAGACACTCAACTCATCAGGCAGTACATGTGGAGAAAGATGCAGAGCTGGGGTTTGGTTTCAAGTGATTGACCTGATTATACTGGCTAGAAACCCAAATTATGGGAATAGAGTAATGTTAATTTGTGACATGAATATTGTCATTTTGGGAGAAATGACATTCATGGCCAGTCCTCATCATTGTATGATAGCTTGTGAATAATAAAATGTAGAGAAAAATGCATTTCAGATGAACCATTTGCTAACTTTAATATATTATCATGTCCAGTGCATGGTTCCAATACCCTTTACAAAAGATTTACATCTATGCTTGTAAAATGTAATTGCAATTTCTAATTCCCTTTTTGAAAGATGGGGAAATACAAATTTATTTTACTTTGCTGCTGTTTTATTTTTATTTTAAGATGCAAGTTTTTTTGTTATGCAGCATCTTTCATATTTTAAAAATGCCCCAAACCATTTCACTAGCAATTGTTTATTTGGAAAGTCAGACAGTATTTGTGGAGAGAAAAGCAACAAACATTTTAGGTCAATTGCTCTTCGTTGATTTTTTTCTTTGTCTTTTTTCAATATGTGATATTGCATTCATCATCCGTGTTGAAATTCTCGTGAACAGAGTGACTTGTAGGAACATATCAGAGTTGGGGGTCAGGAACTATGTTATAAGTCAGACCATGTACATTTCCTCCCCGAAGGAAGGAAACATTAATGCACAAGAAGATAATTTTATGATATTCTGATAATATTGTAATAATATTAAAATTTAAAGTTATTAACTGAATTCAAATTATATAGCTGCCAAGATGGCAGTAAAACTGATATCTGGATTGCAATTTAAGGCCTTTGGCAAAATGCAATAAGTTCTTGAAAGGCCAGCAATCTGAAACATTTGTCAACAGCAGCCTCCATCTTCAACATATAATCCTGAGACTTGGGCAATATACTCATCTTCTAGTTCTTCCTTCAACCTGTCAAAACTCCTTAAAATCTTATATTTCAATCAAGTGACCTCTTACTCTCAATACTGCAGGCATAAGCCTAGCCTGTCTAAACTTTCCTTGTATGGTTATTGATATTGTAGATATCAGACAAGTAAAACTCTAAACTTCAAATTGCATTGACATCTTTACATGAGACCAATACTATACAGAATATTCTAGGTAATCACTTACAATTATATTAGAATCATAACTGTTGTACTTTTGCATTTGATTCTTTTTGCATAATAACATGCTGTTAACTTTCTGAATTACTTGCTGTAACTGATTACTGACCTTTTGTGAATCATGCTGCAGGACACCCAGATTGATACCCCATTCTCAGTCTTTATTGTTCTGCGATGCGTTACCCTACTGAAGACATTTTGAAAATTTACATCCTCTACATTATTACTACTTTCTTCATTATCTCATCAAAAATTCAGTAAGGATGATGAAGTAAAATATTTATAAATTTGTGTTAACTTCATTATTATACTTAACATTTCTAAATAATCATCTGCTGTCCATACTAATAAGGATTCCTATTAATCTCTCTTACCATTGATATTAATTCTCCAGATCCTCCTTACTCTTCACTAGTCCTCGGATATTACACATTTTACTAATTAATTATTAGATATCTATAGTAGTGTCACTACTACCTCTTCACTAAATGCTTGGGTGCAATTACTACCACTGATTTTGATGCTCAATTTTTCCCAGTTTCACCATCTCTCTCCCAGTACAGCTACATCCACTAGCTTTCTCTGCAACCTTTTCTTTGTTGTATTTCTAACTTTTAAAGATTCAGATATAAGGCCATTGACCTGAAATGTTAACTTTCCTTCTCCACAAATGCTGCCTGACCTGCAGAGTATACCTACACATTTTAGAAACACAGAAACAGAAAACCTACAATGCTGTGCTGAATGTGTACTTACTTTAGAAATTATCTTGGGTTACCCATAGCCCTCTATTTTCCCAAGCTCCATGTACCTATCCTGGAGCCTCTTAAAAGACCCTATCGTTTCCGCCTCCACCACCATCACCGGCAGCCCATTCCACGCACTCACCACTCTGCGTAAAAAAAACTTACCCCTGACATCTCCGCTATACCGACTTCTGAGCACCTTAAAACTGTTTCTTCTCATGTTAGCCATTTCAGCCCTGGGTAAAAGCCTCTGACTATCGACATGATCAGTGCCTCTCATCATCTTATACACCTTTTATTTTACATCTGAAATACTAAATCTTCTTATACATATGCTGCTTGAACTGTGGAGTTATTCCTCCATGCGTAAAATTTTACTTAATGGTTATTTGAAAGAGTAATTGCTGATTATGTTAACAAATACATGAGCTACTACTCAGTGCAGCAGAATTCACCAATGAAGTAAATTATCAGTTCATCGGCAATAGTGCTTGAAGAATATCTTTTAGTAATTACATTGTGAGAACTCCCTGTATTCTGACAAGAGTCTTAGAAACAATACATTTGTGTGAACAACACACACAAAATGGTGCAAACAGAAAGTTAAATGTCCCATTAGAAATACAGCAAACAGAATATTGTGGCTGTTCTGTAGGATTTTGATGGTGACCTGAGTTTGCACTATTTCATACTTTTTCTAAAATTCATAAGTAATGGAATGCAATTTTTTCTAATCAGCCATTCAGAAAGTAATTTGAGACAATGCACATGGGCTTTTTTGATGGTGAGCTCTATGGCACTTCAAAATATTCCTGCTAAAACATATAAATAGTATACTTTTTTACATCCATAAGGGTACACTTTCAATTAGTTTCATTTCAAAGTCAACCATGAATAGAAATTTGCCAACCTTTATAGAAAACACTTGGTTTAAAATTGTGTTCCTCCCACTCTCCCCCCCCCCCCCCCACCCCAATACATTAAACACCTATTGAAAATTCTCCCAGGGACTCTTTGCACATATCTGTTGAGGTAAAAAAAAACTGCCATAAGACATAGGAACAGAATGAGGCCATTCAGTCCATCGAGTCCACTCTGCCATTTCATCATGACTGATCCTGGATCCCATTTAACCTCTTACACCTGCACTCTCGCCATATCCCTTGATACCCCAACTAATCAGGAATCCATCAACTTATGCTTGAAATACACCCACGGACTTGGTATCAACTGCAATCTGTGGCAGAGAATTCCACAGATTCAAAATTACTTCCTACTTCTGTTCTAAAAGGTGGTCCATTAATTTTGAGGCTGTGCCCCCACCCCTACCAGAGGAAACATCCTCTCCACATTCACCTTATTTAGTCCTTTCAACATTCAGTAGATTTCAATGAGATCCCCCCCCCCCACACACACATTCTGTTAAATTCTAATGAGTCCAGGCCCAAAGCTGCCAAACACTCCTATGTTAACCCCTTCATTCCTAGATTCATCCTCATGAACTTCTCGACTCTCTCCAAAGTCTATACATCATTTCTGGGAAAGGGGCCCAAAACTGTTGACAATACTCCAGGTGCAACCTGACTAGTGTCTTATAAAGCTTCAGCATTATCTCCTTGTTTTTACATTCTATTCCCCTTGAAACAAATGCCAACATTGCATTTGCCTTCTTTATCACAGACCCTTTTCTCACTGTTGAGAAAAGGTAGGAGGTACAGAAGCCTGAAGGCACACACTCAGCAATTCAGGAACAGCTTCTTCCCCTCTGTCATCTGATTCCTGGTTGGACATTGAATCTTTGGACAATACCTCACTTTTTTTTAACATACTGTATTTTTGTTTTTGCACGTTTTTCAAAATCTATTCAATGTATGTAATTGATTTACTTGTTTATTATTTTATTTTATTTATTTTTTCTCTCTGCTAGATTATATATTGCATTGAACTGCTGCTGTTAGCAAATTTCACGTCACGTGCAGCTCTGATGTTTGAATTTTCTCCCCATTTACATAATAATCTGCACTATTATTCCTTTTACCAAAATGCATTATCATATATTTCCCAACACTCTATTCCACCTGCCACTTTTTTGCCCATTTTTTCAATTTGTGTAAGTCCAACTGCAATCACATTGCTTCCTCAGCAATACCTGCCTCTCCACCTATCTGCATCATCCACAAACTTTGCCACAAAGCCATCAATTCCGTTATCTAAATCACTGAGAAGCAACGTGAAACGTAGCGGTCCCAATGCCAACCCCTGAGTTACACCACTAGTCACTGTCTGCCAACCAGAAAAGGCCCCCATTATTCCCAGTTGCTGCCTCCTGCCTGTCAGCCATTCCTCTATCCATGCCTGTATATTTCCTGTAACACCATAGGATTTCATCTTGTTAAGCAGCCTCGTGAGGTACCTTATCAAATGTCTTCTGAAAATCTAAGTAAATAACATCCACTGCCTCTCCTTTGTCCACCCTACCTGTTACTCCTTTAAAGAATTCCAACAGATTTGTCAGACAAGATTTCCCTTTACAGAAGCCATGCTAACTTTGACTTATTTTTATCATTAGGATCCAAGTACCCTGAAACCTCATCCTTAATAATGGACTCCACCACTTTCCCAAACACTGAGGTTAGGCTAACTGGCCTATAATTTCCTCTCTTTTGTCTTTCCCCCTTCTTAAAGAGTTGGAATTTTCCTTTCTTCCAGAACCATACCAGAATCAAGTGATTCTTGAAGGATCATCACCAATGCATCCATTATCTCTTCAGCAACCTTCTCAGGACTCTGGTCCAGGTGACTTATCCACCTTAAGACCTTTCACTTTGCCGCGCACTTTTCCCTTTCTAATAGCAATGGCACTCACTCCTGTTCCTGACACTCACCAACAGGATAACAAGTTAATTAGTATATTCGTGAAAAATTAATGAATGATACTATCAGTGAAATATTAACAGTGGTGTGATTTGATAAAATCGATAGAACTACACACTGGCCATGGCTGGGAACTAATGATGCCAGAATATTTGACCTGATGAAAGGACAGGTAAGATGGAAAAGTGCTGGGAAATTGGATGGAAAATTTACTATAGCTATAATAACCTTTCATGTAAGGACAGTAGTGAAGAATGGTCTTGGCTGCGAAGATCAGAAAGTGGAAGTAATATGGATGGAGTAACAAAAAAAAAGAAAAGGAGGGAAGAGTATGCATAATGTGATGATTTCTGAGTGAAACTGAACCCCAAAACTATGGTCTTCAATTAGTCAAGATGTGAGGCTAATTTGAAAATTAGATTAAAACATCTGTTGTCAAATTTCATATAGTTAAAGACTTATTTCTTCTTTGAGTTAACATAGTTATTTTCACCTCGTGATGATTTCTGTTGTATTAGCTTCTAAGTTGCAAATCTCTGCTCCTTATTATCTTTTGCTCATTGAAGCTCTTAAGTTCCAGTATTTCTTGTTGATTTACTCATTCTAATTTCACTCTTTCATCATATTCTGATTTTTAAACTCTGCTCATTCTCATTAAAAGTAATCCACCTGAGGATAAATGGAGTTTAAAGAATGCTGTAGTTATATAGAAAAGAAGTTCCAAGATAAATAATGAACCTGAGGACTGGAATAGTTTCAGAAACCAGCAAAGGGTAGCCAAAATATGGATAAGCAAGAGCGGGGAAATGGAATGCAAGTGTAAATCTCAAGAAATATGGGACACCTGGGACTTGTTGAAGGATGGGGCCTATTTCCTTTTCTGCATTCCTCTTTACCATTATTTAAACAGAAATAATTTACTGCATGGAGGAATGAAACGAGTTTAATTTATTCCCTTTTGGGGGCATATAGATACATAGCATTCCAGAAACATAAATATCTTGGTTAACAACATAAAGAACAGTTAACAATCAGGCCTAACCTTTGCAATGAGTTCAATTTGTATTAAGAGTACAAGAGCAGAAATTTCTTGAAATTTGTGTGGAGGTGGCAAAAAAAAACGTATATGAGGGCAGAGGTGGAGTTGTGCAAATTGTACAGCAATTTGTGGCGATTTGTAACTCACAGAGCAACTCTGGAAGAAATTGTTAAACTGCTTACACGCTTGCACTAAAATAATGAGAATATAATGAGTTTCTGAGTGTGTCAATGTTGCCTGGCAGTTATCAAACTCAGTCAAAAGCTGGCACAAAAATAAAGCACTTCAAAAACAAATGTTACAAATAGTTTAACAACTTAAAATGAGAAACTAACTTGAAAAATAGTTCACAATTACTCAAGATGCCATGACAAACAACAGTACTGGGACACAAAAATGGTCCCTTTCAGCTTAAAGCTGGTTGAGGTGTTTGGTACACAGGCACTGAGACATCCATGAAATTTAATTTCTAATACTTTGGGATTTACCAGTCCAAAGGATAATCGGTTATTCTGTGGGTTCCATAAAGGTACACTACAGTATCTTGAGGGGTACAAAATGTTTGATTCGCCTTTTTTAATAATATGAACACAACTCAACTTTGAAGTAATGCATCAAACTGTTCTGATTTAATTTTCAATTAATAAGAAAGTTCACTAAAAGTACACATTTCAAGCACTGATAAAGCATGTAATGATAATAAATGTGTTGTTTTATCCAGTTATGTTTCTCATAATTTGCCAATATTATGATGTTTTAACTTTGAACCACATATAATTCACATCAACCCCTAGATTTACTTTAAGGATATCAGTGAAAATAATGCTCAGGAAATGGCTACATGTATTGAGATATTGAATGGCCTAAAATTATCCAACAAATAATTTGTCACTTGCAAGATACTGGAGGAATTTAAAAGAGAATTTTATAATGAATTCTTGGACTTATTTAAAAAGCATGAAGAAGCATTAACTATTAACCATTGTGGTCTCTTGACACCTAAGCTAATGTAAGTTTAGAAGCATTTAGTTTTCATCCATTCAGTGATGTATCTGGTCTAAAATAATAGTAGACCATTCAGTTCTCAGTCTATTAAATTGTATGCAGTCTGTATCTCAATAACATTTATCAATCTTTGAACCTTGTCATTTGCCTTAAGTCTATCGATTTTGATCTTGATTACTTAAATTGACCCAATGTTATCTCTGTTTGGAAAAGTGCTTCCTCATCTCATTCCTACTTGAATAATGTCATACTTGCAATTTTCCATTCCTTGGACAGTTCTAAAAACAAGAGAACTTTGGCACCTGCAATTTCTTTTCCATATAAGCCTTGTGATTTGTACTGCACAAGGCCCATTATTTTATTAATTTCCAATACTCATATTAAACTTACAAAATTCTTTCCCGTGACCACGTCTCATCAATTTCTCCGTGGCAGGGATGTAAAAGAACAAATGCTTAAGGTGAGGATTACATGGGGTCTGAGGTAGAATTTTTTTCAGCTAGAGGATGGTTCTAGATTTTCAGAAGGCATTTTAGTACGGACAGAAACTGCTGGAAACACACTATAGGTCAGGCAGCATCTTTTGAAAGAGACCAATCAGTGGAACTGGAAAAATTCTCAAACAGTGGTGGGGTGGAGAGACAGATGGGACAAAAAGAAGTATCTTAGATGCAGTGAGCAAGGGTTGCTGAGCCAACTGATTACAAAACTGTCCAGTTGATAGATTATTGAAAGGGATGAGAAAGAAACCAAAGTGGCGAGTTCAAACCAAAATAAATATCCGATATGTTGCCGAAGTGAACCAAAAGGAGGATGATAGAAATGCCAGAAGATCAGGCAGTATGGAAAGGGAAAATTTAGTGAATATTACAAATGGCTAACTTCAGAGCAGAACTGGTCATGTCATATACAAACTATGTAAAACTGTTGAATTCAACATTGAGTCATCAAGGTCTTAATTCGGAATCTCGCTCCCACTCATACATCTGTCTTTGGCCTATTACACAGTTTCAATGAGGCCTAACATAAATTTGAGAAATACTGGCCACATTACAGCCCTCAAGACTTGGCTAAAACTGTTACTTCAATATTACCACCCTTTGTAATTTGTGTCAGAGCAGCACACTTCTAATGAGAAGTCGTCAAAAGTAGTTTTTCTTTGTTCATGGACTTCACATGACCTGATTACTTCTAGTATTCCCTTTTTGATTTAAATTTCTACTTTCTGATACCTACTTGCATCTCCCCCAGACAAATCAGTTGCTATTAAACTTTCATTTTCTTCCCTCTTGGTTTCCATGCTCTCAGAGGCATTCTGGCTACTTTCACCAGCTCTACAACTTAGTAAAAGGCGGAAATCAAACACAGCCAATATTTCCTCTCACACCCCAAAATTAAGTAGATTGGTACAGTAATTGGTCACCTTAAGTTCATTCTGTTGATTAATCAGAGAGAGAGTTGATGGGAAAGTGAGGAGAACAAAATCTAAGAATGAGTGATCCATGGTCAGCAAGGACTTGGAGGGCCCATTCATAGAACATAGAATAGTACAGCACATTACAGGCCCTTCGGCCCACAATGTTGTGCCAACCCTCAAACCCTGCCTCACATATAACCCCCATCTTAAATTCCTCCATATACCTGTCTAGTAGTCTCTTAAACGTCACTAGTGTATCTGCCTGCACCACTGACTCAGGCAGTGCATTCCACGCACCAACCACTCTCTGAGTGAAAAGCCTTCCTCTAATATCCCCCTTGAACTTCCCTCCCCTTACCTTAAAGCCATGTCCTCTTGTACTGAGCAGTGGTGCCCTGGGGAAGATGTGCTGGCTGTCCATTCTGTCTATTCCTCTTAATATATTGTACACCTCTATCATGTCTCCTCTCATCCTCCTCTCCAAAGAGTAAAGCCCTAGCTCCCTTAATCACTGATCATAATCCATACTCTCTAAACCAGGCAGCATCCTGGTAAATCTCCTCTGTACCCTTCCAATGCTTCCACATCCTTCCTATAGTGAGGCAACCAGAACTAGACACAGTACTCCAAGTGTGGCCTAACTAGAGTTTTATAGAGCTGCATCATTACATCGCATTTCTTAAACTCTATGCCTCGACTTATGAAAGCTAACACCCCATAAGCTTTCTTAACTACCCTATCTACCTGGGAGGCAACTTTCAGGGATCTGTGGACATGTACCCCCAGATCCCTCTGCTCCTCCACACTACCAAGTATCCTGCCATTTACTTTGTACTCTGCCTTGGAGTTTGTCCTTCCAAAGTGTACCACCTCACACTTCTCGGGGTTGAACTCCATCTGCCACTTCTCAGCCCACTTCTGCATCCTATCAATGTCTCTCTGCAATCTTCGACAATCCTCTACACCACCTACACCACCACCAACCTTTGTGTCGTCTGCAGATTTGCCAACCCAACCTTCTACCCCCACATCCAGGTTGTTAATAAAAATCACAAAAAGTAGAGGTCCCAGAACAGATCCTTGTGGGACACCACTAGACACAACCTTCCAATCTGAATGTACTCCCTCCACCACAACCCTCTGATTGAGTTTTCATTCCACACCTCCATGTTTGAGTTTTCCAATCAGATGAAAGATCTTAGACCTGGTAATGTCAACTGTTTCTGTATCAACAGATGCTGCCTGACTAGCTCCTTATTTGTAACGCTCTCCAATTTGATTTCACGTTTTTAGCATCTGCAGTATTTTTGCTCAGAAAAGAATAACCATTTGTCTCGCCCATCCTGCACACCTTCCTACCACAATAAGTTTGTGATTATGTCGATCTGATATCCGTATATGAAAGCTGTATTTTATCCTGAAGATGAATGAAAAATAGCTTGAGTTCCCACAAGCTTTGATATTTTTAAAATTATGGTGACCTGAGAATCGAAGCACGCAGCATTTCACTTTGTACCTAACCAGACATAAATACAATTTCATTTTCCTGACGCCAAATATATTCGACTTTTAAAATTTATTTTTTCTCCTGACCTTAGTCAACCTATTTTATATTCGCCACTCCAATCAGCAGTGAGTGCACGCATAATTTTCGTTAGCTCCGTTCGTTATAGACCACCACCTATTTTATTCCCTAATCACAAATTGGATAGTACTTTTCTCCAGTCGAACTCAATTTAACCCACATTAGTGGCTCTTACAACAGTTTAAATTTAAATAACTTTACCTCTCAACTTATTGTAAGAAATACTACCTCTGTAAGATTAAGTAATCAATCAGGTGTGTGCTTGTCTTCAATTTAAATTAAATGCACCGAATTACCCTGACATTCAGCCAAGTTTTACAAAGTCGTGATGTATCAAAGTGCCCGTGAGCAGCTGTTTCCAAGGATACCGAGGGGTGCGTAGGTGTTGCATTCCCATTTCGTGTAGCTAGCTGGTGTGATTCCACTGACACAACTATCTGCTGGTAGGAAGGGTGGGGGCTGCACGCCGCAGAATTGGCAGGCTGGCTTTAATCCCGTTATAAGGCGCGGTCGCCGTCGACCGTCCCCAGAGGAACTTTTTTTAAAAACTTACGATTTGAGTCTGGAGGCGGACTCGGGGTTGATTTTTTGTGTTTTTTTTTAACGAAAAGGCGTCAGTGAGTCATTTCTAATGAAAAACTACAAGTTCCAGTACCCCTCACACAAGGCTGAGTGAGCAAACCAAACTTGATTAACGACTGGACTCAATCTATAATAGTGATTGGCGGATGGACCGGGACTGTTGTGTGTGTGGCTAAAATATCCGTCAATCAAGGAAGATAGGCGGGGTGCGGGTGCCAGCACTCTAAGTTGCACGGAGCTGTGGCTGTGGTGCGGGGTTTGCTCGGAACGCATTTAAAGACGTGACGTGTGAGGTACGTACTGTCTGTGTCTGGCCCTCTTTTGGTTTCATTAATTAAAGTCTAAAGGCTATTTTATTTATCTTTAAAGCTTGTAAACGATTCAGCTGAGGGTATTTCCAAGGTGTGTCCTTTAGATGGTGATTATTTTGCTGCAGCATCACTCACTTGGTACCTTCTTTCCGCCCTCACATTCCCGTTTCCATGGAAACCCCGTGTAATATTTAAGAGTGAAATGATTTATGCCTTCAGCAATCTAAATTTAATCAGCTGCTATTCCCTATACATAAATGTTGGAGTATTAAACCTTTTAATAAGAAACCGTAAGTAGAGCAAACGTTCATACTCTGTTGATCAGCCGTGAGTGTTCAGTTTTCATTTTTCCGGGATTGTCATTGCATTTTTTCAACTGCTTTTAGTGTAATTTCCCTTGCCTTAACATGTTTAACTGAGGATTTTATTCCCCTTTTCACATTTCTGCAGTGTAGTTACGGCAGGGCACTCCAGATTTGTGGGTGGTTCTCGAAGCTCTGATCGAATACGCTTTGGTATTATCTACAGTTACATTTTACGGTGTGAATTGAGCTTATTTTTATCTGTTTAAAAATGTAACATAAATTCCAGCGTGCATAACTCCAGTAAAAGGTATGGAATTAATAACAACGTAATTTTATTTTCGAGGTCATTGTGTTGCGATTGCCCCACTAGGTACCAAATCTTAAAGGCTTTCATTGAGTCTAGCTGCAGAGGTAGAGGTCGGATGTTAGGGGAAGAAAGCAAGGTGTGTCTGGGTTGGGGAGATATGGAGGCCGTGGGGTAGAGAGAGATTGTAAGGTAGAATTTGAGAGATTGGACATATGGAATCAGCAAGGAGTGCTGTGGCAGGAAGGCTGCATCCATCATCAAGGACTCCTGCCCCCACCCCCCCACCACTGTCCAGGCCATGCTCCCTTCTCGCTGCTGCCATCAAGAATAATATACAGGACCCTCATCGCCAGGTTCAGGAACAGTTATTGCCCCTCAACCATAAGGCACTTGAATCAGAGTGGATCACTTCATTCACCCAACGTTGAACTGATTCCACAACCTATGGATTCCCTGTCAAGGACTCTACAACTAATTTCTCAATATTTATTGCTTATTTATTATTATTATTATTATTATTATTATTATTATTATTATTATTATTATTATTGTTTTTGTATTTGCACAATCTGTTGTCTTTTGCACGCTGGCTATTTGCCTTTGTTGCATGCAGTTTTTCATTGCTGTGTTTCTTTGTACTTACTATGAATGCCTGTGAGAAATTAATTTCGGGGAAGTATATGGTGACATATATGTACTTTGATCACAAATTTTACCTTGAACTTTGTAGAGGAGCTTAAAGAACTAGAAAATGATTCTGTGTGGGAGGCATCAAAGTATTGAGGATCAGTGTGGAAACATTTTAAAATCTGTTGCAGTTTTGTGTGTATTTCAATTTGGCGGGGTTAGGATGATATTAGAGAAATTGAACACAGGATATTAACTGTATAGAAACAATAAGATTGGGCATTAAGTAGATAACTTGCGTTCAAAAGAGGAAAGCAGTTTGTCTTAGTGATGGACTTGGATGAGTTCTGAAGCTTGGCTCATGGTTGGAAAAGGCTTTAATAAACTTTTGATTTTTTTTTGTGTTCAGCTGGATGGATAGAGAAGAAAGATATTAGTCCCATAACCTTCATAACTTCAGTAAGCAGGATGACTTAAATGAGAACCTGATGAAAGAAAAGAATTTAAGATTGTACTGGCAATGTAGAAAAGTGAAAAAGGATCTAGTGCTTTCCCTGTGTATATGACAAATAAACTCTACTCGGGCTTCCAGCTGGGTACAGGTATCAATTTTAACCAATGTTTCGATGACAGACTCTGCCATTTTCACCAGGGATGATCTGTATATTACCGGACTACACATGCCTGGGCATCATCCCTGAAGATGGAGGAATTTGTCATCAAAACGTCAGTTAAAATCAATACCTGTACCCAGCTGGAAGCCCGAGAAAGGTTTAATTTAGAAAAGTCTCCAACTGATCTTGTGTGATTTTTGACAAAATTAGGATGTAATTAAGGAATAAGAATGGGCCAAGGATATAGTTAACAGCTATTGGTGATGTACAGAAGGGGAAACTGATAGAAGAAAAATGCTGAGTAGGATGGAAGTTGAAAGCATTATCACAGCTTGTAGTTATTGACCATATGGAAATTCTAGGCACTGGCATGGCTAAGCAGTACTAGTGTCACATGGAATATCTTTGACATTGCTGAAGGTGATCTTAGAAACCTGGAGATGCTGAAGTAGTGAGTGGTCTGAGACACACTTGTTGGATTTTTTTTGCTGATCCTTGACCACCTTTTGAGAATATGTAGAGATGTAGTGTAGAAGAACAAAGGAATTTAGACCAAATTAATTGTAGAGGGAAGAAGATCGAAGCAATTATTATGGATAAGGAAGGAAGAAATTTCTACAGGGCAAAAGAATAGATCAGTACTGTGAGAATCATGTCTAGGAGTATTCTTTGATATTAAGGAATTGGGCTAGCTTAATGGTATACTCAGAAAGTGATGAGAGCTGTATTCTATGATTTAATCTGCACCTTCATGCTGGCCTCGGCTTTCTATGCTTTATGATTTCCTCTCCCACCCGCCCTCCTGCATCTAGATTCCCAGTTTTAATTTCCATGATTATAAAATTCAAGCTACATTAAATATTTTATTTACAGAGGAAATGGATGTTTTCAACTCTTGATTTTCCCAGTGACTAAAATTACGTATGCCATTGAAGGATGTTATAGATTTTATTGCTGAGCTGACTTGTTATAATCAGGAACAACCTAACCAGTCTTCTCTCTTGTTATCCAGTGAATTATGTTAACATGATTTAGTGGCCAAAATATTATTGAATCTGGTCATAATGCTACTTTAACCAATCAGAATCAAATTACCAGCAGTTACTCCTTAACCTGGCTTGAACCTGCAGTGGGTGAGCCACATGTTAACTTATGAGGACTGACATTTCAGTGTGATTTTCAATATTCAGAAAATGAGAAAACTACAGGAAGAACAATTGTTTAGATTCTTTGGGCCAGCCTTTATGGTAAAAAGCAAGAATCGCATTGTTTTTCAGTGTCTTTTTGAAGTGTGTTCATTCTTTTGCTGTATACTTAGCATAAAGCTTTTTTTTCTTATTATATATTTTTCCTGCATTCTATAGTGGTTTTCTTGTTTTCATAATCAGCATTGTTTAGTGTTTCTTACTGATCTGCAGACCAGAGTCAGAAAGTGACCCGTGTTATGAAAAGTTGGCTTTGCCTTTGTTCAGTGGCATGTATTTATGATTAGAATTCTACTCCAATAGTAAGTCTAAAGGTCAGCTATTTGAAGAAGCAGATATTCTGGATGTACTTTTCAAATTTAAATAGACAGTATTTATTTATGGTGGAAAATAGTTTACTGTGATTAGTTCCCTATTTCTTCACTAAAGGGAAAATTGCTTAATGAGTGATGTTGATAGTTGGAGGATACTAGTGTAAGGTGAGGGAGAGGGGTACTTGAGTATATTTTTTTTCACACAGGTGATGGTTGGTATATGGAGCAAGCTGCCCAAGGAAGTGGTAGAAATGGGTACAATTACAATATTGAAAAGACTTTTCTAAAAGTACGTGGACAGGAAATGTTTAGAGGGATGTTGAGCTAACTCAGGTAGGTACTTTGGTTGGCATGGACTAGATAGGCTGAAGGGCCTGTTTCTTTTCTACATAACGCTATAATAGTTGGCAAAAGAAGCAGGGAAATCTGGCACTTTTCAATTCACCAGGTTGTCATGATCTACAGTACATTGCATGAAAGGGTGGTGGTGGCAAATAAGGGATTAATTTACAAAATGGAATTGTTGAAAAACAAAAATTTGGAGGAGTAAATAATAAACCTAAGAGATTCTGCAGATGCTGGAAATCCTGAGCAACACACACAGAACTATAGAGGAACTCCAAAGGTGAGGCAGCATCTACACTACCTCACTTTGTTAATATAATTTCTGTTTTTGCATGTTTTTTAATCTATTCAATATATGTAATTGATTTGCTTGTTTATTTATTTATTATTATTTTTCTCTCTGCTAGATTATGTATTGCATTGAACTGCTACTAAGTTAACAAATTTCATGTCACATGCCAGTGGTAATAAGCCTAATTCTGATTCTGAAAAGTTCAAAGTAAATTTATTATCGAAGTACATGCAAGACACCATATGCAGCTCTGAGATTCATTTTCTTGTGGGCATTCACAGTAAATACAAATGACACAATAAAGTCAGTGAAAAACTACATACAACAAGATAAACTAACAACCAATGTGCAAAAAACAACAAACCATACAAATACAAAAAGAAAAAATATATAATAATAAATAAAATAAGCAATGCACATCGAGAACGTGAGAAGAAGAGTCCTTGAATGTGAGTCCATAGGCTCTGGGATTAGTCCAGTGCTGGGGTGAATGAAGTTATCCCCCTCTGGTTCAAGAGCCTGATGGTTGAGGGGTAATAACAGTTCCTGAAGCTGGTGGCATGGGTCCTGAGGCTCCTGTACCTCCTTCCTGATGGCAGCAACAAGAAGAGAGCATAGCCTGGATGGTGGAGATCCTTGATGATGGATACTGCTTTCCTGTAGCACCACTCCATGTAGATGTGCTCACTGGTGAGGAGGACTTTATCCATGATGGACTGAGCTGTATCCACTACCTTTTTTTTTGTTGGATTTTCCATTCAAGGGCATTGGTGTTTTGATACTAACCTGTGATGTCACCAGTCAATATACTCTCCACCGCACATCTATAGAAGTTTGTCAAAGTTTTAGATGACATGCTGAATCTACGTAAACTTCTCAGAAAATCAGGGTGCTGCTGTGCTTTCTTTGTAATGGCACTTACATGCTGGACTTAGGACTGATCCTCTGAAATGATAACACTGATGAATGTAAAGTTGTTGACCCTCTGATGCCCCACTAGGAACTTGTTCATGGACCTCCAGTTTCAGTTACTTGGTCTTGCTGACGTTGAGTGAGATGTTGTTATGGTGGCACCATTCAGCCAGATTTTTAACCTCCATCCTATATCCTGATTCGTCATTACTTTTGATTCGTCTAACAGCAGTAGTGTTGTCAGTAGACTTGAATATAGCATTGGAACTGTGCTTGGCTTCACAATCGTAAACATAAAGCACGTAGAGCAAGAGGCTCGCACACAGCCAGGTAGTGTACCTGTGCTGATGGTGATTGTAGAGAAAATGTTGTTGCCAGTAGGAGCTGACTGGGGTTTACAAGTGTGGAAATTAAGGATGCAGTTGCACAAGGAGGTATTGAAGCTTGATCTTGGAGCTTATTAATTTGTTGTGAGGGGATGATATTATTGAATGCAGATAATAATATCTAATTATCTATAATATAATCAATGAAGTTTATCCTGATGTAAGTCATTATCCAGAATTTCCAGGGTTGAGAGCCAATGAAAGGGCATCAGCTGTCGACCTGTTGTGACGGTAGGCAAAGTGGCATCGATCCAAAGCACCTCTCAGGCTGGAGTTCATGTTTTTCATCACCAACCTCTTTAATCGCTTCGTCAGAGTGGATGATGGTCATTGAGAAAGGTTACCACGTTCTTCTCAGGCACAAGTATAACTGAAGCCTGCTTGAAGCAGGTGGGTACCTCAGACTGACAAAGCAGGAAATTAAAGATATCAGTGAAAACTCCAGCCAGTTGATCAGCACAGGTCTTTAAGACCATAAGACATAGTACTTGGCCAGGTACACTGTCTGGGCTGGATGCTTTCCTTGGGTTCACCCTCCTGAAGAATGCTCTCACGTCAGCCTCAGAGATTGAAATCACAAGGTCATCGGGGTCTGTGACAGTTTGTGAAGGTGCTTCCAAATTTTGATGGTCAAACCTAGCACAAAAGACATTGCACTCATCTGGGAGCGAAACTTTGACACCTATGTTGCTTGGTGTTATTTTTGTTAAGAGTTAATAGCATTCAAGCCCTCCCACAACTGTCGAGCATCCTTCATTGATTTAAGTTTAGTTTGGAATTACCCTTCACATTTGAGATTGATTTCTGGAGGTCGTACCTGGACCTCTTGTATTTTACTTGGTGGCCAGACCTGAACACCATTCATCTGTACTTCAGCAGACTGCAGATCTCCTGGATAGGGAAGACTCTGAATGATCTTGTGGGGACACTTGTCTATGATTGTTTTTATAAAATCTTTGACAACCATGGCCTGTGGTGTATTCATTCAGATCCTCTGAGACCTTGAACGTAGCCTCGAAGCAATCCTGTGGCCGCTTCTCTGCCTCACATGATCTCCTCTTTGTTGTCTTTACCTCTGGAGTGTTGCTCTTTAGCATCTGCCTGTATGCAGGAAGGAGGACAGCCAGATGATCACATTTCCCGAAATGAGGCCTAGGGTTCAAATGGTAGACATTCCTAATTGTAGTATTACACTGGTTGAGTATGTTGGGACACCTTGTGCTGCAGATGACATGATGATATTTGGGCAGAGATTTCTTCAAACAAGCCTGGTTGAAGGCCCTGGCAATGATTTGAAAGGTGTTGGGATAGGCTGATTCCTGTTTGCTGATTGTGGCACTCAATACTTTGAGTGCCTGCTTAACACTGGCCTTTAGCAGTATGTAAACTGCAGTCAGGATCATGGAGGCGAATTTGTATCTTGCTAAGTAGAATGGTCAGCCCTTAGTCATTAGATGTTCCAGTTCGGGGGAACTAGAGTGTGACAAGACAGCGACATCCGAGCACCATGAAGAGTACTTCATCCTTCCTCCCCCACCCAACTGATTTTTCCCCTCTCACTTGGTCTCACCTAACAGCTGCCCATTTGTACTCCTTCTTTCTCACCTGGCTTCTGCCCCCTTCCTTTCCAGTCCTAATGAAAGGTCTCAGCCCAAAACATTGGCTGTTTATTCTCCTCCAATAAATAGCAGGGGAATATTTGCCTATTCCCGCTTGACTTGCTGAGTTCCTCCAGTGTTTTGTATGTGTTGCTTGAGAAACTTGAAGGATTGGGCAATAAAATCAGATGAATGATGAATGGAACCAATTAAATGTTTCTTCAGAACCTAACAGAATCAAATTTATCTTGCACAGACAAGGAGGAGGCTATTTGGCCCATTGTATCCATGTTAGCTCCTAAGGAGCAAGCCCATTAAACCCATTCACCTTCTACATATGTCCTTCTAACCCTGCAAATCATACCCTGTTATACATGCCCATCAATTCACATTTAAAGCCATTCTTTTGCCATTAACCTATAATAAAAAGTCATTTACAGGAGGCAGTTAACCTTAGGATGCAGGGGGAAACTGAAATGCTTAGAGGGAACCAATGCAGTCATGGAGTGCAAGCTCTGGAGCGATTAAGTCTGTGTTCACGAAGCTATGAAGCAGCAGTAACTTCTGGGCCACTTCAAGGCCAAATGGCCTGTATTTGCATTCTATGACTGTCATTTTTTTGATTCTTTATCACATATGAATTATGTTAACGGTGGGTATTACTAATAAGGTAAATTAGCTGTGTTTGAGATAATTCCTTGAAAATGGCTGGTAGATGGCACATTGGTGTTTAGGTGAAAATGTTCGCAGACTGGACGTGGAATGCTATGCACTCTAAAAAGATTATCTTTGACTTGATGGCTAAACACATCTACAAATTAGTCTTTACACATAAATGACAATTTATGCATTTAGAAGTGTATTCCTTTTAATTATAAACAGCTGGTATTCCTTAGTTTAAGAACAAACACTGGAAATGTGCACTCTTGAAAAAGGATTTAATGGCATAACAAGCTGGAAGTGGAGGAGTCTTCTCCTGTACTATTTAATTTTGAACAACCACCATTTCAGTGTTATAGTATTACTAAATAATAGATTAAAAATTCATCTAGCATTAGTTTCCTTTTCTTATGTCGACAGCAATTTGTCTGTTTCCCCCCTCCATTATTGCTGAGATTATGCACTTAATCTGCAAATTATTAACTTTATTGATTAAGTATAATCAAAATAATTTTGAATTTGAAGACGCATTATTTTCTTCAGTGTTGATAAGTTCTGTTTTGAGAGAATGCTGCCCCTCCTCAAATTTGGCAGTAAACATATCTGCATAAGTAAATTAAGCTGCTGCAGATATTTAATAGCAAGCTCTGTACTTTTTGTTAGAGGTGACATTACACATCTGTTTGGAAGAAAAATGGAGTTAATTTTTATTTTTAAAAAGCTCTTGTCATTCCTAGGCTATAGAACCACAAGATGAAAAAAGCTTCCAGAATCAGAATAGATACTGGATGTAATGGTGAAGGACAAAATAAAACCTTGCCCCTGCTGTTATTCAAAGTAATGGGTATGACTTGCCTTTTTTTAAAAAAAAAGAGCGATTGGAAAGTTTTTTTTCGTTAAGTTAGTCCACCTCTCGTTGCCCACACCATTGCAAACTGTATTTGTGAACTCTGTTAGAGAATCTGATTCTTTTGTAGATTTTTTCTGACTCCTTTTGGAGGTTTTTGACCTGTGCTCTTTTTATTAACACAGCTGTGATCATTAGTTTGGTATATAAAAGATGTGGTGCAGCAAATAATTGCAAGGACCCTAAAATAACAATTTGGTTTGATGGTGCCCTTGTAAAGAATTGAGTAGACTCGGATTGAAGATGAGGAGATGTGGCATTATTCATCCACTTAGCAGGTATGGCAGATTCTTTTGTGAGATCGAGGTGTTTGTAGGCCAATTGTAATCTACCTTCTTGTTTCTTAAAATTATTTGTGCAATTTTATTATGCATCAGAAGTTGCAACATGATGATTAAGAGCAGGATACACGGCTGAACTTTATATTGCTTGATAACAGTCAAAAGAAAATAGTAGGAGAAATGGACCACAAAGCCCCTCAGGCTTGGCCCCTCGTCAATATTATTGTAGCTTATCTCTACTACTTTGCCAGGTCCCTATAACCTTTAATTCCAAGATTTTTAAACTTTTATCTGGGGGGGAACCCTATGCAGTCTTCACAATCCTCTTGGGTAGAGAATTTCAGGGATTCATCATTCTCTGCCAAAAATTGCTCCAATGCCCCTCACTTTCGAATCACTGGCCTCCAATCTTGTAACTACGTCTGCTCATTTGAGATTCTCCCACATCTCAATATCTTCCCTGCCTTGCCCCCTAAGGATCTTCCATGTTTCAGTAAGTTCATCTGAACTCCAAAGAACATGGATCTAATTTTTGAGCTTTTTCTGATTATAATGATAAATTATAAATGGCAATGTATCCATTGCTGTACTTGTGTAGATAGCTAAGTAAACCACATCAGAATTGTTAACATCATACTTAATAAAATTCATCTATGCTCAAGTAATTAAACATGTTAATTTTCAGCCTGCATAGTATTGTGTTTAAGTGTTCATACTCTTACAGGCTTCACCCTCCAATATTGATTTGCTACTTGGCTGTTACATAAAACTTATGAAAATAGTGCCGTAAATAACAATAAGTTCAGTAAATCAGCGTTAATAGGGGATAAAAGGTAAACCTGATGGCCATTGCTCTGTGAGTTAAAAATTATTATCTCAAAGTAAAGCTTGAGTTCTGGCACACGCCATTTTGGAAAACCAATTAGTCAGAGTATTGTGGTTTTGCTACTTGAGGCCATTAATGGCATTCATATTGTAAGTGCAGAGCAAACATCATGAGTTAAGAATTGCATCATCTGTTGGAAAAGTAGATTAAGATAAATGTTAATTTACTTCTATTAGAATATGTTGTAGGTTTTTTCATGTGGTGTGCACATTCTATGCTGTGGCTAAATATATTAATAATACAGAAGCACAGGGCAGATATCCCATGTGTACAGTGGTAAATGTCAATCTTTCACCGATGCAACTAAAAAGCAGTTATTTGTGAACTTGTGTGAGAGATTTTGTTATATCTAAATATCAAATTCTGTTGAATTTAATATTTAGATATTTGTAACTTTAATCATCTCAATATTTTACATTTTATGAACATGTGAGCTGAAATGCAGTTCTTTCATGTTTATTGTGAAATAGATTGTGCAGATTCTTGTTGTTTCAGTATATTTTGCACTTACTGAATTTTTTAACAATCTTGATGCCTATCATGGTATTCTTTCAGTTAATCTAGTTCTAGAGATACTTGATGCTGAAGGAAAATTTGGGAATATTTTTGAGGTCGTTTATAATGTACGAAGTAAAATTATATCCACTTAAATTTCTTACAGAGTTTTGGGATTTCAACTAATGCTTAAAAAGTGATAGGAAACATGAATTTTGGAAAAAGAGGGAAAAGTTGTCTGTCTTCTGAAACTAGTGAAGTATATTAGATTATCACTTGATTGTGTTTTTAAGTAGACCAGAAACTGGATTTGAAGGATTTAAACAGTTATTTATATGTTAAATTAAAACAAAATTCATGGCTATGATCATTATCTTTTGGCTTGGAATATAGAAGATAAAATTCACATCACAGCTGAACAGACTGTTGATTAAGTTCCATGTGCAATATTACATTTAGTTCTGAGGAATGAGAGACTAATGCAAATGAAATCTGAGTGTAAGGGATTGGAGCAAACAAACACTCTTGCATGTGTATGATTAATTAAGTTAAAAGCTGAGAAAGAAAAATACATTTTCTTTAATCCAGAATAAGGGAGCATTACCTTAAAACTGTAGATTGGTGCTTCCACAGTACTATCAGAATAGACCACTGCACTTCAAGGTTACTGCAAGTCTAGAACTCATTTTCTCTAAAAGTTAAAGGGCTCAGCTATTGAAAATTCAAAGCTGAACTTTTACTGGGCGACCGTATCAAGATTTTTAGAGCCAACAAGGCTAGTGTGAGTGAAAATAGACAGCCACTATCTAATTTCTAAGAAAAGGTTGAGGATCTAAATGGCTTATAGCAGCTCCAATAAGACATCAAATTGGTCATTTGGGTTTTGAAGTGATTGACAATGGCAGCTTGCATTCGGAAAACGTGGAATATTTAAATGGAATTGCGAAGACCAGAGTTGTTATAATGGATGTTTTTCTTGAAGAGGGAAAAGGTAATGCCTTTAGAAACAATAGGAAATTTAGGCTGTGGATAGTAGGAAAATAAAGAAATAGTGAACACAGCCGTTTAAAAATCTGACTACTTGTGTAATAGCTGATTGTGATGTACAAAATAATTTGTGACTTTTAAGAGGGCCTTGTTAAAGTCAAGGCTAATGGTGGTATGCATCTGTAAAGGCATCTTCGTCATGCTTTATGGTTCTTTGTGGTGATTATGGCTTGGGAGTTAGGCATATGTTCCTATTGTTCTCCTCCACTCTGCCCACAACCTTTTACTCCCTGTTGTCAAATATCTATCAAAGAATTGGCAGTATGAATGCCTGAAAATAATTCAGCCTGTGCGCTATGTCAATATCAGTAAAGGCAAAGTTACAATAATTTTGGCAGGAGAGATTAAACACTAATGTTGCACATCTGAAATGACAGTACAGTTTACCAGAAATGTGCAGTAAATAAATTGGCCTGTGCAAAGGTTATGGCTCTCGGCGTAAAATGTCATCGAGTTTAAAAAACAATTGCTTTGTTAAATTAAAATTAGTAATACTGCTAAAGAAACGCTTGCACGTAGGAATGCAAGTATGTGTATCATTAATAACATACACTCTCAACTGCTGTGCGGCGGTGGTGGAGGCGGAAACGATAGGGTCTTTTAAGTGACCCTATCCTTGGATAGGTACATGAAGCTTAGAAAAATAGAGGGCTATGGGTAAGCCTAGATAGTTCTAAGGTAAGGACATGTTCGGCACAGCCTTGTGGGCTGAAGGGCCTGTATTATGCTGTAGGTTTTCTATGTTTCTATTATTTTGAGAGCAATCATTAACTATTAACCACAGAATGATTTCTGTTTAGTATGATTTGACTAGTAGTTTTCCAATAGTAGTATTTATAAATATACACCCAGAATACAGAAATACCTTGTCGTAATATAAGTTTTCAACTGACATAATACCGAGTTTAAAAATAAGAGCTGTTTTCACACTTGATGGCTTGCTGGGTATTTTTAGAAATGGTGTAACACCAGCTAAGCTTACGGTACTTTCAGCTGTCTTCACTGTGCGCTGCATCTGCTACAATTCTGATATGATCACACATTCTGAATGAAGCATTGGAGGAAATACAAACAAAAATCTCTTCTGTTATTAGTCTAGGATCTTCTGAGGATTCATTTGTATGAATTGGAATATATGAAGGTTGGGGACAGACTTTTCTCCGGTACTTATTCCAGATAAAAGTAATAATACATATGGAGTTAAATTGGATAGGCTCTGAAAATACTGAAAGGGTCAATGTTTCACAGTTAATCTGCACCTATTGATCACAGTTGAAGTCACTGATACAGAGAGCAATTCAGCCCAACAAATCCCTGCTGATCAACCCATGTAGTCTCTGCTTCCTGCGTTCAGCCCTGCCTCTGCATGCACCTATCCACATGCTTCTGTCCAAAACCTATTATACCTGTCCCAAGCACTTCCTTTTGCAGCTCATCCCGTGTACTCACTGCATGGAAAAAGTTCAGCCTTGGGACCCTTTTTAAATATTTCCCCGCTCACTCTAAGTCTGTGCCTCCTATAAAGGGTGTTGAAAACTGTGTACAGTGCTCCTAGTGTGACCTCACCAACAACATGAAGAACTGCAACCTAATTGCCCTGGCTGTTGAAGGCAGCATGCCAGGTGCCTTTTTCTCTACCCTGTCTATCTGTGATGCTTCTTTCAAGGAGCTCTGCACTTGTACAATAACCTTCACTATCAACAACACCTATTTTCATGTCATCTGCAAGCTTACTGATCAAGTGAAGTTCACTCACATCCAAATCACTTAAATAAATAATGAATAACAAGGGTCCTAACCCCTTGGCACACAATTAGCAACTAGTCTCCATTGCAAGAATCAACTTTCGACCATCATCCTCTGCTTTCCACCTCGGAACCACCTGACTAGCTCTCTCTGGATTCAATGAGACCTAACATTCCAGAGCAGCCTACCCCGTGGAACCTTGATCAAGGCTTGCTAAAGTCCAAGTAGACAACATCGTTCATCTACCCTTTTTTTGGGGTTGCCTCTTCAAACAAAAACGCTAAAAGGTTTGTCAAGTACAACTTTGACATACGAAGCCATGCTGTTTCCTAATCAGGCCCTACCTATCCAAATACTGATATATCCTATCCCTCAGAATTCCCTCTAGTAACTCCTCCAGTACTGATGCCTGTAGATCCCTGGTTTGTGCCAGCTACCTGCTGAAACTATGGAACAATATTAACCAACTTCCAGTCTGTGAAAACTTCACGTGGCTAACAATGAAGAAAATGTCTCTGCAAGGGCCTGCAATTTCTCCTTGAGCCTCCCACAAAGTCCATGGATACACCCTATCAAGATTCGCCTTAATGCACTGTGGCAGCAACAACTTTCTCCTCAGAAATGTAAATGTTTTCCATGCCATCTCCACTAGTTTCCCTTGTCTCTTGTGAAACCGTGAAACCATCAGTAAACACCAAGGAGAAATAGTCATTAAAAATCCTACTCATGGCTTGTGGCTCAAGACATAGGAAGACTTGCTGTTCTCTAAGGGGACCTACTGCCTCCCTGCCACCCTTTCACTCTTAATATAATTATGGAACCTCTTGGGATTTTCCGTAATCTTACTTGCTAAAATTCATCCCATACCCTTTCTTTGCTCTCCTGATTTTCCTCTTAAGAATATTCTTAATCTTTGTATTGAAATCAAGGGATTCGTTAGTCCCCAAGTGTATCATAAGATAGGAAAGCCAAATAAACCATACAAAATACTACATTGTAAATCATAAAGATTTCCACAAGAATTTCTGGGCTCTCAATTCTTAGTCACTGTTTCTTCAAGGGAACTCCAAATTCCAACTCACTCATGAAACCACCCCTGGATTCTAGGCACCGATCACGATTTCCGGTCTAGGCGAAGCCCAATGAATTCGGGGAAGGTATGTCAATAAATATAAATTTTACAAGGCAGAGACAGGCAAACTTATTTATCTTTTTTTTTCTCAACGCAGCCTGTCTTTTTCAAACACATCCTGAGGCCATTAACACAGTGTTCAGCATACCCTCATAAATCAATTAGACATTGTAATGTTCACTCCTCATCCATTAGTACACCAGTGTTTTGGACACAGCATACCATGGGCTTACAAAGGAACATTAATATTACATACATCCAATAAGCCTGAATCTAAAAGAGAATCCATCAAGCCAACGACAGACACAAAGAAAGAATCGATTGACCTAGGTCTCAAAGTGATTAACAGGCATCCTCATGTTAATAGTGGTTGAGACTAGTAAAGAATTCAGCTGCAATCAACAAACATTAGGCATTAACACACATACAGACCCCACATGCCATGGGTTCAGAAAGAGTTAAATTGTCATTTTGAACTATTCAGACATTCATTCAATGTTTTACAAAATTTAATATGACACACCAAATTCATAAACCCAATGTATCCTTTTTCTTCAACAGAGCCTTAATATCCTTTGTCAGTCAACATTTGCTAAATTTTCTCGGTTTACCCTTCACCCTAACATGACCATGTTGCTACTGGACTCTTGATATCACCCTCTTAAAAGCCTTTCATTTGCTATCTGTTCCTTTTACTTCAAACAGGTGTACCCAAATAACTTCTGCTTAATCCCTCCAAAATTAGCCCTGCTTCAGTTTAGACCCTAACCTATGGACCTGTCCCTTTCTTTTCCAGCACCATCTTAAAACCAATAGAATTATGGTCACCAGGCCCAAAGTCTCCCTGATCTGGAATATCTGGTGGTCAGGTGTCATTCATTCTATCTGCCAAGGGAGTTCTTCATCCTGGTTGCAGTGTAGATTGCACCATTGCAAACATCAAATTAGGACTGGAGGAGCTGAGTACTGTGATCATATGTCACAAGACACTGCACCCTGATGTCTTCTTGATCATCATGGGTGACTTCAACTAGTCTAGCTTGAAGAAATCTCTGACCAACCACCACTAAAATGTTAGCCGCAGAGCCAGAGGAGCCAACACATCAACCACTGTTACACTACTATCAAGAGTGTTTTCCGCACCATCCCATGCCCACACCTTGGAAAGTCCAATCACCTGGATGTACTAGCATTCAGACAGAGACAGAGGATCACAGCACCACTGGTGTGGACCATGAAGGCATGGTCAAGTGAGGTGGAGGAGCACTAGCAGGACTGCTTTGAATTGATGGACTGGATAATAGTCAGGGATTCATCTTTGAATCTGAATGAACATGCCACAGTTGTCACCAACTTCATCAAGACCTGTGTGGATGAATGGGTGCCTTTGCAAACATATCAGACTTTCCCAAACTGAAAGCTGTGGATGAATCAGGAGATGTACAGCCAGCTGAGGGCTAGATCTGTGGCATTGAACACTGGTGATCCAGAAATATATAAGAAATCCAGGTACAACCCATGGAAGGCCATTTTAATAGCATCAAAAACAATTCCGATTGAAATTAAAGATGGAATCAGATACATGTCAGCTCTGGCAGGGTTTATTTCCTACAAGGCAAACGCTAACATCGTGAAAGGTTGTGATGCTTCACTCCCAGATGAACTCAATGCCTTTTATACACACTTTGAATGAGAGAATAAACCTATACCTGTGTGAATCGCTGCAGCATCTAGTGACCCTGTAATCTTTGTATCAGAAACTGGTGTCAGAACGTCTTTCAAGAGGATGAACTCTTGCAAGGCATCAGGCTCCGCTGGTGTGCCTTGTCGGGCACTGAAAGCCTGAGCCAGTCAACTGGCTGGAGTGTTCAAGGACATCTTCAAGCTCCCACTGCTATAGTCAGAGGTTCCCACCTGTTTCAAAAGGGTGACAATTATACCAGTGCCCCAGAACTGCTTCAATGACTATCACATCTACAGTGATGAAGTGCTTTGGGAGGTTGGTCAGGGCCAGAATTACCTCCTGCTCCTGCCCAAGCAAGTACCTGGACCTGTTTCAGTTTCCCTATCATCACAGTAGGTCTATAGCAGATTCAATCTTACAAAGTCTTCACTCAGCCTTGAACCACCTGGACAATAGCAATACCTACATCAGGCTTGTGTTTATTGACTGCAGCTCAGTGCTCAACACAATTGTACCTTCAGTACCAATCAACAAGCTCCAAAATATGGGCCTCTGTACTTCCCTCTGCAACTGGATCCTTAACTTCCCCATTGGGAGATTACAGGCATTGTGGATTGGGAATAACGCCTTCTCTCTGGCAATCAGTAGCAGTGCACCTCAAGAATACGTGCTTAGCCTACCTCTCTACTTTCTCTACACCCATGACTGTGTGACTAGGAATCTATAAATTTGCCAATGACCCAAATGTTGTTGGCAGAATTTCAGATGGTGATGAGGAGGCATGCTGGAGTGAGATAGATCAGCTAGTTGTGTGGTGTTGCAACACAAACCTTGCACTTAATGTCAGTAAGACCAAAGAATTAAATGTGGACTTCAGGAAGGGGAAGTTGAGAGAATACACACCAGTCTTCATCAAGGGGTCAGCAGTGGAATGGGTGAATGGTTTCAAGTTTCTGGGTGTCAACATCTCTGAAGATTTATCCTGGGCTCAATATATTGATGCAATTACAAAGAAGGCAGATTTTGAGATTTGGTATGTCACCAAAGACTTTAGCAAATTTCTACAGATGTACCATGGAGAGCATTTTAACTAGTTGCATCACTGTCTAGTATGGAGGGGCCACTGCACAGAATCAGGAAAAAGCTGCAGAAAGTTGCACACTCAGCCAGCTCCATTGTGGGCACTAGCCTCCCTCCTACTGTACAAATTTCATGTCATATGCCAGTGATATGAAACCTGATTCTTATTTTGATTTCCAAACACTTGCTGTACTATCCCAGTCCTACACTTTGGCAAATCCAATCTTTAGGAGCAGTTCCACTCCTAATGTATCCTCAGAGACTAATGGTTGCTATGAATGGATGGTCAAGGGAGGTGGAGAAGCACTTACAGGACTGCTCTGAATTAGTGGACTGGACCATATTCAGGGAATCATCTTTGGATCATCAGCAGCTTCATTAAGACCTGCAAGGATGAGTGTGTGCCTTTGAGAGCATGCTCAAACCAGAAGTCCTGGATGAATCAGGAGATTCTCATTCCATAAAAGGCTCGATTTGTGGTGTACAACGCTGGTGATCCAGAATCCTACAGAAGTCCTGTTCAACCTATGGAAGGCTATTGTGAGAATTAAAAGGCACTTCAGTGTGAAGTTAGAAACCCAATTGGATGCATAACAGCTGTGGCAGATTTTGCATGCCTTTACTTCGCACGTGGCCAAGTGATTAAGGCGTTGTTCTAGTGATCTGAAGGTCGCTAGATTGAACCTCAGCTAAGGCAGTGTGTTGTGCCCTTGAGCAAGGCACTTAACCACACATTGCTCTGCGACGACACCGGTGCCAAGCTGTATCAACCCTTGCCCTTCCCTTGGACAACATCAGTGGCATGGAGAGGGGAGACTTGCAGCATGGGCAACTGCCGGTCTCCCATACAACCCTGCCCAGGCCTATGCCCTGGAAACTTTCCAAGGTGCAAATCCATGGCCTTTGGAGACTAACAGATGCCTTTACTTCCTACAGGGTGAAACCTATTGGGATTCTGAGCAGGAACAAGTCAACGTAAAACAGTAGCCAGCAAGAGCAAGTTTAGTAATCAGGATAGCCAAGGGCCTACTGAAGGTAGGGAAAGGAATACTAGGTTAAACACCATTTATTTCAGTGCATTAGGTTTAACAGGTAAGGTGGAGACTGGCCTGCCTTCTTGCCAATGTGAGATTTTTAAGTATCAAGCCAGCATGAATTCTGACATCCACTTGTATTATATGCTGCAAGGCCTTTTCAATTCAGGCAGCAGAATCTTATCAGTGCTCTGCCCGATCAACTTTCATGCAGCAGCCTTCTCAACCAGTAGCCACCCAGTGGGCTGCCAAGGTGGCTTAAAAGCCGATCATACAATGTGTTGCTGCAGAATGAAGACATCATGACAGCTGCCTATGCAGTTTGTCAGCAGGTAGCTGGGATAGTATTTTTTCACTTGGCAGTGGCAAAGCTGCTGAAAGGTAACGGGTGTACTGTTAAGGCATTGGAGGTAAGCTTACAGTTGCAGCAAATCCCCTACTGTCCCTGTCTGCTGCTGGCAAGAAAATAAAACAAATTCTTACCCTATTCTCCTGCTAGTGTAGCTGCAGCAGCAAAATGGTTTGAACTATTCTTATTCATTATTTTTGCCAAGTTTCAGGTAGGAGAATTATCGTATAAACTCTGTTGCATTTGTCCTCCTACTGAGAGCTATTATTCTCTCTTTCCTCAGTTTATTTTGCATTGTATTCTCTTAGATCATCTTCCAGTATTGC
This sequence comes from Hemitrygon akajei, assembly GCF_048418815.1. NCBI lineage: Eukaryota > Metazoa > Chordata > Chondrichthyes > Myliobatiformes > Dasyatidae > Hemitrygon > Hemitrygon akajei. Next base: position 56,501,963 of record NC_133133.1, on the reverse strand, counting down.
CGTATTCCAGGGAATACCAATTTCCACAGCCATTCATGGAGAAAACTTGTATGTATGGAAACTAGCCTGTCAATTTTGATAGCTGTAACAACTATAGTAAGCATCAGGTGCTTTTGAGAAACAACCTGAATAAATTAATTGGCCAGTAACATGTGCCTTTTAAGATTACTACTTAAATTTGCTGTATTTTTCAGCATGGGAAGCATGCTGCATTATGTGTTTAAGTGTCTTTGAAGTGGATAGTTACCTCCCATAAGTAACAGTGAGCAGCAGACTGGAGTGTTGTAAATGTTGTTGTTTTGCAGGGGATATGAGAAGTTGTGTGTGTGAGCTCCAAAATGACAGTGTTAACATTAAATCTGCATATTTTCAGTGGGTGTTCAACTGAATGATCAGTAAGAGAGGAGTTGATCTGCACATCACTTCTTCCAGGGGCACTTGAAAAGCTAGTGATGACAATCTCAAGCCATAAAGTTAGACTGTGGTGCCTGAGGTGTGAAATGTGAATTGTGCCGACTGGCATATGGGAAAAGATAGTATTGTATGCAACAATCCTGAATGCTGTATGTGTGTAGGGTATGTAGATCATGACTCTGCTGCTGCTACGGTACTTATAAAAATCATTCACCCCCCCCCCTCCGAAGTTTTCATGTTTATTGTTTTACAACATTGAATCACAGTGGATTTAATTTGGCTATTTTTGACACTGATCAACAGAACAGACTCTTATGTCAAAGTGAAACAGATCTCTACAAAGTGATCTAAATTAATTACAAATATAAAACACAAAATAATTTTTGCCTAAGTTTTCACCCCCTTCAAGTCAGTATGTAGTAGATGCACCTTTGGCAGTAACTACAGCCTTGAGTCAGTGTGGATAGGTCTTATAGGACACTACAACCTTTCCCCTTTCTTCTTTACAAAACTGCTCAAATTCTGTCAGATTGCATGGGGATCGTGCGTGAACAGCCTTTTTAAGTCCAGCTACAAATTCTCTGTTAGATTGACGTCTGGACTCTGACTTGGCCACTCCAGGACATTAACTTTGTTTTTAAGCCATTCCTGTGTAGCTTTGGCTTTATGCTTGAGGTCACTTTATTGCTGGAAAACAAATCTTCTCCCAAGGTGCAGTTCTCTTGCAGACTGCTTCAGGTTTTCCTCCAGGATTTCCCTGTACTTTGTTACATTTATTTTACCCTCTACCTTACCTTCACATGTCTTCTAGTGCCTGCTGCAATGAAGCATCCCTACAGCATGACGCAGCCACTACCATGCTTCATGGTACAGATGGTGTGCTTTTGATGATGTGCAGTGTTTGGCTCACGCCAGTCACAGCATTTAATCTGATGGCCAAAAAGCTCAATTTTGCTTTCACTAGAACCTTCTTCCAACTGACTTCAGAGTCTCCCACATGCCTTCTGTCAAACTCTAAGTGAGATTTCATGTGAATTTTTTTCAATAGTGGCTTTCTCTTAGCCACTCTCTCATAAAGCTACGACTGGTAAAGCACCAGTTGTGTGCACAGTCTCTCCCATCTCAGCCACTGAAGCTTGTAACTCCTCCAGAGTTGTCACAGGTCTCTTAGTGGCCTCCCTCACTGGTCTCCTTCTTGCATGGCCATTCAGTTTTTTTGAGAATAGTCTACTTTAGGCTGATTTACAGCTGTGCCATATTCTTTCCATTTCTTGATAATTGACTCTACTGTACTCCAAAGGATATTCAGTGACTTAGAAATGTTCTTGTGTTCATCTCCTGACTTGTGCTTTTCAATAACCTATTCGTGGAGTTGCTTGGAGTGTTCTTTTGTCTTCTTGGTGTAGTTTTTGCCAGGATACTGACACACCAGTAGTTGGACCCTTCCAGATACAGGGGTATTTTTACTGCAATCAATTGCAACACCTTGACTGTGCACAGGTCTCCAAAAATAGATCTCCAGTTAAGTAATTATATGACTTCTAAAGCCAATTGGCTGCACTAGTGATGATTTTATATGTCATATTAAAGGGGGTGAATGCTTATGCAATCAATTATTTTCTGTTAAACAGTGACGTGCAAAAGTTTGGGCACCCCTGGTCAAAATTTCTGTTACTGTGAATAGTTAAGTGAGTAAAAGATGAACTGATCTCCAAAAGTCATAAAGTTAAAGATGGAACATTCTTTTCAACATTTTAAGCAAGATTAGTTTATTATTTTTGTTCTGTACAATTTTAAGTGGGGGGGGGGGGGGGGAAGGAAAGGAGAACCATGCAAAAGTTTGGGCATCCCAAGAGATTTGAGATCTCAGTTAACTTTTGCCAAGGTCTCAGACCTTAATTAGCTTGTTAAGGCTATGGCTTGTTCACAGTTATCATTAGGAAAGGGCAGGTGATGCAAATTTCAAAGCTTTACAAATACCCTTACTCCTCAAACCTTGTCCCAGCAATCAGCAGCCATGGGCTCCTCTAAGCAACTGCCTAGCACTCTGAAAATTAAAATAAATGATACCCACAAAGCAGGAGAAGGCTATAAGAAGATGGCAAAGTGTTTTCAGGTAGCCGTTTCCTCCGTTCGTAATGTAATTAAGAAATGGCAGTTAACAGGAACGGTGGAGGTCAAGTTGAGGTCTGGAAGACCAAGGAAACTTTCTGAGAGAACTGCTCGTAGGATTGCTAGAAAGGCAAATCAAAACCCCCTTTTGACTGCAAAAGACCTTCAGGAAAATTTAACAGACTCTGGAGTGGTGGTGCACTGTTCTACTGTGCAGTGACACCTGCACAAATATGACCTTCACGGAAGAGTCATCAGAAGAAAACCTTTGCTGCGTCCTCACCACAAAATTCAGCGCCAGAAGTTTGTAAAGGAACATCTAAATAAGCCTGATGCATTTTGGAAACAGGTCCTGTGGACTGATGAAGTTAAAATTGAACTTTTTGTCTGCAATGAGCAAAGGTATGTTTGGAGGAAAAAAGGGTGCAGAATTTCATGAAAAGAACACCTCTCCAACTGTTAAGCACGGGGGTGAATCGATCATACTTTAGGCTTGTGTTGCAGCCAGTGGCATGTGGAACATTTCACTGGTAGAGGAAAGAATGAATTCAATTAACCAGCAAATTCTGGAAGCAAACATCACACTTTTTTTTTAAAAAAAAGCTGAAGATGAAAAGAGGATGGCTTCTACAACAGGATAATGATTTTAAACACACTTCAAAATCCACAATTGACTACCTCAAGAGGCGCGAGCTGAAGGTTTTGCCATGGCCCTCACAGTCCCCGGACCTAAACATAATCGAAAATCAGTGGATAGACCTCAAAAGAGCAGTGCATGCAAGACGCCCAAGAATCTCACAGAACTAGAAGCCTTTTGCAAGGAAGAATGGGTGAAAATCCCCCAAACAAGAATTGAAAGAATCTTAGCTGGCTACAGAAAGCGTTTACAAGCTGTGATACTTGCCAAAGGGGGTGTTACTAAGTACTGACCATGCAGGGTGCCCAAACTTTTGCTTCGGGCCCTTTTTTGTTTTGAAGATGGAAATAAAAATGTAATCTTGCTTAAAATATTAAAGAAATGTGTCATCTTTAACTTCATGCCGTTGGAAATCAGCTCATCTTTTACTCGCTTAGCTATTCACAGTAACAGAAATTTTGACCAGGGGTGCCCAAACTTTTGCATGCCACTGTATATTTGTAATTAATTTAGATCACTTTGTAGAGATCTGTTTTCACTTTGACACAGAAGAGTCTTTTTCTATCGATCAGTGTCAAAAAAGTCAAATCCACTGTGATTCGGTGTTGTAAAACAATAAAACATAAATACTTCCAAGGGGGTGAATACTTTTTATAGGCACTGTAACTGGGGCTTCAATGACTAAACTCTTGCAATATGATCAACAGGGATAGAAGCTCTACAATTTAGAAGTAGGACACATCACAATTCCACTTTTGTATTTAAAAGTCACTATATCTTTGCTAATTGATAAATGAAGTATTTGTTGGGGAATTTGCTGTTGAATGTTCGTGGATCTCATTGCAATTTATTAAGTGTACACAGAGGGGTATTAGCAAAGGAAGGATTCTCTGTCTTTCTATATCTTACTAGTGTCAGCTAAGCTTTCTTATTCCCAGACATTCTTTATTTTGGATACCAACCCCATGGGATTGCAATATGATAATGAGAAAGAGAATGACTTTCCACACAGTAGGGCAACTTGCTGAAATAGGGAGGGGAAGAATGGTCCTCACCAAAAAGCTTGTGCAACAAGAGTGTTCAGTGAGGTCTACTCCTTCATGTGCCTCTGCAAAGAACAATGCATGAAATGACTCAATTTCAATAAACAAGTTCCAATACAAGTATGTAACAAACTACAATCTTACAACAGAACCAAAATGACGCTTTCAGCACCTATTAAGGTCCTATTGGCTATTAGGTTTTGCACTTCTCTGTTTATCTAAGTTGTGTATGGAACGCCTATGTCTTTCATTGTTTGCTGCAGATTGTTGCATTGGGAAGTCACTCTCTGCCCACGTAGAGGGAATTCATTTAATCTTCCCTCATGGCTTTGTAGATTTCCCAGTAGGGAAGGGCATTGTTGACTGCATTTGAGTTGCTTTGACACTATCGTAGATGAACTCAGCAATACATCACACCATTAAGATTTCTAGTCCTGTGAATTTTCAGTAGGTGTGTGGTCATAACCAAATGCATCATTATGTTCACTGATCAATATCTGGAAGTTGGGTTGATGTTTTTACTTTGAGCCAGTGTGTTTCTTTCATACCTGAGTTAGTGAGAATGATGTTAAGATTAGCAACACACACAAAATGCTGGAGGAACTTGGTTGGCCAGGCAGCATCTATGGAAAGAAGTACAGTCTTTGTTTTGGGCCGAAACCCTTCGGCAGGTGTGGAGGAAAAAAATCTGAGGAGTAGATTTAAAAGGTGGTGGGGGGGGGGGGGGGGGGAGGGAGGTGACCACCAGGTGACGGGTGAAACCTGGAGGGGGAGGGATGAAGTAAAGAGCTGGGAAGTTGATTGGTGAGATGAGGTCAAAGAGTGAAAAGGGGATGGGAAATGCAGAAGGGGGGAGGGAGTTTGGGGGGGGGGCATTACCGGAAGTTTAAGAAATCTATGTTTGTGCCATCAGGTTGGAGGCTACCCAAACGGAATATAAGGTGTTGTTCCTCCAACCTAAGTGTGGATTCATCACAACAGTGGAGGAGATCATGGATGGACATATCAGACTGGGAAGTGGAATTAAAATAGATGGCCACCGGGAGATCCCACTTGTTCTGGCCGATGGAGCGTAGATGCTCCATAAAGCAGTCTCACAATCTATGTCAGGTCTCATCGATGCACAGGAGGCCACACTGGGAGTACCAAACACAGTAAATTACCCTAATAGACTCAGGTGAAGTGTCGCCTCACCTGGATGATAGTGAGTGAGGAGGTATAGGGGCAGGTGTAGCACTTGTTTTGCTTGCAAGGATAAGTGCCAGGAGGGGGATTGATGGGGAGGGACATGTGGACAAGGGAGTCGCGTAGGGAGCAATCCCTGCGAAAAGCAGGAAGTTGGGGAGGGGGGAGGGAAAGGTGTGCTTGGCGGTGGGATCCCGTTGGAGGTGGTGGAAGTTTTGGATGTTAAGATGAAATGTTTTTGGAAGAATATTGAATTGAAATATGGATTGGTATCTTGTTTTGAGACAGTCTAGGCATATAGCAGTACGTGTAAGATCCTTGGGATTCATCTTTAATTGGTGGTGCTGAATGCTTTCTAGAATGTTAGCCACCCATGACCGTACTCATGCCATACTGTTACAGTTTGAAAGTAATTGGCAATTTATTAATTTGCTGTAGCATCAGGAAATTATGAATATTTTCTATGTTTAGATTGTCAGCCCTCTGGTTGGAACTGATGTAATGCTCATTGTGATTTTTAAAAAAAACATTTTGTGATCCATTTAATTTTATTTTGAGCCCCTTGTTCATTTAAATGGCTTTATATAGGATAATACTTTAGCTTCTTCCTTATTTCTATCTTGCCTAGTTATAAATGAGGTGACAAACATCTCTGTAGTGTTGATGAATTAGCATTTTTCCCCTTGACGGCTGAAGCAGGAAGGGTGACTGAGTTTTAGTAGACCATTGCCATTGTTCTCTCCCTGTCAGTATATGCTCCAGCTTTTAATTATATACGCATCCTCCAGTGTGGGTCACTTTTGGAAGATTTGTTCCCTCTGCATGTAATGTACTGTAAATGCATAGTTGGAGCAAGTCTTTCATTTCAATGGTGGTAAGTAGGCTAAGGGAAAAATAATAAGTTTTGTCTTATTGACAGGCATATGTGTTCTACCCAGAGGAGAACTTCTCCAGGCGTGCAAGAAGTGAGTAAATACTTTTTTGATCACTGTATTAATGTACTTTTAAGATTGCTTCTTCCAAAGAACTGTATTGTCTCAACTTTACAAGATTTCTTTGAAGGATTGATAACCATTGCATGTTTCCTTACAGGTTGATTTTAAGACAATATACTGAATATGAATCTCACGAGAGAAAGAGAGTTGCAGCATTATCTTAATAGGCAATGCCTGAATTTCTTGGGGGGGGAGGGGTGGGGGGTGTGTTCCAGGAGAAATACAGTCCCTAGAATTTCCATGGTGCAAAGTATCAAGAGATGCGAGCTAAAAAATGTATTTTTATACACTTCATGAAAATGACTTTTATTCTGTTTCTCAATCTCAAATTTTGAATAAGGATTTGTGAATTCTGTAAGAGGCAATTTACATTTCTGATTGCCTCATTATAAGAAGGGTGTGGAAATTTACCAGGATGCTCTCTGGATTGGAGGACACATTTTATGAGGAAAGGTTGATCAAGTTAGGTGTTTTCTCTTTAGAATGAAGGAGGATGTGAGGTGACTTGATAGGGATGTATAAGATTATAAGAGGCACAGATAGTCAGCCAGCACCTTTTTTTTTCCCTCCAGGCTGAAAATATCTTATATCAGAGGACTTTCTTTCAAGGTGAGTGGAGGAAAGTTTAGGGGAGATGTCAGAGGTAGTTGTTTTACACAGAGTATTAAGTGCCTGGAATGCATTGCTGGGGTTGGTAGTAGAGGCTGATATATTAGGGAGATTTTAGATAAGCACATAGACGAAAGAAATATGGTGCATTATTGGCTCTATAGGAGGGAAGGGTTAGATTGATCATGAAATAGGTTAAAAGTACAATATCATGGGCTGAAGGGCCTGTATTGTTCTCTGTTCTAACACAACATGAATGGTTATATTTAAATGCATATAGCATTCAGAATAAGGTAGACATACTCGTGGCGCAATTGGGGATTGGTCTGTATGATGTTGTGGGCATGACTGAGTAGGGCTGAAAGAAGGCCATAGTTAGGAGCTTAATATCAAAGGATATACTTTGTATTGAAAGGACAGGCAGGAAGGTATAGGTGGTGATGGCGCTCCTGTTGGTGATGCACCATCAATAACTCTTGGAGACAGGAAGTGAACGATAGGCTTTTATTAGCAGCAAAAGGGACCATGACATCTCAGAGACTGAGGGAGGAGCAGTGCCCCAATCGCCTTTATACATGGGTCTGTGGGAGGAGCCACAGGAGCAGTCAGCAGAGGGGCGTGTCCAGACAGGTATACATAGTTTACCACACTTGGTAAGAAATAGAATTACATCTTTAGAAAGGGGTGACACAGTCACAGAATGCTGAATCTTTGTGGGCAGAGTTAGGGAACTGCAAGGCTTTAAAAAAAACCCATTATGGGAATCGTATGTAGGCCTCCAAATAGTAGCCAAAATGTGGGGTTGAGATTGCAAAGGAAGTTTGAAAAGGCATGTAATAAGGGTAATGTCACAATTGTAATGGGGGACTTCAATATGTAAGGGGATTGGGAAAATCAGGTTAGTGTCAGATTGCAAGAGAGGGAATTTGAATGCCTGTGAGATGGCTTTTTAGGGCAGCTTGTGCTTGAGCCTACTCGGGGAAAGGCTATCTTAAATTGGGTGTTGTGTAGTAACCCAGATCTTATCAGGGGCCTTAACGTAAAGGATCCCTAAGGAGACAGTGATCAGAATATGATTGAATTCATACTGCAATTTGAGAGGGAGAAGTCACATGTATCAGTATTGCAATGGATAAAAGGAATTAGAGGCATGAGAGAGGAGCTTGCCCAGGTGCAGTAGAGGAGGATACTGGTGAGGATGACGGCAGAGCAGACGTGGCTGAAGTTTCTGGGAGTTGTTCACAAGGTGCAGGATTGATATGCCCCACAGAAGTAGTTGTTATCAAATAACGGGTAGGCAACTGTGGCTGACAAGTGAAGTTAAGCACTGCATAAAAGCCAAGGAAAGGGCATATAAGGTAGCAAATGTGAGTGGGAAGTTGGATGATTGGGAAACTTTTATAATCCAAACAAAAGGCAACTAAAAAAAGCTATAAGAAGGGAAAAGATGAAATATGAGGGCAAACTAGCCGATAATATAAAGCAGGATGCTATAAGTTTTTTTCATTTATGTAAAGAGTAAAAGGGAGGTGAGAGTTGATAATGGACCTATGGCATTACAGAAAAGATACTGGAATGGATAGAGGAATGGTTGACAGGCAGTGAGTGGAAATAAAAGGGGCCTTTTCTGGTAGGCTGCCAGTGACTCGTGGTGTTCCTCGGGGATCAGTATTGGGACCGCTACTTTTCACATTGTTTGTCATTGATTTAGATAATGGAATTGATGGCTTTGTGGTAAAGTTTGTGGATGTTACGAAGATAGGTTGAGGGGTAGGTAGTGCTGAGGAAGCATTGCGATTGCAGCAGGACTTGGACAAATTGAAAAAATGGGCAAAAAAAAAGTAGGTGGAATACAGTGGTAAATGTATGATAATGCATTTTGGTGCAGACTATTATCTAAATAGGGAGAAAATTCAAACATCAGAGGTTCAGAGGGACTTGGGAGTCCTCGTGCAAGACTCCCAGAAGGTTAATTTACAGGTTGAGTCCATGGTAAAGATGCAATGTTGGCATTTATTTCAAGGGGATTAGAATGTAAAAGCAAGGAGATAATGCTGAGACTTTATAAGACATAGTCAGGTTGCACTTGGAGTACTGTCAACAGTTTTGGGCCCCTTAAGATGTGTTGTCATTGGAGAGAGTCCGGAGGAGGTTCATGAGGATGATTCTGGGAATGAAGAGGTTAACATATGAGGAGCTTGTGTCAGCTTTGAGCCTGGAAAAGGGCCTGTTCCGCACTGTACCTATAAACAAGTAACGTGATTGTAAATTCAGTGGAATTTAGAAGAATGCAGGAGGATCTCATTAAAAGACTAGATGGGGTGGATGTGGAGAGTATGTTTCTTCTGGTGGGGGTATCCAGAACTAGAGGGCACAGCCTCAAAATTAAGGGGCAACCTTTTAGACCAGAGGTGTGGAAGCATTTTTTTTAGTCAGAGTAGTAAACCATGGAATGCTCTGCCATAGACTGCAATGGAAGCCAAGTCTGTGGGTATAATTAAAGGGAAGTTGATCGTTTCCTGATTGGTCAGGGCATCAAAAGATATGGCAAGAAGGCAGGTGTATGGGGTTGATTGTGATTCGGGATTAGCCATGATGTGGCGGAGAAGACTAGATGGGCTGAATAGCCCAATTCTGCTCTTGGGTCGTATGATCATAAATAACTGGTTTGCTAGGTGTTGAGACTCGGCAGGCTGAAAGGGCCTGTGTTCCACACTGTACCTATAAGCAAGTAACATGATTATAACTTTCAATATTTTGGGTTGAAAATAAAATTAAAAATCCATCATTTTCTGAACTTGGATATCATAATAATAATTTTCCATAATGCAACTGATTTTGGATTGTCCTAATCCAAACAAGTTACTGTCATGATGTGTGGGTTTATGCAGATATTGATCGTTTCCCTTCCCATGGAGAAACCATCCTTCATCCTGAATTTGGGATTCATCCTTCAGGGAGCCATTATATTGATTCTAAACCCTGGGATAATCACCACAGCCCGAAAGACAGTTCAATATCTATGGTATTATTTTACAGAAATACTGAATGTTTGCACTTTTTTTTTTAAACAAAAATGTGACCTTGCTGGTTTGCTGTAACCCTGAAGACTCATGACGAAAATAGTGATTATTTTCTGTTTTAGATAGTAATTGACCAACTCTACACTCTTCAGTACTCTGTTTCATTCAGTCACTAAGCAATCACCTTTTGCTTATTTTAATAGACTTAGTTGGGATCTTTAAAAGGTCACTCTCTCAAACTGAATATAATTCAGAAATATTTTCTATTTCATGGTTGCTGTGAGGTCATTGGAATATCTGAAATCAAGGTTAATCCTAGATCCAAGCAGTATGTTTCATCCCTGGTTAATACTAGATCTGTGCACTTATTTTCCCAATTCTGGTCAGTGCAGAGTTGACTTTTAAAGACAGAAGGACATGGTGTATTGATAAATGACGAGCTTAATGAACTGATTGATCATTGATAAATGTCTACAAGACTTAGCAGTTTTGATCATATCACTGTTCTGGCATCTGAATCCATTAATTTGAACTTGCTCATTGCTGTAAATTACCCTTTGTATTTCTCCAGGTATTATAATAATTTTATTAAAGGTCTTAAGTGTACCATCAAGGTCTTAATTTTTCTGTTGCCCCTGTAGTGTTTCTTACATCCAAAGAAGCCAACTCCATTCTGAAGCGGTTTCCAAGAGCAAATGGTTTTCTAGAAGAGATTCGGCAAGGCAGTATTGAGCGGGAATGTATGGAGGAAATTTGTGTCTATGAAGAGGCAAACGAAGTGTTTGAGGATAAAGAAAAAACAGTGAGAGTTTTAACTACTTTGAGAATGAAGCCTACATAAAATGTATTGTATTCTAACTTATTGTGTACTTGTTATTAATACTTCCAACATGATTAAATGTCAATCATGAGCTTTTGGAAGATTCCACAATGGTTCTAATTTTACTTGGATATATTGGTTTAGACAGAAATATACCACCTAATTTTGCATTAAAACTCATTGCAGATGCACAGAGTGATTTATTGAAATATGTTCCAGAGCCAATAAGTATAATTTTTCAAGAGTAGTTAGCCAGATTTTGTCTAATGATACATGACTTACTGTAGAGTTCTAAAGATACTAGATATATCAAAGGCTATTTCATGTAAATCTTCTATGTAACAACATATAAAGCTATTAATTTTTAAAATAACAGGTCAGTCAGAGTGAGAGTTCAAGGAGCCTTACATTATTTCCATGGAAAACCATTATGGAAATATTAAGAAATTTATTACCAATTTGTTTAGTATAAAAATTAAAACTCTGCCCTTTTGTTTCTTGTCAGTTCCTTGTGGTGGTGGTGGCATCCGTCGGTCTCGAGAGACCATGGATCTGCGCCTGGAGTTCCTTGTAGTTATGCATTTTACTAATTCCTAGTTTTTACCATGGGGGTCAATAAACTACCTGTGCTCTAAAGTCCTATTTAATTGCATCCACAAAGTCTACTCTGCTTAACTATCATTATATTCTCTCTCAACACTGAAGTTATTTCACCACTATTCCTTATCTTCTCTATAGACAGTGCAGAAATATAAACTAGGTGTTACTAAGTGCAGGAGCTAAGTTGAATCCACACGTAACTCCACTCTTTAATAAGGGAAGCAAAAAACAGTAAATTATAGGCCAGGTAGCCTGACTTATGTGGTTGGCAAGATGTCCATTATTAGGAAAGTGGTTTTGGGGTACTTGGAGACACATGATAAAATAGGTTGAAACCATATGATTTCCTTAAGGCAGGGGTTCCCAGCCTGGGGTTCACTGGCCCCTTGCTGAATGCATTGGTCCATGGCATAAAAAAAGGTTGGGAACCTCTGCCTTAAGGGTAAATCTTGTCTGACAAATCTGTTGGAATTCTTTGAGGAAACAACAGGTAGGATAGACAAAGGAGACAGTGAGATTGTTCACTTGGATTTTCAGAAGGCCTTTGATAAAGTGCTGCACGTGAGGCTGCAAAACAAGGTACATGGTATTACAGGAAAGATAGTAACATGGATACAAGATTGGCTGACTGGCAGAAGACAAAGAATGAAAATGAAAGGGATAATTAAGGGGGCCTTTTCTGGTTTGTCTCCTGGTGACCAGTGGTTGATGCAGGGGTCGATGGTAGGATTATCACTTTTCACATTCTCTTTTAATGACCTGGATAATGGAATTGATGGCTTTGTGGTCAAATTGGCAGATGATACAAAGATAGGAGGAGTGGCAGGTAGTGTTGAGGAAGAAGGGAGTCGGCAAAAGGATTTGGAAGGTTGGGAGAATGGTCAAAGAAGTGGTAGATGGAATGCAGCATAGGGAAATGTATGGTCATGCACCTTGATAGAAGGAATAAAGGCATAGAAAACAGCACCTCTGATTTCTGAATTTGCACTCATTTAGAAAATAGTTTCTGAACAGGGAGCAAGTTCAGAAATCTGGGCTGCAAAGGGACTTGGGAGTCATGGTGCAGTATTTGCTAAAGGTTAACTTGCAGGTTGATTTGGTAGGAAGAACGGCCAATGTAATGTTAACATTCATTTCAAGAGAATTAGAATATTAAAGCGAGGAGTAATACTTGTATTCACTAGAATTTTTTTTAAAAAAATGAGGGGGATATCTCATTGAAAGCTACGGAATATTAAAAGGTCTAGATAAATTAAACATGGATAGGATATTTCCAAAAGTGGGAGAACATAGGACCAGAATGCACAGACTCAGAATAGAAGGACATCCCTTTGGAACAGAGATGAGGAGGAATTTCTTTAGCCCGAGGGTGTTGCATCTGTGGAATTCATTGCACAGACTGCTGTGGAGGCCAAGTCATTACGCATATTTAAAGTGGAGTTTGATAAGTTCTTGATTTGTAAGGGTATCAAAGGGGATGGGGTGAATGGGATTGAGGGGGAAAATATATCAACCATAATTGAATGGCAGAGCCAAATGGTCTAATTCTGCTCCTATGTCTTAGTCATATAACACAACCTGCAACTGATGCTAAATTTGTTCTGGGTGAGTCCTTTGTGTTCTGGTACATCTTGCACGTAGACATTTCTGGGCATGCAAAACAGTACCAAATGTTGAGCAATTCACATTTCAAAGGCAATTCATTTAAATTCATTTGTAAGTGGGCACTGTTAGAAAGTGAGTCAAAAGAAGAATGAGGGCTAGATTCTTTGTGATCTACAGGAGACCAGTCTGACTGTGTCTTTAGAAGTGAAATATGGCAGAGGAACTCCCTACAGCTAAGTCTCTTTATAAATTTTTTACCACCCCTTGAATCCAAATGTCCCCTATCCATGTGTTGCTCCATTAACAAATGCTAACATAAACCTATTCCTAGCCATCATTCCGACAAAGTGATTTTGTTCCTTATCCCTGATGATTAGACTTGATCCCTACGTCTCTGATGATTGGACCAGACCCTTTTGTCCTTGATCCTTTTCAACAGAAGGTTTATCCTTGTTTATACAACTACTCTATCCATTTGCACAATCTCCTGAAACCCACCATTTGCATCCCTCTCTTTTCCACCACAAAATACACAGCTGCTGCCTTCCATACATGATCAAGCTAACAGAAACAGAACAACTTCTAAGTCAATGTTTTTATTTATTGCAAGTAGGGGTATGAACAAATGTAGGAATGTAAAACTAGAAACTGGTTTCAAAATGTGCATTGCACTTCCTTTTTTCAGATAGATTAAAGTCTGTACTAATTCTAGTGATGCAGAAGGATACAAGGAAAATTAAAAGGAAACATTTGTGTAGTTATAAATGCAGATGGGAAATGAAAAAAGAAACCTACAAGGATAGCAAATTTATCATAAAACTGATCACAAAGATAGTAGGAAAAAGTTGCCCCCCTCCTAACAACTATTAACACTGATTATTATAAATTAAGTATAAAGCATAAGAGCAGAATTAGGCTATTCGGCCTATCGAGTGTGCTCCGCCATTTTATCATGGCTGTTCCATTTTCCCTCTCAACCCCATTCTCCTAGCTTCTCCATGTAACCTTTCCTGCCCTGACCCATCAAGAATCTGTCAACCTCTGCCTTAAATATACATACAAACTTGGCCTCCACAGTTGCCTGTGGCAACGAATTCCACAGATTCACCACTCTCTGGCTAAAGAAATTCCTCCTCATCTCCATTCCAAATGGATGTCCCTATATTCTGAGGCTGTGTGCTATAGTCTTAAACTCCCCCACGTGGAGAGGATGTTTCCTATAGTGAATTTGATCCATGCCTTTTCAACATCGATAGGTTTCAGTGAGATCCCCCTCCTTATTCTTCTAAATTCCAGAGAGTACAGGTCCAGAGCCACCAAATACTCCTCATACAATAACCCTTTTATTGCAAGAATTATTCTCGTGAACCTCCTCTGAAGCCTCTCCAATGCCAGTACATCCTTTCTTAGATGAGGAGCACAAACCTGCTCACAATACTCCAAGTGCTGCCTTACCAGTGCCCTTTTAAATTCTCAGCTTTAATCCTTACTTTTATATTCTTGTCCTCTTGAAATGAATGCTAACATTGTATTTGCCTTCCTCACCACCGACTCAACTTGCCAGTTAACCTTTAGGCAATCCTGCACACGGACTCCTAAGTCCCTTTGTGCCTTGGATTTTTGAATTTCCTGCCCAATTAGAAAACTCTTTCATTTCTTCTACTAAAGTACATGATGGTATTCTGCCTGACACTATTCCATCTGACACTTATTTACCCATTCTCCTAATCTGTCAAAGGCCTACTGCAGCTTCCTTGTTTCCTCAACACTACCTGCCTTTCCACCTATCTTCATATCATTCACAAACTTGACCATGAAGCCATCAATTCCATTATGCACATAATTGATATATAACGTTCAGGAAGCAACCCTGTGGAACACCACTAGTCACCATTCGCCAACCAGAAAATGCCCTTTATTCCCACTTTTTGCTGTCTCCTGCCAATCAGCGAATCTTCTAATCATGCTCATATCTTTATTGTAGTACCATGGGCTCTTATTTTGTTAAGCAGCCTTGTGTGTGCACCTTGTCAAAGATCTTTTGAAAATCTAAGGTCACAACATCCACCTATTTATTATCTCCCCCCCCCCCCCCCCCGTTGTCTATCTTGTTTGTTATTTCCTCAAAGAATTCCAACAGATTTGTCAGGCAGGATTTCCCCTTAAGGTCTCCAAGTACCCTGAGACCACATCCTTAACAATTGACTCTAACATCTTCCCAACTGCTGAGCTCAGGCTAACTGGCCTATAATTTCCTTTCTTCTGGCTTCCTTCTTGAAGAGTGGAGTGACATTTGCAATTTTGACAAGGTATGTTATTTAAATAATTACTGTGTGGAATTATTTACTGTCTAGGTAGATGCCTCTCGAGGTGATTTTAAATCGGATGAAGGGCCTCAGAAAATAATTATACTAAAGAAATGTATCCCCTAGACCAGATGGTTTCAATCTCAAAGTTTTAGAGGAAGTAGATGAGAGCATTGGAATGTTAAATATAATTCAAGGATGTGCAAATTAATTCAGGAAATGCTGATTTGGAATTGAAATTGTGCACATCCCTCTGGTATTAAAAATAAGGTAAGTGGTGGAGGAAACCAGAGAATAAATACTAGATGTTATCGGGTTATTACTGGAATAAATAATTAAGGATATTGTGACTGAATATCTCTGGAAACTTTTCATTACTACAAGAAGTGAAGTGCATTTATACAGGATAGGACATGCCTAAGAAACACTTTGGATTTTTTTGAAGTGGTTATTAAAGGATGTAGGTCAGAAATTCGGCTAAGGATAGGGTTTGGCTTGTTACAGAATCAATCTTTCTGCAACATTTTGTTTCAGGAAAATACCTTGAGAGCAGTTAAACAATTCACTACCTGTTTCTTGATTTGAGCGAATGAGTTCTTGATTTAATGACCTTGATCTTGCAACCATTGCAGTGGTTGATATGAGAACTATTCTATCAGAGATGACTGAATAGGGCCTTGAGTTTTGCATTAACATCGGAGTCCCCTAACACTGGCATTCCAAGGGTCACCATTGACTAGATATTTAAATGGACTAGTCACACACTTACTGCGACTAAGAGGACTAATCGGAGGCTCAGTGACATGTACACATGGTTGGCAGTGCCTGCATGAAAAAAAAAGATTTTTAATTGTGTTTTGACTGTAGTTTTATACTATAAAAGTAGCAAGATGTTGTTCTGTGTCTAGTTTAGTGAGCTGAATCCCATTTAGGTTCAGGAGTGATGTTCCCTCTAAGATCTGTGCATGCATACATCTTTTGTGACTAGTACACAAAAGGTTGTCACCCTCTACCTCACTGGCACATTGATATTTCACAATCATGCACAATCACATTTCCTTTTCTGCTTTCTAATGCGGACAGTGCAAGGAATAAACAAGGAAATGCAGAGTCTTGATATCTAGTATTTAATTCTCTGGTTTCCTCCACCACTTACCTTATTTTTAATACCAGAGAGATGTGCACAATTTCAATTCCAAACAGCTGGAAGGGTGAATAGGATGGATTGAGGGTGGTGACATAAGCCATGTGCACCAATAAGTTGACCTATGTTTGCATAACTCCAAATTTTAATCCCTTCTGACCCAATTTAGATATTTGACAAGTTTCCTTTTGTGTTGCTTTCCTGAAAAGGACGATGAATTTATTTGTTCCTCTTCGGCCAAGAGCTGAGAACCTAATAGCCCTATATGTAGGCCTGGAAGGTCTCCTTGATAGATGAGGACATTTTGGATGCAGATACAGAGCGCGTAGGGTTTTTGGCTCCATCAGCCGAAGATTTATAAATGTTAACATCATTCAGTGAATAGAGCCTGGTATCACTCATCCACTGACTGTTGGGTAGCAGAGTCTGGGTAATGTCAGAGCCATTGATGCCAAAGACTTTGGCTTATATGGGAGTTGGTAGGAATATGCTGGCCAGTGATGGGCATGTCACAAACAGACTTTAGGATCTATTAATAAGTTTGAAGGGAGCGGTGTTAGTACAGTTTGGTGCAAAAACAAATGAAAGAATGAAGGAATGAGATTGTGAATAGAACCAAAACTATAAATGTGCAAAGATATCGTATTTGTAAATATTGATTTTTGGCAAAAAATAACCTTTTAATAAAATTCAAATTGAGTATTCTTTTCACATAAATGTTAGTTAATACAGACTGATAGAGGTGAATATCCTTTTACTTGTCCTCTGGGCATTACTGCCAAGTTTAAGTATTTTGCAGCAAATGACTCACTCCTGACAAACTATAGCATTTTACCTACAAGGCATAAGTAAGGAGTGTGATGGAATACTTCTTACTTGCCTAGATGACTACAGCTTTGACAACAATGAAGAAACTAAACACCATACAGGAGAAAGCAGCCTATTTTTGATATCTCAGTCAGATTCCTACACAATCTCTCTGGTTCTCCATTCTGCTTTGGAGCACCAGGTCAACAGCTGTAGGGCTGCTGTTGATAGACTACAGCCCTATCAACATTATCATTCCCTCACTACTAGTCAACAAACTTAAGAACCTGGGCATCTGTATCACTCTATGCAACTGTATCCTTGGCTTCCTCATCAGGAGACCACATTACAGATTGGTGATAATCAACACAGGCACACCTCAGGGATGTATGTTTAACTCACTGCTCTGTTCTCTTTAAACTCATGAATGTGTGGTTAGACACAGTTCAAACACCATTTTATAAATTCACCAATGACAATTTTTGGCAGAATCTCAGATGGCAATGAGGTGGTATACAGAAGTGAGATAAATCAGCTGTTGAGTGGTATTGCAACAATGTCCTTGCACTCAACATTAGTGAGACCAAGGAATTGATTGTGGACTTCAGGAAGGGGAAGTCAGCTAAACACACACCAGTTCTCATTGAACGGTCAGCAAAGGAAGAGGAGAGCAGCTTAAAGTGTCTGGGTGTCATCTTGGAGGATCTATCCTAGGTGCGGCGTATTGATGCAATCACAAAGAAGGTGTGCCCTCCTTCATTAGGAGTTTGAGGAGATTGATATGTCACCAAAGATTGTAACATATTTCTGTACACGTATGGTGGAGAACGTTCTGGTTATTTTCCCACCTGGAATGGAGGCTCTAATATGCAAGATGGAAAGAAGCTGCCAGTGGGTTGTAGACTCAGCTAGCTTCATCACAAGCATAACCCCTCCCACTATAAAGGACGCCTTCATCATTAAGGATCATCACCAAACAGGACATGCCCTCTTCTCATTAATACCAGCAGGAAGAACTGCAGGAGCCTGAAGCCCCATACTCACCATTTTAGGACAGCTTCTCCCCTCTGCCATCAGATTTCTGAATGGTTCATGAACAGAACCTCACTATTCCCCTTCTGCACTGTCTATTTTTTGTAACTTATATTGATCCATGAATTCTCTCCATGATTGGCATGCAGTGGCAACAATATGCACAATTTACAAAATACACTGCACTTGCATGCCTGGGCTACTGTAATAGCATTTTTCAACCCATGGCCTCTGCAATCAAGAAAAACAAGCAACAGGTGCATGGAAACCCCACACCTGCAGATTTCCCTTAATGTCACAGAATATCTCACTGTGAAATTACCATTCCTTCATTGTGCCCTGAAATCCCTCCCCAAATGCATTATGTAAGTAACTTAACTAGAAAGACTGCAACTGTTTAAGAAGGTATTCATTACCATCTTCTGAAGGGAAATTTTGATGGGCAATGAATGTTGACCTTGGCAGTGATACTCAGGTTCAAAAAAACAACTGGAATAAATAAAAATTCTGATCAGAAAGTTTCTGCACTTCAATAGTACATTGGAATATCACATGATATTTTTATGTTCAAACATCTACAGTGTGACATGCCCCACAACTTTGTGGTTCATGTGCTGACATTGTTAACATTAAAACAGATTTGGATAAGCATTGTCATGTGTATAGGCAATGAAATGTATCACTTATATCAATGACCAACACACTCTGAGGATGTGCTGGGAGCAGCCTGCAGGTATCGCCATACTTCTGGCACCTTCATAGTATACCCATAACTAACTAGCCTTATTCTTAAAGTAATTTACTTTAATTCTTTATTGCACCTCTTCTAATATTTGTATATATGTGCGCTACTGTGACACTAATTTACTGTGGGATCAATATAAAGTATCTACCTACCTAATCTGTATATCTTTGGAATGTGTGAGAAAATTGGGGCATCCTGAGGAAACCCAAGTGTCATAAGGAGGACATTCAAGTTCCTTACAGACAGCTGTGGGAATTGAACTCCAAATTCTGCTACACTACTGTCCTGGCCACATGGTAAACTTTTGTTTTTATTTCCCTTGTTCTCATTTCCCTTTTTCCTGAAGGTATTTAGACCTTGTGTTGCCTGATGCACTCAGTTATCTGAAGATTCTTTGCATGCAAGTCTGAAGTTAAAACGTTTGTAGATCATGCAATTTCTGGACCGTTGCTACAAACCCTGTTTCTGTTTACAATCAGCAGGGGTCAGTGAATGTCCTATCGAGAGTCGAAAGCTTAGCTGAAACTAATTTTAGCATTCCACCTGCCACATTAAGACCTATTAATCAGAACAGACAAGGAGATCAAACTTGAAGGTGCTGTTGATCCATGCTGCTCAGCCACTGATGAGATTAACCTTCTGAGCCACTCATTGCACATATTTTATTCATTGTGGTTCCAAATATTGAGGTGTGGGAGAAGTTGCATTAAAAAAAGATTATTAATAGAGGAAGGCACATGCAACTTCTGTTGACTATTCCTACAAAATAAATCACATTTACAGCAGCCTCAGTTGGGGTGACAGACTGACTAATTTTCCTTTAGGGTGGGGGGGAATGTCTTCTTGCAGTATTAATAACTCTGATTTATATTTCAAAAGCTTACCAATGCAAATAAGTCTAATCACATTTGGCATGTTATCTGAGAGAGATTATCTGGATTTTTAATAAAGTAAGTAGTATTTGTAATATTTGAGTGATGAAACTTGAGTCTGATTCTAAGATATTCATTTTTTTCCCCTCTTTAAACAGATGGAGTTCTGGAAGGGATATAGCAGTAATCTGTACACAACTCCCAGCAACAACTCTGGTCTGCGTGTAGAACGCACGGATGCAATCTATGTTGTTGTCCCTCTCCTGGGTGTAGCACTGTTGATTGTTATTGCACTTTTTGTGATCTGGAGGTGTCAGCTGCAAAAAGCAACTCGACGCCGGCCAACGTACTCTCAGAGCAGGTACCTGACAAGCCGTACGACACGAAGCCTCCCTCGGGTTTTAGTGCATCGGGAGACGTCACATGCACAGACAGACCCATCTCATCATGAGCAGGGTACCAGACCTACCTTAGATCGCAGTGAGCCCAGTGGGCATCCATCAAACAGAAATTTGTATACACAGGAACAGTCTGCATCTGTCTCTTCTAGACTGTCCAATGCGACCCCGCCGCCTTCATATGAAGAGGTTACTGGACATGTTGAAAGCAGTGGGGAGGAGACAACTACACCATATAGCGATCCACCACCAAAATATGAAGAAATTGTTAGAGTACACCCGGCTGTATCACGCCAGACCACCATAAACAAATAACTGGCTGGAGATCTGGTGGAAATTACTGATTCAGTGAAGATAGCATGCTGGAGTAAGGACCTTCTGCTTTGAGACAACTGTGTCTACCTGTTACTGCTTGGGCAAAATTTACTTCCAGAAACTGCGTAAAGTAAAAGTTCAGGTGGCCGATTGAATTTGAGTAAAGCAGTTTAGTACAATGAGGTCGGGAAAATGTTGACTTTTTAAAAACAAAATTGGATTGTACTATATCATTCTTGTTGAATACCTTGCAGAGACTATTCCATTTTATCATGCAGGGTAAAAGAGGTGTTTAACCCACTAAAAACACACACACAACAGAAGCCAATCTAAATTTAAAAAGTAGTCAGTATCAGCAGTGTAACTTTTTGTGACTGCTGTGGTGGCAAATAACAACATTGATACATATGTGATCCTATTTCTTTGTTAATACAGCACCACTGCCAGTTATGTCACATTTTTACTTTATGCAATAAGAGTAAAAGTTGTGGGATTTCTAAAGATGCAGTGGCCTTGCTTAGTACTTTGGGGATTTGCAATGTACCTTTTTTTAAAAAAAATGTTAAGCACAGAAGAGAAGGTATGCCTTGTAAGCAGACTGCTGCCTCCTCAGTTTATACTTGAAGTAAATTTCAGGGAATGGGACAAAGCTGTCACATCAAGATATTTGCCATTTCTGAAACTTGCTGCTGCCATCAAGTTACAAGGTACCAGAATCCTCCTTTTACTCCCTTCCCCTTCCCAATATGACCTGTCCCAATATCAGGCCAGGGGAATTTTCACAATGGTAGCTGTTCTCCCTGACCGGCTGTATTTTAAAGTTCAGAAAAAGAAACATGGGCTATTTGAAAGCTCTTAACTTATTTTACAGTCTGTGATGAGAGATTTATCAGTTTGCTAGGTACAAGAATATGTATAATTGCTGTGCTGTTTGGAAAGTAATTTAGTAGTGAATTGGATGCCTAAGATATTAACAGTAATAATTTTTAACATAAGAGGATGCCATCTCAAATTTCTTTAGGCTGCATTTTCATTGAACTCAAACAAAAACTGAAAGTGCAGATGTCTGCTTATTAAGCATTGAGGTAATTGAGATGGTTAATTGCATGGTTGAGAGATGATATTGTTTTTCAATACCAATTCTATACAATTTCTGGTTACTGAAGATAGTAGAAAAAGCCCATCTTCACTGTTTGGGATGATGCTCAATTTTCCCATTAATTATACTGGAATTTTAATTCATCTTCGACTCATTAAAGGTTTGATAATTTTCATAGTTTAGGCCAACAATATTTGTTGCTGTGGCCAAATGGACTATATCTGATGAAGGGTTGTTTCTGATTTATATTGATACACCACAGTGTGTTTTGATAATTGGATACAATTGTCAAATTTTGCCACTAGGTTACTTAATTATATTTTAATCAATGCAAGGAAACTATCTATGATTCAGGATCATAATAACTCTTCCTATTAAAGCTGTGGAATGGTTACATGTTGACCTTCACCATACAATTGCCATCCTTAATGTTGCTCTACTACTGAGGGTCTCAACGTGTGTTTCTGAGCATCCCTGTTAATGAGATCTGACTAAATTTTGGATTAGTTTTAAGTTGGAAGTTTGACATTGATAACAAAAAAGTAGTAAGCATTTTTCTTTAAAATTCTTTAAGTCCCTTCACAGCTTACCGCCCTCTATTGCTGAAAACCTACCAACCCTCCAAATCCCTGAATTTTCCACTTTGCTGACTTGAATGCGTTATCTTCTATCTTTTGCCTGCCTGTCCACTCATTCTTTCAAGCCACTGGCTATGCACTTTTACTCACCTAATCACATATTTTAAATTTTATTTTTGCATTTCTTCATCACACTCTTTAAGAAGTTCCCTAAAACCCATCTCTTTAAGGTCATGAGTAGAAATGATTATAAATCTTAGAGTCCAAGTGGTAAAGCACAGAAAACAGTCACTTTGGCTCACCACATCGATACCTACCAGTGATACACATCTTTATCAATCCTATTTTCCAGCAATTGGCCTAAGGCTTTTATGCCTTGGTGATGGAAGTGTTTGGTTAAACACTTCTTAAATGCTGTCAGCGAATATGCTTCCAACACACACTCTCTGGCCACTTCTAACTTCCGGCATGGGCTGATCACTAGCAATGAGCAGTCACACCACAAGGGCCAGTTACCTACCCTTGCCGTTCAATGCATTACCATTGTTGTGTCTTCCACTGATGAGCAGAATATCAAAAAGATCAACCACATAAATACTGTGTCTCTGAGATCAGATCAGAGGCTGGATATCTTTCAGTGTGTGACTCACCTCTTGACATCCTGAAGTCTTTCCACAATTAGGAGTGTGATGGAGAATGCTCTGTTTGCCTAGATGAATGGACGTCCAAGAACATTCAGGAAGTGTGACACCATGTAGGATGAAACCTGCTTGGTACTTCATTCTGTATTCTAACCATTCATTGCATCCACTGATAGCATATTGTGGCTACTGCGTTTCACTGCAAACTCCTGCCTACTCTGACATCAAATCTCAAACATATGACCTCTACCAACAAGACAGCAAATGAATGGAATACCAATACCTACATATTCCCCTGTTAGTCACAAGTCATCCTGACTTGAAAATATATCACCACTCATCCTCACTGCTGCTGGAAACCCTTTATCCAGCAGCACAGTCAGTGTACCTTAATCTGAGAACAATGGTTCAGTGAGCTAGCTAACCACCATCTTCTTAAGTGTGATTATGATGGAAAATAAATACTGGCCATGGCAACAGCATCCACTTCCTGGGAAAAAATGAATAAATAAAAAAAACTGATAACTTTTTGCTTGCCGCTTGGAATCATCAAGCCATACAGCACGGAAACAAGCTTACAAATTCCACACTGACTCATCGTCAGCATTCACATTTGCCACTCGCATCCCTGTCAATTCCTATTTGTCTTCTATTACACATATACACTACAGACGTAAATTATATTAGCCAATTAAATACCAACCAGCATGTCTTTGAGCATGGGAGGAAAATGAAGCACCTGCAGGGAAACCCAAGCAGATACAGGGAGAACGTGCAAACTGCACATGGTTGGCATCCAAGGTGAAGATCAAACCTTTGGTTAATGGAATTGCAAGGCCTCAGCACAAACTGCTGTGCCAATGTACTACTCAAATTATGTTTTAATTGAATTACAACTCTCTGAAGAATTGTTTTTCCCTAAATTGGTGCAAAATAAATGCAAGTTATTGCAATTGTGAGGGTTCACTAGTGTTGTACTTTAGAAGTTTAGTTTTAATGGATTTTTTTTAATTTTGAGATTGTTTTCTCAGATTTATCTTGCATAGTGGATTTGTGCTATAACTTGTAATTGCCTTGTTTTAAAGTTTCCAAAACAACAGCATTCTTGTTGACTAGTGGGAGACAATAATTGTGGAAAATTGATGACTTTCTATATGAAAATGCAAACCTTAAACAATGTACTTTATATGCTCCAGCACTGAATTTGAATGCTATTGTGGGCTGAGCTCTCTTTCTTTCACATTGCATTCATTAAAAAAACTAATATTAATTTGAAAATAAATCAGAAATTATTTCCTAATGCTGTGTGCATGAATGGAGTGTTTTCTGCTAACACTAACTATCCTGTTGGTCTGTGATTACACCTGAAGCAATTCCCTTTCAGAAATGTGCAATTCAATAAAGATGGGACTTTTTCAACAAAGAATATATAGTTTACCTTTTGAAGTTCAGTAATATCATGCAGAATTCCACAGAAAATGATGGGATTTTTGTTATAACAATAACAACTTGACAGTAAGTACTGTATTTTAAAATTACTCTTCTGTTCCTATGCAATTCTGTAAAATCATACACCTGTTATACCTTGAACAGCAGTAAATAGTTTTCTGAGATTTTTGTTACAGCATTAATAGAACTAGTTGCTTCAATGATTTTGCCAAAAACCATTGGGTCTAGGTCTTGGAAGTAAAGATGTGAATTTAAATGTGAGTATGAGTAATGATATCTCACTTCAGTTCGCATAGGGCTAGGGTGAGAACACACTCAGAGTGCTTCATGTATAGGTACACTTCTCATAGAGAAGGCAAAATGTCAATTCCTTGATTGAGAGGTTTCTGAGGAGAGATACATACATTCCCTTGCCTCAGTCTGTCTAGTTTTTCTTTTGATTGGTTGCAGTTCTTGTATTTCTTCTCTTTTGTCCAGCTGTATTAGAGCTGCCCTGGTTTGGATCCTTTTTTTCCCTTCCAGTCTTGGCCTGAGAATCATTACTAGTTTCTTTGCATGTGAGTGTCGAATTAAAGTTGTCAGCTGTTTGCCTGACATCTATGACTGGATTTGGATGGCATCTGTTAGTCTCGCGAGACCATGGATCTGCGCCTGGCAAGTCTTGCGAGTGTTCTTTCCAGGGTGCAGGCCTGGGCAAGGTTGTATGAAAGACCGGTTGTTGCCCAAGCAGCAAATCTCCCCTCTCCACACCCCCGATGTTGTCCAAGGGAGGGGCAAGGGCTGATACAGCTTGGCACCGGTGTCGTCGCAGGAGTTGCCAGAGCAAGGTTGAAAGCAAAGTTGAACAGCCTTTAGGGACTCCAGCTCAGGATTTGTCCTCAGGGTTTACTCCCGAAGCCTTTCCCATGAGTGGGTATGGCCGCAAGGCAGCGGAGGTTTGAAATCAGAGTTTTCCCTCTCTTAGATGGACTTCCTTCCCAGGCTGACGAGCTCCATCTACCCGAAGCACTGGTTTTAAGGCGCCAGGACCCACCTTCGCCCCTTCTCCTGTCAGTAGAAATGGTTCCACTGGGCTTAGAGGTTAAGCCACATGAGAAGACCAAGAGTTGGACTGGATAAGCTGTTGAATATTAGGAGACCCAAAGCCATTTTCTCAGTTGACAGTACTAATTCTTTTCTTTCACCACTGACTTAATCTCTTTTGGCGACTGCTGTGTAGGGACGTGGTTCGTATTCTGGAGATGGAAAGAACAACCAGAAGACAGTAGAAGAGAGCCAGGCAAAATGCAGCCATGGTTGCCATCACTACCACCACCACTACCACATACACCTGTCCCACCTGCAATAGAACTTGTGGGTCCAGGATAGGACTGTAAAGTCATCAAAGATCTCACTGTTAAAGGAGTGGATGTCATCATCGGATTCTGATGGACAACTGGAGAAGAAGAATCTCTTTCCCAGCGAACCAGCTGAATCTGAACTAGAAAATGTGTAAATTGGTGTTGTATGTAAACCAGAGTTGAGTTTCTGTTTCCAAAACTCTAGAATGTTGCATTGTTTGACTGCAGCCTTTAAACAGTTTACCTGCTGCCAAAATTCTCATCCATGATTACGTAATCTTCACTCTGTTCTAGCTATATTAACTCAACATTGTCTAGGTCTCCCTTGTTCTACTTCCTGCAAACATGATTTCTCAAATCCTGAGTTGATATTGTCTTAACTTCCAATGATTCCCAGTCATTTATTGCTCTGTTCATTGACTTACATTGGCTCCAATCAAGCAATGTTTCTGTTTCTAAAACTCTTTGGGTTCACCCCCTTCCTATTTATGTAATCTACAGAACAGAAATTTCATGACATACAGTATGTCAGTGATAATAAAACTGATTCTGGTTCTACAAACCTCAGAGATATTTGCACTACCGTAATTTTAATTCTTGTGTGACTATAGTTCCACTATTCAGCTGAAGTCCTAAGTTTCTGAAATTCCCTCTCAGAACATTGATCTTTTAAGACATCTTATAAACCACTTTAATTGACCCTTTTGTCATCTGAGATAAGATCTCCATTTCAGCATAAAATACATGTTTAGTGCCTTGGGATGTGTTTGCTATATAAAATGCACTATTTAAATATTATTAGAACATAGAACAGCACATTACAGGCTTTTCGGCCCACAATGTTGCGCAGACATGTAACCTACTCTAGAGAACTGCCTAGAATTTTCCCTAGCGCATAGCCCTCTATTTTTCTAAGCTTCATGTACTTCCGTGTTACTTCTAGGATTGAAATATACTAATTGGAATTTAGAAGAAATCTAAGGCAATTAAATTTTTTTTAAAAAAATAGTCTATTTTCTCTATCTATGGACTTACGGTAAATGGTCTTGATCCAAAATGTTGACTGTATATTTCCTTCCATTGATGCTCCCTGATTTGCTGTGTTCTCTGCCATTGTTTGTGTATGTGTGTGTTGGTCAAGATTTTCAGCATTTGCACAATCTCATGTGTCTATGTCTTAGAATAGGTGATAGGCTATTTAGAACTTGAAAAAATCTTTGGAATGCTTTCCTTCAAAATGTATGGATACTGAATTATAAACAAGGTCTGCATTGCCTGCTCCAGTTCTTAGTAGTTGTATTGGTGCAACCTGTTTACTACTTTAGTTGTGTGATCTGTCTATGTTTGAAGCTGGACACTCAAACTGTTGGATCAGCAATTTTCTTGAAGCAAGATTACTAATTTAATAGCATGTGCAAAGAATGAGGTGATGTCATAAAGAAAGCAAGCAAGTCAATGGAAAATAGACAATATTTAATTTTGCTTTACTTATGCACTGTCCTTTACAATCTACTAATAATCAACTTGATGTGCAGAAATGATTCAACTTCTATGGCCTTTGAGGATTTACATAACTTGCACCTATTTTGTGTAAGTTTGCACACACCACACCAATACCTTGACCATGTGTGGCAGCAGCCATTGCTGAGTTCTTCATTATCTGATATTCTGTCTGGTATAGTGAGTGATTTGGAAGATATCCATGTTGAGCTTTCATTCAATCAATGGTAAGTTTCTGATTCTGTCTGTACTTTTGTTCAATTGAATTTTTGTCTAAAATTTGTTAGCTTAACTAAATATAATGTAATTTACCAAGGGGTCAGTAATATTTAAGCATGACCCATACAAGTTGTCCATTTTGAAAAGTAATGAAATCCAGCAAAATATTATCTAAACGGTTTGAGGTATCCAATTTTTTTTAAAAAGCCTCGGGTTCTGTGGCCCATATTACATCATTTTATTATGTAAATTTTATTTAAAAATGTTTAACAAGGCAATCTTGAGACTGTGTTAAATACTTTTACAGATAAGTCAATTGATGCACTCTGTTCTCTGCGATACATAGTGTTTTCTTGGAAAAAGGTATTGAACACATGAAATCTGCCTTACACTATGACAAAATCCCTGGAGCTCCTTTTCTTAACCATTGAAAACCTAAAATTATCTCCTAACTCTCTGCAACTCCTTATTTTTAAACTTCAGTAATATTTATTTCTATAGCGATAAGTTAGTATTGTGGAGTCTTCCTGCAGAGGGAAACCACTAAGCCCATATGCCTTTACTAGCTCTTTGAAAGAGATGCCAAATTTATTTTCATACTTCTGCAATTCCCCAACAGCTAACAATTTAGTCCTCTCTGTGCACAATTGCAATTATCATTCCAATGAAATCTGATTTCATTAAGCCTTTAGGTGGAAATGTGCTTCACTTGCAGTCAATATTTTGTTCTTTTCAGTGCTTGATACAAATTACTGAAATTGATTCTCTTCTAGTTTGCTATTTTCACTTTGGATAACCACTTTGAACATAATTACTTTATGATCACTATTGTCCAAAGGTGTTCCCTGCTAACAACATGCCTTTACTCTTGGGACTTTAAGCTTTAAAAAGCTTGTTTATTTCCTTATACAGTTAAGAGAGATCTGGGAATAACAAAGCTGCAAAATTAAATCAGGGCCCAATATATTCACTTCTATGAGTATAAAATGTAAACAGTATTATTTTGAGCTAGACGGGGAAGCTATTTCACCAGTGGCCAGATTTTTTACCTATTTCATTCGTTCTAACAGGTGCTAAATAAATGCACATCTTTCATTAAAAACAATTAGAACACTTTATCTTGGACACCTTTGTGAAATTGCTTCTCAAACATGTAAAATTTGCTCTTTTCAAACTAGGCTATTTTCATCTTTGATTTCTCTTTGTATTTTTTCTTAAATTAATTGTAACTATCTCAATAACTGATATCCTTTCAGTTATAAGTTCTAATACTTTAAAAAATCAAAAAAAAACCATTTCCTGTAGTGACTATGGCAAAAGTTACATCAAATAACAAAATACTGTGGATGCTGAAATTCTGATTTATAAATTAAAAATAATCTGGAAATATTCTGGGGAATTGGGTAAAAGATTTAGTAGCATAATTTGACAGCATTTTACCTCCTTGAATTGTTATAGAAATACAGAACTTGTATTTCTATAACACTGCTTTCATCATTGTTGATTTAAAACATTCTTAATAAGAGAATCCCCCAGAAGACATTTAAGGATTCATCTTCCCCTTTAATTTCTCTGTCAAAAATTAGGATAATTGAAGTTTCCAACTGTTATTGTTCTATTACTTTTGTGCATTTCTGAAATATTTCCACAATACACTCAGTAGACGGCGGTATTTGGGGATTCATAGTGAACATCTAACAAATGATCCTTCTCTTTCTGTCTAATTCCAAGCAGATTGATTCTTTAAGCTCTCAAGTTTATTACCCTGCAAGAGAACCTTGTGCTACCTTTCATCTTTCATCTATGGTGCCACACTTACTGGCCCAGTCTGCAACCAGTTAATTAAACATCATCAGCACCCCTTCACCAAGTGACTTATATGGCTGTGTCCTTCTTCTTAAAAAAAAATTGACTTAGCAGACCTGCAGACTCTGGCAGTTGTATTATTCTAGATCATATCACAAGGTTAACTTTAAATAATCTCTGATCTGTCCAAGCAAAATTTCCTCAGATGTTTCAGAGTAGTGGCAGTTTATTGTGTTTTCAGGTCAATTGAGGATGAACAATTGAAAAGAGTAGTTGTTCATTCAGTTAGTTGTCTCTATGAATATGTTTGTGTTCATTTCTGCTATTGATTGTTAGTCTGGGCTTGGTAACAATACCAAAATAATTTGCATTGATCATCAGAATTCATAAAAGGACCATTAATCAATTATACATGGAATGTATAATTAAAATAAAAACAGTAAGTGCTTGTGAAACTCAGCAGAACCTGTAGCATCCATGATGAGAAAGAAAACAAATATTTCAAGTCTGTCTTTCCATTAGAATTTATGAAAGGTCAATGATATGAAATGTTAACTGTCTCTTCTCTCCACAGATGTTCCCTGAACTGCTGAATATCTCTAGCATTTTCTGTCATTTTAGTTCCAGCATCTGTAGTTCTTTTGCTTTTTGTTTTTCTTCATCAAATGATTAACAAAACAAAAGACATTCGTTATACTTAAATGCTTTAGTAAAATTGTGTCTCTTGTAGTTAACTGGCTAAAAATAAACTTGACTGGCTCAGGTCATTCACTGAAACAAATAATCTCTCTACATCTCAATCTTCACTTAAGATGCTCCTTAAAAGTTAACATTTTAACCAAGGTATCAATCCATGATCCTCGCTCAAATAAAACATTGTGTAATGTATTGTAAAGGCACAATATTATGGTTAAAATCTTATTGTGGAAAAGGAACAGCCTTTTTTTTAAATCCATGGCACTGAAGCCCTTTACATGAATTCTCCTACAGGTGAACTCACCTTAAGTGTTTGAGATTTGTAAGCATGGAATCAAGTGATTGTTCATTTATTTTCATATAGTAGTGAACCGTTTAAAATTTCAGACAATCACTAAACAACCTTAGCAACACACAAAATGCTGGAGGAACTCAGCAGGCCAAGCAGCATCTATGGAGAAGAGGACAGTCAATGTTTTCGGCTGAGACCAATCAGGAGAACTGGAGAGAAAAAGATGAGGAGTCGGTGTTAGAGGGTGAAGGAGGGGAGGGTGAAACACAAGGTGATAGGTGAAACTGAGGGGGGAAGGGTTGAAGAGTAAAGTAAAAGAGTTGGGAAGTTGATTTGTGGAAGAGATACAGGGCTGGAGAAGGGAGAATCTAATAGGAGAGGACAGAAGAACATGGAAGAAAAAAGGGGGAGGAGCACTACTGGGAGGCGATGGCAGGCAAGGTGAGAGGGGGAAAAGCGGATAGGGAATAGGGGAGGGGAATTATCGGAAGTTCGAGAAATCCATGTTCATGCCGTTGGGTTGGAAGCTACCCAGACAAAATTTAAGGTGTTGCTCCTCCAACCCAAGTGTGTGCTCTCATCTCGACAGTAGAGGAGGCTATGAATGGGCATGTTGGAATGGGAAGTGAAATTAAAATAGATGGCCACTGGGAGATCCCGCTTCTTCTGGTGGATAGAACGTAGATGCTCGGTGAAGTGGCCCCCCAATATATGTCAGGTCTCACCGATTGTACAAGAGACCACACCGGGAGCACTGGATACAATAGATAACCTCAACAGACTCAGAGGTGAAGTGTTCCCTCACCTGGAAGGACTGTTTGGGGCCCTGAATGGTAGTGAGGGAGGAGGTGTAGGGCAGGTGTAGCATTTGTTCTGCATGCAAGGTTTAAGTGCCAGGAGCAAGATCACAACCCTTTTCCTGTCTTGGTAGCTGTCCCACAATCAATCCTTGTCTTCCAGTGTCTTAATTTTAAACATCATTCTCCAAACCTCCATCAGACTTGAATTCTACATTCTTTTGAGATTTCACCTTCAGTGAAACTCCTACATATATCTTCTAGTGTTCATTTCTTCACTAATGATGGCTATGCCTTGTTGTCTTTGGCTTCATTTCATATTTAATTCCCTTCCTAAATCTCTCAACTTCTCAGTGGTCTTAAAAGATGCTCCTTAAAACTTGGCACTTTGACCAAGCTGTTAATCCCTGATATTTGTTCCCATGAGGCATTATGTAATGCATTACAAAGGCACAATATTTTGGTAAAACTATTATTTTCCCTTTGTGAAGTGTACCATCACGAAGTTTATTTATTTCAATCTCAAAATGAAGGATTTTGGTCAACTTTCATTATCAGATTATTTCACTTAAAATGGGCTTGCATTTTGTTTGAACACAAATGGCCTGAAAATACTTGTAAATGTACACAACGAAAATGGTTCAACCATTTACCTCTCAATATTTCCCCCTTTTAGCAGACATTATACAAACTAGTCCGAATTGATCACTCACAGCAGTTGCCCTCTTCTCTCCTTTTCCTCTCTGGTTTGGAATGAAGATCTTCCTTGACAGAGGGAGGAAGGCCTGCCCTCTGCTCCATGATTAACTTCTGTTTCTATTCCAGCTTGAGTGCTTCCAAAATAAAACTATTACAAAGAGAATGAGATAGTTAATGGAACACAGCAGGCCAGGCAGCATCTATAGGAGAAGCATTGTTGACGTTTCGGGCCCAGACCCTTCGTCAGGACTCGAGGGTCTTCGTCCTGACGAAGGGTCTTGGCCTGAAACGTCGACAGTGCTTCTCCTATAGATGCTGCCTGGCCTGCTGTGTTCCACCAGCATTTTGTGTGTGTTGTTGTTTGAATTTCCGGCATCTGCAGATTTCTTCATGAGATAGTTAATATTATCTTAAATTAATTTAAATCCTGATATAATATTGAAATATTCCTCTGCTCCCTTGAAACAAAATAAACAATATTGATCTTGTTCTGTTGCTGAAATAATTACCTTGCTAACATAGGAAGTAGTTTAAAAAAAATTAATTTCTATAATATAAAAAATATTCTGAAGGCTTTTACAAGTTTTGTGGAGTAAAATAACACACCCCTCACCCTTTCAGAACAAAACAACAAAAGAAGTTACATGAATTTGAATAATTCTATCAGTAAGTTTTATATCAGCTTCTGATTAAGTGGACTAATCTTTGATGATATTAACTAAAGATACTACCCAGCTACATATAGTTTGAATCAAAACTTACTCCTACTGTATTTAAACCATAGGCAATAGTGGCATAACTTGTTTCATCACTGTATCAAAAAAATTTAAATTAAATCATTGCCAATGCATCACCTTTGCAAAAAGTAAGAACAGTTATTTTTCCCCAATTTTATATGACCATTCAATTAAGGATAATAATTAGAATTGTTAAGTTCTCGATTATGCTGGTTGATTTTAAACATCCCCAAGAAAATATTTTTGCTATGTATGAATCTGTTGGAAAATCCTAAAACAACATTTTACCAAAAATTACAACTAGAATTTTTTGGTGAATTAGTTGTAAATTTCTGTTTCTCTTGTTTTTCCTGAGACATCAACTTCTATAAAACAAAGTTTGCAAGATTGAGCTGTTTCTCATTTGTGTTTAGTATATTCTGCATATGCTGTTTATGGGTTTTCATATTGAAGACCATGGTGTTTTGTGCTTAGAAGAGAAAATTTTATACGTAAGCCCCTCTAACATGAATTTCCATTTTAAACAAAACAAGAACTTTTCATTTTTTTGCAATTCTTCAGAGCTGTTTTTGGGGGGAAAAACAAGACCATTAATATTGGAAAAGCTGTTATTGCTCTGAAACTATTTTTACCTCCTGTTTTAAAGTGAGATAGTGCTTCATTTAGAGTACAAATGTAAGCAACCATGAACCAACAAACAAAGTACAACTATAAAATTAATATTTCAAATATCATTTTGATCAATGGTCTCAAGAAATGTCTGATATTAACAAGATGCTGATAAAATCGATCTGATCCAGAATATCTCTGTCTTTCTTTTAATTTGTGCAGCACAGACATTTACAGTATCACAGTATTTTGAGTTTGGCTTTTTTTAAAAATTGTTCCGCTATAAATGCCTTCATATTTCTTTCTCTAGCATCCTGCGTTTATCATAGAAAACCTTGGTGGAAAAAGTTATTTAAAAACTGAATTGGCTGTTAACCCAAAGTACCAAGTTTTTTAACCCAAAGTACCGAGACAGCAGGATATGACTGTGGCAGTTGATGGTAACAAATTGAACGTGGGATATATAATTCAAAATGTTTTCTTAGTTTGTTACTATTATAAAATTTCCACTAGCCATGTGGCTGCTGAACTTTCCCACTATGCACACACAGATGTAGACTTTTGTATAGGTAATTTAGTAATACTACTCTAATAAAATTCTTGTAATGTTTAGCAGGAAAATGAAAGTCTCATGTGGAATATATTGTGATCATTCTCAAGTAGTGAGGCCTGAAGTTTTATTTTTAGTGCTTTGCCTTATGCCCCACTAAGTACATAAATTTTGTACTTTTTTTCCCTTAATGTGGTTAATTATTGTACTTGAGAATATGGTGCTTTTTACTGTTTGTTGTAGATGTGTTGCATCAAATGTGTAAGATTTTATTTGCCACAATTCTGCTTATTTCATATTATACAAAGTTTGGGTAATACAATAGAATAAACATTAATATAAAACTAATAGTCTAACTAGTCAACAAATTCTCTGATCAATATTTAACTGACATGGGTATTGTAATGATTGATTTAGTTTTAGATCTTTGTATTTTTACGCAGGACATGGCTGAATAGAATTGAAACAAATGCTATAAATGGCTTCCTCATTCGGCCCTTCACCTTTTATAGATTATTTTTGTCGTGTAGAAAAGTAATCTTTATGTTGTAAAGAATGATTGTCAGTTTAGATGTGGTTCATTTTTCATCAAATTATACCTGACAAAATTACAAAACATTGAAAGAAATGTTGGAACATTTACTGTCAAGTGAAATTCAACTATGACACTATGACTAAAACTGTGCAAGTACTTCATATTGGCTAATACAATGAAGCACCTTTGCATATGAAATATTAATGGACATAAAAGCTAACAATATCCCAGAACCTGATGACCTGTAATCTAAAGTTTTACAAGATACCATGAAGGTAATGGCTACATTGGTTCTTATTTTCAAAAACTTTATATGCAAGAATGGTTTACGCTGATTGGGGGGGGGGAACACAAATGAAACTCTCTTTAAGAACAAAAGGTAAATGGAAATGGAGGTACAGACAGCTGAGCCCAATGTCAGTCCTTGATGCAAATACCAGATGTAGTAATAAAACAGTTGGCATGGACTTGTGAATGAGAAATCACATTTGTAAATTTGTTGGAGTTTCTTTGTAGCTGTAAACTAGCCGAGTATCTGAGAGAGAACCAGTGGATGTGGTACATTTGAGCTGTCAGAAGGCAATCCATATTATACTGCACAAGAGTTGAACAAAATAAGAGCACTTGGGATTGGATAAAATATACTGGTGTGGATGGAATATTAATCACCTGATGGTTCCAGTATTTGTGTTTTTAAAGGGAATATAAATTATTTAAATGAATGAGCAAGGAAATGACAGATGGAATATATCACGGACAAATGTGAGTAAAGAAAAAATGGAATGGAGGAGTTATGAAAAAAAGTTGGAGATTGAAAGCTTACGAGTGTCTTTGCTTATGAATTCTGAGATACTACAGTGCAGATACAGCAAAAATTAAGTTAGACTATATATTCATCTTTTTAGGTGGGCCCAAGTATAAAAATATGCTAATTACCTACCTTACAGGAAATGCTCAATGTCCTGATGACTACACATCTGATATTTGTGGTTAAGGAATTGACTGAAAGAATGCAGATAAGTGCTCACCAGATACAATCCTGGATTGGTAGTTTTGTACCATGAAGAAGGATTAAATAGACAGGGCCTTTATCCTTATAAATTTCAGAAGTGCCATAGCATGGAGGAAGGGATGTGGTTTCCCCTGGTTAGGCTGTGTAGAACTAGGGTCACAATCTCAAAATAAAGGGCGAGACATTCAGGATTGAGATGGGAATATTTTGTTTCAGCTGAAGGATCATCTACATCTCAAATTTTCTTCAATTTGGGAAGGAAAAGGGGAAATCAATTAACCATCCACAGGTTTCATGAATTTATACGTTTATATGAAGACACAAAAACATATCCAAATGGAAACTGAAATTTACTTAATGTTTTAGACTTTCTTCTATTGTAAGTGTTTTTCATATTTACTCCTTTCAATCACTCGGTGCTCTGCGACGTTTTAAAGCAGAAACTAGCAGAGGGCTGTAATCTCAGCACTCCTCCCGATTCTGGATTCTGGAGTCCAGAGTTATTATTCTTTTTTTTAAACGTATGAAATTGCCACGCTGTGATCTTGAAATGCCTTTTCTCCTTTAAGATACTGCTTAGAATCGAACTTTGCTCCTTGGTTCCGATGTTTCCGCACAGATACAGCTGCAAACCTTTTGCAAATGTCATCTGAATGCTACGTTAACTGTTTCCCTCGCCGAAACGTCGACTGTCTACTCTTTTCCATGGATGCTGGCAGGCCTGCCGAATTCCTCCGCCAGCATTTTGTGTGGTTGTGATACTTGGGTCATTTAAAAAAAAAAATCAGGGTCCTAGTAACTATTATTTTGCCACTGATTCCTGCAGCTCATGTTCTCAATTTTATTCATTTAGTATTATTTTGGGTTTTTTTGTATACGCACGATTTGTTTAGGCATATTCCTTATTTGTCCGTCCTTGGGTGCAGTTTTTGATTTATTCTATAGTGTTGCTTTGTATTTACTGTGAATACCCGCAAGAAAATGAAGAGTGTAGTCTATGGTGACAGTAAGTGTACGCTGAAAATAAGTTCACTTTGAACTGATTCCGTAACACCCTAGCGGCGACGCCTGGATCCTCACTGACGTGAGGCAGTACGCACTTCTCCGGTACGAGAAGAACCCCCTGAATAGCCCACAGCCGAGGTAAACCAGACCCCTGCTGTTGGGCGAAGTAAATCGCGGCGTTACCACAATTTAAACCCATGCTCGACCCGCTCCATCGCAGGAGGATCACAGGTGGGGGCGGGAACTTAGGAATCACGTGAGCGCCAAGCGCCCAATCGGAGCGGCGCAGGGGCGGGCGTTTGTGAGTGGGGGTGGGGGGGTCCGGCACGTGACGCCGGGTTACACGAATGGGGTTGACGAAGGGGTGTTTATGAGGCACTCAGAGGCTGCAGAGGTGAGTAATGTCTGCCCCGGGAGAGCAGCGAGAGTTCCCGGCCATCCCTTACTTTGTAAGTAAAGTTTAGCTGCGCGTTCATGAGGAGACGCAGAGAACGAATCATTCTCGGTCTTACCCCAAGCGACTGCTGCAGCCCATGGGACTCTACCCGACGGAGCTTCAAGCCTCACCATCAGGACCTGACAACCGCGAGCATCTGCAAGACTTTGTAACATAGTGTGTTTAGAGCTCAAGTTCTCCCTCTGCTTGTACCAACCATTATATGAAAAGTAGTGACAGGGTGGATTCGGTTTTGCCAGCCATTCAATTATCTAACGCAGATCAGACTACACAAAATACACCTAGTGGAGCTGATATCAAATCTAAGGGAAATGGAATTCCCTGCTCAGGAAGAGGATGATGGTTTTGTACTCCAGGCCTTACTTTCAACTTATAGCGGCACTTTGATGTTTCTTAAAAGTAGAAGTTTCTTGGTAACAGTCAAAAGGCTACAATATAACTGCAGTATGAGATGTCAAGTTGTTCCCATGTTTAAGGAATTGGAAGCTGTGCAGAGGAAGTTCACCTGTTTGATTCCTGGGTTGTAGGAAATGGGCTGAATAGGTCAGGCCTACTCATTGGATTTTGGAAGAATGGGCAGTAATCTTCATGTCGAGACTAGTTTATTGTATGGTGAGATGCAGGTGCAATGAAAAACCTGTAGCGACATTACAGGCACATCGGTATGGATAACACACAGGATATAAAGTATCTATAAATTATATAGGGCAATGAAGATATTGAAATGTATATGATTCTGGGGACTGACGGTAGATATTTCAGCTAAGGGGTATTTAGAAGCAAGAGTTATAGTTCTATGAGAAAGGGGTTGTTAATTTAAGAGATTAAGAGGATTTTTTTCTCAGAGGGTGCAGAGGTAGAACCTTCACAAATGTTCAAAATAACATTTTGCTCCTTTCCAAAATCTTCCTCCCAGTCTGTTCCTCAGTATCTTTGTTGCTATTAGAGCAGGGAGAGTTATAGAATAACCCAATAGAGCGATTGTTCCCTTCCTGTTTCTGATTTCAAGCCAGACTAAGTAGACAATTCCTCCATAACATTCTCCCTTTCTGCAGCTGTGAATACTATCCATGATCAGCAATGCCATCCCACCCCACCTCTTTTACCTCTCTCCCTGACCCTTCTGTTGAAACATCTAAACCCCAGAACATTCAGCAGCTATTCCTGCCCTTGCAACAACCATGTCCCCACAATGGCCACAACATCGTAGTCCCATTTACTGACCCATTCTCTTAACTTTGTCACTCTTGTGCTGATAATTCTTATATTAAAATAGACACACCTCGACCCACCCCACTGACTGCAATTTTGCCTAATCAACTACCTATCCTTCTTCACCATATCTCTACATACTGCTTCTGCCTGTATATCAACTGCCTCATAGCTCTCGTTCAAAAAGATATGGGAGCAGAATTAGGCCATTTGATCTTTTGGGTCTGGTCCACCATGGCTGCTTTATTATCCCTCTCAGCCCCATTCTCCTGCCCTCTTCCCGTAACTGTAGACACCCTTACTAATCAAGAACCTATCAACCTCCACTTTAAATATATCTAATGATTTGTCCTCCACAGCTGTCTATGGCAAAAGAATTTCACAGATTTACCAGTAAATTATTCCTCATGCCTGTTCTAAAGGGACACCCTTATATTCTGAGGCTATTCTGGTTCTAGACTCTGCCACTATAGGAAATAACCTCTCCATGTCCACTCTATCTAAAGCATTCAATATTCAGTATTCAGGTTTTAATGAGATCCTCCTCCATCCTTCTAAACTCCAGTGAGTATAGGCCCAAAGCCACTGAAATCAGGCTTAGTGGCTCGTAAGGGAAGATCTGCAAATGCTGGAAAACCAAGCAACACGCACAAAATGCTGGGGGATCTCAGCAAGCCAGGCAGCATCTATGGAAAAGAGTACGGTTGACAGTTTGGGCCAAGACTCTTCATCCTGAACAAGCTCTTCAACTACCTTTTTCAGAACCTTGTAGTGTAGTCAGTCTGGTCAATGTGAC
The DNA here is from genome assembly GCF_048418815.1 of Hemitrygon akajei. NCBI lineage: Eukaryota > Metazoa > Chordata > Chondrichthyes > Myliobatiformes > Dasyatidae > Hemitrygon > Hemitrygon akajei. The sequence goes on along the minus strand of NC_133133.1, from coordinate 56,463,272 downwards.
TTACCTACCTTCAGACATTTCAAGCACTTTTTTAGTAATAGCAACTACAGTCACTTCTGCCCCCAACGCTCTTGAATTTCTGGCATAATACTGGAGTCTTCTACAGAGAAGACCGATGCAAGATATTTTAAGTTCATCTGCATTTCTTTGTTCCATTACTACCTCTTCAGTGGTCCTATATCCACTTTTGCCTTTATTTTACTTTTAGATATCTTAAAAGAACTTTATGTATCCTTCTTTATATTATTGGCAAGCTTATCTTAATATTTCATTTCTTCGCTCCTTATTGCTTTTTTTACTTGCATTCTGTTAGTTTTCAAAAGCTTCCTGATCCTCTAGCTTTTCTCTGATTTTTGCTGTATTATATGCCCTCTCTTTTGCTTATATGCTGTCTGACTTCCCTTGTCAGCCTTGGTTGCCTCATCCTCACTTTAGAATACTACTTTTTTTGAATGAATCCATCTTGTACCTTCCAAAATGTTCCCAGAAACTCCAGCCATTGCTGTTCTGCTGTCATCCTTACTAATGTCCCTTTCCAATCCAGCTCCCCCCCCCCCCCCATGCCTCTGAAATTCCCCTTACTCCACTGTAATACTGATTCATCTGATTTCTGTTTTCTCCCTCTCAAACTGCAGGGTGAATTCTATCATATTATGATCGCTGTTTCCTTAGGGTTCTTTTACCTTAAGCTCCCTAATCAAATCAGGATCTTTGCACAACACCCAATACAGAATTGCCTCTTCCCTAGTGGGTTCAACCACAAGTGACTCTAAAAAGCCATCGTGTATTCTACAAAATCGTTCTCATGGGATCCAGCACCAACCTGATTTTCCAATTTACCTGCATATTGAAATCCTCCACAACTATTCTAATATTGCCCCTTTTACATGACTTTTCAATCTCCTGTTATAATACGTGCCACACATTCTGACTACTGTTTGGAGATCTACAGTATATGTAATTCTCATCAGTCTTTTTACTGTTGCAGTTTCTTAACTCTGCCCACAAGTATTCTACATCTTCTGATCCTATGTCACCTGTTTCTAAGTATGCCCCTGCCAAACTAGTTCAACCCTCCTCAACAGCTCTATCAAACCTGCCTCCAAGGATATTGGATTCCTCAAGTTCATGTGTAACCTGTCCTTTTAGTAATTGGTCAAAGCTTTACCCGAAGAGCTCACATTGATGTACAAATCTGAAACATTGCCCCTGCAGAATTCTTCAGCCACACATTCACCTTCCAAATCATCCTATTCTTAACCTCACTGGTGTACGGCAGCAGTCCAGAGATTACTACCCTTGAGGTCCCACTCTTCAATCTTCTACCAGGCTCTCTGTATTCTCTCTTCAGAATCTCATCCTTTTTCCTACCTAAGTCATTGGTACCAATATGTGCCATGTCTTCTATCTGCTCCCCCTCCACCTTTAGAGTGCTGTAGGTCCAATCTGAGAACATTCCTGACCTGGGCATTAGGAGACAATATACCACCCTGGTGTCTCACATCTACATAATTTCCTTTCTGCTCCTCCAGTTATTGAATCCCCCAGCACTATTGCACTCCTTCCCCCTTCCCTTCTGAGGAAAAGGTTTTTTTTAACTGTATTATTGATCAATAATACTGTTATAAAGTTTTACATACCTGGTTCAACTGAGTGAAATGGCCTGAGACTTGAGTTCTTCAGCTTCCATGTATGTTCACTTTGAAATGGCTGCTAGCATGAGTGCCTCCCTTCGGTCATGTTCTCTTATGTGCAATGCATGTCAGTGAATGTATAGTTTGATGCAATTGTCTCAGTTATGGCTGGGTGGTAATAGCCAGATTAGTTAGTGCTTGTTATATTATCTTGCTTGTTAAAATTTGAATATTAAAAAGAGATGACTTAAGCAATTGAAAAGACCAGTGTCTCCCTCAAAGGATATTAATATTCAGTTTCTGTTGCTTTGTGCAGTTTATGCAAAGGAGCAACAAAGAATGAGACCTTCAATTACTCTGCAATTAAGAATACAGGCTGAATTCAGAGTCAAGGCAAACTTGTTAATGAACAAACCATAAACAAAACTTCATGAATGTTCTTAGCATATTTTCTTTTCCACACAAAATTAAATAAAATTATAGTTTAAGGCATGCACCGGATTTATGTAATTCCAGGCACAGGTTGAATATTGAATCCTGAGCAGCCATTAGTTAATGAATGGAAGTGAATTGTTTGAGAATGTTTGGAGAACATCATGACAAAATATTACTGATCACTGGAATCAAAAATTGTTGATGTGCTACTTTATTATTGTTGAGGCTGACCTGTAACATAAGGAAAGCATTGTGCTCCACATTGGACTGATTAATTGAATGAAGAAGACTGGCTGTTGCTAATATATTAACTGTGTCATTTATAGTGCAGCATTCTTAGTAGCAGGAAATTAATACTGCACCAACTTCTGATTTGGCATTTGATATCATATATTTATTAGCCATCCCAAGACTGAGGTTGGGAGTTATAAATAACCTCAGGCAATGTTGGCCTAAACTGAGTGCTTGGAAACATTGATTTAAAAAATCCAGATAATGCACATCCTCAGATCCACAGATGTATGCTTCTCACATGTTCAACCTGATGTCAAGTATAAGTAAGTAATAGTAATCATGATTTAAATATTGGAATTTAAATGTTACTTTATTGGCCCTCTAGCTGCCATGACAGAACAAATAGCACCTTCGGATTTGATAGACTGCGGCCCTGTATCTTGTGATCTGAATTTCATGGAGGCTATCAGTCAGAAGATGAGAATTCCTAACAGACTGAAAGTGACCGAGGAGCTGGGAGATGAAGAGAAAGCAGAAGATAGTCAGCTATCAACATTACACATGCAGATTCCTGAAAGAATATCAATGGGAGGTAAACTATTTTAAAGTCCAAGGGCATTTAACATAATTGTTTATTATTTATCTAGATTCTTAGCTTATGTTATTTAATTAAAGAACTAAATTAAAATGGATAAAAATATTAAAATATGAATTTATTCTAAAATAGAATGCAGAACTTAAAATTTAAGAAGCCCAATGATCTGCACAAGTTCCCTTTATGAGTTGCTTCCCTCCCCTTTTAATATAACCAAATCAACATAACATTTTATTTCCTTATCATATGTTTATCCTGTTTATCCTTAAACTTATTTTTGCTGTTGGCCTCTGTTATCTTTTTGTAACACATGACGCCAGATGAACTCAGCCAATCAGTCCTGATGAAGAACTATGGGTATATATTTTGATAAATAACAACTTCAGGCAGAGAGTTAGTTTGGCAATAATTACATTTGAGTAAATTGTTTAAAAAAAAAAATTGGGTCTCGTTCTACAATGTTACTCAAATAAGCCTTGCATGGGGTACCTTATCGAAAGCCTTGCTAAAATCCATATACACTACATCTATGACATTAATGTGTTTAGTCAACCTGATATGTTTTCAATATTTGTTTACAACCTGATATGTTTTCAAAAAAAGTTATCAACAATTCAGCAGCCACTGCAGAAATATCAGTACTCACTGAGAGAGAAATAAAATTTATAATTCAGCTCAGTGACCTTTCATGAAAGTTATTTTTTAATTTGGTTCAATGATCTGTTTTCATTATTGGTAGCCAATTACAGCTCAGTGGTCGCATAAACCAAAGAATTAAGCAGATTATCTCGGCTGACACTTCATGCTGACGAGATGATGGGCACTAAACCGCCGCCTTTCACTTGAAAAATACTCACCGAGTCCTTTGAGTTCAAGATCAACTTGATAAGATTCCCTGTGCTGCCTTCATAGAAGGGGAAACCTTCTCAATATCAATTATTTGTTATTTGATAAGTGAAAAACAAATGATTTAATTATATTCACATTTCCAATTGTATCCTAGTGTAATCAAATTAGCTACATTACAATGGGAATATTACATCAAAATATACTTAATTGGTTTTGAAAGTCTTGGAATATCCTGAGGTGGTGAAAAGGTGTGGTACAATGTAATTCTTAAAACATTTTAAAATGACAATTATTTCTGACATTAGATTGAAAATTTGTGTACTTTGCAAAAGATGAATGATTATAAAATATGCAAAGATTGATATTGGTTTGTTTTTAGTATTCCTACTATAAATGAGCAGAAATGGTGTAAATTGCTGTAAGTAATAACAGTTCTATTCCATAATACCACCTATTGCTGTGAGACTTACAAATAAATATTTCTTGTTGTTTTAGGTAAGTGCATGTTGGCTGGAATGTGAAAATATTGCACTCTGTCTTAGTAAGAATGTGCATGAAGTATTGCTTTTGCTTAGTATTCTTGACTTAGTGATTGATCAATTTTTACTTTGCAGAAAGTAAAAATAGGCAACAGCAATAAATTGTTTAAAATTGCAGTTTGTTAAATGGGTTTAAAGGAATGCACTTTTTCTTCAGAAACAGAAATGCAGGATATTGGAGCAAGGCCGTATTTGCATAGTTGGTTCCACAATAATCCTGTGACTATAGATCCTCCACCACTTAGTGTCTCTCCTCAATTAATGTTTGGAACCTCCCAAGCTATGAATGTGGATAGATCCGAGAGTCCATTCCAGGTACATTAGGAGTAACATTATGTCCTTTTTTAATGTTGAGATATATATTTGAGTAGTAATACTTACTAACTTTATAACTTTAACCCAACACAAAGGAAAGCTGATTTAAAAATAAACTTGCATTTTTTATGGTGTTATTTACACTTCTGCACGTCACAAAACATTTTTGAGGTGTGTTCACTGGAGTGATGTGGATTAAGATAGCATCATCTCTCATGCATCCAAGTCTGGAAAAAAACATTGAGAAGACTGACCAATTTATGAGTAGAAATTGATTCATGTCATACCTTTTTATGAAATCACCACTTTTCTTGGGTCCTGACACTTTCCTTAGGCCCTGATCTGCTCCTAAGCTCTCATTTTAGTCACTGGCTACCCAATCCGCTTCACTCTACAATTTCTCACTGGCCCTGATCCATGATTATAGTCCTATGCCATCCTCTTTGAACTCTGCTACAACCATTATTTCCACACCCCGCGGCCGGACACAGATAATTTATATTTTCCACGTTGTGGGAGAATTAGGTGTGAAATATTCTTGAATTCTCCTCAGTTCAGCGTGGCCTGAAGAAAGGTGTATGGTTTTCAGTGACCTCGAAGAGTAGAAAATGCACTGATTTGTTCAGTGGTTATTCATAATTTAACTATGGAGAGATTTTTAATGTACAGTGTTCATTTTTAAAATAGTTTAACTTCAGCAAAATGTACATTCAACTTCTGAAACTAATAACTTACTCCATTCTTATTTATCTAGATTTTCAAATATTAGCCTGAGTCCATTATTGGAATGGCCTGTATATATGTCACTGTTAATTTGGGTGTTTTCTGCTATTGAATTGAACTCATCAGTAAGAAACAAGCATGCAAAACATCTTTTTCACAGATGATTGCCTCCCAGAATTCCAGTAGATCACGAACGTTAAGTGAGAATGAGTTCTGTCTATCAAGTCTGCCCAGAAGACAGAGGAATTTGTAAGTAAGACATTTTGCCTTGGCTGGTTTATTGTAATGTTGCATCATCACTGCATAACTTCAAAAATGACGTCATGTTCATTTACTGAAATGGACTTCGGCTATTTGAAGAAAGTTTGGGTGGTGTAACATCAAAAGGAAAGTTTGATATTTTTAAAAAAATCATTGATATTACAAGTTTAATACTCAATGACTGAAGAAGAACTCAAGTGGCTTATGAATGTTGCGGAGTAAGCTTGGTCATATGGTACATTGGAACATGCCCCTTTAATGCCACAGGTAATGTAGTTCTGTCTCTGTTGTTTTAAGAAATACCACATGTCAAAATCACATTCAAATTAAAAAGAAGTAAGTTAAAAATGGTTTACCTTTACGTGAATAAAAATGCTTCAACTAAAATTTTTTTAGATAGTTCTGGGAATTTGTAAATACAGCATGAAGGAGCTGCTGTTTTAGTATTTGGATTTTTAAGTACATTGTGAAATTCAGAAGGAGGAAGGTAAATCAAAATGTTAGAAATAAAACTATTAAAATAACCAGTTTTCACATATAAAAGTGTATGTTTACAGTGCATTACCACCTTGAGATCTGGCTCAAAACTGTTTCGTGCTGTCAGGTGTAAATCACACTGATTACACTTTCCTTCCTATCACTCATGGTCACCTCCTAATAGGATTTTCATTGCTAAATTTTTGTTAATATACAACGAATAAGCATTAGTAAAATTGCAATCATCTTTCTGCTATCAGAAAACATTGATAGATCTAAGAAAAAATCATTGTAAACAGTTTTATGAACTTACTGTAGCTAGTTATCATGACAAAGCTCCTTGAAAGTATTAACTGAAGACAACACAGCTATTTTCTTTGAAGCTAATCTTTTCCATTCTCTGCTCCAGAGCCATGAAAGTCATAGAATTAAAACAATTGTGGAGAAATGGATGACAATACTTGGGCAATTTCCTCTGCTGGCATTTGTCTTATATATATTCTGAATAATGTTTATACACTTTATTCTTAAAATGTTTCCTATAACCCTAATGTGCAATTTTTTTAATTTTAACTTTTATGAGTATGAAGTATATCATGATAGGATTCAATATTTGGTTTAACAGTATTATGCTTCTATATCATCTGTAGGAATCATCGCTCCAATGTTCCAAAGCCTCCCTTCCTTTCACCTGGACCTGGCCAGGCAATATTTTCATTTCATAATGTGTGCAATGTATTAAGTTATGCTGGACGCAAGTTGTTCGAGTATTTAACGGAATCAGTCTGTCAGAAAACGGGAAGCAGGTGACCAGTCTCAGTTTGTGCAGCTTGATGCCCTGCTACCTTTCTGTAATTACAAACTGCATGAGGTGCATCAGTTTGAAGCTAGTTAGATGTTAACAGTCTTCCACTAACATCTGATTGTATGCTCTGCCATCAGTACTTGTATTCAAGAAAATACTCTGACTTTTTATAAATGCCTTGTTTGCAAAAAGCTAACCCTAGTGATGATATTAAATATTCACATCTGCAGTAACCAGTATACTACGTACTTAAATAAACGCGAATCCCCAGTGTTACAAGAATCTACTTCTGACCAACACTAAGGAGTTTATGGCAATTCTCAAGATTGTAAGAACTCAATTAACATTATATCTTTCTGCTTACCTGTAGATCACTTCTGCTTCTCATAATCCACCTAAAATATGCATTTATCATATTTCCATATATTGGTTAATGTAATTGCAGGTTATGAAACATAACATGATTAAAAATGACAAAAGTTTGAAGTTAAACTTTGTCTATATTATGAAACAAATTATGTAGTTTTAATATAATCTATTTTAGCACTATTTCTGATCAGAAAATTGAGAGAGGAAATGAGCTCTAGTAGAATTTCACCTACTCCAGTCAGCATCATGCATGAGCTGCATGCTCCATTAACCAGGGAGCATAACCCTGCCTTCTCACTACATTCAGCACAACAGAAGGTGGTGAAAGATTTAGAGTTTTGCATATCCCAGATAAAACATTTGTTTCTAACTGTTAACTCTCCAATGTTGACATTGTTTTTCATTTAATATATTGAAAGTAAACATATTTGGATAGCAAATCTTTTTAAGTTGTCAGGATGAGTTTCATGTCTAGGTTTATAGGTGAATTATCTATTGTAACATTTTATGAATAATAATATTCTGAAAAGAAAATATTTTAGTTGTTTTGATATCTTGTTGAAATCTGTTATGAGTACAATTTTTAGCCAATATAATTTAGATAGTTTTGAACTAAATAGTGAAAGCCGAAATACCACACACTCTTCTCATTCATTCTCTAGTGAAGTCAGAAGTGCTAAAGGACAACAACAATACTTTAGGAACTCCAGTGAAAATGTATGGGGAAGACAACAGGCTGCTATTATTTTTTTCTAATTATTTCCAGTTTCATTTGCCTATAATGCTAGGATACCATGGAGATGGGGTTGTAAATACAATCTGGAGGAATAGATTCAGTATTTTGAGACAATTATTTTATTATCTAAGTAATATTATCAGTATTCTTTGTACTGGCACTTATTAGATGCTCAATATTTAACTCTAATTTTCATATTTTGTTAATTTTTGCAGCTGTAGAATGTGATCAGACGTGTAAAGCATTAATAATATGAGTATGCCAAATATGCATTTGCTTATTTAATCATGCTACATTTGGTGTATATAACGCTCTACACAGAATTTGTACGTGTCCATTGGAGAAAGTGGGGACATTTTTCTGTGTCAGTATAGTTTAAGAGCATCTGAGAAGAAATAAATAGAATGTAATATCTACCTGTTTCAGAGAAAAATCAGTGATATGTTATTCTTGGATATTAGAGAAACTGATTGGCCCGTATTCTTGCCAGGAGAAATCTCTGTGGCATTCAAGATGTTGAATTAAAACAAGTTGAATTAATAGTTACAGGAGCAATTAAATTCCATGGGCTTGTACTATGTATATTGCTGTGATTAACGGGTATTTGTTTGGCTAATTCATTTCTTTTCACTTTCAGAAATCGGTTCCATAATCAGCCCCTTTCTGGCAGCATATACTCAGATGCGACTAATCAAATGAGGAATCAAAGGTGCTTGGCAAATTATCTTTCTTGATGCAATCACTTTAGTACTAATCATTTTTTTGTTGTGTTCTATAACTTATTTTCAATATTTTACACTAATCTGGCTGTACCATGTGGATATAGTACGTACTGCAGCCAGGTTGATCTAAATGTTGGATTCAATTCAATAAGTGAAATTTCTGGTATGATATTTTTAGGTTGTGCAAAAATTAGTTTTTAAAAAAACTGAGAAGAAAGTGAAAATATAAATATCCACCAACTTTGGAAGAAAATAAATGATAACATTAAGGCAAACTAAATATATAGTATATGTCTATGACTTTGACAAAAAAATTCCTGTTCCCCTTTCCATTTCCTGAACTCAGTAGTCCTCTGCTGCTTACTTCATGAGGTTGTTTACAATTTCTTCTCATGTTTTGCTGCATTTTGCCTCTAACCTATTTTAATCCTTTTTTGAACTCCTGCCTCTATTTTTTCTCCTACCTACCTCTTTATTTCTCTGTAATGGTGCTAAATGGAGTTTCTTACAAACTCCACTTAGCATGATTATAATTCCACACAACATGATGAAGGGAGTCCTGGGTATGATGATGGAATTTTGCCTTCACAGTGGTAGTTTAGTGACCATCATTAGTTCAATGCTAGGTTATTAATTAAATGTAAGTTCCTCAGCCACCATGGTAGATTTTGAATTTGAATTTGCCTCTGGGTTATTAATCTGGTAATTTAACCACTGCAGTACTTTCATGCTGTAACCTAAATATGTGTTAATTAAAAATCATTGAATAATCCAAGTTATAATAGCTTTTATTGTATTTAGGATTGATCTTCCAGGATCAAAATACGAAGGAGACTGTTCAGTTAATTCGAGTATTGATACTGCTGTTGGAGAAGGAAAAAAGATTATTTATATTTGGATTTTTTTTCCAGCATGGCCCCTGATTACACTATACCTGAAGGTGTGCTAGAAAATTTCAGTGTAATGGAAGTTGTAACCCTCCGACGACAGGTAAGATTTTCAATAAGGAATATTTACAAGAATGGCATCTTAAAGAAGGATGCTTTGGAGATTGATTGCTCGGCTTCTGGATTCATCAATGAGTCCAAGGACATTCTTTAACTTACTCAGTTATCTTTCAGCTTTATGTCACCAATCTTTATATTAAAGTTAAGTTTAGCTAATTCTATTTTTCTTTGAATCACTTTATATTTATGTTTTAACTAAATAAGTATATTTAACCCTAAAATATTCATCCATTTAATGATTAATTTTTAAATGTTTCTGATTATCAGAAGCATATAAACACAATGAAACTGATCTTGAGTAACTTGGTAGGCCCCAGGATGAGGACTGGTCATTAGCTCAGCTCAGTCCCTTTCAGGATAGCTGCAAAGCTGAGGCCTTGAGGCTCTCTCAAGTTGAGCACAATCTGGCCTTTTACCTGACAAACAGGTGCCATTACTTGGAACACTTGAATAACTGAAGATGTTGGAGGTGACACTCAGCACTACTTGTTACAACTTCAAATATTCTCCTGGAAGATGCTTCATTTAATGTATCTTACCATCTGGTTTTAAAATCATGACAGAAAGAAATGTACTTTAATGGTGGTGTAATTTTGCATTAGTGTACAGCACTTCCACTGAATAGTACAAATTTCCTCTTTTGTAGTTGAACAAGTTGAATCGCCGCCTACAATTATTAGAACAGGAGAGTCGGGACCATGCTCGGAAAGAATTTGTTCTCTATTCCATCATTTTTGCAGCCTGTTTTGTCAACAGTTGGCTTTGGCTGAGGAAGTGACATTGTTCCAACTGCAATGCTGGAGGTTAGACTGTTTTCTGTGAGCAGCTTGGCAGATACCATCATTTCTATTGTGCAACAGCCTGTATCGTCACTGAAATACAAAGTCTGGAACAACTTGATGAAATGATTTTAACAGCACAATAGCAAGGGTTTGGGAAAAACTATTATAATATAATGCTCTCAGATCTAATTAATTACTGTAAAATCAACTAATAACTGTATCTAATATATATCATGGAAAATTCTGAAATAATTCATCTAACTGCTATCAAACAAATCAATTATAAAATTATTACTCTAATCCTAAACTGAGTTGACAAACCAGAAATCAGAAAGAAAATATCCTTTTGCTGGTAATCAAAATCTATTTTGTATCTCCCTAAATGTGAATGCTTATGCTCTTGACTGTAGGAACAGTTGCAATTTTATTGTTCTCTTGCATTATATTGGATAGTTGTGATGATTGCCAGCTGTAGAACCCACAGCATTTCCTTAGCTGTAAACAAACTTTTGGATGAACTCAGCAACTCTAGCAATTTAGATTTTGCTCCAGATTCCAGCATTTGTGGTTTCTTGTATCAACATTTCCTTAGTTAATGTCAGTTATAAAAGCCAGATCATACATAGGGGTAAGTTGACAGTACCCTGGAGAACAGCTGGCGTGCTACTGTGTGTATACCTTTAGCTTGATTCAGCATAACTACAGTTTCATAATATCCCTAGGTAGTGTATGTATCTGAACCGTTATTCTTTATTCTGTATTCCATTATAGAGCTATGGTAACAGGAGATAAGAACAGGTTACATATCTCTGTCCTGTAGCAGAGGAAATTAATAAACTAAAGGAAAGTTATTTTCCATTACCTGCCATTTTATACATTTCTGAGAATATCTTGACCACTACTAAGAGTTGTTTACGATGAAAGTCAACTAGTTAATCTGTTAAAATTAGAATCATTAAAATTCAGAATTACCAGGGTGCCTATTAACAGTTGCACATTTCAATATCAGAAGTTAGTTTCACGAGCACTAAAAAGACACACAAATTCCTTGAAAATAAATATCCTTTGTTTTTTTTTAACTTATCTATCGTCATTGGGATAAAATGTGTCAATACAAATGGTAAAATGAGGTATGTGATAGAGACATTATTAATGCTAAAGGCTGTCACGTTAAAGATGTGTGCATTGATTCACAATTGTGCATGATATAAGGTGGGTGGCGTTTAAAATCTGGTCGTTACATTTGACATCTTTGAACAATGGTTAAATAATCAGTACCTAAAAAAAAAATGGGCAATAGGTCTAGCAGGATTTCAGTTTAAAATAAGGTGCTCCTCCAATGTTGGACAATGCATTATGCAATGGTAAACTGAATGGTAAGATATAATTAAATTGTAACTGGAAGTTTGATGAAGGAGCACTTGGAATGAAGATTAAAACTAGTCCAGTGAAATGCAAGTGACAGATGTTTAATTTACAGTCATACATTCTGAGTAACAAGGCAAGTGTGGCTTAATTGAAAAATTTTTTGAATAAAAGAATACATTTCCTTCTTATGCATTCTGTCATTCAGTTAATATACAGTATTGGTTAGGAATCCAAACTGATACAATTGTGTACCTTCTTCTAGTAAGAAATCAGAACATGTCATTGAATTCCTTTGAAATCAAAGCTAATGAGGCTTAATTTTATTTTGAAAACAAATTTATTAAAATATGTGTATACCAGTAAAATGGTAGTGAGAATATGTCTTAGAGGACTTCATAAATTAAAAACAATTTTAACAATTGCCTGATTCGAGTGCACATTAAAATGTGAAGAAAGCATGAGCCATGGCTTATAGGGGTGGTGTTGAGATAGCTATATATTTGCAATGTCAAAACTGTGTGCAGGGACTGCAAGTTGTACACTGAATTAATAAGAGCAGTCTTTGGACCTTGTTCCTTCCCATTCCATCAAAAGCAAAATTTGTACACTGTGCTGGACCACTTATATTAAAAAATACATAGATGAGCATCACACAAAAATAACTTCTCTTTTTCTTTATTTACCTGACTTAATTTATATTTTCCAGAGAACTCAAAATTATTTAATTTTTACTGATCTAAGCTTCCTCATGCTTCATACCCTCTCCCTGCTTCTCCCTTCCCAATGAAGTCTCACATAAGCTCTGTACCAGCTCCAAGGTTCCTCTACAGCAAGGGTTCTCAATCTTTTTTATGCCATGGACCAATACGATTAAGCAAGGGGTCCTTGGACCCCAGGTTGGGAACCCCTGCTCTACACAAGCATTAAGTTTCTCAGTTTCAAAAAGTGTTTTCCTTGCACCTAAATGCACAACCTTACCTTTTCTTTTTCTCCTTTGTCCCTTTCTCCCATGGTACACTCCCTTCTATCACATTCTTCCTTCTCCAGCACTTGACCTTTTCCACTCACCTGGCTTTGCCTATCACCTAGCTGGTTTTCCTTTCCCTCCTTCAACCCTTTTTATGCTGGTGTCTTCCACCTTCCTTTCCAGTCCTGAAGAAGGATCTCGACTTGAAATATCGACTGTTTATTCATTTCCGTAGATGCTGCCTGACCTGCTGAGTTCTTTCAGTAGTCTATGTTGCTTTGGATTTCCAGAATCTCTTGCATTCACAATCTGTGAGGCTAAGCACAGCTCCAATGCCATATTTAGGTCTGTTGTTGACCGAATCGAAGTCGGTGATGAATCCGCATATAGGAATGAGATTGAAAATCTGGTTGAGTGGTGCCATATTAACAACCTCTCACTCAATATCAGCAAGACCAAGGAGCTGATTATTGACTTCGAGGAGGAACCAAGTGGCCATGAGCAGTGCTCATCAGGGATCAGAGGTGGAGAGGGTTGGCAACATTAAATTACTCATTGTTATCATTTCAGGGGACTTGTCCCGGGCCCAGCATGAAAGTATGGCAGCGCCTCTACTTCCTTAGAAGTTTGTGAAGATTCAGAAACTTTGGAAAACTTTGATGAATTTCTATAGATGTGTGGTTGCAACAACCTGGCACTCAACGTCAGTAAGATGAAAGAGCTGATTGTGGACTTCAGGAAGGGTAAGACGAAGGAACACATACCAATCCTCATAGAGGGATCAGAAGTGGAGAGAGTGAGCAGTTTCAAGTTCCTGGGTGTCAAGATCTCTGAGGATCTAACCTGGTCCCAACATATCGATGCAGTTATAAAGAAGGCAAGACAGCGGCTATCTTAGTTAGGAGTTTGAAGAGATTTGGTATGTCAACAAATACACTCAAAAACTTATATACTTGCACCGTGGAGAGCATTCTGACAGGCTGCATCACTGTCTGGTATGGGTGTGGTGGGGGGGGGGGGGGGAACTACTGCACAGGACTGAAAGAAGCTGCAGAGGGTTGTAAATCTAGTCAATTCCATCTTGGGCTCTAGCCTACAAAGTACCCAGGACATCTTCAAGGAGCAGTGTCTCAGAAAGGCAGCATCCATTATTAAGGACCTCCAGCACCCAGGGCATGCCCTTTTCTCATCAGGTAGGAGCTACAGAAATCTGAAGGCACACACTCAGCGATTCATGAACAGCTTCTTCCCCTCTCATCCGATTCCTAAACGGACATTGAATCCTTGGACACTACCTCACTTTTTTAATATACAGCATTTCTGTTTTTGCACGTTTTAAAATCTTTTCAATATATGTATACTGTAACTGATTTACTTATTTATTATTATTTCATAAATTTTTATTATTGTTTTCTCTTCTATATTATTTATTGCATTGAACTGCTGCTGCTAAATTAACAAATTTTACGTCACATGCCAGTGATAATATACCTGATTCTGATTCTGGAGACTGGTTGCATCACAGCATGGTATGGAAATGTCAATGTCTTCCAATGGAAAATCCTACAAAAAATAGTGGATACAACCCAGTCCATTACAGGTAAAGCCCTCGCCATCATTGAGTGTTGTGACAGAAAGCAGCATCCATCATCAGGGACCCCCAACATCTGGGCCATTGTCTCTTCTTGCTGCTGCTACAAGGAAGGAGGAACAGGAACCTCAGAGCTCACACCAGGTTTAGGAACAATTGTTATCCCTCAACCATCAGGCTCTTGAACCGGTGGGGATAACTTCACTTGGCCCATCACTGAATTGTTCCCACAGCCTATGGTCTCACTTTCCAGGAGTTTTATCTCATGTTCTTGATATTTATTGCTTATTTATTATTATTTCTTTTGTATTTGCACAGTTTGTTGTCTTTTGCACATTGGTTGTTTGTCCATCCTGTTAACTGTGGTCTTTCATCAATTCTATAATGGTTCTTGGATTTACTGAGCATGCCCAAAAGAAAATAAATCTCAGAGTTGTATATGGTGATGTGTACTTTGACAATACATTTACTTTGTTTACAAAGGAAGTGGTAAGATTCAATCTTGCTCACTTGTTTTGTATATTCATTTGTTGAATCCTTATTTTCTCATCCAACTCACTTATGGAAGCCCCCATGTTGGAAATGACTCCACAGGGCTTGAGTTTCCCTGCTGCTTTTTATTGATGAACACCAATAGGTTGACAAACTATGCATCATTTCCATCCCTTGGGAGCACAAAATTGTAGTTAACTGCATTGTATTGAGCATATGGTGACCCTTCCATTGTATTTCTGCCATGTTCTTTAATGGTTACAGAAAATTTTGTGTACAGAAATTTTTAAGTTACCCACTTAATTAAACCAATTCACTTGTACTCTATTCTCCTCACAAACCTCAAGTTTTTGCAATCAAACTTTAACATTTAGTTCCACAAAAACAACTCCACACTATGTTCATGAGAAGAATTCAGCCTAACCAGAAGAATGTTCAGTACTAAAGAACGTTCCCCTTATTGGAACAAAACTGCAGTACTTGTTTGTTGTTCAAAAGAGAAAAGACTCAAAACACCCAGCAAGTTAGCAAAATCCACGTATTACTGTCATCTTCACACTCAACCCATTTTGCATTTCTTTAAGACTTTTAATATCCTCCTCTGATCACTTGGAATCTTGTTTATTGGTTTTGGCAAAAGTGAACCAAGATGCTGAAAAACCTGTTTAAAATATGCCTTTCATCCCATTTCTAAATTATTTTTCATTTTAAATTAAGTGTGGTATTAAGTAAACAGTGTCACTTATCACATGATGATAAGTGATTGTAGACAGCAGTTTTGCTACCAATTAAAATTCCAGCATTAGTAGAATAGCAACAATGTTCCATTTTTCCAGTAACTGAGGACATTTATAAATTTACAACTAATCATTTTCAGTTACTGTGAATATGAAAAACAAAATCTTCATTTGTTTAGAAAATAAACAAGTTTTAAGCTCAATATTACATGATACTATTTTATTCGATTTTAAGACTGCAGTGGAAATATGCTTCCCTCCCTATGGAGAAGCACAGCACAAAGAGTTGAAAACCTTTTATATAGACAATGCAATCATCTCAGATTTATCACTAAACCAACTATATTTGCATGAGGTTGACCGCAGTCATTAGATAGTTGTCTAGCTCCTTTACAAGGGCAATTACAAGCTGAGAGGTGGCTGTGTCATCTGGGGCTGACAGTAAGGAAGGGGATTTGAAGAAGCTCAGAGAAATGGAAAGACGAAGGGTCTCAGCCCAAAACGCTGACTGTTTGTTTCAACGGATGCTGCCCGACCTGCTGAGTTCCTCCAGCTTGTTTGTACGTGTTGATTTGACCACAGCATCTGCAGTGTACTTTGTGTTTAAATGTAAAGCTTAACTGGTTAAGAGAACCCAGAGTAAATGGCTTGTGGCGTACTCTGCATCTTCACAGCCCACTGCCTTCACCTGTGGAAAATGTCATATCCTAATGCCACTCCTAACTAACACCAGACAATATTTAACCTAGAATTGGCCATCAAAGTTCTGTAAGACAAAGGCTGCCATGTTCGTATTCCAGTTAAATTGGTGAACCAGTGAATGTAGGAAAATGAATAATTAGTATTAATAATAGGATGGGCAATTTTCATTATATATCATATACTTATTGCCGAGCGTTCACCCTTAACACTCAACCCCAATTCCTTTAATACACATGATTTTAAAGCAATCACAAGTATTTGATTGTTTAGAAATTATCAATGCAGTATGTACAGATTGGATTTCTGATTCATCATTTTGCCATGCAGTTGAGAAAACAGTAACTTATTATAATCCTCCTTCAATAAACAAAGTTTATTGTTGACCTAAAATTTATACTATATAAAATATTAACCATATCATTGTTCAAAGAATGCTGCCTGAACTGCTGTCTTTCCAGCACTTTATATTTCAGATTTCTAATATTTGATATTTTAAAAATGTTCAAATATTTTTTTTATTTTGCCTAAGGTTGTACAAAGGATGATAACTGAAAGAACTGGTGGAATTTATAGCAGATGTGTTTGTGGTAATTTACCAAAATTCTCTGGACTCTGGGCAGGCCCCAGTGGATTGGAAGACAGCAAATATCATGGCACTGTTTAAAAAAGGATGTAGGCAAAAGGCAGGTGAAGGTCAGTTATCTTAATATGCTTGAAACTATCATTAAGGAAGAAATAACAAGACATGTGGATAGAAGTGGTTCCATCAGGCGAGCACATCATGGATTTATGAAGTGCATGCACTACGTGACAAACTTAATGGAATTATTTGATGATAAAATGGATGCAGTTGGATAGAGGGGAAATGATGGAGACATGGATTTCCAGAAAGAGTTCAATAAGGTGCCTCATATAACACTTATCCAAAGATAAGGATTCATGGAGTTGGGGGTAATATATTATTATGGATAGAGATTGGTAAACCAATTTAAGGCAAAGAGTAAGCCTAAAGGAAGAACACCTAATTATCCTGTCAGGGTGCCACAAAGGTTGTTGCTGGGCCTGCAACTGTTCGCAATATACATTAATGATTTGGTAGAGACCAAGTGAAATGTAACTAAGTTTACTAATGACACTAAATTGAGTGGTAAAGCAAATTGTGCAGAGATGCAGAGAGTCTGTAAAGAGATACAGATAGGTTAATTGAGTGAACAGAGGTCTGGCACATGGAGTACAATGCTGGTAAATGTGAGGTCATGATGGAAGGAAAAAATATAGATCGTATTATCTAAATGGTGAAAAATTGCAGTGTGCTGTTGTGCAGAGAGTTTTGGGAGTACTTGTGCATGCATCATAAAAAGTTGATTTGCTGGGTGCAACAGGTTATCAAGAAGGCAAATTAAATGTTGGCATTCATCGTTAGAGATTGAATTTAAAAGCAGAGAGGTTATGCTGCAACTGTAGAGGACACTGCTGAAGCTGCACCTAGAGTAGTGTGTGTGATTCTTGTCACCTTACTTGCCGGCTTTGGAAATGGTGTAGAGGATGTTCACCAATTTAATTCCAGAGATGATGATATGAGGAGAAGTTGAGTTGCTTGGGACTATATGTAAATTCAGAAGAATGAGATGAGATCTTATAGAAACATACAATTATGAAAAGAATAGGTAAGATAGAGACAGGGAAGTTACTTGCACTCATGAGGCTAGAACTGGAGGATATAGCCTCAAGGTTTGAGGAATAGATTTACAACGGAGATGAGGAGAAGGTGCTTTTACAGAGAATAATGAATCTGTAGAATTCTCTGCCCAGTGAGGCAGAAGAGGCTACCTTACTAAATACATTTAAGACAAAGAGATTTTTGCAAAGCAGAATTAAAATTGTGGTCAAAAAGCAGGTTGGTGGAGCTGAGTCCACAACCAGATCACCATGATCTTATTGAATGGTGCATGCAGAAGGGCTTGAGGGGTCAGATGGCCTGTTTCTTATAGTCTCCACACAAATGAAATATAATGCTTTGTAATATACAAACAAAGTGCTGGAAATACTTAGGTCAGGCTTCATCTGCAGGAAAAGAAACAATGAATGTTTCAGGTCAACGATTAAGAAGTTAATCACAGATAATGTGGTAATATTTATTAAATTAATACATTTTATTTGAGTTAAGGTACATAGAGAAAAAGAAAGTTCCATTGTTATGGGTTTGAGCTCTTTATGTACTTCAGTGTTTGTAAACAGTGACTTCCATTTATATTCTGCATATTTAAACAGAATTATTGATTCAGCAGGTTTAATTTGTCCATTGAATGCAAAACATTTGAATATTTTGCATGTCTTTTTGGATTAAAAGTTTGCATGAACAATTCTGGCATCCCTTCCTCACTGATAGATTGTACATATTGTCTTTTGTTACTGATTTTACATTGTTTCAAAACTTGAAAATATTTTCAGAATTTTGAAAAAAAATTAGAATGTGCTGTGGGAAAATGTGACTAGGGATACAAGAAAAGGTATTAGCTTTAGCCTTAATATACACACTTTTAAAATTAGAAATGGAAGTTCCACATGAACAGTATATAGCACTGCAGTAAAAGTGACCAAAGATGAATTTCTACCCAATGGTGTTTAAAATTCTTGATGCGTGTTCAAATTCTCTAACTTAGAGCTTTTTGACTAGTTCAGTCAGAAGAATCTGATCTATAATAGCCTTTATTAATTAACTGCAAATAAACTGATCAGAATCAGTTATTATAACTGATTGTGGCATCGGTAGTGAAAAGACATCAAATTTATAGTAATTGTGTCTTTGCACTATACTACTGCTGAAAAACAAACTTCAAACAAAACAGTCAGTGATAATAAATTTGATTCAGATTCAGTGTTAATCAGTCAATAGTTAAATTAACAACGGCTGACACAGATCACATTCTTCTGACTGAACTATGCCAAGAGCTGCCATACCATTTAGTGTTATGCTGAAGAGTATTGATTTATTATGGCAATCCAGCCTGTACATTCAACAGATATTATTTAAAGAAATAACAACTGCTCGAGCTGTAGACCCTCCGCGGGCACTCTCCCAGCAATGAATTGACCCACATCTTGACAATGTAGAGGGTGAGAGTTTGACAGGTAAAGACACCATTCATTCCCGGAGTCAGGGCTCTGCCCAAACCTGCTGGAAACTGATAGCAAGTTCATGAATGTGTTGATAAATTGCCCGAGTTCTATGGCCTCCCTCATTAACATTTATTCAATGTGATGGAAAATGTTGTCTCTTCTTTGCTTGCTTGCACATTTCTCCCTTCCCCAGAGATTGTACAGCTCTCCCAAGAAGGCAACAAAAATGTATAAGGGAGATAATGTTTGCAATTTTGGAAAAAAATTAATAAACCATTGCAAAAGACAATTTGAATGTGTCCAGTCAAATACAAAGCTTAGACTGAATGTGGGTTTGGTTCCTGGGCATAAGAAAATGCAACAGAGATGATAACACCTGGAAAAGACTGGTCACAAGATAATAAAATACAGTGGATTCCAGTTAATGGAGACACAGTGGAACCTGTATATTTTGGGCCCAATTAAGTGGCTGCCCAACTAGCCAATTTCATGGAAATAGTTAAAAAGATATTAAAAAAAACAAAGTCTGTAGATGCTGGAAATCCAAAGCAACACACAAACCAAATCTGGAAAATCTCAGCAGGTCAGGCAGCATCTATGAAAATGAATAAACAGTTTTGGCCCAAGACTCTTCTTCAGGATTCAAAAAAAAAACAAACCAACTGTGTAACAAATTATGTACTTAAATGAAATATAGAACATTAGAACACTTCCATCAGTACTATAAAACTGTATTAGTTGCTAATAATTATCGACAGAGGAGGAATTCAGCCAGTGTACCACTGCTGCATTCTTTGGATTGACTATAATTGAACAAAATCAATGCAGACAATGGACTGCCTTCATGCAATGCTATCGACAATTACATCCCCCAAACGTTATTCTTCATTGTAACATTCAAGATTATTGTTGATACTTTCAAATTCTTCATATTTCCTAACTTGTTGAAGTAGAGAAATAGTTCATTTTTCACTCCTGGCCATTTCTGGCATCTCCAAGCCTGAATGCTTGAAACTGCAGTGGGCAAAACAGTTCTGAATGATCTTACTGATAATTTCTCACTATCAGTGACAAAAATCACTGCTTTTTGAACACTAACTCACATAATTGATGTTCTTTAATAACTGTTTACTCCAAGCACAGTGTAGCATCTAATGGCTTCACAAGTGCACACAACTGACCCTAGTTAGAACCAGTTCGACAACAGTCTCCTGCCTCAATTAAGCGGCATAGATTCTCTCAATTTGTGTGTTTTTAAGACTTGTCCCAAATAAGTGGCTGCCTTGATTAACTGGTGGCCCAGTTAACGGGAATCCACTGTAATTACTGCCATTAGAGTCCCATTGTTGAGTTTAGTACTCACACGGGCATGTTTTGTATCTGGAGAAAGCTTTCTAGTCCAGAAAAAGAAATAGTATTAAGGGAATTTGCAGCTTGTATTTTGCTGCAGCTTACAACTCTACCAGTATTAGGTTAGTAATTCAATTTTCTGATAGATGATTGATCATTTTGTCTTGAAAATAAATATAATTCTCACTACAATGTCTCACTGCAAGAAACAAAACAAATATACATCTTTGGTTTAATGAATAGGAAATAACTTATTCTCAAAATATAAGATCCACATATACTAACGAAATTAAGGATAGTGCCCAAAACATTGCAATGACTGAATTTGTTATTTTTCTTGCCGAATAGAGTGAGAGGAGGAAGAAAAAGGAAGGGTAGAATAAGGAGTGGCTTTTTAACTTTCCCTTGCACCAATTTTTTCCACTTCCTCTTTCCTGACATGGTTCAGTTTTGTTTTTGTGAATTCCAGGAGCTAGTTATATCCATTCTTGAGCAAATTATTTTGATTTCTGAGAGACAACTTTGGTAGAAAAGGTTGTATAGATTTGTTGATTTAGGAATAAAACATTACCATGTGCTAGAGTGTGTCAATAGCGTTGTTTGCATTATAGAAATCACTTTCACAATATACTAATCAAATGATTGGCCTGAATCCATTGATTATATATGTCCTGTCATGTCTGGTCGAAGCAGCAGAGTTCCTTCAACCCAGGAGCCAGGATATTGGGTCATCCTTTGCCAAACGTTGATCTCTTCCCCAGTTGAATCCATCCATTCCACTTTCTGCCCATTGCTCATTCCTGAAAGAAAGTGTGCAAATAATGGGATAGGTGAAGAAATTTGGGAGCAAATCTACTGTGCTGATTTATTATCAGTAATAATGTTTCATTAACCACTAAGCCAGGACTGAACAGCTTGTTCTGCTGTCGCTTTTATGATCACTGTACTGCATGTTGGTGTATGTTAGAGATCTAAATGGTATTGTGTCCTCTGGGACAATTAAGACCTGTCTGGAAAGAGCTAATCAATGTGAACTGATGAGGGCCATTCCACCAGAGGTTTGATTTGACTACTGGTTAAGCTCTGACTATTGTCAAAGAGATTCTTAAAATAGCCATTGCTGTTTAAAATTTAACTGCCAACTATGTTAAAGATTTGAAAAATGTAAACAAAAAAACCTAAATATATTAAAATTAACTCATTTTTATAAAAAATACATTAGCTTTCTGCTTTGTAACTGAAAACTCCATTCAAATGTATGTGACTGTTCTTTCTGCTTCAGTCTAAGCTGGCACAAGGCAGTAGATAGACTCCTCATTGTAAGAAAGGGAGATCTGGAAATTCATGCCCCACACTTGCCATGGGGAGTCTATCAGCAGAGCCCTGGAAATCTAGAATTTAATTCATATTTACTTTGCAAGTATAGAAAATTCCTGACACCAGGCAGATGAATGCTTGTAGCATTTTATGGGGGAAGGACAGGTGTGACTCAGGCAGCAATTTGTGGATTTTTCCATCCATTAGTTCTTACGTGATACTGCGATTGGATACTGCATGTACAAATCACGAGCAACTTTAGACAATCTTCTGATTTCTCTATTTCCTGAGGAGACTGAGGTCCTTTAACATCTGCCGGATGATGCTGAGGATGTTCTTCGAGTCTGTGGTGGCCAGTGCTATCATGTTTGCTGTTGTGTGCTGGGGCAGCAGGCTGAGGGTAGCAGACACCAACAGAATCAACCAACTCATTCATAAGGCCAGTGATGTTGTGGGGGTGACACTGGACTCTCTGATGGTGGTGTCTGAAAAGAGGATGCTGTCCAAGTTGCATGCCATCTTGGCCAATGTCTCCCATCCACTCCATAATGTACTGGTTAGGCACAGGAGTACATTCAGCCAGAGACTCATTCCACTGAGATGCAACACTGAGCGTCATAGGAAGTCATTCCTGCCTGTGGCCATCAAACTTTACAACTCCTCCCTTGGAGTGTCAGACACCCTGAGCCAATAGGCTGGTCCTGGACTAATTTCCACTTGGCATAATTAACTTATTATTATTTAATTATTTGTGGTTTTATATTGCTAAATTTCTACACTATTCTTGGTTGGTGCGACTGTAACGAAACCCAATTTCCCTCGGGATCAATAAAGTATGTCTGTCTGTCTGATCCTATCATCGGCACTGGCTGAATGATTATCTCACCAAAAGAAGTTCAGCAAAAGCAAGTAAGTGTAAATTTGTTTACTGAGATGAACCTATCCTCTTTGGGCCCTTCTCATTTGTCTTTCCTTACCATTTCCAACTCCTAGACGGACTCCTCCCAGAAAGTCATTTGTTGACAGGGGCTCTCTATCCCAGATTGTCAGTTCCAGACAAACGTGCTGCAGGTCCTCCAATTTTACGCCATTGTACACAAAGGTGTGGTTGTAGTGAGGGTTCAGCGTCTTCTTCATCACTGGCGTTTTCCTCTTTGAAGTTTTGTTTCTGAATGGCAGAAGGTACCTGAAAAACAACTTTACTTTTAGTGGAAGATTAGAGATGTTCCCTGAGTAAACATTAAAATCCTTACCATCAGCCTTCTAATTTGACAAAAGAAAACTTTATTTTGTAAAATAAAACAAATTAAGAAATGTCAGTAACAAAAACAAAATCATCAGAGAGTTATCA
Source organism: Hemitrygon akajei (assembly GCF_048418815.1). Taxonomy (NCBI): domain Eukaryota; kingdom Metazoa; phylum Chordata; class Chondrichthyes; order Myliobatiformes; family Dasyatidae; genus Hemitrygon; species Hemitrygon akajei. Next base: position 56,439,794 of record NC_133133.1, on the reverse strand, counting down.
AAGTTTTTTCTCTCTGTGGACAAGACCACTTTTGAATACACTGTGCACTGCAGGGAATACATTCAGGAATCAGTGAAATACCAATGAGGTTGTACTATCAGCCCCAAACTGCTGTAAAATCAGGAGGTGGCAGTTTATTGCACCCGTAGTTCAAGGAATCTCTCAGATGTAGAGCTGTTGAATTGTTCAAGATTGCAGCCGTGGATTAGATAACCAATAAAAGGTAATCAGTGACAAATTTGGGTAGCACTTTTGAAGTATGCCTTCAAGTGAGAGAGACACAGAGTTCACACAAACAAGAAAATTGCACAGTAGAAGGTGGCAGAAAGATCGTTCAGGTGCCTTTCTAAGAGTTTCTTAAATGTCCCTAATACATCTGTCTCTACCACCACATCCAGCAGGGTATTTCATGCAGCCTTCACTCCGCATAAAAACTTAAGAAAAGCCTCTGGCTATTTACATCATCTATGCCTCATCATCTTGTACACATCTATCAGGTCACCTCTCATCCTCCTTGAAAGAGAAAAACCCAGCTCACTCACCCTATCTTCACAAGACATGCTCTCTAATCCTGGCACTATTCCGATATATCTCCTCTGTACCCTCTGTAAGCTTCCACAGCTTTTCTATAATGAAGCAACCAGAACTGAACACAATATCCCAAGTGTGTTCTAACAGGGTTTTACAGGGCTGCAACATTACCTCGTGGCTCTTGATTTCAATCCCCCAACTAACGAAGGCCAACATGCCACTTGCTTTCTTAACAACCCTTTCAAACTGTGCAGCATCTTTGAGAGATCTGTGGACATGGACCCCAAGAATCTGCTGTTCCTTCAGTAGGGAGGAAAAGCTCAATGGATCAATTTTTTATAGGTAGCACATCAACCATTTCAATTTTTTCCCCATTTTTGGGGGCTGTGGGTATTGTTCCCTTGTTCCTTGCCAACTTATGTACTGCCCGAGTCCTCTTTCACAATGCAGTTATTAAATATTTTAGCAAATCTGACAATGCTCTCTGTTATTCTTACATTCCCCTCCACTTCAACAAGATGAAGTCAAGAATTTGTTAGGACAACTGTCTAATGTTAAATGGCATATGTAGTAACCATCGCCTGTTCCTCTATAATGCCTACATACAACACCTGAAAAATGTGCAAGGCAAGAAGAGGCACTTCAGTAATCAGAACTGAAAGCCACAGAGCTGTCACACTAAGCTATAAAGTGAACAGCATTATGAAGGACCCCACACACCCCTCATACAAACTCTCCTCCCTCCTGCCATCTGGGAAAAGGCTCCGAAGCATTTGGGCTCTCACGAACAGACTATGTAACAGTTTCTTCCCCCAAGCTATCAGACTCCTCAATACCTAGAGCCTGGACTGACACCTTACTGTCCTATTGTCCTGTTTATTATTTATTGTAATGCCTGCACTGTTTTGTGCACTTTATGCAGCCCTGGGTAGGTCTGTAGTCTAGTGTAGTTGTGTGTTTTTTTTCTCTGTTGTTTTTTTACGTAGTTCAGTCTAGTTTTTGTACTGTGTCATGTAGCACCGTGGTCCTGAAAAACATCTTATTTTTTCTGTGTACTGTACCAGCAGTTATGGTCGAAATGACAATAAAAGTGACTTGACTTGACTTGACTTGAGACTATAGGAAAGTGCTACACCAAGTTAGATACTGCTTCAGGTCTGCATACATATCTAATCACTTTATTACAGGAAAGATGTGGTGGCGCTGGAGAGGATGCAGAGAAGATTTTCAAATATATTGCCAGGATTGGGAAACTAGTTTTAAAGAAAGGTCAGATAGGTTGGTGTTATTTTCTTTCAAACAGATAGGACTGAGAGGAGACTTAATTTAGCCCTTCAAATTAGTGGGATCCCTGCCTGGGGTCCACGGACCCTTTGGTTAATGTTAGGAGTCCATGGCATAAAAAAGGCTGGAAACTCCTGGTTTAGGCAGTGAAAACAGGAAGGACCTACTTCCTTTAGTAGAGTGATGAAAAGCCAGGAGCGTGGACTTATAGTAATCCTTCACTGATGAGGTAGAACATAATTAGAATGGAGAGAAACATTTCAAGATCACCTATCTGATAGAAAGGGTCTGAAACTTGATGCTGAGAAGGTGGTGGTAATAGAAACACTTATCACATTTATCTAGTAATAAATGAGTCATGACCTGGCATTAATCTTTGTAGCTGGCACAAACAGTTGGACCAAGTGGTGAATTCTCAATGATTCTATGTACCTGGTATGTATAAAAACCAGCAGATGCCTACACAATTACTCACTCCTTGTGTTTATCTCCTTTTTGTCCAAGTCTAGCAAAACAACTGGGGACTGAGATAGATGACAATGATGAGAAGTAGGAGGACTCCTTTGATGACTGTTGAAGACAACATGCTGAAAGACCATGCAGTTGTCATTAGAGCAACATTCTACCACATTTTACTCCGTACAATCCCTTCAACAGCAGCAGCTGCCACTGGCCTTAGCGACGCCATATCAGAGGGGTGGACAATCTGAATGGGGGTGTAGCACCACAATAATATCACGGGAGCCTGTGAAGTCAATGAGGATATTCCATATTATTCATGGAAACAAATTTGTGGGGCCCAGGACTGATACAACTAACCTGAAAAAAAATCAAAATGCAGGGTCTTAAGATGTACATTAATTGACAGATCTGACAATGGAATCCAAAGCTCCTATTGTTTGTAATGTCATTATCTTTACATTGGTAATGAATTACATATCTGGTGGGGTCACTGCAATCTTACAAAGCTTCCTACCTTAGGAGTGGTCTGGAACTGATTATGAAAGTGAAGATTGGTGCTTTAGTAACTGTACAACACAAGCAGACAACATGTTTTGAACCAGCTGTCACTGGATTTGAATCTCCTTCTGTTCCAGTAATTTTCTGTGCTTTTCTCCCCATTTCAGTCAGTCTTGTCTTGTTTACAATGCACAATTAAAACATTGATATTTAACTGCACTTGTACACTTACAAGAACATATTGATTCTTACCCTTTGACAAAAGTGTCTGAAGTTCCTCCTACTTTCATTGGTGCAAGGTTCTTGGCTTCCTTAATCCACACCTGCAGCTCTCCACCCTCTTCTGACCTTGTACCTTTCTTTCCTGTCATAAAAACACAATGAAAAGCAGGTTGATCATAGACATGCAATGGAACTACAAGGTGGAATCAAACCAATGATTCACACAGGAGGACCTGAGGAGAAATAATGGTGCTACATCAATTTGACTTGTTCTGAATCTCTGCCACTAAACTACCAGCAAAATAATAAGCATAGTCCTACATGTCCCAAACTACCACAAGAATCAGCATACTGTACTTAAAAATCATATCTTTTCCTCCTGAGTTAAATGCAACTAATTTCAATCATGAATAAAATCTCCACAATTATATTGAAGATTTGTTCTTAACTTAAACTCATTTGTCCATGAATTAATTTATACACATATACCTTGAAATTTGACAAAAAAAACCCTGGTGAATAGGCTAGATCAGTCCCATCCCCCCACCTCCCAGTATATTGGGAATGACCATCAAACAGCACATGGTACATTTGTTTGTGTGACTTGCACGGATTTCATTAGTACGAGAGCCATTCGCTGAGGGCTTCACAAAGTAAAGCTGTTTTATAAACAAGAGAAAATCTGCAGATGTTGGAAATCCGAGCAACACACACAAAAAGCTGGAGGAACTCAACAGGCCAGGCAGCATCTATTGAAAAGAGTACAGTTGACATTTCAGATCGAAACCCTTTAGCAGGACTAGAGAAAAAATTTAGGAGTAGATTTAAAAGGTGGGAGGAAGGGAGAGAGAAACACCAGGTGATAGGTGAAGCCTGGAGGGGGAGGGATGAAGTAAAGAGCTGGGAAGTTGATTGTGAAAGAGACAGAAGGCCATGGGAAGAAAGAAAAAGGGGGAGGAGCACCAGAGGGAGGCGATGGGCAGGTAAGGAGATAAGGTGAGAGAGGGAAAAGGAGACGGGAAATGGTGGGGGGGGGGTGGATGGGGGGCATTACCAGAAGTTTGAGAAATCAATGTTCATACCATCTGGTTGGAGGCTACCCAACTGGAATATAAGGTGGTGTTCCTCTGACCTAAGTGTGGCCTCATCATAACAGTGGACGAGGCCATGGATTGACATACTGGAATGGGAATGGGAAGTAAATTAAAATGGGTGATTTTACAGTGACTTATAAGAGACCACCCTATGTTTGTGACAATGAAATCTGGCCCATGGATTTTCTTATAAGTGGGTTAACCAGGTACCAGCTGCCCTGGCCCTAATGCCCTCTCCAGGATGCAGAGGGAAGCTCAGTGCAACCCCCACTTAGCCTCTGGCAAAGGACCACAATCGCAGGTTCTGCCACTATTGAATAGAGGCAGGACTCTGCAGCAATCTGTCAAGCACTTTGATGATGTATTGTTTAAAGAGGAAACACAGTGGCACCGATGCATTATAACAGAATGCGTTGATTCAATGGCACAATGATCATAAAGATGTATACTGATTATATACACAAAGTACACTGCAGATGCTGGGGTCAAAGCAACACACACAACACGCTGGAGGAACTCAGCAGGTCGGGCAGCATCTGTGGAAACGAACAGTCAACGTTTCAGGCCGAGACCCTTCGTCAGGACACATGAAATCCCGACAAAGGGTCTCAGCCTGAAACGTTGACTGCTCGTTTCCATGGATACTGCCCAAACTGCTGAGTTCCTCCAGTGTGTTGTACGTGTTGCCTGTACTGATTGTATTTCCTGTATATTTTTAATGAATAAAATAACTTCATGAGAACAAAACCCTCATTCCAGTGCTGACTGCACATTCTGAGATTGAGGAGCATGTGCTGAAAGATACAGCAAACCAGTGCAGCTGTGGAAAGACTTTTGGAGAGGGTTCTGGGCAGTGGGGTGCAGGACCCTGTGTGACAGCCTCTAAACACTTCAAGACTACATTGTCCATGGAGTAAGTGAGAGTACTGGGTGACACATTGTAAGAGAATATAGATGGTAGAATGTATTGAACAGATTAAAGAAATATCCTTCCTGATTGTATTCACCACATCCATTTCAAATAAAAGTGTGTTTTTAGTTAAAAAAAGTCAAATAAAAATCCACATCCTATTGCTACTCCCTCCACTGCTAGGTGCCAGTTTGACTCTTCTATCCCACCCCAATGCACCACAGAATCCTCATGGTCCTAATGTCTCCAGTGCCCCTCTCCCCACCCAACTGAAGCTCTGATATTCCTTAGCACAGCCAGGGGAGAAAAGAATTTAAAACATGACACCATGGGCTGTGGTGGGCATATGCTAAGTATGCAGAATTACAGCCTGTGGCCTCCTGGGTATTTTGTGATTTCTCCATAATATATTGCAGTTCAGGGGAGGAAATACTTAGCCTGATGAACCAAGTAGAGATACAAATTCACAGACAGACACACACACACACTCACACTCACACTCACACTCACACTCACACTCACACTCTGACTTACCTTTGCTCTTGCTTGCAAGAGCTGTTTTGGTATTTGGGATGTATTTGATTGAAATTACCAGCTCCCCTTTGTAAGGAGGGATAGACCCAGACTCTTCATTTGCCTGCAGTATCAGAACAGATTTGAAATGAGTAACTTTACTTCCTAACAATTGCTTTGCATTAGGTTTTAGGTTATAGAAAATTCTGGAAAGTTGTGACACTTAGGTGAGAACTAATTACAACAACTGGAACACTTTGTAGCTTATACTAACTGTAAGCATAAACAAGTAGTTAAAATGCATTAAATTGGTATAAACTGAGATTTAATTGAAATATAAACAAAAAGTAAAAATTATTAATAATCAGAATCAAAGGCTAATAAATGATTTCTGACCACTCCAAAACCACATGTCTTTTAGCTTGGTATTGCTGTACTTTTATAATTTTTTATAATTTATAATTTTATAGTTTGTAATGAAAATCTTTTACACAAGAAAGTAATTTCACAAACCCTCATAGCCTTTGGTGTGTTAAGGAGATGACCAAGTGGTACAAGTAAGTTACATGATGGGAATTATTAGAAAGAGAACTGCAGAATTCAAAAACTAAATCAGAAAACAGAAAATGTTGTAAATACTCAGCAGGTCAGACCGAATCTGTGGAAACAGAAGCAGAGACAATGCTGTAGGTTGGAGATTCATGGCAGGAACCCATTCAGATTAAAATAACTAGTACTGGAAATAATAATAAGGAGATGGTGGTGGACTTTAGGAGATCTAGGCCTCATATGGAGCCAGTGATCATTAATGGAGAATGTGTGGAGCAGGTTAAGACCTACAAGTATCTGGGAGTACAGTTAGACGAGAAGCTAGACTGGACTGCCAACACAGATGCCTTGTGCAGGAAGGCACAGAGTCGACTGTACTTCCTTAGAAGGTTGGCGTCATTCAATGTCTGTTGTGAGGTGCTGAAGATGTTCTATAGGTCAGTTGTGGAGAGCGCCCTCTTCTTTGTGGTGGCGTGTTGGGGAGGAAGCATTAAGAAGAGGGACGCCTCACGTCTTAATAAGCTGGTAAGGAAGGCGGGCTCTGTCGTGGGCAAAGTACTGGAGAGTTTAACATCGGTAGCTGAGCAAAGGGCGCTGAGATCCTCTACATAGCACCATCCAGAGACAGAGAAGCAGTTTCAGCGACAGGTTACTATCGATGCAATGCTCCTCAGACAGGATGAAGAGGTCAATACTCCCCAATGCCATTAGGCTTTACAATTCAACTGCCAGGACTTAAGAACTTTTTAAAAGCTATTATTAATGCTTTTTGAGATAGTGATTTAGATGCATATCATATTTTTTTACTGAGTTAAGTATTGTATGTAATTAGTTTTGATACAAGTGTATGGGACATTGGAAAAAAAAGTTGAATTTCCCCATGGGGATGAATAAAGTATCTATCTATCTATCTATCTATCTGCACATTAGAGATTTATTAAGGTGATGCACAAGGCATTTTTTTCCAAGAGCAAAGGAAATTTTCCTCTAGTCATTTTATGAAAAAGTGTATTTGAAAAGCAAAAAAATGGTAAGTGCTGTAAATATGAAATATAAACAGAAAATGCTGGGGACTCTCAACAGGTCAGGTCCTTTTAATATTTTTCCTCTCACCTAAAATCTATGAGGTCTAGTTTGGCCTCTCCTACACCGGGAAAAAAATGTGACCATCCACCTTATTTATACCCCTCAATATTTAATACATACCTACAAGGTCACCCCTCAGCCTCCCACGCTTCAGGGAAAACAAAGAGCAGCCTGTCCAACCTCGACCTGCAGTGCCTATAAAAAGTATCCAACCACTCCCCCCACCACCACCCCCCCCCCCCCCCCCCCCCCCGTCCATGGAGGTTTTCATGTTTTATTGTTTTACAACATTGAATCACTGTGGATTTAATTTGGATTTTTTTGACACTGATCATCAGAAAAAGACTTTCATGTCAAAGTGAAAATAGTGTCTACAAAGTGATCTAAATTAATTACAAATATAAAACACAAAATAATTGATTGCACAAGCATTCACCCCCTTCAAGTCAGTATTTAGTAGATACACTTTGGCAGCAATTACAACTTGAGTCTGGATAGGTCTCTATCAGATTTGCACATCTGGACACTGCAATTTTTCCTCATTCTTCTTTACAAAACTGTTCAAGCTCTGTTAGATTATATGGACAATGAACAGCCCATTTCAAGTCCAGCCACAATTCTTAATTGGTTTGAAGTCTGGACTCTGACTTAGCCACTTCAGGAAATTAACTTTGTTGTTGTTAAGCCATTCCTGTGTAACTTTGGCTTTATGCCTGGGGTCATTGTCTTGTTGGAAAGCACCAGTTGTGTGCACAGACTCTCCTATCTCAGCCACTGAAGCTTGTAACCCCTCCAGAGTTGTCATAGGTCTCTTGGTGGCCTCCGTCACTAGTCCCCTTCTTGCACGGTCACTCAGTTTTTGAGGACGGCCTGTTCTATGCAGATCTACAGCTGTGCCATATTCTTTCCATTTCTTGATGATTGACTCTACTGTACTCCAAAGGATATTCAGTGACTTGGAAATTTTCTTGTATTCATCTCCTGACTTGTGCTTTTCAATAAGCTTCTGGTGGAGTTGCTTTGTGCTCTTTTGTCTTCATGGTGTAGTTTTTGCCAGGATACTGACTCACCAGCAGTTGGACCTTCCCAAAACAAGTCTATTTTCACTACAATCAAATGGAACACCTTGTCTGCACATCGGTGATCTCCATTTAACTAATTATGTCACTTCTAAAACTAACTGGCTGCACCAGTGATAATTTGGTGTGTCATATTAAAGGGGGAGGTGAATACTTAAACAATCAAATATTTTGAGTTTTATATTTTCAATTAACTAGATCACTTTGCAGAGATCTGTTTCACTTTGACATGAAAGAGTCTTTTGCTGTTAATCAGTGTCAAAAAGACCCAAATTAAATCCACTGTGATTCAATGTTGTAAAACATGAAACCTTCCAAGGGGGAGGGGGTGAATTCTTTTTATAGTCACTGTATAAATAAATCCCTCCTGTCCTACTAGCATCTTGGTGAATCTTTTCTGCACCCGTTTCAGCTTATTGGCATCCTTCCTAAACCCCGGCGGGCATAACCATGTACAATGCTGTAAATGCGGTCTCACCAATGACTTGTACAGTGGCAACACGGCACCCCAAATCCTAAACTCAATGTTGTGACGAATGAAGACAAGCAGGCCAAACGCCATACACCACCTTGTTGCCACTTTCAGGGAACTATGTACCAGTACTATACAGTCTATTATATGGCCAAGATCCTACCATTTACTGTCCAAGTCCACCCTGATTTAATTTACCAAAATGTAACATCTCACACTTATTGGAGTTAAATTCCATCTGCTGTTCCTGGCCCACTTCCCTGATTCATCTAGATCCTGTTGTATTCTTCACTGTCCACTACACCATTAAAGTTTGGTATCATCCACAAACTTACTACGTTAACAACATTCTCATCTAAATTGTTACAATAAATGACAAAGCACAGTGGACGTGGTACCAATCCTTGTGGCACACCAGTGGTCACAGGCTTCCAATCTGAAATAACAGCCCTCCAGTACCACCCGCTGTCTCCTTCCATCAAGCCACTATTGTATCCAATTAGCTAGCTAGCCTGGATGCCATTTGGTTTAACCTTTCGAACTAGCCTATTATGCAGGTCCTTGCTGGAATATGTTATAACCCATGTTTTAAGTGGGGAGTAGAGGACAAAATGCTGCAGAAAAGTAGAACACCTTAGTGTCACACAACTGAATGTCTCAATGTAGATTTGATTGTAAAACAGAAAAATTGTATTAAAATTAACCAAGAGTTAGTGTTAAATATAGAGGATTAAGTTGAAATCTAGACGTCACATTGTAGAGCTAATTGAAAGAAAACAGAGATCTCACTATCACTCATATTTCTGAAAGCAAACTTTTTCCCTGATGATTAGAGCACTTTTGTTTATTCAACTCATTAACTTGTCACATCCTGACAGTTCCTTTGAATGGCATGCAGAAAGAGGGTTCACTCAGTTAGCTAACGGATCTGTAAAGAACATAAATATAAATTCAAACTTGTCTTTTTGAGGTGAAATGATAAAATGCAGAACCCCTGTGCTATCTTCTTACATACAGTACATCATTTTCCCTGAATGCTTTCATCCTCCTGCGAGTTCTGGAGATGTGAAAGGTCTGGGCAGATTCAATGCATAGTATCAGTTATCACATTTAATCTATTTATACCAACATGCTGAAATGTTAAAATAGATCTCATTCTTCAGCAACCATTCTGCTCCAACATTTAATAAAAGAATTTGGACGTTTTCCCTTTGACTGACAGAGACTCCCTGAGAATACCAGACAGTCCGTCTGCTGCCCTTGTGCTGTTTAAACAAGGTGTTGGAGGGTGAACGTGTGGTGCCCTGTCCTTACCTTGCCATGAAGGGGAAGGCACTCTTCCGAATCACTGTTGAGTTTCCAAGTATCGAGCAACAGGTCCACCTCTCCCAGGAATATATTGCGTCCGAAGCGATCATAGTGCCACACAGAAAGCTGCAACGTCCTCATAATTAACTGTGAGTCACTGATGTCATACTAATTAATGGTGAAAGGAAAGAAAATCAGATGAAACACTGCAACATCCATAAGAATGACTTTGCTAAAGGAAACACATTGTCTCAACCCTGTCTAATCAAAACACCTCTGAGATATAGACAGGAAAGGCTCTATGGAGGACAGCTCTTTCTACATTTTCCTTTTCAGTAATCTAAAAATAAACCCCAATGCATGAGAAACAATTATGTTTCCTATGTTGCCAACCAACAATTTACTGAATGTTTCTGAAGAACTAGTTACAGATTTATAGTAAACAATCTCCCTTTAATCCAATTCTACCCAGTTTCAGTAGACTGGGCTGTTTCCATATCATTTACAACCAAATCACAAATTTACTGAAAAATAATTCCATTTCTTGATCAGTTCTAATGGTTGGTGGACTGAGGTAGATCAGACCCCGCATTAGTTCATCTTCATCATGTAGCTCCCCGACCTGCACCTGAATCTGAACCAGAATCCTGTAAAATGTGTGAATTACAATAGACGGGAGCTTTGTAGACCATGACTTTCTCTTTCCCTCCATAAATAACCCAAATATTATTGAAACATACAAGATCCTGAGGGGTTTTAACAGGTTGAATGTAGAGAGAATATTTCCTCCTGGGCAAATTTGCAACTAGAGGTCACAGTTGCCTATTTTACAAGGTAATGAAATGAAATCTTCCTCTCAGAACGTCGTTAGTCTTTAAAACTAAGTCCTCAAAGTCCCATAAACTCCTTGAAACTCAAAGAGACAATTTTCATTTGTCTTTCTAGAAATTAGTAATTTTTGAACAGGTTTTTCTAAAATTATGCATTTATTTCAAACTGTCACTGTTATACTTTTATTAATATTACAATTAATACAGATAAATAAGCAACAGGACTCATCCTTTTCCTTAAAAATGTCCATTATTACTGTTACTAATTCATTAATCAATGATAATCTCTGCTCAAAATTACCATGGTACTGGAGGGAATATTTTTAAAAGATTATCACCAATTTGGGCACACACTCCCAAAATAAATTGCCACCCCTGAGCTAGGTACTGGTGCAAGGTACCATGGGAGTGCAGAGTTCAGTAGCCATAACCTTACTGAAAAGCAGAGCAGGTTTAGAAACATAGAAAACCTACAGCACAATACAGGCCCTTCGGCCCACAAAGTTGTGCCGAACATGTCCCTATCTTAGAAATTACTAGGGTTACCCATAGCTCTCTATTTTTCTAAACTCCATGTACCTATCCAACAGTCTCTTAAAAGACCCTATCATATCCGCCTCCACCACTGTTGACTGCAGCCCATTCCACGCACTCACCACTCTCTGTGTAAAAAACTTACCCCTGACATCTCCTCTGTACCTACTCCCTAGCACCTTAAACCTGTGCCCTCTCATTTCAGCCCTGGGAAAAAGCCTCTGACTATCCACACAATCAATGCCCCTCATCATCTTATACACCTCTATCAGGTCACCTCTCATCCTCCTTCGTTCCAAAGAGAAAAGGCCAAATTCACTCAACCTGTCATCATAAGGCATTCTCCCCAATCTAGGCAACATCCTTGTAAATCTCCTCCGCACCCTTTCTATGGCTTCCACATCCTTCCTGTAGTGAGGCAACCAGAACTGAGCACAGTACTCCAAGTGGGGCCTGACCAGGTTCCTATATAGCTGCAACATTACCTCTCAGCTCCTAAATTCAATTCCACGATTGATGAAGGCCAATGCACCGTATGTGTTCTTAACCACAGAGTCAACCTGCGCAGCTGCTTTGAGTGTCCTATGGACTCGGACCCCAAGATCCTCCACACTGCCAAGAGTCTTACCATTAACACTATACTCTGTCATCATATTTAACCTACCAAAATGAAGCACTTCACACTTATCTGGGTTGAACTCCATCTGCCACTTCTCAGCCCAGTTTTGCATTCTCTCAATGTCCCGCTGTAACTTCCATCAGCCCTCCACACTATCCACAACACCTCCAACCTTTGTGTCATCAGCAAATTTACTAACCCATCACTCCACTTCTTCATCCAGGTCATTTATAAAAATCACGAAGAGTTAGGGTCACAGAACAGATCCCTGAGGCTCTCCACTGGTGACCAACCTCCATGCAGAATATGACCCATCTACAACCACTCTTTGCCTTCTGTGGGCAAGCCAGTTCTGGATCCACAAAGCAGAGTCCCCATGGATCCCATGCTTCCTTACTTTCTCAATAAGCCATGCATGGGGTACCTTATCAAATGCCTTGCTGAAATCCATATACACTACATCTACTGCTCTTCCTTCATCAATGTATTTAGTCACATCTTCAAAGAATTCAATCAGGCTTGTAAGGCACGACCTTCCCTTGACAAAGCCATGCTGACTACTCCTAATCATATTATGCCTCTCCAAATGTTCATAAATCCTGTCTCTCAGGATCTTCTCCATCAACTTACCAACCACTGAGGTAAGACTTACTGGTCTATAATTTCCTGGGCTATCTCTACTCCCTTTCTTGAATAAGGGAACAACATCCGCAACCCTCCAATCCTCTGGAACCTCTCCCGTCCCCATTGATGATTCAAAGATCATCGCCAGAGGCTTAGCAACCTCCTCTCTTGCCTCCCACCGTAGCCTGGGGTACATCTCATCTGATCCTGGTGACTTATCCAACTTGATGCTTTCCAAAAGCTCCAGCACATCCTTTTTCTTAATATCTATATGCTCAAGCTTTTCAGTCTGCTGCAAGTCATCACTACAATCACCAAGATCCTTTTCCATAGTGAATACTGAAGCAAAGTATTCATTAAGTACCTCTGCTATTTCCTCCGGTTCCATACACACTTTCTCACTGTTGGGTATGAGTAGCCAGCTCTCTCCACTAATTCATGTATCTATAAACAACATCTTCCTTAAGTGCTGATTGCAAAGGCAAGCCCTGGGCCTTTCAAGCCTTACCCGTAAGATTTCATTGTAGACAGGGCTGGTTGTGTTACGTTTAATTGTAGTCTTGCGTTTACTTTGCCTTGATTTATCAGGTAACAGATAAGACTTCACATAGCTGCAGAGAGAAAAAGATTCTTTTCAAAAAATGTTTATGGTTTAATTATCTTATTTATGACAGAACAATTAATTGAAATGGACTGAAAGATTTGACTTCTAGGCTTCGTATTTGGAATGTCACCCAGATGATGAAATGTCACCCAAAAGACATTTCCCTTTCTCTTCTGCCTGATGGGAGCCCCATGTGGTTTATACTTATTTCAGTTCTGAGTGTCCAAACAGTTCAAACTGGCAGCAATAAATTAATTCAGCAGAGACTGGTGACAGGAGAGCCAGTATTTGAGTATGGAAGTGTCAAGTTTGTGCAGTAAGGATTTCCAAGGCTGTTGTGAAGTTTGTAACTGGGACAAAGGAGGAGGGTCATACTAATGCGCATTTGCAACAGGCAACTTGTCACTAAAACAGACGGCTTCGTACTTTGTCCAAAATCAGCGCATTATTTTTTTAGGTCAGATATCCAAAATTAAATTTTACCTGCAATCCATTTGAGAGACAAAAATCTCAAACCAGTAGTTAGCAGTTGGACTTTGATATATCCTCATTAGAGAATGGAGAACTCAGGAGACTGCCAGAGTGCACGTCCACCTCTGCTGTATTGCTCATTTCCCCAGTACGTGAAAGATATTCAGACTACAATTCCAGCATCCAGTGCTGCACTAACTTACAAGTAAACATTATGAACTGTCCCAAATAGTACATGCATAGATATCGAAAAAAATCCAACTGAATATCATAGCTCCAACCGACAAGGATATTATTATTCAGCGTTTGGCTTGAAATGACCCGCACGTTAAATGCAAAGAAGTTGTATTTGCTCTCTACTACAGAGTATTTTTAGGAAATTCAGGCACCCATATTCACACAAACACACTCACGGGTTTGATCTCTTCTTGTTCTCATCCCCATAAGCGAGGTTGCGACATTCCTTCACATGTATATTAAGTGCTTGTTTCTGTTGGTCATAGCGGAGGAAGAAGATGATCTCCCCAGTGACGGTAACATTGCCAAAGTCACCTGCTTCACTATAGATACTGACCATGCTGCCTAACGTACTCTGAAACAAGTGTGAAAGGAAATTAAACAAGAAAGCAACATCTCTCAGTTTACTAAATTTGTACATCGTGATTCAGTCTAATTTATACAGGTGTCCCCTGCTTTACGAATGTTCGCTTTACACCACTTTGCTTTTACAAAAAACCTACATTAGTAACCTGTTTTCGCATTACAAAGAGGATTTTCACTTCTATGAAAATTTTTCCCATATAAATTAATGGTTCTTCACTTGACGCCATTTCAGCTTAAGAAAGGTTTCATAGGAACGCTCTACTTTTGTAAAGGGGGATTTTGTAATCTTCTTTGTAATCTTCACACAGCTAAAATTACCTATACCGCTTTCTGACAGAAGTTGATAAAAAGCTATATTTATACACATTATACTTATTCATAGTCAGAATGAGGGACTAATCATGTCAACAGTTACACTTTGAATATAGATGTTTTATCAAGATGTTCCAGTCTTGAGCATTTATTGGTCTAGGCCAGGGGTGTCAAACTCATTTTAGGTCACGGGCCGGATTGAGCAAAATGCAGCTTCATGCGGGCCGGATCAGTCGGACGCGTGCGAACGCAGCTTTCGTTGCCTCCATTTTTTCAGCCTGCTCTCATGTGTCTCAGTCTCTGCTATAACTACAAAGTGTTTCACTTTACAAATTCTGTTTCTTATGAAGAAGACTGCTGAATAAACACTAAAAACCCTGAAAACCTGGTACCTGAATAAACTCAGCATTAGCCATATCATACGCCATAGGCGCTTCGATTACTGGGGCCAGCTTTAATAGTAATTAGATATTATCTTGCAGGCCAAAGATAATTCCACCGCGGGCTGGATTTGGCCCGCGGGCCTTGAGTTTGACATATATGGTCTAGGCTCATTATTCTGTAGCATTTTTAAAGGAATTCAGTCAGTGTACCTTACTGATTAAGATAAGCCATTTTTTGGCTGGGCAATAATTTCCCACTTTCAATATACTGCATCGCAGTGAAATGCTTGTCAATCATAAAGCACAAGTCATCCTCTGCAGTCTGGTTATTAATCTCCAGTCAAAAGAACAGAAAGAGTTGCAGTTAACTACCTGCAACAAGGTTCTTTCAAAGTGAAGTTACTAACTGAATGTAAAAAAGGTAACCTGTGTTCATTAAGTTTCCAAAAAAGAAAGGCTGGTTAATCTTTTTTCTAAGTAAAGTATTAATTCAGGAATGAAAATAGCCTGGAAAATATTATTTGATAATATTCCATAGATTGTCCCGAGAGGAGAAGGGATCTGTAACATTTCAAGAAAAAGAAGCAATTTTAGTTGCACAGCAGGATCTCATTACTGCAACGAGGCATAAAAATCTCCGCAGATATTCGAAAGTCTTGAATAACACGTGGACACACAAACTTCAGATCCCACGACAATTGTGCAACTAACTGAAACACAGATCGTTTGTAACTAATACCTACATTAAAAAATTCTCAACATATCTATTTGTGTTAAGATCGACTACATGGGAAATAGTTTATGATTCATGATTCAAAAGTGTGAAATGAATACAGAATTTGTGTAACCACATCAAGATACAGTTATGTTTTAGAGAGACACACAAAAACAGGCTAAATTTTATAACAAAATGGATAACTGTTAATCAAAATGTCCCAAGTTTGCTTGGGTAGAGGCTAATTACAAAGGGCATCTCTGGACAACATATTCATAGCAGAATTACATTCTGATAATCATCTTAAAAAATTATGATATTTCTCTTTTCTCCTAACAATCACTACATTTTTCCTCTGAGCAGATGAAGCATACAGACTATGTAGAATAAAGAGTTCAAACTCAATCTGTGCCAAGTTTATCTGGTGGCAGATTTGAGGGCAACAATGAAAAGACTACAATAGACTCATCTGTTCTTGCACTATTACCAGCAATACTTCTGTTCCTGTCAATTTACTCAGTGACCCCTGCTGGGGAGAGATCAAATGCAATGTGAGCGCAAGACCAGATTTGCCATTAGTCATCATAGTCGAATAATGGCCACATGATTGAGTTACTGGCGGATGGTGGTTGCTTTGGAAATATTCCACATCAATGAATCAGTGAGGCGCATGAAAACCAACAAATAGAACATCAACAAATTGGACTGACCTTGGGAGGAATGTGCATTAATTTTGCCAACGGTAGTGAAATCAAGGGTAACTTTAGACCAGAAGACCATAAGACATAGCAGCAGAATTAGGCCATTTGTCCCATTGAGTCTGCTCCGCCATTCAATCATGGCTGATCCTTTTCCTCTTTTCCTCAGCCTCATTCCCCGGCCTTATCCCCATAACCTTTAATGCCATGTCCAATCAAGAACTTATCAAGCTTTGCCTTAAATACACCCAACGACCTGGCCTCCACAGTTGCCTGTGGTAACAAATTCCACAAGTTCACCACCCTCTGGCTGAGGAAATTTCTCCACATCTCCCTTTTAAATGGACGCCCCTCTATCCTGAGGCAGTGCCCATGTCCTAGTCTCCCCCACCATGGGAAACATCCTTTCCACATCTACTCTGTCTAGGCCTTTCTACATTTGAAAGTTTTCAATGAGATCCCCCCTCATCCTTCTGAATTCCAGCAAGTACAGACCCAGAGCTATCAAACGTTCCTCGTAATGATAACACTTTCATTTCCAGAATCATCCTTGTGAACCACCTCTGGACCCTCTCCAATGCCAGCACATCTTTTCTAAGATGAGGAGCCCAAAACTGTTCACAACACTCAAGGTGAGGCCACACTATTACCTTATAAATCCTCAGCATCGCATCCCAGCTCTTGTATTCTAGACCCCTTGCAAAGTATGTTAACATTGCATTTGCCTTCCTCATCACCGACTCTACCTGCAGGTTAACCTTTAGGGTGATCTGCACAAGGACGCTCAAGTCCCTTTCCAGCTCAGATTCCTGGATTTCCTCCCTGTTTAGAAAATAGTCCACACATTTATTTCTGCTACCAAAGTACATGACCATGCATTTTCTAACATTGTATTTCATTTGCCACTTTCTTGCCCATTCTGTCTAAGTCCTTCTGCAACCTACCTATTTCCTCAACACTACCCGACCCTCCACCAATCTTCGTATCATCTGCAAACTTGGCAACAAAGCCACCTATTCCATCATCTATATCTTTGATATACAGCATAAAAAGAAGCCGTCCCAACACTGACTTCTGTGGAACACCACTAGTCACTGGCAGCCAACCAGAAAAGGATCCTTTTATTCCCACTCGCTGCCTCCTACCAGTCAGCCAATGCTCTAACCATCGTATACCATGGACTCTTAACTTGGTAAGCAGCCTCATGTGTGGCACTATGTCAAAGGCCTTCTGAAAGTTCAAATATTCAACATCCACTGCATTCCCTTTATCTATCCTACTTGTAATCTCCTCAAAGAATTGTAACAGGTTCATCAGGCAAGATTTTCCCTTAAGAAAACCATGCTGATTTTGTCCCATCTTGTCCTGCATCACCAAGTACTCCATAACCTTATCCTTAACAATCGACCCTAACCCCAACCACTGAGGTCAGGCTAACTGGTCTATAATTTCCTCTCTGCTGCCTTCCTCCTTTCTTAAAGAGTAAAGTGGCATTTGCCATTTTCAAATCTTCTGGCACAATGCCAGAGTCCAATGATTTTTGAAAGATCATTTCTAATGCCACCACAATCTCTATTGCTACCTCTTTTAGAACCCTAGGGTTCACTTGAGTCTTTCAGCTTTTTGAGCAGTTTCTCCCTTGTAATAGTAACTGTACTTACTTCTCTTCTCCCACACCCTTCAACACCTGGCACACTGCTAGTGTCTTTAACAGTGAAGACTGATGCAAAATACTCATTTAGTTCACCTGTCATTTCCTTGTCCCCTGTTATTATTTCTCCTGCCTCATTTTCTAGCAGTCCTATATCCACTCTCATCTCTCTTTTTTCTTACATACTTGAAAAAGATATTACTATCCACTTTGATATTGTTTGCTAGCTTGCTTTCATATTTCATCTTTTCCCTCCTAATGACTCTTCCAGTTGCTCTTTGTAAGTTTTTTAAAACTTCACAATCCTCTATCTTCCCACTAATTTTTGCTTTGTTTTATGCCCTCTCTTTGGCTTTTATACTAGTTTTGACTTCCCTTGTCAGCCACGGTTGTACTATTTTGTTAGTGCTATTTACTCTACTTGATTTTCCAGTGCTACTTAAGTCACAAAATCAGCTAGAGTTGAGAAAAAAAGCAAAGCTAGAGCACTGCTTAAGGGAGAAATAGAATTAAAAAACTCAGATGCTGGATTGGGGTAATAATGATGACTGCATATTTCTCCAAACTCCTTGATCACAGGATGTACCCAGCTTGAATTTAAAAGAATGCAATATACTTTATACTATATAATGCTTTATACTAATGAGCCCTAATCAGTATAATATATCTTGTTGCATATCACCTTGGTAATTTAAACTTAAATAGGACAATGAACTTGATATTCACCACATTCATAAAAAAAAGAAAATTTTTTGACCTTATTTCTTTCTAATGCACATGCTTGAAGAATTATACAGTACGTGGAGGTTTAAATCACAATAGTTTGCTGGGAAACGTACCACAGAACTTCCACTCTTGAGGCTTTGGCGAGGATTTGTCAAACGGTGCATTGACACCAACTTATCAATATCCTCCTCTTCCTCATCCTGTCAAAAAATAAAGGTTACAAACAAGTATAAAGCTCTGGAAATAATAGAACAATAAAGGACTGTGGTCAAGTTGCCACTGCAAACTGCCTAACTAATTGTTTAAGCACTGACTGGCTTAAAATTGTATCTACAGTCGGCCCTCCTTATCTGCGAGGGATTGGTTCCGAAACCCCTCATGGATACCAAAAAACGCAGATGCTCAAGTCCCTTATTCAACCTGTCTTGGTGCGGCGGACATTAGGACCCGGTGGTAGTGTTCTGAACCTGCAGTGTTTCTGTTCAGGAAAATAATCACAATTACTATTGAAAATAAAGCGGAAATAATAAAGTGATCGGAAAGAGGTGAAATGCCATTGATCATTGTAAAGGCATTAGGCTACAGTCGGTCGACGATCAGAACAATTTTAAAGGATAAAGTGAGAAAGGCCCTGCCCTGATGAAAGCTATAATTACTAAGAAACGTAGTGGTTTAATTATTGGGTTTTGGGGTTTTGGGTTTTTGATCCTCCATATCAACCCGGCGTGGATTTCCCGAGCCCAGCGCTGAAACATATGTTCTTAAGTGTTTTATATGCATAGAAAGGTAAAATATATACTATATACTAAGACTAACTGACGCTAAATAATACCAGATGTACCTGTTCCAACTTACTTAGTAAGAGAACTTCCGTTTTTTTTCGATCCTGATCCACGATAACCTACACACATCCTCCCGGATACTTTAAATCATCTCTAGTTTACTTATAGTACCTAATACAATGTAAATGCTATGTAAAATGGTTGTTATACTGCATTGTTTAGGGAATAATGACAAGAAAAAAAAAAGGTCTGTACATGCTTGAACAACAAGCGCTGGAAGAGCACTTCCAGGTTTTCTCGATTCGCGGGTGTGGAACTCGCGGATAAGGAGGGCCGACTGTGTATATAAAAAAAACCTCTAACTTTCCATCACACCTATTGACATCTAATACTACTACACAAGTTGTTCTAAAACTAACCAGTCAGATTTGCCTTTTTTCTTGAACACAGTCAAATGTGAAGAAAAGCACAATTTTCAGACCCAAGTTTTCTTGGCACAGGGACAAGAACTGACCATTCATTTTTGGCTTAGTATTTCTAATAGTGCAAATCAGTACCTCAATCAAATCGGATACTATGGAAGACAAATTTATGGAGTAGATTATGTCAAGAAATGTTACAGAACCTACCCTGGCTATTTTAGATGTGGTTATTTTTAATGCGGTAAGATTAAAGAAAATGTCGTGGACAAAGAGCCTCTGTTGAGTAATGTTCAGAATAGCAGAATTATCAATACTGTTTGAGGGCAAACATCTGGGATCTGTGACCAATGTCCTCAACTTAAATAATGGCAATTGCAACGACGTGAAGATAGGGCTGTCTGGAGTGGACTAGGTAAACAGGCTGAGGAATAGGTCAGTGGATAAGCAAAGACATTTATTTAAACAGCTAGTTCATAACTTTCAGCAGAAAGAAGGATCCCAGGAGAAATATGTACCATCTACGGTTTATAGAGGTGTCCTAGAAAGTAATGAATTAAAGACTAGTTCAGATCAATTGGCAAAGGCTAGTAGTACACCAAAGGACAGGAAATTTTACAAGGACCAGCAGAGTCAATATGAGAGAAAATTGTTAAGTAATATCAAATGTGAATACGCCCCTGTCCTTAGAACAGAAGATTCATTATCAGGAATACTCAGCTCACCCTTTCTGTTTGCACCACCTGGGACACAGCTGGGCCTGTGCTTTCAATCTACCTTTTTGTATACCCCTATATCCCGATTCCCCCAACGTATTGAAAGCTATCGATGCCTACTTTGACCAAATTCAATGACTAAACAAACACATCCTTCTGGGTTAGAGAGTTCCAAGGACATTCTATTCCCAGAGTGAAGGAACTTCTACTTGTCTCAAGCTGAAACAGTCTGCCCCTTATTCTGAGACTGTGACCCTTGGTTCCAGATTCCTCAGCAAGAAACATTCCCATTCTCTTATCATTTGAAGGGATACTTCACCTGTTATGTGCACTACTGTGAACAAATACATGTTTTTCTACATTATATTCTATCTGCCAACTCATTTACTGCAGCTTGTTCATATCGTCCTGAGGCCTTTTTCACATCCTCTTCCATACTCTCAATTCCACCTTGTTTTATCACCAACAAATTTCCAAAATGCCAGTATAGATTGGGATGCAAGTACCAATCCCTAAGCCATTATGTCCTTGGGATTTTTTTTGTTTACATCCATCTTGAGAACAAACAGGGTCTTAATTTAAAATTCATTAAAACGATGCCCCATCTCCAGGACTGCTGTTCTCAGTATCGCACTGCGAATAATGACCTTCGATTTTAATGCTCAAGTGTCTGCACTGAACCAATTGAAACTATAACATTCTACTTCAGAGTCAAGAATTTAATGGGGAAAGAACACGATCGATGAACTTATAGCTTCTTGTTTCCCAAGTTATTGCACTCTGAAATTTGGACGTTCAATGCAGTGTACATTCATTCATCTGACGCTGATACATATGGTGGAAGGCTCAAGTTTCGGCACAGATCCCAACAATCTTTCCCTTTCTTCCTCTCCCTCCTCTCCTTTGGAAGGTGGGGGTCAGGGGAGTAAGTTCTTTTATAAACTAACCTGTTCTACATTCAGACCTGGAACTGACCGACTGCGGTCTCCCATGGATTCCTCCTTGTCTGTAGCATTCGATACGCGAAGGTCCATCACCGATTTACTATAATCTAATGGGGATTTGAACAGAACAGTAGAATTACAAAAACCTTATAACACAACTTATACCTGATGATGCCCCTGCTTATCCAAGTGTGGATTATCTGTGGCTTTATGACCAAGGGATGTGTCAGACTTTCCCTGTAACTATCTTTGAGAAGAACACAACTAAGAATTCCCTGCAATTTACTGGCCTCCTCGCTGATCCACCCAAGAGCCTGTGGAACAATTTCAAAATGTTTCACTGGGAAACCATTGCTATTTCAGGGATAAGTTAATTACTTGACTATATATTTATTATTCCCATTTTATGAATTCGCTTCAGTCATGGGCTTCCCCATCTATTTAATGCCACCAGCCCACCACCCCTCCTATAACCTATTTTTCCTCCTTTAGGATGTTTCTCAGTTTCTATTTTGACCAAGGTTTTACCAGCTGCTCCAGTATCTCTTTATACAACTCGGTATTAAATTATGTTTAATAATTTAATAAACTGCAAAATGATTTGAGCTACTTTGTAATATTTAGATGCTGCTATTAGGGTTAAGTATATCTTGGCTTGAAAGCACCTCAAGAGGTACAGAAGTACAACAGCTCACCTGTGGATTTTAGAATTGGTTTTACACTCTTTTTAAACATGTCTTCTGAAGCATTTTCATCCACTGAAATTTTGCTGTCTATTTTTGTGCGAGTTTCCTATGAAGGAGAAAGGGTTAAACTATTTTAAAACATGTACAGATGAATTCTGTGTTTTGAAGTTCCAGTTTATTTTAAATGCCCTTATAAGGTATCATCTTGTGAAATAATACCACATCAAAAACTAATGTGTAAAAAAATGGAAATACTTCTTGACCCATTATGGTTAAAATAATAATAATTCTTCACTGTTCTCTCTGTTTGTCTGATACAACTGTGTGACTTGTTGATCCATTTTAGAGGGGAGTTATAAGTCCACCATATTTATGTTGACTTGGAATCACACGCTGGTCCCAAGAGCTAATAGTTCTTGATCTTTTTCATGCCTTGTGGAGTATTGGACAGTGTCTTCATGAGGGTGAGCTGTCAGCTAGATGCTCAACCCATCACAGATGGAAAGTGTGCAAGGAGCTGGCCAGATTTGAACCTGGGACCATTCGCCTCGAGGTTCAGTGGTGACGCCACTACACCACCGGCCAGCATTGGAGCTAATAGAGATGGGCATTAAATAATGGCAACACCCATATCCCTTCAGTAAATAATAAAAGAAAACAGAAGCCTTCTGCCATCTATAAACAATGTAAATTTGCGCAATCTAATACCCCAGGTGAATGGAAGAATATCCACTAGAGTTCATTATCACTACCTTCGAAAACTGGCATCTACTTGCTTTCCATGCATGTATGTATGATTGTTGCAATCTAGAGGAAGGTGGTCAACAGTTCACTGCTGGGCACAAAATGCACCCTGACCCAGGATTCCTCACCGAGTCAGGCAAGGGAACAGGGCCCTGGACTAATCTCTTAACACCCATTACATAAACCTCAGAGAATTCTGTACCAGCTACTAGGAATCCAAGGGGTAACCTCCTGTCAATTTCAAAGTAAGGGAACAGCAGAACCCTTGGATAAGAAAAAGACTTCCACATAATTTACCATCTTAAAAGTACTTTATTGTAGTTCTGTCATTTTTTTTCAAATGACCTATTTGTAGCTACACCTCTCAAGCCTTTTAGAAAAGCTTTCATGTAGAATTTAAATAGATTATACACAAAACATCCTTGCAAGTCCCAGTTGGTCAAAGAGGATTATCTAATTTGTCAGATGTGATTCCATAAAGATGTTGTGGTGGACTCCTATTGTATCCTTAACTGACCACTTAGTGGTTTCAAGAATACTGAGAGATGAGCAATAAATATAGATTTGGCAGATATACCCGTACACCAAGAAGTAAAATAGTGCAAGGAGAGTGTATTGCAGTACATTGTTTGAGTCAGATGGCAGGTTGTTTCTGTTTTTGGCTGGTGTCGTTGACGTGACTGGAAGAGTCATGCTGCCTGTGACAACAGGCCGGGAAGCAGGAAAACCATTCACATTACCGAGGCTGCTTTCAGTTAAGGAATTCCGCCTGAAAAATATAGAGACAGGAAATAAAGTATATTGAAAGTTCACTAATACCATGGCAGTAAATGCCCACCCACCCACAGGGTTGTTGGAATTCCAAAAATGATCTAAAACTTTTCTATAGTTTATATTGCTTTTTTTCTGAATGTATGATAAAGATGGATAAAATACTAAGAAAGGACATAAAAATACTTTTGGTGCAGTACTCAGGATCTACATTCTTAACCTGATGCAGTTATTGAATGATATTTTTCACTCACATTCATTTTAAAAGCAACGTAATCATGATGATAGGTTTATTTGTTCAAGGACTCTACAATACGTCCAAGGTTAGGTACCACAACACACTGAATCAAATTGGGGTCATTTTATAACTCATGACATAAATTAATGGAACAAATTCACACAAATGATACATTTTCATTCCAAAGTCCAATTTCAGACATCTGTTGTTTACAATATTTATTAAGTGGGTGGACTCCAGCAAACAGCACTCGCAGAGGTTTGCTTAATCAAACTCACCTCACTGGATAAACACTGTTTGTGGCAGGTGTTTTGTGTGACTTTGGTTCTATTTGCATTGTTATTGCTGGCAACTGGCAATTGTCGTTCTCACTTCAGAATAATGAAATACCTTTGAACAACATGTACTGTTTGCTTGGGTTAGTCACCAAGTGTGCATATGTCAGCCTTTGGTTGATTGAAGGAAATGGCATTTGGAGATCAAGACCTCAAACCTGCCATTAAAAACTCATGTTCTTGTGAACAGTAGGGATCTTTGTCCTCTTAAGCTCTGAGATCCAGACAGCCACAAATAGGCATCTTGAAGCATTGGAAAAATACAGCAATGAAGTGCCTGCAAAGTTCTTCAACTTTGCTTTAAGGATAAACTACCCAGTGTCAGTGACCTCTCTCAGGCCAACGTCCTCAGCAACCTCTCACTGGGATACATTGGGCTGGCCATGTCATTTGAATGCCTGATACTAGCCTCCTGAAAAGACATACTATTCTAAACTCTATTATGGGAGGTTACCAGGTTGAAAGAGAAATATGCTCAAGGATGTGTACAAAGCCTCCTCAAAGTGCAACATACTCACTGACTCCCTGGAAAAAGTGATTTCAGGAGGGTGTCGAGGGACCTCAAGGCCATGCATTGGGAGCGTAAGTGGAGATGGCAAGTGGAGATCATGGAGAGGCATACATCACCTCACAAAGGACCTACTCACCCTATCACATCTTACTCCTTTTGCAGAGGGGCCAGTAGTTCCCACATTTGTCTCATTAGCCATTTCAGAATCCACAAAATAGGAGCAGAAGCAAGTTGCCTTCAACCCCTAGAGACGGTTTAAGAACTGCCAGTCTGGTCAGTCCACAGAAAGGTGGAATTCATAAAGCCGGAATACAGCTAAACCGGGAAGACTTCAGGTTTACTTTTTAGTACTGATTAGCTGATCTCGGGTTGGTTGAAAGATTAGTATAATATGCATTGGGACCAAAGAAGAGAAGATTTTGTGAGAATTCCTGCTCTTTAATGTTATCCTTAAGTTTCTGAAGGTGAACAGAAGTGGAAAGGAACCAGATTACTAAAAGGGTGCCAAGAAATCTTCACTTAAAACACCAAAGGGTGCTGAGAAGAATAGAATTTAGAATTTAGAAAAGAATTTACTTCATTTTCACCAGCATCTTCAAGGCCTTGAATGTGCATTGAACTAGAAATTCCTTCATATGAAGCATATTTTGCAAATATAATCAAGCTAAACAGATTGACTCCCTTTTTTGTGCACTTGAGGTAGATCTCTCAATTTTTATGTCCTGTTGCTTCTTATTCTCAGCTCTTAAACCCCATTCCCTGCTTTAACCCCAAGCCCAATTCTTATTCCGACTCCCACACAACATCCTCCAAATAATGAGGTGATTATTCCAGCAACAAAACCAACATTTCTATAGTGATTTTGACATAGTACACAAAACCTGGGTCATTGTTGGTACTAGAGGGGTAGATTTTCCAGATTGTTGTTTACTAGGACTGTTAATACACCCTTATCCTTTCCATTCATTTTCTTGAAGGTGTGACACTGTAGTATAATTTTCCCCAGTGAGCCACGTGAGTTTAAGGGAAACAAAATTCAATCCGTTGAAAGAGAGCATGGGTACCAGAATCCCGGTGTAATTATAGGGAGCAGGAAACAGAACCAAGTGCCATGCCTTCAGGACTTCTAAACGACTGGGACTGTGGATTAGTAGAGCTTTACTGCATAATATCTCAGATACGTTGCCAAGGAAAATGTAACGCAAGCCATATGAAGAGCTGGTATTACAGAATATCTAATGCTTAGTCAGAAAGTCATGCTACAAGAAAATAACATGTCCTAATACACATTCAATGAATTTGATGGAATTTCAGATTCTCCATGGTTGCCCACCTGGAATTTTTGGGTGTGTTGTGTCTAGAGGCAGAGTGTATACTGCTCTTGTTGCTGCTGACACTCAGGTGTCCAGTGGACTCTGTGTCGCTTAGCTGATCATCAGCCTCTTGGGTTTCTGACTGATTGCTAACAAAGCAGAAAAACAGATAAAATAAAATGGTAAGTTGGTTTATTATTGCCACATATACAGTGAAGCACACCGTCACTACCAATCAATTCATTACTATGACACGTTGAGGTGGTAAAAGGTAAAATAATAACAGAATGCAGAATGAAGTGCCACTGTACAGAGGAGTGTAGTGCAGGTAGACACTATCGTGCAAGGTAGATTATGAATTAAGAGTTCATTTTATTGCAGTAGGGAACCATTCAATCATCTTATAACAGCATGATAGAAGGTAAAGGATGCTTTACATCCAGAGCATTGAGTGTGGAACGAGCTGCCAGCGGTGCATGCGAGCTCAATTTCAACGTTTAAAGAAGTTTGGAATGGTACATATATTGTAGGGATATGGAGGACTATGGTCCTGGTGCAGGTCGACAGGAGTAGGTAGTTTAAATGGTTTTGGCATGAACTAGGTGGGCCAGAGGGACTGTTTCTGTGCTGTACTCTATTGCTTTATTCTCCCAACGCAGCTTCCTCTACATTGGCGCAACCAGACATAGATTGGGGAACCGCTTTGTCGAGCACCTTCGCTCCCTCTGCAACAAACAGGATTTCCAGATGACCAACAGTTTTAATTCCAATCACCATTCCCATTCCAACATGTCGGTGCATGGCCTCCTCTACTGCCAAGATGAGGTCACCCTCAAATTGGAGGAGGAACACCTCATATTCCATCTCTAGGTAGCCTCCAACCTGATAGCATGAACATTGATTTCTCGGACCTGGTATTTTATCCCGCTCCCCCTTCCCTTTTCTTCCAGTTCCCCCTCTGGCTCCCCTCTAACCTCTTCTCTTCTCCACACTTGCCCATCACCATCCGTCGTCAGCACCATTCATATAAGACAGGAAAATGTGCACTATTCGCCTTCTTGAATGCAATGGCCAGCATTGTTGTTTTGCTAATATTTAGAAAAAGGTTGTTGTCATGACATCGTGTCACTAGGCTCAATCAGGTATGAGGATTGGTTACTTTTACTGTTTTGTCAGTAAACCACCATTGGACATATTACCTATTTCATTCTTCAGACGTGTTGCATAGTCAAAAGAGGATTTTGTAGATCGAAACCAACTCTGTGGGTAACTTTTTGAATTGTTCTTAGTTTTTAATAACCAGATTAATTCTATTATTTGGATCCTTTCTTTTGTTTAAATACAACTGCAAAGGAAAAAATTTCAAGGGCTCACTTGATTTTGGTTAACATTATCACTGCATTGTATGTCCTTGCCTTGCAGTTGTGAATGGTCAAGTTTGAAAAGAAATCACTCAGATTATGACACTGAATGGTTAAATTCAAGCTTTTAGACTCAGATCATGGATCAGATGATGGAGAAATTTGACATTGTGGATATTAAGCTCACAATGAAGCCTGCCCAAGTTTGACACCAAATGAGTGAATGATGTTTTTCATCTGATTACTCAAAGCAATAAAGCACAGGGACTTTTACATCATCAGCACATTTTTCTATGGTCTGATGATCAAATTACAAAATCAAGATTTTGCTATGCCTTTTGAAAAGGAAATTAGCATATTCCTTTTGCCAGATACTTTGTGACTATTTTAAAATTTCCATAGGAGTTCCTCTGAAGTTGCAGAATAACATGCATCAGAACTCTTGAACAAATTTCAGCCTTATTTTCTCCTCCTCTTCCCATTGTTTGCTGTGGTCTAGTCCTACTTATCCTCTGATCATCTTAGTCCTCCTCCCTGCCCTCTCTGATTTTGTAAACCTTCTACTTTACCATGTTTTACAAAAATTTGTAAATTTTGAGATAAAGAATTCTTTTCACTTCATCAAATTCTTACCCTTCCTGAAGCTGAGGACTGTCAGGGATTTGAATAGCGCTCCCCATTTTTCCTAACTTTTGTTTTCTTGGAAAAGATGCATGCTTTTAATTTTTTCCCCTGCTTACTTCCAAACCCAAATAGAAATATCAGGGTAGAAATTCTTATTATAGACACCAAATGTGCAACATAATAAAACAGAGGCATTAACAACAATGATAAAATATGGGCCTGAGGAATCAAATTCAGAAATAGATTGAATGTGTATAATATTCTTTTTCCAAACAAAAAACAAAGTTAATGGTGTAGGTGCTAGACGATTACACTCACCCAGAACCTTTGCCTTCATCTTCAAAGACCTTCTGCTGTGACTTTGCCTCAGTATTTGTCTTTGCGTCATTGGCCAGTACCTTTTGTAGCAATGCCTGTCCCGCCGTCTCTCGCTTATTTACTAGACAGTAAACAAAAAGTTGGGGAGTTGTTTACTTCCTTTTACTACCCATGGTCTATCTGTTCTCCACTCCTGAACCCTCACAGATTTTACAGTTCCAATACATCACAATAAGCGGGTACAGCACAGTAACTTCAGTAAAGCTTACAGAATAAAGTGTACTCTACTAATGGAACCAAGCAACGGGCTCCAGTGTACCATCTTTCCCCCGAGTAAAACATTCCTAGAAAATTCACAGGGTTGGCGGGAGAGTAAGGGAATGAAAACCAGACAAAATTTGACACCCAAGCTGTTGAGCAATCATTGAGATAGGTAACCAAAAGTTTGCTTTAAATGGCCAGAAACTGGGAGCTCCAGAACACCATGGCAGATGGAGCAAAGGTGCACACACAAGTGGCTGTCTAGTTTGCATCTGATCTCACTAATGTATCGGTAGTCATATTGAGAACACTGAATGCAATGAACAAGATTAGAATGCATGCATGTGAATTTCTTCCTGCCATTGAAATGCTGATTTAAGTCCTTTCTTGTTTTCTGAAAAAGGAGGGCATCTCAGATGTTCTGACATGGAGGGCTTCATCTCAGAACAGATTGCGCAAGGACAAAGGAAATGAGAGAAAGGAACGGTGTGCTTTCAAGGGCAGGACGAGATAGTTTGACTCCTGAGATCAACAAAGTTCAAGGTAAATTTATTATCAAGTCAATTGGAGATCAATAGTTTAATCAGGTCTTTCTCCTGAAAGGGAGACAGGTATCAAAAATGGTCCAAGTGAATTTGAGAGCAAGGTGGGAGTAGGTAGAAAAGTTGATGAAATTGACGTGTTCTGTGTAACTAAGGAGAGAATGATCCAATTAAAATCAGAACTGTACAAGAGGCCAGATTCAGAAGAATGCAAAGATCCTGAGGTGCCGTAGAAGTTTATCAAAATAGGGAAGTAGTATCTGAAACCAGGGACAACAATTGTGAAGTTAAGACATGGTTTAACTGGCACTCAGTGTAGTTAGCACAGGGTGACAGAAAATTGCAACTTAGTGCAAATTTGAACAAAGACACCAGAAGACTAGACCAGTTACAGTTTACAGAGGGCGTAAGATGGAAAGTCAATCAGGCGGCTCATCATCTTTTAGCCTGAGCTTGCATGTAAATATGCATACGTAGCACAGGTATCATTCATGAAAATAGGGAGCCCTCAATTACTTACTCCCATGTTTTCTCTTTAGTGATGCTCTTATTATATCACTACCAAAATCAACACTGTGTCTTTTCATTCGGTGTTCAAAGAACCAATCTCCAGTCTGTTTCTTCAGCTTTCTGGTGAACAACAAATGATTATATTAGCTGGGTACAATTCCATTATATCTGTCTTCAATTGTATTCAGTTTAATCTAGGCCTTGCATTACAAATTGAAACAATACTAATGGCTATTGGATCAACCAAGATCAATTCCCCTTTTAATTCCAAACTTATTGTCCCTAAAATAGCATATGTTTACATTGAGAGAAATCCAACTTGGCCTCCATCTGAAGCCTTGCTTAAAATGGCTGCTGGATGCTAGTCTTGTTGTTTACAAGAATAAATCAATTGAAAAATGCAGGTACATTACTCAAAAGCCATATAAAGGAGTAAGAATTCCACAAAAACTTTTAGGAAAGCCAGCAAATTGGTTTATTAGATAGCGATATTATATGAAGGTCAATTACTTGCAACAAAAAGCCTATCTGGGATTAGCATACTCCAAATAAGCAGAGATAACACACTCCTTTCTTTTCCTGTCACTTGAGAATATGGAGAAATATTCTATAATTCTATACTTAAACACTATAATGTCTACATCTTCCAATTCATTTAAAATGTGCACACTCCCGACAGCATCTTGCACTGAATGGTGAAGAATCTGTAAAAGGCAAATAATTTCATAAAGTCACATCTATTCCAGGACTTTGAAGAAACGACCCTCCTTCTTGAACAACTGAACTTCAGATATCTCATCATGACACCAATGTTTCAAAAAGAACTGAGAGTTTGGACCTTTAGTGTCAATTACATTGACAGGTTTGGGAGTAAGATGAGAGTAGCCTATTTTCAGTCAAAGTATTCCCTCATTCTCTAATGGGAAAAGTATGATCCTTGAAAAATAGAAGACAATGTAACTCAGTATGAACCTGCCATTCCTTTCTTCCTTGCATTTCGGGTAGAATATTCTTAGAACGCCTCCAATGTGAGTTTGTTGTTCATATGCACAAGTATGATGAAAAACATAAACGCGGAAGCATCATGGATACACAGCATCAGAAATAGAACATTCACAGGAAAAACTACCTCAACATCAATTATACAAGAAAGAACTCAATTAGAACAAAAATAAACTCCGTTATGGTGTAATGTTGTATGCTCAGTCCATTCACTCCGAATAAGAGCTCATCTGTGTCACCCATCCCGCTAATACATGGGCTCTGCTGCTATACTATATTTAAAAAGCATAGCAGGCTAGCTCTTCTACCTTTGAAGGAAATACTAGTTAGTATGAACACACTCACGACTCTTTGATGCACACGTTGCATTTCCATACGCTGTTGGCATCTTCAGCACCACAGTCCTTGCACACCAGGTGGTTACACTGATTGCACGCACGCCCACTCTTGACAAAGCGGCCAAGACTCTCCTGACAGCGCGCACAAGTCTTATCACTGTACTCCAGACTTCCACGTTTGGCTCCCTTGCGCCGGATTTCCAGCAGCTCCATCTTCAACTTCCTTTGGAAAGAAAAGCCAAGACAAAATGTGATCATGGAAGTGCTGAGGACAATTGCTAACTTGTTGCCTTTCCAAAGAAAATAAGACTGCACTGACAGAGGACATCAATTACCTTATTAACTTTTACCCTGACGATATCACACAAAGCCTTCTGCTTAAACAGAATGTGTTCTCGGTGTGGATGACCCTCACAAGGCTGCACGTACTGTTTAGCTCTAGAGTGGTCACCACGTGCCTCATCAATAACATCCAGCCCATACGCCCTGCAGCCCTCCTTTTCTCTCTCCACTTCAGCCGCCCCAGCTGTAAGCTTGCCACCGATACGTGGAAAGCTCAGGACTGCAACGTGTTCTTCAAAGCAGCAGCCCTCAACATCAACATGGAGGCCGCTCAGTCTGATCTTCCAAGTTTGAGTCTTGACCCGTGCCCACATTCAGCTCAGGACTCTAATTCTGCATCAGTGGAGTAAAGTGCTGGTGATGATCTAACATTGGAAAATCTGACTGAGCCTGGTGTATTACTGAGTCTCTGTCCAAGGGCTTCACATCCCATAGACTCCAATCCAAGGCCGTTAGGTCCACATTCCCAGGCCTCGTTTAAGTTGGCGCTGTGTCTGCTCAGACAGCAGATGGGGTTGTGTCAGTCCCTGATTCTTCAGTAACAGCCTCCATGTTGATGTTACTGGCTGCTGCTTTGAAGAACTCATTGATATCCTGAACTTTCCTAGTGGTAACAAGCTTACAGCTGGGACAGCCGAAGTACTGCTGCGAACAGGTTTAGCAAGGTGGAAAGGGACTTCTGGGCAAGCAAGCTGAGGAGAGGAGCGGAGGGTGGAAGAGTGACAATACAAACTGCAAGAGGCACAAAATGGAAGGGTGAGGTAGAAAAGTGCTGTAAAGAGGCACTGCAACTTCCAAATTGTCAGACATCATTATCAGAAATCTGAATAACTTTAACAGTTAAACAGTTAATCCAAACGCAAGAAAAAAAATCAAAATGGAGTAGGTGGCTAAATTCCCACTGATTTGTAAATGTGGAATTTGGACCAATTACAAATGCTACTGGTTTTCAATAATCAGTTGCTCAGTAACAGAGCAGAAACTTTGCCCAAAATTAAACAAGTACTTCATGAAAGAGAAGGAAATGAACTGCAAGATTTAATCATGGTTCAAGATCCACCTTTTCATCTGCAAAGCTAAGACGACTGTCCTGGGAGATAATTCTGAAGTCATATCTTGATCAGGGTTAGCATTCATTTCTAAAATAATTTTCCAAGTTGTTCTAAGAACACACAGGAATATACATATGTCTACCTTGACATGACACGTACAGCTTCAGTTAAGAGTATGGATTGATTTATATGCAAATTAAAAGATAACAGACCGCATGGACAAATGGAGTCATCTGACTCTGACATCTGTGTGAGTCATGTTGAAATTTCTAGTCTACGTATTTTCATTTTTAAATGCTATTTTAGCTTAGCTGAGCAACAAGGGCTTCTTATTCTGTGCAAAAATATTGGAGAAACTGTTTCAAGTGGTCAAAGGTGTAAAAGATTCAACAGCCAGTTATACAGGGTGTGATTTTTGCAAAAGAAATATTATAGTTTTGAAAATGAAATTTCCTTCACATCTATTTCCTAAATATTCTCAAAATTGATCAGCAAAGTTTTGGGATTTCTCATTCAGAGAGAAGATCAGCAATCTATTGCCAGAGTATGACTCCAGCTGTCTACTATTTCTGCAGGTGCATTTGTAAGGGAAGCTGAAAAAGGTTTGTCCAACAAAGATGGCTGAGGTTATTGTTACATAAAGAGGGAAAGGTGGGTAGGTGGGCCAGAATGCTGCTTTTTCACAGCTTCAGTAATTGGATCTCTCCGGTGCTGCCTGCACGTGGTGTTCAGTTTCAAGTTCCTGGGTGTCATTATCTTTGAGGACCTAACCTGGACGCAACATATTGATGCAGCCATAAAGAAAGCAAGACAGCGGCTATATTTCATTAGGAGTCTGAGGAGATTAGGTTTGTCACCTAAACCACTTGAAAACTTCTACAGATGTACCGTGGAGAGCATTCTGACAGGCTGCGGGGGGCGGGGGGGGGGGGGGGCAACAAAAATGAAGTAAGTTGCAGAAAGTTGTAAAATAAGTCAGCTCCATCGTGGGTACAAGCCTCTGTAGTATCTAACACATCTTCAAGGAGTTGTGCATTAGAAAGGTGGTGTCCATCATTTACACCCCTACCATATAGAACATGCCCTCTTCTCATTGTTACTAACACAAAGGAGGTACTGGAGCCTGAAGGCACGCATACAGCAATTCAGGAACAGCTTCTTTCCCTCTGCTATCTGATTTCTAAATGGACATTGAACCCATGAATACTACCTCAATACTTCCTTTTATTTCTGCTTGCACTACTTATTTTAACTTAACTATTTAAGATACTTGTATATAATTACAGTAATTTATATTTTTTCTATATTTATCATGCACTGCACTGTACAGCTGCTGCAAAGTTAACAAATTTCACATCATCTTCCGGTCCAGGAGGCACCTGGGTACAGTGCTCCTTCGGGCGACATTTTCTGGGTAGATCACAAAACCATATATTTCACTTCTTTTATGTTTGCTTTTCATCTTTAATGTCATTCTGGAACATGGAGTCTGTGATTTGCAGTTTGGAGATTGCTTGGGTGTTCCGGCACTCTGCAGTCTCAGAGAGGATTCTGGGAGACAGAGGTGGTGAGAGCAGGCAGGCTGCAGGATGGGGCGCAAGCTGAAGTTCGAATCCATTTTGCTGATTAACTCTTCCATTGTTCACCAATTAAAGTGATGAGAGAGGTTGAAACATTGAGGAGTATGCAGGAGTTTGGAGATCGTTTAGGTGCTTCTGTGCTCTGCAGTCTCCAAGAGGGTTGTGGGAGACAGAGGCAGCATGCACAAACCTCATAGCGAGAAGGCTGCGGGATAGGGGATGGGACATGAGCCACTGTTTGACTCCATTTTTGCTGATTAAAATTTGCATTGTTTGCACATCAAAGTGATGAAGGAGATTGAAACATCGAGGCCAATGTGGAGGGTGATGGGTGGCTGCCTGCCTTATAATCACTGGGGATCACTCTGAGGCCTGAGAGGGAAGAGCCTGCCGCTGTGCCGGGAGAATGTTGCCCAGGTTTTATGTATTTTGGATGTGGACTTGGACTGTGGACTATCTCTTTCAGTCTTACAGTTTTTTGTATTCTGTGTTTTTTTAACTCGATCTTTCTCATTTTTTTGGGGGTATGGGGATTTGTGGGGTTGATGTGCCTGTTCTGTTTTGTTCATTTTTTTGTGCTGGGGGAGGGGTGGATTTGAGGGTAGACAATCGTGTCGTTTTTCTTTTCCTTTCTTGGTTTCATGGCTATCTGGAGAAGAAGAATTTCAGAGTTGTACACTTTGATAATAAATGGACCTTTAAACCTTTGACATATGCCGATGATATTAAACCCAATTCTGATTTTGATTCACATCGTTACTGCTCCAAATTTTTCCTCACATCTCAAGTATGCAAGGATAAGTTATTTGACAATTGTAGTTTCCCTTAGTGCAAGCTAATGGTAAAAAAAAATCAGAGTGTAGTTGGGCTTATGTGAGAGAATGCAAGCTGCATAACTTGTAGGGAAATGAAAAGGAAAGGAAGGGAAGGAATGAGATTGCTCCCTTGAGAGCTGGCATGGATCCAATGGGCCAAATAACTTCCTTTTAGACTTTGTAAGATAATCAGTCTTCTGTGCAATATCATATGGTATGTTGGGTGAAAATTTGCAGAATGCAACCTTGCAACTTCATATTGAAAGGGTTTAGAACTAGTCAGGGTTATTATTCCAGTACCTACTCTCTCCTTCTTACCTTATCCGCTTTTCTTCCAGCGTCCGCAGCTGCTCATCACGGATGAGAACTCTCATGATTAGATCCTTCTCTTTTTCTGTGAGGAATGACAAGTTGACCAACTCCATCTGCTTTGACATAATGCCGCAATCACCAGAAGAGCTAACAACTGTAACAATCTCCTTGGGGCAACTGAAGGAAATTTCAATACTGCAACAGAGAGTTAAACTATAAATGGAAAGTCGTCGATGTCAAAATTCTTTCTGAAGAGGATAATGAATATCAAAGTTGGTGGACAATGCTGTATAGTTACTAACCTTAACAGTTCAGAGTCCAACTGAATTCTGCATTAACTCACGAGGCTACCCAATCTCTGTGTTCAGACTTTGACTCGTGAGAATGTCCATTAATTGTTGTCCAGTGTGACGTCATGTTGTTGCCCATCTGCTTGTACAATTCAACTCACAACTGCCCATTCTGTTTACACATTTCACCAAGTTAGATCCTAGGAAAGAACACACCCTGGTGGTTACATGTATGACAAAGGCTAACTCCACAATCCCAGAGTTGAAAGTAAATGCGCATTAGGATTGTGAATGTGAATTTTACTAACATGAGAAAATCTTCAGATGCTGGAAATCCAAAGCAAAACACACAAAACACACAAAACAGGAACTCAAAAAATTTACTGCTCTTTAGTCTAAAACTTCTAAAATGAGGGAATATCAAATATAATCTACTTCTACAACAAAACTGTACAGATGTTTATTGGACAAGCCCTAATGTGGTTATAAGGTGTTTGTCCTATAGGTAAAGCAATTTAATTATTCCATTAATAAACAAGTTCCTGAAATCAATCTTAAATCTATATATTCCTGAGGCATTTGACCAAATTTTTAATATGAAGGGCACTTGATTTCACTTGTAAACCCTTGTGCTAAGCAAATAACCTCTTTCTCAATGTCAACAAGAGAAAGGAGATGGTTATCACCTTCGGGTGAACGCACACCTCGCCCCCTTTACATCAGTGGCACAGCAGAAGTGCGTCCCAGAACACATCCTACACAGTAAAGAAAACTCAGCAATGCCCCTGCTTCCTGAAGAGAGCTGGACTAGGTACACCCACACTCACATCATTCTACAGATGTGCAGTACAGGCCATCGTAACATGCTGCATCACTGCTTGGTACAGAAACTGCACTGTGGCAGACTGGAAGGCTCTGCAGCAGATTGTCAAAATAGCCCAATGATTCACTGGCACCAACCTACCACTACCAAGGGCATATGTACAGAAATGTGCTGGAAAAGGGTCAGAAACTTCATGAAGGATCCTACCCACCCTGTTCATGGACTGTTTTTTCCATCAGGGAGGAGGCTATGTAGCATCCATTCCAGGCCAACAGACTCTAAAAACAATTTTCCCCAAGTCGTAAGCTTGATCAACACCTCCACCAAGTTACTCACCCCTCCACACCCCTAACCACCACTACCCTACTATTACATCCTGTCAGTCACCATATGTACAAACACTCCTGTGCCTAGCATCACTTTATGGATATACAACCAATCTGTGTATAAGCTATCTTATGTATTTATATTTACTGTGTTTTTTAAAATTATTATTGCGTTCTTTATCTTACTGTTTTTTTGTGCTGCATCAGATCTGGAGTAACAATTAATTCGTTCTCCTTTACACTTGTGTATGGAAAATGACATTAAATCTGAAATTTGTAAATCATAATGATTTTGTGATTACCTTGAAGAACATTAATTTATGTGCCATGAGAAGACGCTTCATAGAACATCTGCTCTGCAATTACTGAATTACTTTATTTTGATTTTTAGCAATTAAAACAAATTTCCTGACAATTATTTCAATAACAACAGACTCCATATTGAATTCAACACCTTTACTGCACTCCTCACTCTGCTCGGGTATCCAGATGAATTCATATTCAGCGGTGACATTCCAACAACACACTATTTTTGTTGGTAGTGACTAGCAACCATAAGAACAACAGAAACTGCATTAGCAATAAAAGGCAGGGCCTTGCCTCACCTACCAATCTAAATGCCTTAATTGTTTGGTCATGATAAATATGTCCCTCCCGTGCCAACAAAAGAACCTGATTAACACGTTTGTACAGGGATGCTATAACTGTCACAATGAAGATGTCAGCAGGCCCCATCTCTTACAAATACTTTTATAAAGAAGGCAGAAGATATCAAGATCAGAACTCATTCTTAGCAACACCTTCACTTGATCAAATTCACACACCTGATAATATTGGGCTCAGCAGGTCGGGCAGCGTCAGTTGAAAGGAGCAGTCAACGTTTCGGGCCGAGACCCTTCGTCAGGACAGACCCTTCAACCAGTCCTGACGAAGGGTCTCGGCCCGAAACGTTGACTGTTCCTTTCAACAGATGCTGCCCGACCTGTTGAGTTCATCCAGCTTGTTTGTACGTGTTGATTTGACCACAGCATCTGCAGTGTACTTTGTGTTTATTGTTGATAATATTGGGAGCGAGGCTGATTTATTGGCAGATCTGAGTCCATTATTAAAAGAGGCCAATTTGAAAAGCTCTTTTAACTGGTCACACAAATCTGCAATTTTAGTTACACAAACATATAAATGAGGAGCAGGAAAAGACTTCTTGGCCTCTCAAACCTTCACTTATGTTCAGTACGATCATAGCTGATCATACCTACTGCTTTAAAATATTGAAATACCCTTGTCACCACTCTTTGGAGCAAAAAAGATGCTCCCACATTCTAAACATGTCTGATTAGGGTCACAGTAAGTAAGTTGTTGTCCTGCTAGGTTGGCATGGGAAGTGTGGCATCTCTTGCAAGCTGCCCAGCATATCCTTGCTGATTTGATTTGATGCATGTTTCGATGTTTTGATGTACATGTGATATATAAAGCTGAACTCTCCTCTTTAAAGTTTTAAGGACTCCAAGAAGATATTTTGCTTCATTGCTATCTTAAATGAATAGTTTCTTATTTTGAAACAATTACTCTGAGCCTGACATTCATCTGCAACAGGAGACATACTCTCCACGTCTGTGTTGAGACTGCTCGGATTCTTGTACAGAACAATAAAATTCTAATCACAAACAAGAAAAAAATCTGCAGATGAATAAATTTCTGACAGGTTAAAAGGAACAGAATCCAATAGGTTCCTACCAATCTATATCTTGGTAATGACAACACTTCTTTGGGGCAGAGTGTACAGGGTCAACCTGAAAGCAGCTGACCATCAGCGGTTAATTTTAATAACTAGAAATTATTCTACCATTACTCACAAGGCAGAAAACATGAGAACTTCGGCTTACCTACTCATGTTAATGGGTTGGATCGCTCTGTGGGCCAATAAGTTCTGCGATCTAGGCCTCAATACCTCTTTGTGCAACTGGATCCTCAATACCTCACTTGTAGACCCCAGTCAGTCAGATTGGCAACATCTCCTCCACAATCACCATCAGCACAGGTGTGTGCTTATCCCCTGTTCTACTCACTTTATACTTTAGCCATAAGGCTAAGTATAGCTTCAATATAATATTTAGGTTTACTGGCGACACTACTCTTGTTGGCTGAATCAAAGGTGGTGATGGATCAGCATATAGGAGAGAGACTGAAATTCTGGCTGAGTGATGCCACAACAATGACCTCTCATTCAATGCCAGCAAGACCAAGGAGCTGATTATTGACTTCAAGAGGAGGAAACGGGAGGCCCATGAGCCAGTCCTCATCAGAGGATCAAAGCTGGAGAGGGTCAGCAATTTGAAATTCCCCAGTGTTATCACTTTAGAGGTTCTGACCCGGGTCCAGCATGCAAGTGCCCGCCATTACAAACAAGGCACGGCAGAGTCTGTACTTTTTTTGTTAAGAAGTTTGCAAATATTCAGCATGTCATCTAAAATTATGAGAAATCTCTATAAATGAGCAGTGGAAAGCATACTGCTTGGCTACATCACAGCCTCTTATGGATACACCAATGCCCTTGAATGGGAAAGCCTACAAGAAGTAGTGGATGTGACCCAGTCCATCATGGGTAAAGCCCTCCCCAGCATTGAGCACATCTACGTGCAGCACTGTCGTAGGAAAGCAGCATCCATCATCAAGAACCCCCACCCATCCACCACATGCTCTCTTCTCATTGCTGCCATCAGGAAGAAGGTACAGGAGCCTCAGGTCCCACACCATCAGGTTCAGGAACAGTTTTTTACCCCTCAATCATCAGGCTCTTGAACCAAAGGGCATAACCACACTCACCCAGCACTGAACAACTTATGGACTCGCTATCTGATGTTCTCAATATACATTGCTTGTTTGTTTGGTTTTTTTTTTGTAGTTTGTTTTTTGCACATTGCCTATCTCTCCACCTTTGCTGTGTGTGATTTCACTGACTCTATTGTGTTTCTTTGTATTTACTCTGAATGCCCACAAGAACATGAACCTCAGGGTAGTATATGGTGACAATTATGTACTCTGATAATAAATTTCCTTTGTATTTTGAAGGATCACAGAAGAACCTGCACCAAGCTTGGAACCTTGCTCTCTAGCATGGAAATCATGAGAAGTTCTACTGGCACATTATGCACAGAATACGTGGCATCTGCCTCAGTTACCATTAGTACTTAACACAGCTATTTTTGCATCAACGGTTGCCGTTATTTTACCAATTTGAGGGTCACCCCAGGATCACAACATACAATCAAAACTGAAGCAACAATTGCATAAAAAGGATGTAATGCTGAACACTTAGGTTCCAGAATATAAATCCATCTTAGGTTTTGATTGAAAAATATTTGTACATTTGGGCAGCTAGAAGCAAGAACATTGTAGATTCACAGCTTCCAGAATTGGCTCAGTCCCATTCAAATATCAAAATAACACCAACTGAATTGGGTAGTGTCATCATAAATATGAATATATATTACACTAGGCCCAGGCTTAACTCAGCAACAGGAGTGGACAGGTTGCAGATAGCCATGAAAATCTTATTGGATTTGGGAGCTATAGGCCACACGGCAAAGCAGCAACAAACAATTGATTCCA
Source organism: Hemitrygon akajei (assembly GCF_048418815.1). Lineage (NCBI taxonomy): Eukaryota > Metazoa > Chordata > Chondrichthyes > Myliobatiformes > Dasyatidae > Hemitrygon > Hemitrygon akajei. The sequence goes on along the minus strand of NC_133133.1, from coordinate 56,399,452 downwards.
ACTAGACCCGGTTAGAAAGGAAAAGCAACACAAGGACAGAGCTGTGTTAGACTCAAGTGTGGCAAGAATATAAGAACGAGAAGAAATGATGGCAAACAGTCCCTCCACCCTGCTCTGGTATGGTTCACTTCACCTCTGAGATAACTTTTTAAAAAAAATCAGACTTGGAACTGAATACACTCAAAAACTCTATACTGTCTATAATTCAGTATGCAGAAGGAAAGAGGCATACAAAACATGGCATTACAGATGTAGAAAAATACATTTCAGGTTAGGCAGGAGGTAGAAAGCAAGTTAGCCCATTTTATATGCTGCTCACTTCCAAAATGCACACTACACCATCAAAAAGTCTTCAATGCATTACCTCAAGTATCTCATAGTGAATATATAAGAATTTATAAAGAATTCAAGCATTATGGCTGCAAATACCTCATTCAGCATACTGCAGAGAATGTTCTTGAGAGGAAATCCTGTAGAATCTGGACAGACCAGTTATATAACTTAGGTGGGGTATTGATCATTAGCAGCTAGCCAGATTTTTGAATTATTTTCAACAATGATATTTTACTTTGAATAAAAGTGAAGAGAGAGCAAGTTAGTTAGATACACAGAATCAGAGGCAAACAGATAGACAACTGCATGCAATCAAAATTTGCAAGGCACTTAATTATTCTATGTTGTAGAATCAGATTCCCAGCTTCCAGAGGCAAATTACTTCATAACTTGTCTGGATGATAATTCAAATAAAGGAGCCACCTCTGCCTTCCACACCCAAAATCAGACTGTGGGCGGACTGTTGCACAGTTTCATGGACAGGAACAGTTGACTACATACTGAAAAAAATTGTCCTGGCTCTGATTAGTGTTGTCATGAATAATATCTAACTGATTAATGTAATTTTTTGTGTATCTTAATAACCAAGAAAGGCAGAAATTGATACAATTGTTAATTCAGCTAGACCAAAGATGCAATTACTGTATCACCTCATTGCATAGATGTGGTTGGATTAAAACTACTACAATTATTGTGTTTTTGATGCTGTATAAGATCCTGGAATTCTCTACATCTCAACTCTGGGCCGCATATCAAAAGTCTAATTTCAAAGCTGACAGCCAGAGTGTGGATCCAAGAAGAGGGTGGATCAGACCGTTGCCAGCTACCTGGTGGTCAAAAAGCTAAGAAATCTGACTAAAAACATCATTAAAAATACCTTTTCTGAGGTAAATTGTTTGAAATTATCACCACAGTGAAGGGGTGAGCAATGGTGAGGTGAGTTCGAGGGATGAATCGATGCAAATGGAGTTCCAATGTCAGTACAGCTGACCTGGGAGGGAGGCTGGATTGCTCTGTGGTAAGGAGAAGTTGGGACCCTGGCAGAGGAGATTCAATTTTGATGCTTGTACAACTGGCCTGGGTATGAGGTTGGATCATTCCGGGCGCCAAGCTGAATTGAGGAACTTGAGAGCGGCTTCGGGCTGGGTGACAAAATCTGGGCTCAGGGTGAGTTGCTAGGCATCATGTTCTAGGCCCGGAGCCTTTTGCTGCAGCTGTGACTGGGTCCAAATGTGAGGTAGAATGTGTCGTTTAGACAATTTAAATGCTGGCCCAGATAATCTGAAAAAACAGGGTGTCGGTTGGAATGAGAGCCGATTTTGCATCTTTCTCCACGATGGTTGTGCCCATGGGCTGAGGCTATGAACTTTGCCCCAGCTGCTGCATTGTGTGCCCGCTAATATGATGAACTGTTAAGCGAGGCTTTGGGCCTACGCTGATCTGATCTGAGGATTCGATTTTGGTTCGGAATGCTGTTGTTCACTTCAATTGTTTGCATAATTTTGTTTTTTTTCTCTTGCACATCGAGTGTTGGTCTTTAATTTTTATTCTTTTTTTCTTTAAATTCGGTTCTTTCAGGTTTCTTGCTTTGTGGCTAACTTTGAGCAAGCAGATCTCAAGGTTGTAAAATTTGTACTTTCTTTGATAATAAATGTACCTGAATCTTATAATGCAATTCACCTCAATTATATACAGGGACAAAATGTAATTTGGAGGAAGTGAGAGCCAATTAAGTGTGAGAAATTTCAAGAGATGAAGATAGGAATTTCACAGCTTAGTATGCCCGTGACCAACAGAAACTGTAGAGAGCTGCTCAGCAAATCACAGAAAACAGCCTCCCCTCCATGGACACTGTCTATACCCGTCAGTGACTCAGTAAATCAGCCAGCACAATCAAAGACCCTATCCACCCACTCCGGACACTCTCTCTTCTCCCATTGGGCAGAAGATACAAAAGCCTCTAAAGCATGTACCACCACGCTCAAGGACAGCTTCTACCCCTTCATCATAAGACCACTGAATGATTCACCAATAAGATGGACTCTTGACCTCACAATCTACCTTGTTATGATTTTGCGCTTTACTGCCTCCCTGCACAGCTCTTTCTCTGTAACTGTTCCACTTTATCCTGCATTGTTATTGTTTTTGCTTTGCTCTACCTCAATACACTGTGTAATGATTTAACCTGTTATGATCAGTATGCAAAGTCAGGCTTTTCTCTGGATTGCAATGCATGTGACAATAATAAACCAACTCCATTTCTAAGATTGCAGCTTCATTTGACGTGTCTCACCATTCCTCAGCAGTTCAACTAATTTGAGTGTTCGAGAATCAATCGGAGATAGTGTAAAGTACAAGGCCATGTATTCAAAAACATGGTCGTATCTCTGCACATCATAGAATGGTGAGATTTAGACTTGTATGCTCTACAGCTACACAATGAAGGGCTACAATGGTGCTATATCTCTAAATAAATGTAGTCAGGACTTTTTGACTAAAAGGTTGATCCTCGAGACACTGTAATTTTTCTTATTTACTGGGTTCTGAGGATTGATTGCAAGATCAACATCTATTGCCTCTCCTTGTCAGCAGTGAGCCACCTCCTTCAACAGTTGCATCAGTTTGCCCCACAGAATCAAGAATTTAGAACAAGGATGCCAGAACAATGATACATTTTCAAGTCAGCACAGCACGCAACTTGGAGGTTGTTGTGTTCCCATGCCCCTGCTGTTCTTGTCCTTGGCAGTGGAATTTGTACATTTCGAGATGCTGTCACAGGAGGCCAGCCAGGGAGCTGTGTGAATTTTAGTTGATAGTATCACTGTACCACAGTGTACTTCTGCTGGAAGGAATGAATGTTCAGGGTGGTGGATGGGATGCCAGCCAAGCAGGCTGTTTTGTCACAGTTGCAAGTTCAGTCAAGTTAATGTTCTTAATAAAGGGTGGAAAAGCTTGGGATGTCAGGAGGTGAGTCACTCACCAGAAGATACTGAACTTCTGGCCTGTCCTTGTAGTCCCCAGATTCACATTGCCAAATAAAAATCCATCTCAGTTTCCTGCAGGAACTGCAGGTTCATATCAATCCACAGCAACCACTCCTTATTTTAGACCTGACTGTAAATGTTCGAACAGATTTCAATTCAACTGTACTTCTTCCAAGTTAGTGAATGGCATTTAATCCTCATGGCTTCTGCTACACTGGAGAAGCAATTTAGTGACCAATTTGCAAAACCTACACTTAGTCTACAATGGTAACCTTGAGCTTCCAGCTCTCTGTCGCTTGAATTCTCCACCCCACATTCAGTTTAACCTCTATTCATTCTCTCCATCCCCTATCTCACTGCAACTCAAAACAGCATCATCTTCACTTCGAATAAATGCTTAAAACTGTTTTTTTACAAAATACTATCCAATTAAATTGCCAATTTAATTTCCTCTACTTATTATCAACAAAAAAAGCTAACAACAGCTAATACATCAGAGGCTAAGGGAACAAACATCTGAAGAGTTGTGGACCTGTATTTTTGAACTATATTGTAGGTGCCTGAAACGTACCTGCCAATGTGGAATTGTCCTGTTAACCAGAAAACAATCCAGTTATTTATTACTCAAATCAGTCGACTGTCAATCATTAGCAAAGTAATGGAAGGTGTCAGCAATGCTACAGAATGGCACTCATTCACTGATGCCCAGTTTGTGATCTGCCAGGAACACTCAGCTCTAGAACATACCAAAGCCTTGCACATAGAACATAGAAATTTACAGCACAGTACAGACCCAGTGCCAACCATGTAACTTACTCTAGAAACTGCCCAGAATTTCCCTAGCACATACCCCTCTATTTTTATAGGCTCCATGTACCTATCTAAGAGGCTCTCAAAAAACCCTATTGTATCCACTTCCACCACTGCCGCCAGCAGTGCATTCCATGCACCCACCTCTCTCTGTATGAAAAACTTACCCCTGACAACCCCTCGGTACCTATTTCCAAGCACCTTAAAACTATGACCCCTTGGGTTAGCCATTTCAGCCCTGGGAAAAAGCCTCTGGCTATCCACATGATCAATGCGCCTCATCATCTTATACACCTCTATCAGGTCACCTCTCATCCTCTGTCGCTCCAAGGAGAAAAGGCCAAGTTCACTCAACCTATTCTCATAAGGTACGCCCCCCCCAATCTAGGTAACATCCTTGTTAATCTCCACTGCATACTCTCTATAGTATCCACATCCTTCCTGTAGTGAGGTGTCCAGAACTGAACACAGGACTCCAAGTGGGGTCTGACAGTACTACTTGGTCGAAATATGGACTGAAGAGCTGCTTCCCAGAGGTTAGATACAAATGACAAGGGCAGCATTGAATTAGTGTAGCAATAAGGAATCCTGGAAATATTGAAGTCAATAAGCATCAAAGTGAAAACGCTCCAGTACATGAAGCAGACCTCAAAGAAAGATGAGCATAGTTATTGGAGGTCAACCATCTTTGGCCCAGGACATCACTGGAGGAGAACCACCTTCAGCAGCTTTATTAATGACCTTCCTTCCGCCATGGGGCGCTGGACATAGGGGTAGTGGTGTAGGTGATTGCTAATGATTGCACAATTTTAATTCAGTTTGTAACATAAGAAAATGAAACAGACTATGCTTATATGTTGGAAAACAGACAACATTCAGGTAAGTAGCAAGTAACATTTGTGCCATAAAAATGCCAGATAACAAGCAAGATACTAATCACTAACTCTTAACATCCAATGAAACTACAGATCACCAAGATCAAAATTATAAACATCCTAGAGATCTGTACTGACCAGAAACTCAAGCGAACTTCTGCATAATACTGAGATCATCAGCATAGGTCAGAGATTGGGTGTCCTTTGTCAAATTCTCTGTGCCATCTACGAGGTACTTTAAAAGTGCAAAGGAACAACTCCCACTTTCTCAGGTAAATGCAGCTTCAACAGTTCTCAAGAAGTCCATTCAGGTCAAATTAACCAGCTTAATGGCTACTCACCCAAAACATTCAATCTGTATATCACTGGCTCAGAGTTGCCACACTGGTACCATCTACAAAATGTACTATCCAGACTACTCTAAGTGCATTCACTAATCCCATGACCTTAATCTGAGGAACAAGGGCCACGGGCAAATATAAATACTACCACCTGTAGGTTATTCTCCAACCAACACATCAGCTTGATTTGGAACTATACTGAAGTTCCCTCATTATTGCTAGGAGAACCTTCACCAAAAAGACCGCAATGGTTCAAGAAGGTGGCTCACCGCCATCATCTCAAGGGCAGTTAGGGTCAGACAATGATTGCTGGTCTTGGTACTAATGCTCAAATTCCCTAAATGATCCTCAAAACCAGATCACGTGTCAGGACTCAAGGGGTCAGCAGTTTACAGCTCAACCTGAATTAAGAATGGACAGGATCTTTGTGGAATAGTTAAAAACAAAATTTCAAGAATAAAATGTTACCAGAGAACAGGAAATTACTTGCACTAAACAAAAAAAAACTGCACATAATCAGGCCAGATAGCACCAGCTCCTCACCACAAATTTCCTGGATTTGCTGCATTTCTTTCCCGTTTGAAGAAATATCTTCACTTATTGTCACAGAGCCAATGCTTTCAACTTCGCACCAGCATTCTGGCAACAATCAATGCTTTCTTGTCTATGTGTCACAACTCTGCCATCAATCAAAGCTAGCTTAGCTTTTTTCTTTGTCCAGTGAGAGAAGGAAACTGCAATATCCAAACTGCAGCATTATGGATATAATGGAGGATTGAATAACATAAGTTTCCCAAAACAGATAAATTTCACTTTTGCATGTTACTAAAAAACTGGGGGTAAGGACAATATCCATTATGTGATTGAAGACATTCATTTATTAAATTGTAGCTATTTTTTGTTTAATTGGAAAAGTAGTGTTTCGCTCCATCAGTCATGATCCCACTGATATTTTTTTCTACTATTATGAAAGTTACAGATACTCTTGCATAACCACAGAAAGAAGTAAAGGAAATAATTCACAACAGAACAAAATAAATGATACTGAAATACAATAAGGTATAGACAAACTATAGAAACATGCATGCAGAGAGAAAAATCAACCATAACCATAGGACATTGGAGTAGAATTGGGCCATTTGGTCTATCGAGTCTGCTCTACCATCTCATCATGGCTGATCCATTTCCTCTGAACCCCACTGTCCTGCCTTCTCCCCATAACCTTTCATGCCCTGACTAATCAAGAACCTATCAATCTCCGCATTAAATGCACCCAGTGACCTGGCATCCATAGCTGCCCGTGGCAACAAATTCTACAGATTCACCAGCCTCTGACTAAAGAAATTCCTCTCCATCTCTGTTCTAAGTGGACGTTCCTCTATTTCGAGGCTGTGCCTTCTAGTCTTAGACTCCTCTGCCAAAGGAAATATCCTCTTCACATCCACTCTATTTAGGCCTTTCAGCATTGGGTAAGTTTCAATGAGATTTCCCCCCCCCCCCCCCCCCATTCTTCTAAATTCCAGGAATTTCAATGCTCTATCCATACTAGTATCTTTCCTGTAAAACCCTGGGCTCTTATCTTGCTTAGCAGCCTTATGTGCAGTCAAAAGCCTTCTGAAATTCCAAATACACAACATTCTCCTTTGTCTATCCTGTTTGTTATTTCTCCAAAGAATTCCAACAGATCTGTCAGGCAAGATTTCCTCTCAAAGAAATCATGCTGACTTTGGCCTATTTTATCATGTGCCTCCAAGTACCCCGAAACCACATCCTAACAATCATGTCCAACATTTTCCCAACCACTGAGTTCAGGATAACTAGCCTATAATTTCCTTTATTCTGCCTCCCTCCCTTCTTGAAGAGTGGAGTGACTTCACAAATCTCCAGTCCTCCGGAACCATGCCAGAATCTATTGATTCTTGAAAGATCATTACTGATGCTTCCACAATCTCTTCAGCTATCTCTTTCAGAACCCACTTGGTCCAGGTAATTTATCTATCTTCAGACCTTTCAGTTTCCCAAGCACCATATCCCTAGTAATAGCAATGGCACTCACTTCCGCCCCTTGACATTCCCAAACTTCTGGCATACTGCTAGTGTCTTCCACAATGAAGACTGAAGCAAAATACTTATTCAGTTCATCCGCTATTTCCTTGTTCCCAGTTACCATCTCTCCAGCATCATTTCCAGCAGTTAATATCTACTCTCACCTCTCTTCTACTCTTTATATTTCTGAAGAAAGTTTTGATTCCATTTTTGATATTATTGGCTAGTTTACCTTTATATTTCATCTTTTCCCCTTTATGATTTTTTAGATAGATAGATAGATAGATAGATACTTTATTCATCCCCATGGGGAAATTCAACTTTTTTTTCCAATGTCCCATACACTTGCTGTAGTTGCCTTCTGTTGGTTTTTAAAAATTACCCAATCCTCTAACTTCCCACTAATTATTGGTCTATTATGTGCCCTCTCTTTTGCTTTTATGTTGGCTTTGACTTCCCTTGTCAATCACGGTTGTGTCATCCGACCTTTAGAATACTTACTCTTCTTTGGGATGTATTTATCTTGTGCTCTGAATTGTTCCCAGAAACCACAGCCATGCTGCTCTGCCGTCTTCCCTGCTAATACCCCCTTCCAATCAACTTTGGCCAGCTCCTCTCACATGTTTCTGTAATTCCCTTTCCTTCAGTGTAATACTGGTACATCTGACTTTAGCTTCTTCATCTCAAATTGCACGGTGAATTCTATCATATTATGATCACTGTTTCCTAATCATTCCTTTATCTTAAGCTCACAAATCAAATCTGGTTCATTACACCCAATCCAGAATTGTTGATCCCCTAGTGGGCTCAACCACAAGCTACTCTAAAAAGCCATCTTGGAGGCAGTCCACAAATTCTCTCTTTTGGGATCCAGAATCAAATTGATTTTCCCAATCTATTTGTGTATTGAAATCCCCATGAGTAATGTAACATTACCTTTTTGACATGCTTTTTCTATCACCCGCTGTAATTTGTAGACCACATCCTGGCTACTGTTCAGATACCTGTAAATAACTACCATCAGGGTCTTCCTACCCTTGCAGTTTCTTAACTCTACCCACAAGGATTCTACATCTTTCAATCCTACGTCACTTCTTTCTAAATATCTAATTTAATTTTTTTAACCAGCAGAGCCACTCCTCCTCCTTTGCCTATCTGCCTGTCCTTTCGATAGATTGTATATCCTTGGATATTAAGCTCCCAACTATAATCGTCTTTCAGCCATGACTCTGTGATACCTACAAAGTCATACCTGCCTATCTCTAATCGTGCTACAAGATCATCCACCATACTTCGTATACTGTGTGCTTTCAAATACATAAGTCCTGTATTTGTTACCCTTTTGAATTTTGTCCCCCTTTTACACCTGCAACCCATCCCACTGACTGCAATTTTGCCCCATCACCTGCCTGTCCTTCCTGGCAGTCTCACCTCTGCTTGTAAACCAACATCACTACCCTCAGCCCTTTCACTCCAGTTCTCATCCCCACCAATATCTCATGTGTAAATGAAATCAAATAAATAATACAAAAAGAGAGCAAAAAAATGAAATATATTAGTGAGGTCACATACGTGTGTTCATTGTCCATTCAGAAATCTGATGACAGAGGGAAAGAAGCTGTTCCTGAAACCTTGAGTGTGTTTTCAGGCTTCTGTACCTCCTCCTTGATGGCAGCAATGAGAAGAGGGTGTGTCCTGGGTGATGGGGTCCTTAACGATGGATGCCGCCTTTTTGAGGCATTGCCTTCTGAAGATGCCCTCGAAGCTTGTGAAGCTAGTGCCCATGATGAAGCTGGCTGAGTTTACAACTTTCTGCATCTTTTTTCTGATCCTGTGTAGTGGCCCCTCCATACCAGACTGCAAACCACCAGTTAAAATGCTCCCCGTGGTACATGTGTAGCAATTTACTAGAGTTTTTGGTGACATACCAAATCTCCTCCAACACTCAATGAAATAAAAGCTTCTTTGTAATAGTATCAATATTTTGGGCTCAATTTTTAAATTTATTACAAGGCATCTGCCTTTTTTGCTCCTATCATTTCTTAACATGTATCCTGGTTCCATTTCATTTAGAGCATATATGTCAAACTCAAGGCCCGCGGGCCAAATCCGGCCCGCGGTGGAATTATCTTTGGCCCGCGAGATAATATCTAATTACTATTAAAGCTGGCCCCAGTAATCGAAGCGCCTATGGTGTATGATATGGCTAATGCTGAGTTTATTCAGGTACCAGGTTTTCAGGGTTTTTAGTGTTTATTCGGCAGTCTTGCTCGGCAGTCTTCTTCATAAGAAACGGAATTTGTAAAGTGAAACACTTTGTAGTTATAGCAGAGACTGAGACACATGAGAACAGGCTGAAAAAACGGAGGCAACGAAAGCTGTGTTTGCACGCGTCCGACTGATCCGGCCCGCATGAAGCTGCATTTTGCTCAATCCGGCCCGTGACCTAAAATGAGTTTGACACCCCTGATTTACAGAAACAAAAGACTGTAGAAATTTAAGGCTTTCAAATTCCAATGTTCTGGGTTGCTGCCTTGGGAATGCTTCTGGGTTTAAAGTTGTCCCTTGTGTCTTAATGACTAGGAATGTTTTTGTTGTGTTTGGACCACAGCCTATATCAAGCACTGAGAAAAAATACTGGCAGAGAGACTTCCACCCTTCTTTTACACTAATGGAAGGAAATTCATTAGCTTCCTATAGAAAGTGCCACCTCACAGGTCACAGTATCTGAAGAAGGGTAGGCCTCTTGGAACTTAGGGGAGGAAAAATTTCTTCAGTTTTATAATTAATCATTTTTAGAACCGGAGATGGATGTATTTATATATTCAAGGAATCAAGTGATATGGAAGTTGTACAGGAAAATGGAGCTTAAATTAAGGCACAACATTGAATGAATGGCAGGTAGACATAAAGCAGTTTTCTCATGTTGCTATTTCTTATGTTCCTTTGTTTATATATTCGCCTAATAATCCATTTTGGATTCCACCCAAGGAATGTTTGTTCAGAACAAAGTTGCCTGAGTAGCGTATTGTACAAGCAGAATTTCCTTTGACAAGTTCTCATCTGTTTTGGCCAAATATTTCAGCACTTGAGTTATCTTGTTCTCCAGAGCTCCACAGTGTTTGGACATTTTGTATGCAATATCTGATCGATCATCAAAGTTTCTTTAACCCTCTCACTTACTTATTTTATTACTTTGTTTTGCCTCATCATTGTGAAGTTAACACGTGTTAAATTCCAGGTACTACTACTTCTTTACATATTAAATTATTTCCAACTCACTTTATGGATCTCAGACTGTAAAAGATGGATTTTAAAGATGTGGAGATGGAGTTAAAGTACATGCTAATCATGATTTAACAAGGTGGTAAAACAAGACTCAGAAAGACTCTATAATACATTTTACGAGGTTTCACGTGATTTTTGTCATTATCTTGATGCACAAGCTGCTGAAGCTGAACGAAATGCCACAGCACAAGCTGCAGCTGCTTTTCTAGACTTCCTGCTTAAGTTTAACGTGTAACAGGCAGATCCCTGTGGAAATTCAGTTCCCATAAATAATTGAGTCTCTTACAAAATCTTGTCATTGATCTTTTGGAAATGTAATTATACTATTCACTGAGCTCTATAATTATAGTATGATTCCCTAAGACATCCAAGAGACAGAACTAGTACCTATAGTGTATCTGTACTGTCATTTTTTTTCAAATAGGTACTTTGGTCAGCATCCAATCTGACAAGGCCATCAGTTACCTTGAATATCAGAGAACATAGATCAGTACAGCACAGAACAGGCCCTTCAGTCCATAACATTGTGCCAAAATAATTAAATTAGTAATCAAATGTCCAACTAAACTAATCCCTTCTGCCTACACAATGTCCCTACCCTCAATTTTCTGAACATTCATGTGCCTAAGAGCCTCTTGTACACCTCTGTCATATTTGTCTCCATCACCACTCTTGGCAGCAAATTTGAGGCACCTACCACCTCTAGAAAAATACTTTCCCTGCACATTTACGTTGAACTTGCTCCCTCTCACCTTAAATACTGTACCTGCCTTCTGGTAATAGACAAGGCTTTGTACGTTCTCCCTGTGACTGTGTGGGTTTCCTCCAGGTGCTCTGGTTTCCTCCCAGAGTCCAATGAAGTACAGGTTATTAGGCTAAGCAGTCATTGTAAATTGTCCTGTGATTGGGCTTGGGTTAAATAGGTGGGTTGCTCATTGGGCTGGTAGACCTGGTCCATGCTGTATCTCCAAATAAAGAAAAATTAATAATCCAGTTTCTCCATGCTTTCCTTATAGTAAACCTCTTCCACACCCTCTCCCAATTCTCCATCCACATCCTTCCAATAGCAACAACTGAATACAGAACTCCAATTGCAGCCTAACTAGTTTTGCAAAACTGTAGCACAACTTCACGGCTCCTGAACTCTATCAACCTGTGTAGCCACTTTCAGGGAGTTAATGGACTTGGACCCTACAATCTCTGTGCATATCAACACTGTAAAGGATCTTGGCATTAACAGTGTACTGCCTCTTCACATCTGATTTCCCAAAGTACAACGCTTCACATTTGGCTGGGTTGAGCTCCATCTGCTATTTCTCTGCCCATGTCTCCAACTGTACTATATCCCACTGTATACTTCTCTTGACTTCTATATTACCCACACCACCACCAATTTTCTTTCATCTGCAAACTTACTAACCTACCCTTGTACGTTTTCATCCAGATCATTTATAAATGTAACAACTAGCAGAGACCCCAGTTCACATCCCTGTGGAACACCACAAAATTGCAGACCTCCGGCCAGAATCAGCCCCCATCGACAACTACCCTTTGTCGTCTATGGACAAGCCAATTCTGAAACCAAACTGCAAATTCACAGTGGATCCCATGCATCATAATTTTTTGGATGAGCCTCCCAAGAAGGATCTTGGTAAACACGTTAGTAAAATCCACATAGAGAACAGACACAGCTCCACTTTCAACAATGACTCAATCAATTTAGTACCAGTTAACCTGTCCTGCACAAGGCTATGGTGATTGTTCTCAACCAGGCCCTGGTTTTTCAGATGTTCATAATCCCTACCTGTTATGTTTAGTAACTTCAAAACATTAATTCAAAGAATTAGTCCAAAAATACGGGTGTAACTTCATATTTTACATTTATACATATAACCCATAATGAATTGTTTATACATCAAGAATGCTTCTATACACACACACACACACACACACACACACACACACACACACACACACACACACACACACACACACACACACACACACACACACACACACACACACACACACACACACACACACACACACACACACACACACAACTAAAATATTATTGAAATACACAAAACTATCCTTCAAATTATCTTTGGGAATTTCCCTACCACTGAAGGAGACACCAGTCCATAGTCTCCAGGATTATCCCTCATTCCCTTCTTGAACAATGGGACAACATTAGCTACTCGCCAATCCTCTGGGACCTTGTCTGTGGCTAGTGAGAACTGGCAAGTAGCTGGTGGGAAATTTGCTACAATCCATCATCAGGGACTTTATTTGGAGAAGATCAAAGACACTAAACTGCGTAGTCAACCTGAACTATTATGCTTAAATTTGGACATGGCATTATATAGGTGGATTGTGGTAATCAACAAAAAAAATCATGATGCAAGTTGATGAAGGACTGATCAGGGTCAATGTGGACTGGACATTATGAGATTTGAGAAACTTGGGTACCACGTAGTGTAGCGGCTAGCAAGATGCTATTGCAGCTCAGGGCATTACAGTCCAATTCAGGCGCCATCTATAAAGAGTTTGAACGCTCCTCTGTGTGACCGCATGGATTTCCACCAGGTGCTCCAGTTTCGTCCCACATTCCAAAGATGTACCAGTTAGTAGGTTAATTGGTCATTATAAATTGCCCTGTGATGAGGCTAGTGTTAAATAGGTGAGCTGCTGGGTATGCAGCTCACTGGCTCACCCTGTGTATCTAGTGATAGATAGATAAACAAGGCTAATATTAATTGCAGTGATGAGATGAGATGGTAACACGTGACGCAATGGAGGCATTTAATGGAATTGACCGACTAGATTGGAAACGCTGCTTCCATCTTTTACGGAAATTTATAATCAAAGCCTTAACATGAATTGAGATAACGAAAAATAAACTTACCTACACAGGAATCTATAGATACAAGGTCAATTGAAAGGAAATGAATGATTACTTGAGAATTAAAGCATTAGTCCAAATAATCCAGCTCTGCCTGTTCCACCTGGAAGGCAAATCACAATAATGACTGTAACAGGCATTTATGGAGCTCCTTTAATGCAATAAGACAGATCCCTAAACTGCGATCTCACAATTACTGATCTGTATATTTCAGTGCAACATGTTAAATATCTACAAATAAAATAGGCAAGTTATACAACTAAACATCACAGATTTTATATGATGTGGGGGAGTGGGTTTAAGATAGAGAGAAAGAAAAAGATGGAGACAAAATCCGGTTGATATAGGATTAGTCTGCAATGGATGATGGATCCCAAGTTTTTCTGCTCTGTAATTACAATCCAGTTACTTAACTGAAATCTCACAAGGTATATTCTTAAACACAAATTCCTTTGCAAAATGATGCAGTGTCACTTGATGACCTTTTCATCTCAAGATGGATGTTTATATTATTGATTATCTCTACAATCAACTGGTCATACACTATGAAAATCTGAACAATGATATTAACGTGAGACTTCAACCTAGGAAGATCTGCCAGGCTTTCACTTGGCCTGAATAGGCCACTAAAATAAGAAACTTATTTTCAAACTATGTTGTTTGCTAGCTTTAGAAATAAAATATTCCTTGATCTTTATAAATCACTTGTTACTAATGAACACTGGAGCAGACCGCTACTGTTAAATGCCTTAATCCAAAATAACATCCTATGCAATCCCAAAATTGAGACTGGCTCAGCCAAAATAAAGAATGACTAGAATTAAATAAAAATTCTGGGTTTTTTTCCATTCTATTCTATCTAGTTCTACAGACACTCAATTCAATTTGAGCTCTCCGATATGCTCAATTTTTCAGGTATAAACTTGGGCAGAAAATAATAGTTTGTTGACTGTGAGAAGTTAGTTTTTTATGTGACGTATTTGAGGGCAAGTCCAAATTTAACCTCACCGCACATCCACAGGACAAGTGGCTGTCAAGACTGAAGACACACTAAATAACTCCAGCAACAATGAAAACAAATACAGATCTGCCCAGTATAATTCAGTCATCTCAGAACAGACTACATCTAGTACTGTAGGAGGCAATATATTTGCCAAAGAGTGATTGAACTAGAAAAATGACCTGAAGCACCCCATCCTTAGTGCCTGCCCTGCCTTTTAAGGGCATCTGAGTGTTATTTTCCTGCACCAACACAGACTCCCTGATTTACTCAATACACAGAAATCCATTGATCTCTGTTTTGGTAGAACACAACAAATGAGCTTCCACAACCTTCTGAGGTGGAGAGTTCCAAAGATTTTCACCCGTCTGAATGAAATAGATTTCTCATCAGCCAGTTCCAAGAAGCCTTCTCTTTATTCGGAGACTGAGACAAAGCTATACCTCTTTTCATATTTTTTAAGGTGTTGATGTGCTTTAGCATTACCTCAAACTTGTCAACTAAAATCAAAACAACCCATAGATATCAACAATGATGATAAAAGTACCTAACAAGACTCACAGGATTTAAAATATGAATGATAAGATTTATAACTGCTGTCTTTCCTTCCTTTGACGACAAGAGCCTTTACATTTCCTGTGTAGAGAGTTAAGTATGTCCTTAAACAGCCAACAGGCTGCTGTCAATTTATCAACAAATATGCTTTGAGGGAAGAAGGAACTCAGAACATTGTGTGTATCCATCACATAAAATCAACACTGTAAATACCTACAAATTAATTTGTCATGACTTACCATGTTGCCAAACAAAATATTTCTGCTGGCGTTATAATGTTCATGTAAACAAACTAAACTCAAAACTCAAATTAACTATTCTGACCTTTTTTGTGACTAAGTTAAGAATCTTTTTCTGTAGTTTCACTCCTAACTGCTTTGCCTGATGATTCTGAAATCTGAAGCCCTCCCTCCTGCACCGGCTCCTTGGCCGTGTATTGAACTGTGTATCTATTTCTCACCTCCACCTCACTAACACACGGCAAGGGTAGTAATCCTGAGATTACAACCATGCAAGTCCCATTTCCGAACTTTCTACCTTGCTCCCTGAAATCCGCTTGCAGGACCTCCAGGCTGCCTTGACTATATCATTGGTACCTCCAGACGTTCATACTCCTTTCTCAGAATTTTCTTTACCCACCGAGAGGCATCCTTGACCCTGGGAGGTAATAAGCCATTCTGGAGACTCAATTATAGCCACAGAAACTTCTACCTGTGCACCTTGCTATTGAGACGCAGGCACGGTGCCACTAACCAAGCTATTGCTGCTGGCTTTTGAAAGGGTATTTCCCCGCAAGAGTATCCAAAGAGGTATACCTGCTATTGAGGTGAATGGCGACAGAGGAATCCTGCACTGTCTGCTTAGTCCCCTTACTTTCCCTGCAGTTTGCTTCTGAGGTGTGACCACCTCACTAAAAACTCTCACCTACTATATCCTCAGCCTCCAGCTCCCTGACCTGATCTGTCAGGACCTACAGTGATGTACTTCCCACAGATGCAGTCATCAGGGAGGCCGTGAGATTCCCTGACCTCCCAACATTAACGATATTTACAAAAAGTGATGCCTCAAGGACATTCATCATCCAGGACATGCCCTCTTCTCATTACCACCATCACGGAGGAGCTACAGGAGCCTGAAGACCCACGCTCTACATTTTCAGAACAGCTCCATCCCCTCCGCCAATGGTCACTGAACCTATGAACACTCCCTCATTATTATGCTCTCTGCTTGCGTGATTGATTTTTATAGTCGTATGTTAACTTTTAGCAATTTACGTATTGCTAAACAACAATGTATTGCTGCGGCAAAACAACAAATTTCATGACATACATCAGTGATAATAAACCTGAGGCGGAATCTGAGCAGCATTCTACTTCCCTGAAGCCACTCTGTCACATTACATCAATCGTATAAATTTAGTTCTTATTTAGGTTATTTCGGCAATGAGCAGGAAGACAGGAAATCGCTTCTCAAGAATTGCTTGTCCTTATGAAGTGGAAGAGGAAGAGTTAAACTTGGGGTATCGAAAGCAAGGACACACTAGAGAAAAGTTAGATATTTGAATGGTTAGAAAACGGCTTTGTTTTTTTAACTGCTTGAATTTGTCGTTAACCTTTTAAGAGACTATAAAAAGGTGCTGAATGATTAAAATGGGATCATAGTAATCTAAACAGAAAAATGAACAAATAGAAGCCCAAAGAGCGGAAGTTATAAACAGTACCAGAATCATGGCCTTGCCCAACTTCATGTTGCCTTTTCAGCAAAAGCTCCAAGAAGTTGCATCAATGAGGTATAACCTGTTCTACCTCACCCGTCTCTTTACATTATGTAAAGATCTCAGACAGCCTGTCCCACCCCTTACATTATCATTGATACTCCATTCTAATTTAGTTATGCTCTACGTCCATGCTACCTCCTCCTTCTACCACCAACGGATACTTTACCGTACACAACAAATTCCTCCTTCCCCCACCCCCCACACCCCATCTGTAGGATGTGGAATGAAACCAGAGTCCCCAGGAAAAGCTTACACAAAGGGACAACTTGTGACAGAGATCAGCATTGAACCCAGATCACCGAAGCTGAAGGCAGTAGCAGAACCTGCTGCACCACTGCGGTGGACTTAGTTTCATCACTCTCAAGCCAAATGCGAAATTCTGTCACACTATGATCATTCTTCCCTCAAGATTTTTTTTTTAAACAGAGATCAATAAATAATTCTGCCTCATTACATCACCTGATCTAAAACTGTCTGTTTCCTGGTGGGTTCAAATAATTTTGATCGAAGAACAATTCTGTCAACTTATCTACAATTTGATTCTCCCTGCCTCTACTAATATCCCTTTATTTATCGCATTCCCTTCATTAGGAACCACCGTTATTTCTCAGTTGGGGGACTATTCAGCAGCTGGTGGTAGGGGCCCTGAGCAAACGCCTGTAGAGTTACCTCCTACTCTTCCAGTGCACTGAACAAAATGCAGCCCTCCCTCTGAAATGCACTCAGCTCTAGGACTGGATGCACCCCTTAGCTTTGATAGATTTAGGAACACTATGAGAAAACTATAGGAAGCAGAGTACAGGATCAGGATCGAGGACTGTGTTGAGTGTTTGAGGACTGTGTGGGAATAGCAGCCGATGTTTTGTGGTTGCACGGGAGATAAAAATCTCGGAATTTAGAGACAACATGGGAGACTCTGGTTCCTTGAGTTAAAAGGCACCATAGAAGGCACAGACCTATGAACATGTTGGTCAGGATGGGACACAAAGTGCACGTACAATCACAATGCAGATTTTTGTGGTTAGACTGCATCAACTAGTGCACATGCATGAGGGTTTACAAGTCTTTGCAGCAAAGTCTGCTCTCCAAGTCAGCTTGGGCCTCCTTGCCACGGGATCAATAGCTCATTTTGTCAAGCTTGTATGGTTGCTGGTGTACAATGGAACACCCCACAGTAAAAGAATTCATGCACAATTATCTTCCATACAAGTCATCCATAACCCAAGTGAAACTGCCTAAGAGACTACACCCATTAATGTTTACTACTGCTTGCTTTTCCTAATCTCTGGCAAGTCTTATTTTACTTCCTGATCTTCTGACCCAAGATCCTTTCTCAGTACAGGTTGAGTACCCCGTATCCAAAACTCTAAAATCTGAAAACCCACGGAATTTTTTGTGCACTGACATGACGTCACAAATGGAAAATTCCACAAGGCACTGGGATGGTTCCCAGGCAATGCACAAGTCTCTGCACGCTAGATGTTGTGACCTCCATATGTAATGGACAGAAGTTAATGAAAATTTGAAAAATGCTGCATAAAGCAAAAAATGAAGATCTTGATTGTGTATTGAAAGAGTGGATTCATCAGCATCAGAGCGAACGTATGCTGCTTAATGGAATGCTGATCATGAAACAAGCAAAGATCTATCACGATGAACTGGAAATCGAAGGTAACCGTGAATATTCAGCAGGCTGGTTGCAGAAATTTAATAAAAGGCATGGCATTAAATTTTTAAAGATTTAAATTTTTTTAGGGTAAAGCAGCTGCTGATCACGAAGCAGCAGAGAAATTCACTGATGAATTTGCAAAGATTGTCACTGATGAAAATCTTACAACAGAACAGTCTACAATGCTGTTTCTTTTATATCTTACATGAAACCCTAAAAAAATTCAAACACAGTGTCCTGTAACCTTTTAGTTGAAACACAGCATGGTAAGTGGAGACTGAAAGCCTGCCGTTTGTTGTTGTTCAACAGCTGATTCAGGTATTCTCTCCTGGTGCTGCTGTGCTGCTTCTTACCCTGTGCACATTACACTTCCATTATATTACTGGTATGTAATACCTTTTACTGTTAAGTACGTATGTGTGATGAACAAGTGTAGGACAAAGACCGCTTACTGGTAGCACATAAATTCAGTTGGAAATGATGGTGATCCCAAGCTATCTCATTATATATTCCAAAATCAGATATCCGGCCTCGAGCATTTTTAGATAAGGGGTACTCAACTTGTACTATATTAATGGCATCCCTTATTCTTATTATCAGTTCCCACCCAACCCCCTTGTTTTTTATTCCATTCTGCCTGTATTTTAAAAAGTTAAATACCCTGGAATATTCAAATGCATGCCTTGGTCCCCTTGTATTTACATATTAATGATTATTGAATCAACTCATTTATCTCTGAGCCAGCAATTGATTTATGTTATTACTATTACCTCAGGAATTCGGACACAGAGCCATTAACTGTACCATTTTTCACCCTCACCCACCTTATCGTATTTGCTGTTAGCTGCACTTTCAACATTTGTTTACTGTTACACAAACCACACTACTAACATTTGACTAACATTCCTCCTACAACTTCCTCTTAGCTGCATTGCCACTCTCCACTCTTTAAGTATTTAGCTCAAGGTCTTAACTTCAGTGCTATTTACACAACTTAGCCAAAATGCAACAGCTCACATAAATAACAGCTTTAAAAAGGTGAACACATTTTTAAATAATACAAGTAGACAATCTGAAGTAACAGATGTCTGTATTTATCTATCAGCCTAAAGGTTCGGGTGATGTTCATAAACTGCTGGAACAGAACCCCTCAGATTATCTTTTCTGACATGTTGGAAATACAGTTCTTTAAAAGTCCTGTTACAGATGTACTCCATAACTATTGATATTGGGGAAATGGTTCAAATTAAGCCCTCTAGACAAGATAAAAACTTTCTTGACAAATAACATTGTTAGCTGGAACATCTGGACAAAATCACAGTAGTACACCACAAGAACAAGTTATTTGATCCACACTATTATATTTTACTTATCCAGTCAGCTTCATCCGAATCCTCTGTTTATTTATGCAAATTTTTTGCAAATTTCCCTTTTTATTAAATAATAGAATGTAGAAGAGTACAATACCACACAGGAAAAGGCCCTTTGTCCCACAATGCTGAATTAAACTAATTACTTCTGCCTGCACCTAGATAGATAGATAGATAGATAGATAGATAGATAGATACTTTATTCATCCCCATGGGGAAATTCAACTTTTTTCCAATGTCCCATACACTTGTTGTAGCAAAACTAATTACATACAATACTTAACTCAGTAAAAAAAAATATGATATGCATCTAAATCACCATCTCAAAAAGCATTAATAATAGCTTTAAAAAGTTCTTAAGTCCTGGCGGTAGAATTGTAAAGCCTAATGGCATTGGGGAGTATTGACCTCTTCATCCTGTCTGAGGAGCATTGCATCGATAGTAACCTGTCGCTGAAACTGCTTCTCTGTCTCTGGATGGTGCTATGTAGAGGATGTTCAGAGTTTTCCATAATTGACCGTAGCCTACTCAGCGCCCTTCGCTCAGCTACCGATGTTAAACTCTCCAGTACTTTGCCCACGACAGAGCCCGCCTTCCTTACCAGCTTATTAAGACGTGAGGCGTCCCTCTTCTTAATGCTTCCTCCCCAACACGCCACCACAAAGAAGAGGACGCTCTCCACAACTGACCATATTCCTCCATTCCCTGTAGATTTGTGTGTCTAAAGGTGTCTTAAACACCATAATGGTTCTTGTTACCACCTCTCCCCCGGGCACCTACTGTCTTTGTAAAAGAAAACTTGCCCTGTACATCATCTTTCACCTTACCTCTTCTTACTTTAAATGCATGCTGTCTAGTACTCATAGTACTTATCACTAGTTTTATAAACGCTGAATACAAAAGAGAATAAGATTCTATCCTAATCATAGGGATTGATTGGCAAATTTATATCAGTTGATATTTGTTTTCATGATTTATGCAATGGTTGGAACTCTAAATCTATATTACATTCTTGTAATTGATTTACATGAATCCAGACTGTTATGGTTTAGAATTCTGACCTCACTGACACAAGGTGGTTGTGGTGGTTGGGAATCATGGCTTCTACGCTCTGAAAGAAAAGTATGAAAGTAATAATGTTAACCGATGGTCATCCGAGTCTCCAATGCCCAGGATCACAAAAAGCTGCAGAGGGTTGTAGACTCAGCCAGTTCCATGACAAGCACAACGCTCCCCACCATTGAGGATACCTTCAAGCAGTTGTGCCTCACGAAGACTGCACTTCAAAAAGGCAGCATCTGTCATTGAGGACTCTCACCACCCGAGACATGTTCTCTTCAGCATTACCACCATCAGGGAGCAGGTATACAGAAGCACTTCAAAAAGGCAGCATCTGTCATTGAGGACTCTCACCACCCGAGACATGTTCTCTTCAGCATTACCACCATCAGGGAGCCTGAAGGTCCACAGTCAAGAACAGCTTTTCCCCCCTCTGCCTTCAACTTTCTGATAAGTTCATGAACGCTACCTCATTATCTGTCTTTGGCACTCTCATTTAATCTTGTAACTTATAGTAAGTTACATTTGGGCTGCCACAACACAAACTTTACTAGATATGCCAGTGATAATAGACCTGATTCTCACTCGGTATGGCCGATGCAGAAACAAAGTTGCTCACATAGGTTTCATGAATGTTTAGGTATCTTTGTGCATTGAAATCTGCACCCAAGATCAATTCCAATGCAATTCTAAACAACATAACTTTCAGATTATGTGAAAGCAAAGAACACAATTAGCTAAATTGTTTGTTACACTCACTAATAGTCTATTAGTCCTGAAGCAGAGAAATAAAAACATGTAATTGTATAGAATGTTTCTGGACTTGGAGAATTCCAAACTGTTTCAAAGTCATTGCAATTATTTCTGTATACAGTAACTCATTAACCACGACAGTCAATCAGAACACTGCAAGGTCAAGCAAGCAGTATGTGATGAAACAAGTTAATATTGCTGAGACACTTCTGTGAATTTTAAAGGACGCTTCTAAAATCCAAAATTAAGCACTAGGTTTTTATTGTCCTCTGGACGGAGAGACAAAATGAGAATTTTCAAAATTATGGAAGGTAAATGTAAAGAAACAATTTATGCACATCCTAGTAGAAAAAAAATAAGATTTTGACAAATTGGAAAAATAAATATAATTTCTTACATGAACAATGGTGTGAATGAAGAGCATGTGGCCACATAGAGTGAATGGATCAAACAGTACTGATATGCTAGGGGATGGTTGGTGCTGGAATAAGGGAAAGGCCACACAGAAATGTGGGGAGGGTTGAATAGTATAGGTATAAAGGTAGGAAGCTTGCGTGGAGTTTAAACACTTTCATGGGTCAGTTTTAGAGAATGGGCTGAAATACAAATGCCATGTAATTGATATACAGATTAGCATTAAAAATATAATGAAACTGTGTTTCTTAAATCTGAAACCAGTTCTGGCATTCAGTTGAAGGGATACAGCCTTATTTTCTATTGTATTTTTGCATCGTCAAGTCCTTTCAACAAGTTGGCACTGGCTGATGTGACGTATTTTTTCTTGTACCTGCCAAACCAACCATTGTGATGAATGCAGGATTTTAGCCAAGGTTGCAGTATTGCTAACGATAAATTAAACAAGAGAGATTCCCGAAGGGAAGGAGCAAAGTGTCTGTGAGGTTAAAAACAAAAGTTCGAAGTAGAAATTGCAAGTTGAAATGAACTTGAAGGGGCAGCTGAGAGTCTATATTTTATTCTCTGCATGTTGAAAATTGAAACAAGGAGGTGTCACAGAACATGTGAAGGCATTGGTTAATTCACATTAAGCCTTGGCAAGGGTGTGATGAATATTATCAGAATGATAGAAATTACATAATAATACAAAGACAAAACAGATTTGGGTATAGTATACATTTCTCACTTCTCAATAAGAAATTCAGTAAATGGATGGTTTCAAGAAATAGCTTGTTAAAGACAGTAGATTAAGAAAGTTTGAGCCCAGTCAGTTAATTAGCAAGTAAGAGAAAAGTACAATTGTTAGAAAAACTATGCAATCATTACAATTAATGGACATAAATTATATTAGATGTGCACTGGTTCACTTTAACAGCTATTGTGAAATAAAACCACTAAGAGGATTAAACCAAATTAGAGTTAAGATTAGAACTAGTAACTCCAATATAAACATTAGTATTGGCATCACAAGCCAAATTATCCCCTTTAATTCTAACAGATTTTAGTATTCTCACATAATTTGGAGCAAATTTTAACTGGCTGGAGTTCAAAATGCAAACCTGTTTTATAAGGCATCAGGATGGTTAGCACAACAAAGAACTCTTTCCTAAAATGCAAGTTGAAATACATTGATGAATTAGTTAAAAGTTACTTGTATTATTTATATCAAATGAATATTTGTTAACTTGGCAAAACACCAAGGCACATCTTTTCCAAAGTTCATTTATTTTGCCCCATTCTAAAGTAATTCAAATGTTCAACTGTCCAGTAAACTTCATTTTTTTTTTAACCTGGCACAACAAAATCTGTTAAACTATATGGTGTATTATGATTAAAAATGTAAATAAATTTTTCCATCATCTCACCTATAATAGCTGAGTAAAATTTTATATATACTTATTTTTGCAAGCAACGGCCTTCAATTCCCGTGCTTTGTCATTTGTACGAAAGCGATTTCAGTCTTTAAAAACTGGCAATTCTTCCTGCTTATGCTTTACAAACGCCTTATGAATGTTTTCAGACATTACCTAACACAGGTAAGCACACGTATCTCCCGGTGAAAGTTACAACATACACTCCGTCACTTTCAGAGTATATCAGTAAGGCGGCAAGATGCATTCTTGAAAATACGATCACTGTTTTCGATGCTACATAAATAAATTTACCCATTAGAATAAAATGTAGGTAAACTGGGCGGTTTTGACTCCCACTGATGTATCTTGGAAATTGCAAGTCCGTACATCAAATTGTTAATATCACAGCATAGCATTGAGTAATCTCAGAGCCGGGATGTAGAAGTGATGAAGGTGACCGGCGTGAACCTCACACTGAACTCACGGGGATGGTGAAAAATAACAATCCACAAGCCCTCTACTTCGGAAGGATTATCATTAATCCACATTGTCCACTTTACATCCGTTTCAGCCACTGTCCAGACTAAATTAATCATAGTACCGTCTGCATCGGAAGAGGATCTCACCCGCGACAAGTAGTTATGATTGCACAATTCCTCAGTTTAAATTTCACTTACTTTGAAACATAGGGTGCACCCGAACTCCTCTCCAAAGAAGATCTAATCCTTTCTGCTCAGATTTCTGACTTTCTTCCGCTGCTTCCGGAAGCGAATCTTGGAAAACTTTTTTATATGTAAGGCTGAGCAAAGCCAAGCAGCCACTCGGGGGCGAAAGTTGCTCCAAATCCACTCCAGTGGAACCAACTCCTCCCACCGAGCCGGCTGAGGTGAGACATCCTTGGCTTCATTCGCCAGCTTGCTCTGTAACCGAGAGAGACGTCACGGAGCCGGCTCTGCCTCTCGCTGAGCAGTTGGCGAGAAATAACCTGTTGCCTACATGTCTCTGATCGTGGTGGGATTTTTTTCACTCCTGATTTTGGTTTGCACAGTCATCTTTTCACCATCTTGTGTCTTGTTTCAAACCACGTTGTTTATGTAGTGGTATCCGCACCCAGATTTAGGAGTAAGTGGCGGTGGGTTCGAATCCCGGCGGTTCCATCCATCGAGTTTGCTACTCTGCTCGGCCTCGGAAAACAGGCGAACACTAAAGCCGCCTGATGCACAAGGCGCGGGGAGAAACCAATCTTACCTTTACTTTTACCTCTACTTTTACCTCAAGCTATTTGCCTGAGATGCTGCTGAAAGCAAGTTAATTTTATCGTACCTGTATCTCACCAGATCTGTAATTCACGATACGAGTGCACTTGATAATCTTGATTTTTGTTGCCGTGAGGTGAAAATCCTGGCGGCAGATGTGAATCCTGATCGAGGCACGAGTGTGAACACCGCTTGAGGAGCGAGTGCCGGGAGTAGCAAATGTCAAACTGGCCCATCCAGAGACAGGCATCCGGAACAAAAAAAACCCTACCTGCTGCATCTCGATGCAGGGCCTCCACCTGAAACATCCTATTCCCTTCACAGACGCTGGTCAATGGCTGGGATCCTTCAGCAGATTTTGTTTTGATCGAAAAATTGCTAACTGGCAGGAAGTGTTACCGGCTGGTTGGGGGAAGCATCAGTTCTCAGTCACATCCTCACCTCCGAATATCAGGCCTTCGTCTCCCAGACAGCTATGGACCTCATAACTCTTCCCTCCAGAGCTTCATTCATGGTACAGGCAGTCCCCTGATTATGAAGGAGTTCTGTTCTTGCAAATGTTTGTAACCTGAACTGTTTGTAGAGTGGAAATGGACAAAAACAGCAATGGGAAGAATCGCAGCAAAAGCTAGGTGAGCAGACGCGGGCAGAGTGGCCACAAGGCAGCCTCAGCGACTGAGTCTTCTCAGTGCTCTCTGCTCTACCCAGCTCCTCGCAAACCCCAGTTGTTGCAACAGCGTGTGTGGGGAAATTGTGGAAAGGAGACACACAGAAATGCCCCGTTCACACCTGACAGAAAATAACCTGCAAACCTTGCAGCAGCCGGCAAATGCATCCCCATACAGACCCATGGCTTAATCCACTAATTCCAGTTGAAAACATCAGACCATAAGGCACAGGAGCAGAATTAGGCCACTCAGCCCATCGAGTCTACTCCGTCATTCCATCATGGTTGATTTATCATCCCTTTCAACCCTATATTCTCCTGTCTTCTCTCCATACCCTTTGATGCCTGACGAACCAAGAACTCTGCTTTAAATAGACAAAATGCCTTGGCTTCAACAGTTGTCGGTGGCAATGAATTCCAGATTCACCACCAGCTGGCTAAAGGAATTCCTTCTCATCTCTGTTCAAAATAGGCTTCCTTCTATTTAGAGGGGAGCCCTCTGGTCCTCTACTCACCCACTATAGGAAACATTTTCTCCACATCCGTTCTGTCTAGGCCTTCCAATGTTCAATAGGATTTTTTGAGATCTCCCCTCATTCTTCTAAACTCCAATGAATACAGGCATAAAGCCATCGAACGCTCATATGTTAACCCTTTTGTTCCTGGAATCTTTCTTGTGAACCTGTTCTGTACAGTCTCCAATGCCAGCAGATCTTTTTATAGATAAGAGGCCCAAAACTATTCATAATACTCCAAGTGTGATCTGACCAATATAAAGCCTCAGCATCACATCTTTTCTCTTATATTCTAGTCCTCTTGAAATGACTGCTAACATTGTATTTGTCTTCCTCAGCACTGACTCATCCTGCAAGTTATCCTTCAGAAAATCCTGCACAAGAAATTCCAAGTCTCTTTGCATCTCTGATTTTTGAATACTCTCGCTGTTCAGAAAATTGTCCACGCCATTGTTCCTTCCACCAAAGTGCATGACCATACAGTTCCCTACACTATATTCCACCTGTCATTTTGCCCATTCTCCCTATCTGTCCAAGTCCTTCTAGACTCCCTGCTTCCTCAACACTATCTAGCCCTCCACCAATCTTTGTATTATCTGCAAACTTGGCCACAAAACCATCAATTCTGCCATCAAAATCAGGAAACGCAACAGAACAAATATGAACCCCTATGGAACACCACTAGTCACCAGAGGCCAATCAGAATAGGCTCCCTTTATTTTCACTCTTTGTGTCCTGCCAATAAGTCAATCTATCCATGCTAATATCTTTCCTGTAATACCATGGGCTCCTGTTAAGCAGCCTCATGTGCAGCGCCTTGTCAAAGGCCTTCAGAAAGTCAAAGTAAATGACATTTACTGACTCTCCTTTGTCTATTCTGTTGTGATTTCTGCAATCCCAGGCAAGATTTCCCCTTAAGGAAGCCATGCTGAATTTGACCTACCTTATCATGCACCTCCAAGTATCCCAAAACCTCAACCTTAATAATGGACTCCAGCATCTTCCCAACCACTGAAGTTAGGCTAACTGACCAATCATTTCCTTTCTTCTGCCTCCCTCCCTTTTTGAAAAGTGGAGTGACATTTGCAATTTTCTAGTCCTCCAGAACCATTCAGAATCTAGTGATTCTTGAAAGATCTAATGCCTCTATAATCTCTTCAGCCACCTCTCTAAGGACTCTGTGGTGTAGTCCATCTAGTCCAAGTGACTTATCTACCTTCAGACATTTCAGCTTCCCAAGCACTCCTCCTTAGTAATAGCAACTCCACTCACTTTTGCCCCTTGACACTCGAGTTTCTAGCATACTGCTAATGTCACCTGCCATTTCTTTGTTGCCTATTACTGCCTCTCCAGTGTAATTTTCCAGCAGTGCAATATCCGCTCTAGACTCTCCTTTACTCCTTATATATCCGAAAACACTTTTGATATCCTCAATGGCATTATTGGCTAGCTTACATCTTTTCTCATGGTATTTTTTTTTTTAGTTGCCTTCTGTTGGTCTTTAAGAGCTCCCAATCCTCTTAACTTCCCACAAATTTTTGCTATATTATGTGCCCTCTCTTACTTCCCTTGTCAGCATGGTTGCCTAATCTTCTCTTTAGAATTTTTCATCTTTGTGAGGTATTTATCCTGCACCTTCTGAATTGCCCACAGAAATTCCAGACATTCCTGTTCTGCCATCATCCCTTTTGGCCAGCTCCTCTCTCGTACCTCTGTAATTCCCTTTACTTTGCTGTTAATACTGCTACATCTGACTTTACCTCTCCCTCTCAAACTGCAGGGTGAATTCTATCAGATTATGATCACTGTCTCCCAAGGATTCCTTTACTTTAAGCTCCTATTTAAGTCTGGATCATTACGCAGCAATAGTCTTTCCCCTAATGGGCCGGACCACAAGCTGCTCTACAGACCTAGCTTGTAGGCATCCAACAAATTCACTCCCTTGAGATTCAGCACCAGCCTGATTTTCCCAATCTACCCCCACCCCTTGCCTCTTCTATTTCCCATTGAAATTTATATCGCACATCCTGGCTACTGTTCAGAGGCCTGTAAATAACTCTCATCAGGCTCTTCTTACCCTTGCCATTTCTTAACTCTACCCACAAGGATTCTACATCTTCTGATCCTATGTCACTTTTTCTAAGGATAAGGTTTCATTTCTAACCAACAGAGTTACCCCACCCCTCTGCTTGCCTGTCTGTCCTTTTGATACAATGTGTATCCTTGGATGTTAAGCTCCCAACTATGATCCTTCAGCTATGCTTCAGCGATGGCCACATCATACCTGCCAAACTCTAACTGCGCTAGAAGATCACCTACCTTATTCCATATACTGTGTGCATTCAAATATACCATCTTCAGTCCTGTATTCA
Organism: Hemitrygon akajei; assembly: GCF_048418815.1. NCBI lineage: Eukaryota > Metazoa > Chordata > Chondrichthyes > Myliobatiformes > Dasyatidae > Hemitrygon > Hemitrygon akajei. Next base: position 56,371,068 of record NC_133133.1, on the reverse strand, counting down.
TCACCCTTTTCAATTTTGCTCCCATATTACACTTTGCCTCATTGCACTGACTGCAATTTTACCCTGACCTTCCTCACAGTCTCTCTACACACTGCATCAACTCATATGCCAACTGCCCCATCCTCACTCCGGTTCCCACTCCCCTGCCAACTTAATTTAAACCCTCCCCAACAGTTCTAGCAAACATGCCCACAAAAATATGGGCCCCCTTCACATTCAGGTGTAACCCATCCTTTTTGAACAGGTCTTACCTTCCCCGGAAGAGATTCAAATGATTCAGAGCTCTCAAACACTGCCACAGGCTCCACTTCCTCAGCCACTCATTCATCTGTACTATCATCCTATTCCTGCCCTGACTAGCACGTGGTACTAGGAGTAATCCAGAGATTACTACCTTGGAGGTTCTGATCCTCATCCTCTTCCCTAACTCCTTATACTCACTGCACAGGACCTCGTTCCCTTTGCTACCTATGTCGCTGGTGCCAAAGCGTATCGTGGCATAAAACATGATCCACAGGGCCACACTGACCAACTCTAAATCGCTTGATTCACTTCACACTCACCTGCAAAGCTCTGCTGTAAAGTTGGGGAAGCTCAACGTTACAAAAAGATAGTTAAAAATTCACAGATAATTTTTTTGTAAAGATGAGATTTGTAAGTCAGGGCTTTTGTAGCCTGGGGACTGCCTGGAGATTCCCAGTCTTGCAAAGCCTGCCTCCACCTCCTGGCCAAAATCCTCAAACCATGCTCATTGGTTAGCTTTCTGTTACCCTGTTAAATTTACTGTTTCCTTGCTTGATTTAATCTTTTCTACCCTGCTGTCACTTCTACATTGCCCTTACTTTCACAAGGTCCAGTTCTGACTCTTCTTTTCCCTTTCTGCATCTCTCCACCTCCATCTGTGAGGAAAGGCTCGTGACAAACATCCATTATAAGGTCACAGGTTACCAATAGCTAACTTGACTGTACTAGTTCCTAACCTGTCTCCTTTCATTCTCCCAGTTCCTCTGTCTCAAATGATTTGCTCTGATGTGACTTTCTGAATTTCCTCCTCCCTCCTGAAACACAGCTTCCCCTCTACCGCAGATGACAGAGCCCTTGACCGTTTGCTGAACATTTGCTCTTATCCCCTCTCTTCTGGGACACAGTAAGGATAGAATTCCTTGTCGTCATCTTCCATTCACAAGCTTCCATATTTACTGAATCATCCTTTGCAAATTCCATTGATCTAAACAAGATTCCAGCACCAAATATATCTTCCCCTCCCTGCTCTCTTTAACATTTTGAAAGAATTCCCTTCATAACTTCCAGATCTCCTAATCAATCCCATTCAACCATTCCTCTTCTGGCATCATTTTCCCCACCTCCTTTTACCTCTCCTACCTACCAAGGACCCAAACAACCCTTCTAAATAAAGCAGTGATTTACTTGTACTTCTTGCTATCTGGGGTACTATGGATGGGAAAGGCAGTTTCCCAGAGCAAATAGCTTTCACCACATTGCGTCCAGGTACAATCATCTGGTCTGACACCAGTAGAGAAGTGGTTATTGGTGAACTCTCAGTCCCCAGGGAAGCCCATGAGTGCAAGTTAACCAAGTATGCAGAATTAAGATCAGGAGTGCAGAGACAGAGGGTGGAAGGTCTCATGGATCCATTCGAAGTAGGGTGCTGTGGCTTTATTGCGTTCACTTTCCAGAAGTGGCTGCGTGACCTTGGCTTTACTAGAAGAGAGATCAAGTCAACCAGCAGGGCTGTAGCTGAGGCAGCAGAGGCAGGATCATCACGGGTGTGTACTAAGTACGTCCAGAGGGGCAGATAGTCGGACAGTGTATCCATCTTTTGTAAACTCTTCAGTAGTTGCATAGATACCTGAAGAGTAGACTATCTGTTGGATGGAAGCGACCAACAACTCTGATAGAGGCAGATGCCAAGTTGTTAAGCTCATCAGTGGGAGGTGGTACTTTAGCGCTGCTGGCCCACCACCTCGAGGGAGTCTTGATCATAAGCGGGCCAAAACTCCTGAGGACAGGTGGCAGATCAACTGATGATCCCACTGATGATAGCGCAGGACAGTTAACATCTTAGTCCACGTATATTTTCAATTCAAATTCAATAGTTTTTTTTTCATTTTGCTACTTTATTAATTGTTCACTATTACTTTCAAACTACTATTAAGCTATGTCAATAATTTGCAACTTGTTAAGTTAGTTTTTTAATGAAAGGAAGCACCAGATAATGGTACCTTTTTTTAAAAAAAGGTATGAACTGAATAATTTTTACCAATTTTCTGATAAAACATGCCTGACTAAATGACATTGAAAGTAGCAGATTATCCTCAAATATCTTCCTGAAAAAGTGATAAAGGTACCAATTTCAAACTATCTCCATTTCTGCAGAGAATACATTTACAAGATATTATCTATTTAGCAGTTTAATCCAACGCATCACTGACACCAAGACATGTATACAGAAAGGTGCCAGAAAAGGGCCAGTAACATGAAAGATCCCACCCACCCTGCTTGTGAACTGTTTGTCCCACTCCCTTCAGGAAAGAGGCCAGGAAACCGGACTCAAAAGTAGCCCAAGCAGTAAGACTGATTAGCACCTCCACATGCCCAATATTATTTCCCTAATGTACAGACACTCCTGTGTCTAGTGTCACTTTATGGACACACAATCAATCTATATATAAGCTTTCTTACATATTTATATTTATTGTATTTTTAAAATTATTATGGTGTTCTTTATCTTACTTCCTTTTTTTTGCGCTGCATCTGGTACAGAGTAACATTTTTTTGTTTTCCTTTACACTTGTGTACTAGAAATTACATTAAACAATCTTGAATCTTAATATTTTTTTAAAATTTCCTACCCTGAATCCAGAATATAGTTTGCAAGGTGAAGAATAAAGTTAACTTATTATTTTCTTGATCCCGTTGAGCTGAATTATAAAAGCACTAGCTGGATGCCTCTAGTTACATGGTGCATAGGTAATGAAACCCTGCATTAATGTACAAACGTTAATGTCTCGGAGAATTAAGCCAATAATATGCTACTTCATCACATAATATTTGCAATTTTATTTTTAAAGAGAATCTGCAATATGTCAGAAACAAATTTCAGCCTGGGAGCTGATTTTATTTAAGGTGCTTTCAGATTCTCCAGCTTCTTGAATTATCAGTTATATGTGAAAACAAGAGTACTTGAATCACATTAACCATCATCACATGGCCTACATTCCAAATCCAGTACAACATGGTCAATGTGTGGGGCATAAGATTTCACACACTCAATATGCAAGATATTTGTGGACCATGGCCTTTTATGGTGAGTTTCCAGCATTCTCTTAATTCTCAATGCCACCAATTCTGCCCAAGATTGCCATTCAGGATGAGTAAAAAGCTTTTCTTCATAATACGTCCCACAGTTTGATTGAATTTTTGACTTATTTTCCTTGCACCTTGAGCTAAGTGTGTTCTCTTCAGTGGTACATTTTTGAAACTCATATGTGATATCTGGAACTGTAGTTTCAGAGTAGCTCCCATCTGGTACTGTTTCTGTCAAAGTTTGCTGTTGTTCCTTGCTACAACATGCATTATTATTCTTCACATTAAACAGTGCACCTCTCTTCTCAGGATACAGGCTGACATTATTGTGGATATGCAAGATCCCTCCTCGGTCCTTTTTCAATAATTGGCAAGCTACAGGCCATCCCTCTTCCGAACTTGGAATTAGACCCAAGTTCACTCGATCTGCCACGTTCTGCAGAAGAAGCTACAAAACACAAAATAAGTTTTTAATAGTTATAAATGGAAATGTCGAACAACCCATAGCAAAGGAACATGATAATCAGAAGACTATTACCTGCCTCAGATACAAAGACAGAAACCAATGAACAGTTTGCCTAATGAAAATCACAAACAAAACTGCAGATGCTAGAAATTTGGGGGAAAAACACAGAAAATGCTGGCAACATTCAGCAGGTCATGTAGTATATGTTGAAGAGTAAATAGAATTAATGTTTTAGATCAGAGATTATCCATCTGAACAAGTTGCCAGAACACAAACACAGGAGGAAAAGTTATGCTAAATATAAAAGATGAATCCTCTATTTAAATTGTATGATCTCTCTTTGGCTGTTTAAATATTTTTAATTTGACAGCACAAATTTCTATTACAGATGTGCTATATTTTTGCTGAAACTATGGCTCAGGTAATTATCTTCTGAACAGGGGTAGAACTGTACATTGATGGATGAATGCCCTTCGATTTATGAAGACTCCCACTTTCTGTGGTGATGCTCATATAGCATGTTAGCTCATCTGTGTATATAGTTGGTGTCACCTTTATAGCCACGTATACAGTTAATGGCATCCATAAGTCCAAGTGTATGCAATTTAAAGCACCCTTGCATAGTTTTATGTGTAGTTGACAATGCCCTTGTACAGACATCTCTGTGTAATTCACACCATACAGCCATATACATATGTGCAGTAAATTCGGCCCATGTTTAGCCACATGTATGCAGTTGATGGCACAGAGATGATGCTCATTTTGAGTACTGTCATCAGATAGGAAGCTATTATGTCCCACTTTAAAACACCCAACCTCTAATAAAAAGAAACATTGTTCCATGGAATCTTTGATAAGTTTATAGCAATCTTTATGACTCCTCCTAATCTGAAGTAGGTTTTTATGCAAGTCAACCATTGACCTATTGTTGAATTCAGTGCTGCTCCTCATCCAGGAACCTTGAGGAAGTTCTCCTCTACACTTGTTCCTTCTGCCTTCTTCACCTTCGGTTTCTCTTTCCCTTCTATTCTTCAGTTAGATACTGATGAAAACCACAACCATTTCTCTTTCTTAGCAAATTTCTCTGGCTTCAACTCAACCCACGTGTATTTCTATTCAGCATCACAAGTACGTTCAAACTACCTAGAGTTTCTCAAGGTTTCCTAAAGATTTGTATTCTATTCCATCTGCTAGCACATGCATGCTCTTGACCTCTCTGCAACAGCTCCATCTCAGTCTGTCTCACAGCTGTCACGCTCTGCCTTTCCACATTATTCTCCATTGTATTTAGTACTTAAGTAGGTAACTATTTTCTTAAGTTTCTGACACCAAAGATAAACTTCAATAACTCTTGTATTCTCATAGCCCTCCTGACTTTTCTTCCCCTTGAATTTATTCTAACAGCACTTCTCCCTCTGGTTCTACCTCCTGCTGTCTTTTCACCATCCTTTCTGACCTACCACTGACTGATCCTGAAATCAGTCCCTAGAAGAGATTGCAAACACGAGGAAATCTGCAGATGCTGGAAATTCAAGCAACACACACAAAATGCTGGTGGAACGCAGCAGGCCAGGCAGCATCTATAGGGAGAAGTACAGTCGACGTTTCAGGCCGAGACCAGGCCTGCTGCGTTCCACCAGCATTTTGTGTATGTTCTCAGATTCATTGCACTGTTTGTCCCCTTATATCCCTATCTTAAGGAATTCTGATTCTGATCTGATGTTGAACTCTCCTTTTATTGCCTCCATGTCTATCTCTTTAGTCATGACCCTTCCTCTTGAATTCCCAATCCACCTCGACTCCTTACTCTGGCCTATCATCTTCTCTTGATCTATCCGTAGATAACTGCCAATGGAACACTGAATTACTTGGTTTTTTCCCCTAATCTCCACACTCACTCCCTTAACCCCCCACCCCCAGTTGCACAGCAAGAACCAATCCTGACATTGTCATCAAACCTGCTGACAAAGATGGGAATGTTCTGTTTTGGTGAATTGATCTTTAGCTCAGATACTTAATGTTACTTCTCAAACACATTGGTCCAGACTATTCTCACTTACAAATCAATAGCAACACCTTTGATGTGCACAGGAGAACTTCCTTCAATAGCTGCAATAATTCACTTCTGCCTTTTGCCCAAGATCCACAAGCTGGACTGTCTAGATGTTTCACTTAATGTTTCAGCCTGCTCTTATCCCACTAAACTGGCTTCTTCCTACCTTTCCCTAGTCCCGTCCCTTCCCACTTACAACCATGACACCGCTGGATGTCCTTCATCACTTCAAAAGTTTTTAGTTTCCTGGTCCCAACTGGTTCACCTTCTGCACATTTGTAGAATCCCTCTACACCTCCATCGTGCAATGGGAAACTCCAAAACCCCCAGCTTCTGCCCTGAAAAGAAGACCAACTAGTTCTCCTCCAGCAACATACTCACTTGCCTGGCTGAGTTTGTCCAAGCATTGAACAACTTTTTCAACTTTGACCATTTTCTTGTGATCAAAGATGTAGCTATGGGTATTTGCATGGGCCCAGTAAAGCCTATCTTTCTTCTCAGATAATGTGGAACAATCTTTGTTTCAATCCTACCTGACCCTCCTCCTCAGCTCTTTCTCTGGTGTGCCAATGTTGCATTGGTGCTGCTCCCTTCCCTCAAAGAGAACTTAAAAATGTCCTTAATGCCAATTTCCACTCAGTTCTCACATTCATAGGATCCATCTCTGACTCTTCCCCTTCCTTTGAAATGTCTTGCTTCTTCCTGAATTGTGTAATCTCCTCTACCATTGTGTTCGGCTCTCACTGACTCTCCTCTTAACGGACTTACCCAGCTCTTTATCTTCCACCCCCTAGCCTCCATATTCAATGGATCATCCCGTCACAATTTCCACCAGTTCCAATAAGATGCCTTTACTAGCATTTAAGGGGGACTATTTCCTTCACAACTGCTTTCCCATCTCCACCAAAAACTCTCTATATTATAGTACTGTCCTGTGCAACCGCAGGAGATGCAACATCTCTCCATTCACTTGTGCCCTCTCAACATCCAGTGGTCAAATAGTTCTTCCAGATGAATCTTCCAATCTGCTTAATGCATTCCTTGTTTACAATGCAGTGTCCTCTACAATGGAGAACGAAAATGGAAATTGGGTGAATGCTCTGTGGAGCTTCTGAATTCAATACACAAGAGTGACCCTGATCTTCCAGTTGTCCGCCATTTTAATTCACCATCCCACTCTGACCTATTTCTTTATGGCTTCTTGCACTTTTGCAATGAGACTCAATTTAAGCTTAAGGAGCACATCATCTTCCTTCTGGGCACATTCCAAACTTTCAGTATCAACACTGAATCCTCCAACCTTAGGTAGCTCACTCTTTCTGCCTATAGCCAAACTTGACATGCCTATATTTCAGCCTATCATCATTTTGGCTCAAGTTTTTCTGAATGTATTTGGATAGTTTACATTTTTAGGCATGTCCCCTCAGCCTCACTATTTCTAACATATTACATGATCAAGAATCTTAAGATTTTTGGTAACAGCTTCAACCTACTCATTTTATCAGAGATATCTCCTTTGATCTATTCATGCCCTCCTCTGCCTCCCACACACACCTTCACTCTTACTGAAGACTAATTTTCTTGGATTTGCTGTTCTGACCTAGGGCGTTTGTTAATTGTTTTTCCACAGATGTTGCTTGACCTGTTGAATATTTCGTCATTTTCAGTTTTAGGATACTTGTTCTAATCTTGTTGGAAGGGGAGGGGTAAGCTACTGATTTCCTGCTCAGCTCTTTTCAATCAGCCTGTTAATTTCAAGGGTATGTGCCTCTGCACTCTGCTCATAGCTTTAAGTTAAATAAACCTGTTCATCAACATCACCAGTGCCTGAGGTACAAAGATATAAGTTACCTGAAAACAGGATTAAACTTAGACTGAAATTTTGAAAGTGATATCATCAACTGTACAGATTAAATTATTCCTCAAGATGTCAGTATACTTCAGCAGACCACATATTGATAACGGTGTAATAATTAAACGGACAGGCATTAATGAAAAAGAATGAGGCTTAAGGCAGTACCTGCCGATTATCACCACTGTGGACCTTACAGCGCTCTGATACTTTATTTAGTTCCAGGTTCTTCAGTAATGCAGAAACTGCATGTGGATTCCACTCACAGGCGTGAACAAACGCTGCGCCCGCATGCACCAGAAATGGTAGTGTAAAATATCCAATTCCTGAAAAAATTAACCGCAGCTGTTATCATTATCAGTCTCATTTGAAATCAACTAATATGACTGCATTACCAGTAACATATGATTCATAAAACGATATCATTTTAATGTACCAATACAGATCACATTTGTTATTCCCCGGCTGAGTATCAAACACATTTAAGATTTGTAACTAAAATCATCACTGCTCCCCTTTTCTCCAAGGTTTTAGACTAGCTATGATTATACTTCAAGAATAATTTGATGGGTTTTAGGCACTCTGAAATATCCTAAGAATGTGAGTATCATGATATACTGTATATGCATGCCTTTTTTTCCCCATTAGATGTAATACTGGTGAGGCGGTTTGTTTTTCTCAGACTGAATCATCAAAGTAACTAGTTTACATAGACACTTCTGTAGGTACTTACAACTCAGACGCCAATAGAAACTGGTGTGTTTGTCATTGGAAATAGTAAATTCCACACATGGGCCAACAAATACCGTAAATTCTGGTGTGTAAGCTGACCCCCCCCCCCCCCCATTTTCAAGGTTAAAAGGTTAAACCCCTTTTGTAGAGGTTTTTGATTTAACCAGAAAAGATCACAAGATCTCACATGCCGGTACTCAGCTTTGCCGGATCCAGATCCTGGAAATTTTGTGAACCAGTACCTGCTAATAGAATAGGCCTACACGTTGTAGAGCGTTATAAGCAAATTCTTAATAAATAAATCAGGGAGGGAAGTTTTGGATTAGGTTCCCAATGGTAAAGAATCCTCTGAAATGTAACCCCCGTGAAACTATTTAGTGCCTATTGTAATCTCGTTAAAACCTAACATGGGGCGGCGGGATCAGTACGTGTACTCAGTATTGAGTATGCGACCACCATGTACAAAAGATTAAAACGAATGCGATATGATGCTGGCTTCAAGCTGAAGGTTGTTGATTTTGCTAAAGGAATGAATAATTCTGCAGCTGTTAAGTAGTTTATTGTAAATGAGAAACAAGTGAGAGAGTGAAGAAAGGCAGAGGACACGCTGAGGGAAATGCCAAAGATGAAATGTGCAAACCGCGGGAAAACATGCCAGTGGCCAGAACTGGAGGAAAAGGTTTTAGAGTAGGTGAATCACCAGCGATCATCCGGATACATTGTCACCAGAGAAATGATTCGAGTTCAAGCGTTGAAATGGGCTGAAGAACACCGTGACATCAGCGAAAATTTCAAAGCTATGCAAAGTTGGTGCACCCGATTTATGAATAGACGTGATCTTGTATTGAGACGAAAAACAAAGATTGCTCAGAAGTTGCCAAGCGACATTGAGAATAAGATTACAGCCTTCCAATATTTGTAATCAAGCATCAAAAGGCACATTCTTATCCACTCTCACTGATTGGTAACATGGACGGCACACCGATGTTCTTTGATTTTGCTGGCAACCGCACTGTCAATCAGAAGGGGGAGAAAACAGTCCATCGAAACAACTGGACACAAGAAGCAACATTTTACTGTCATGCTAACGTGTATGGCTGATGGGACCAAACTACCATTGATGGTAGTAGTAGTTTTTAAGAGGAAAACATTCCCAGAGAAAGAAAAATTCCTGTCAGGTGTTGTTTACGTTCAAGAACACGGCTGGATGGATGAAGCAGGTTGCTTGAAGTGGGTTAAAGAGGTATGGTGTCGACGTCCCGAAGGTTTCAGGAAGGTAAAGTCACTACTTGTTTGGGATGTGTTCAAAGTGCACTCATCAAGTGAGGTAAAAACAGCATTGAAAGCTGAAAATACGGACATTGCAGTCATCCCCGGAGGTTTGATGTCTGTGCTCCAGCCACTAGATGTGAGTTTAAACAAACCATTCAAAGAATTCATGCGTCGACAGTGGAATGAATGGATGATGTCGGGAAATCAGTCATTCACTCCAGCGGGAAATACGAGGGTCACATCTCTAGCTACACTTTGCAAGTGGGTAGTGCAATCATGGGAGCAAATGAAGGCTGAGTGCATTGTGAAGGCTTTCAAAAAGTGCAGCATCAGCAGTGCTTTGGATGGCACTGAAGATCATTTGCTTTAGGAAGAAGACGAAGGAGACTTGACAGCCAGTAAAGCTGCAAATGACGATGTCGAAGCAGAAATGGACAATCCTCAATTGACTCAAAAACAGCCAATAAATACGACCCGTCTTCTGTGTATTCATTTTTCCAAAGTTGGCACCCTCTGTATAAGCCGACCCCCTAACTTTAGGACCAAAATTTAGGGCCAAATTCTCAGCTTATACACCAGAATTTATGGTGTATGTTGTGATTGTTTATTTCATGGACCTAGCTCCTGAACTTTTGGTAAAAAAAACATAAAGTATTGGGAGGAAGCAGAAAGAGCCTCTTGCCAGATGTGGACAGGTGAGAGGAGTGGGCTGGATGCCAGGAGCAGATGGGCAGTGACTTGGCCACCACCGCTGACCCACCAACTGTAGAGTGTAGTGGTCAAGGGTCAAGTAACTCTACGAAGGTTGGGCACCACTTGGCAACATCTGTTCCTGGCCAAAGGCTGTTACCTCATCAGGTAACTGAAGCGAGCACCCTGTTGTATGATGCAAGCAATGATGGGGCCTCACATAGATTGTTGATCAACTTTGGAAGATTGAACTTTAAGGCAGAGTACAAGGTTGATTACACGATTTTTAGCAGTGTGCAGGACCCATGTGACCTTGGGTCCTAACCGGAGATACCGTGCAAGTTGTTACTGTGGGTAAAAAAGCATGTGGTGTGCTTTTTATTCTGGCATTTTCTCCCTTTCTTTCCAGTGCTGTAGAACAGTCTCGGCCTGAAACGTTGACTGTTTATTCATTTACGTAGATACTGCCTAATCTGCTGAGTTCCTCCAGCGTTTTGTGTGTGTTGCATATGCTCTGCTGGCCTTCATTAGGCACGAGACTGAGGTCAAGAGCATCAAGGTAATGTTGCAGGTCTATAAAACTGTGGCTATGTTCAGTTCTGGTCGCCTCAATATAGGAAGAATGTGGAAGCCGTAGAGTATTTAGAAATTTACCAAAAAGCTGTCAGGATTAGCAAATATGTTCATTTATTTATTTAGAGAGACAATGTGAAATAGGCTCTCCCAGACCTTCAAGCTGCACTGACAAGCAACCCCCAATTTACCTCTGATTTAACCCTAGCCTCATCACGGGACAATTTACAATGACTAATTAACCTACTAACCAGGATGTCTTTGGACTGTGGGAGGAAACCGGAGGATACGGAGAAAACCCATGCATTCTACAGGGAAGATGTACAGACCCTTTATAGGTAATGTTGCAGTCAACTCCAAACTCCAACTGTATTATAGCGTCATGCTAACCGCTACACTACCATGGCGCCCAGTGCCTTAACGAGGAAAGTTGAGCAGCTATAGCTTTTCTCTTTCGTGTGAAGGAGCATGAGTCAACTTAACAGAGGTGAATAAGATTATGAGAGGCACAGACAGAGTGAACAGACAACACCTTTGTCCCGGGGGGCAATGGTCAATACTTGAGGATGTCTGTTTAAAGTGAGTGGAGGAAAGCACAGGGGAGATGCCAGAGGTAGCGTTTGTTTTATCACACAGAGAGTGGTAGATACCTGGAACGCAATGCCGGGTGTGGTGGTAGAGGATGATACAATAAGGACATTCAAGTTTCTTGGAGTGGCACATAGATGTAAAAAAGATGGAGAGCTATGGGCTGTAAAGGAGAAAGGGGTAGTGTGAGCGTGGAGTAGATTTGTAACTGTCAGCACAACATTGTGGACCGATGGGCCATTGATGTGGTGTACAATTCTATGCTCTATAAAATCTGCACAATATAAATAGGCTACTATCTACCAGACAAGGAATGGGCAATCCATTACGAGGTTGTGTAATATAAATGCCCTTCATCTAATTTCTATCCCTACACCCCCGCCCCAATTCTTACTGAATGACAAAGCAGGAACAATTGCCCTATTCCTGATTCCCTTCTTACTGACAGACAGAGACTTTATGGAATCAATGCATGGAATATGCCCATTCAGCTCACTGTGGTTCAGCTATTGATTCTTGATGTTACCTGCATACAGATCCACAACCACCTCTCCTTTGCAGTCAAAAGAGCTGACACGTAGCTTTTCTGTGATATTCCCAGAAGAGAACATGCATTTGGTAATGTCAAATGTGTATCTATAGAAGAACACAAGGCAGACCATTACAACACAACAACACAAATTTTGTGAATGTAATTATCACTCTGAGGATATACAGTTTTCAATAAAAAAATAATTTGAATATGTAAAACTTTACTACATTTAAAACAGAGCATTACTTTGTCTTGCCATGTACAAAATACAACAAAAAGGTTCCACAGGCAATGAGATAATTTCAGAATGACAATAAAGCATCACAATCAGAGTGAACCATCTGAATAAAGTATAGCTTCGCAACGTAACATTTATTTTTCTACAATTTTAATGTCTTGCTTTCACATCACAACAATGTTAATCTTATAACTGAGTGTTTCTGCATTCTATGTGATAAACACTACAATTAAAAAATGTTCAATTTGCAGCATAAATATTATTGTCTGACAATGACTGCATAAATATTATTGTCTGACAATGACTGTGTTACGAGTTCAAATTAGGTCAAATCCTGAGACTATTTGTCAAATGTTACAGATCCCCTTTACTTGCGTTACCACAGATACTCTTCAGGTTTCAAACACCCAACAACATTCATATGAATGAGTGTTTGAGAGGCCTGTGGAGCCACAGGAACCTTCTGCTTTGAGGCAACTCAATTCACAGCAGTATCATTGCATCTTGCAGAGAAATCTAATGATTAAGTTAAACGTCCTGGTTTAACTATACACCCCCACAGAATGCCCACGTTTTTACTTAAATACATTGCCAAATGGTTGCACTTCTGATCTGCAGACTGTTTGCGTTACACCCTGACATAACCCCAAGAGGACCAAGACAGTTATTTGATTAAACATATTTTAAATGAGGTACTAAGGATCTCTCATGCATGCTCGGGAATATAAACATCCTGTGCCACTATTCAAAAAGAAGCAGATGTTTCCCAAAGACATTACTGGCATTACTCACTGAACTACCAAGATCAAAAAGAGATGGTCTGGTTGTTAAGTCTTATTGTGCAAAAGCACTGCTAAACAACAGTAATTTTACTTCCCAGCTACTTAATTGGATGTGAACCAAACTGGGATGTTCTGAGGACAAGATCACAAATATATTTTTTCTAACTACTCTAATAAATCATGTTTTGTCATTAAGAAAAATAAAAATAAACATGAAGTTAAGAAATTGGAACAGGAGCGGGACACGCGACCTTTCAATCTTAGGTCTGATGTTCATCAGCATCATGGCTGTTCAAAGTAAAATTATTACACATACGTCCGCATATACTACCCTGAGGGTCATTTTCTTTTTTTTGTAATTTATTTTTGTATTGAAGTTCATCATCAAACATTTCCATAAGATGTGTTTCAGACATTGTACATATATATCATATATATCACAAATCTCCACAAAGTATTTATCTGAGGTACACAGTTATAGAAGAGTGGAGAGAAAAAACAAGCAAAAGGAAAGAACTATGTACAAGTAGGGAGTGATCTTTTGTTTTTACAACAGATTCATTGATTTGTGAGAATAAAATCAGGCCTATGAGGCATTATTTAGTTAAACCATTTTTCCCAGTATGAATCAAATTGTTCCAAATTGGATAAAATTCTCTTACGTTTGATTGGATTTAATAGCCCATTGACATTAAAAGAAATGAATTTTACTTTGTCCTTAAGCCATCTGTATTTATCTGTCAATGTACCATTGAAATTGGAATAAAACTTAATCGATCTACTCCCTGAACAAATATGAACCAAGAAACGCAGATAATAACAAAAATGGCAACGAACGTGTGATTCCAAGGCTGAGGTCACTAGTAGATGACCCTGCATTGAGCTAGAGGAAATGTCTAGCTGTGGGGGATAACCCCTCCTACTTGTGAGTTAAGGGCCCCCAATGCAGTATTCATAAAAGTCAGTGAACAAATCCATTACACAGAAAAGATTTCCCTGTGTACTCCTCATATATATATATATATATATATACACATATACACACACATACACACACACATTACATATGTATACATATATATTCTCATTTTGGTGGGGAAAAAGGAGTAAATGAGCAAATAAAGAATAACAACTAAGTAATGTAAAATCCACATTATAATAAGTATTTCTCGAGATAGGTATATCACCATGTACATTTGCTTTCATTTAGCTTCTCAACATTTTTAAAGTTAGCTAAACCTTATGGCTCTTCTGAAGGTGGTGAGGACTGTTTTTGGGAAACTCCCGGTCTCTTCCTGATATATTTCTCTTGGCTTCCTCCCGTCTCCTGCCTTCTCGATTCTCGCACTATTTCCCAAGCGGAGCGGGACAGTTCCTCAGTCAGGCTTTCCCTCATTTTGGTGACACTGACGGGCAAACCTCTGGCCTTCATGTCTGTAGTCACCTCTTCCACCGTCTGGTACAACCGCATCCCATTGTCATAAAACACTCGAAGTTTAGCAGGGTACGGAGTTTGAAATCTAATCTTATTTTGCTTTAGTACTCGCTTTACTTCAGCGTATTCTTTGCGTTTCTGCAGGACCGCGGGGAGGAGTAATCTTGGTCGAAATATATTAATTTATTGTCGAAAAACACTCTCTTCTTACCCCAGGCCCTTTGTAGAATCTGCATCTTGGTGCTGTACCGAAGGAATTTAATTATTATAGAGCGTGGCTTTCTATCCTGGGTAGGTTTCGGAACCAGCGCGCGGTGCGTCCTCTCGATTTCCAGCTTCATAACCGAGGGAATATCCAGCGCGTCCCGCAGTAGCTTTTCGACAAACTCCGTTATAGACGAGCCCTCCGCTCCTTCGGGAACGTTGTAGATTCTGATATTTTTCCGCCGTGATCTTCCCTCCAGGTCAAGCAGTTTACCTTCTTGGTGATGTATTATTTTTATTGTCTTGCTCAGTATCCATTCCACGTATTGAATGCGATCTTCCACCTTCTCAATTCAAGTCTCTGCCACCGCTATTTTTTGATTAACGCTGGCGAGCTCTGCCTTAATATCCCGGAGCTGCTGCGTTATTTCTTTCTGGACCTCCATTATTTCTTTCAGAATTTCGAACATATTCGCCGGTTCGTCTGAACGAGGCCCAGCGCCCACCTCGCTCGCACGTGGTCGGGTCGGAGAGCCGCTGGCTGCACTCCTCTCGGACGCAGGCTCCAGAGTGTCGCTTTTTCTATTTCCGTTCCTTTTCCCCATTCTTGCCCCTCTTTTCAGTTCAAATATTTTTCGAAAAATATTATATTTGATGGAATAACAGGGCTTAATACGCGTTATTCCAGAGGAGCTAGTGACTTAAGCTGCCATTCTCGACGATGACGTCACGGGAACCCCCTGAGGGTAATTTTCTTGCGGGCATTCACAGCAAATAGAAAGAAAGACAAAATCAGTGAAAACCTGCACACGACAGACGGACAAACAACCCATGTGCAAAGGACAACAAACCGTGCAAATACAAAAAAACAAAATAATAAATCAATAAGCAATAACTATTGAGAACACAAATTGTAGAGTCCCCGAAAGTGAGTCCGTAGGTTGTGGAATCTGTTAAGTGGAGGGGTGAGTGAAGTGGAATCTGTTAAGTGGAGGGGTGAGTGAAGTTATCCACTCTGGTTCAAAAAGCCTGATGGTTGAGGGGTATTTTCTGATCCTGAACACGGTGGTGTGGGACTTGTGGTTCCTGTAACTCCTTCCTGATGGCAGCAGTGAGAAGAGAGCATGGTCTGGATGGTGGGGGTGGGGGGAGGGGTCCTCGATGATGGATGCTGCTTTCCTGTGACAGCTGTCCTTGTGGTAATGCTCAATGTTGGGGAGGGCTTTACCTGTGAAGGACTGGGCTATATCCACCACTTTTTGTAGTTTTTACCGTTCAAAGGCAATGGAGTTCCCATACTAGGTCGTGATGCAACCAGTTAGAATAATGTCCACCGTGCATCTTTTGAAGTTTGTCAAAGTTTTAGATGACATGCCGAATTTATGCAAACTTCTAAGAAAGTATAGGCACTGCCATACCTTCTGTGTAATAGCAGCTACATTCTGGACCCAGGACAAATCCTCTGAAATGATAACGCTGAGGGATTTAAAGTTGCTGACCCTCTCCACCTCTGTTGCTCTGATGATGACGGACTCATAAACCCCTGGTTTCCTCCTCCTGCAGACAATTATCAGTTCTTTGGTTTTGTGAACATTGGGTGAGAGGTGGTTGTTGTGGCACCGCTCAGCCAGATGCTCAATCTCCCTCCCACCTGTGATTCACCCCACAGCGGTGGTGTCAACAAACTTAAAAACGGCATTGAAGCTTTACTAAGCCTCACAGTAAAAAGTATAAGGTGAGTCGATCAGGGGCTAAGCACCCAGCCTTGTGGTGCACCTGTGCAGATGGAGATTGGGGAGGAGATGTTGTTGCCTATCTGACCTGACTAGGGTCTGCAAGTGAGGAAATTGAGGATCCAATTGCACAAGAAGGTACTGAGGCCAAGGTCTTGGAGCTTATTGATCAGTTCTGAGGGGATGATGGTACTGAATGCAGAGCTGTAGTTAATGAAGAACTTGCTGCTGTATGCACCTTCACTGTCCAGATATTCCAGAGCTGAGAAGAGAGCCAATGAAATGACATCTGATGTTGACTCATTGTGACAGCAGATCCAAGTCATTCCTCAGCCAGGAGCTGATAGACTTCATCACCAACCTCTCAAAGCACTTCATCACAGTGGATGTAAGTGCCACTAGACAAGCCATTTAGGCAGGTTACCTGGGCACCAGTATAACTGAAGCCTGCACAAAGCAGATGGGTACCTCAGACTGCTGAAGCAAGAGGTTAAAGATCTCAGTGAACATGCCAGCCAGTCTTCAGTACTCTCCCAGGTTACCCCGTCCGGGCTGGAATCTTTCTGTGGGTTCACTCCCTGAAGGATGCTCTCATGCTAGCCTCAAAGACTGAAATCACAGGGTTGTCAGGGGCTGTGGGAGTTTGTGAAGATGCTTCCTTGTTTTGACGGACAAAGTGAGCATAAAAGGCATTGAGCTTATCTGGCAGCAAAACTGTATTGTCACATACATCGCTTGGTTTCACTTTATAGGAATTCAAGCACTGCCACAACTCCTGAAAGTGAGCATCCTTCAATGATTTGTTCAGTCCAGAATTGCCACTTTCCCTGTGAGATGGCTTTCCAGAGGTCAAACCTGGACATCCTGCATTTTACTTGGTCACCAGACCTGAATACCACTTGTCTGGCCCTCAGCAGATAGCAGATCTCTTGGATCATCCAGGTCTTCTGGTCGGGAAAAGCTCTGAATGATTCAATGCCACTTTGCATTAACCCCACGTCCTTTGCTTCCATAATAAACTGAAATCTATTGATCTCCGTTTTAAATTAACTGAATGACTGAGTCTGTCCTGACCGTTAGGGGAGTTGATCATTAGGGACATGATTATAGTCATAGAACACTATAACTCAGAAATAGGCCATTCAGCCCATCTAGTCTGTGCTGGCCTGGTTTTCTGCCCGGCCCCATTTATCGACTCCCAGACCATCGCACTTCATACCTCTCTCATCTTCCTTTTAATGTTACAATTGAACCTGCATCTACCATTTCTGCTGGCAGCTCATTGCAAACTCATTATCAGCCTCTGAGTGTGAGTGGAAAAAGCCTGCATGAATTTATTCTTTCTACACCCATCATAATTTTATATGCCTCTACAGGGGTGTCAAACTCATTTTAGGTCACGGGCCGGATTGAGCAAAATGCAGCTTCATGTGGGCCGGATCAGTCGGACGCGTGCGAATGCAGCTTTCGTTGCCTCCGTTTTTTCAGCCTTCTCTCATGTGTCTCAGTCTCTGCTATAACTACAAAGTGTTTCACTTTACAAATTCCGTTTCTTATGAAGAAGACTGCCGAATAAACACTAAAAACCCTGAAAACCTGGTACCTGAATAAACTCAGCATTAGCCATATCATACGCCATAGGCGCTTCGATTACTGGGGCCAGCTTTAATAGTAATTAGATATTATCTCGCGGGCCAAAGATAATTCCACCGCAGGCCGGATTTGGCCCGCGGGCCTTGAGTTTGACATATATGCTCTACAAGATCTCCCTTCAATCTCCTGCACTCCAGGGAGCAGATTGGAGTGGATTGTAAAAAGTCTTATACCCTTTATTTCCATTCACTACTCAGGGATTACACTGTGCATCTACAGTGGTATGCAAAAGTTTGGGCACCCAAAATTTCTGTTACTGTGAATAGTTAAGTGAGTAGAAGATGACCTCATTTCCAAAAGGCATAAAAGTTAAAGATGACACATTTCTTTAACATTTTAAGCAAGATTACTTTTTTATTTCCATCTTTATAACATCAGGAAAAAAATGTCAGCAATTAAAAGTGCAGGTAATGTGTCAAATGTATCAAAAAAAAATCTTGGATGTGAAACTACAAGAGCTAGAATTACAATGTGCTCATATGGAGGCCACTGACACAGAGACATCAAGATTGCAGTTGATAAAAATAACCTAAGCATTGCAATTTTATGGAAGGCACCTCGGAAATCAGGGAGCTTAAGGAGCTATTTTCTGAGCACAGCTCCTCTGTGAAGAGAGTCATGCTGTATAAAATCGCCTGCTTTGGAAGCCCGATCTGTACGAGGAAGAGATGGGCAAGACAATTAACTCTGTAGCAGCCTCTTCCACAGAAGTGAATACAGGCTGAGCACCCCGATGCTGCGTTTTTGCTACCATACACACGTTGATTTTTCATTACATTAATGGAATGTAATAATTTTTACTGTTTAGCACATTTGTGTGCTGAAAAAGCACAAGACAAAGACTGGTTATCAGAAGCACATAAATTCAGAATCAGGAATGATGGCGAAGCCAAAACAGCCACTGACTGTCCGCCTGGGTGGCTGAGATAGAGAAAGCTTACCTTTCTGATGGCTCAATGTACACATTATTGCTTCATGCACAAAATGATTAAAAATATAATATAAAACTACCTTCAGGGTATTATGTAGAAGCTGTATATGAAATGTAAATGGAATTTCATGTTTAGTCTTGGGTCTCAACCCCAAGCTTTCTAATTATATCGATGCAAATACTGCAAAATCCAAAATATTCCAAAATAAGAAACGCTTCTGGCCCCAAGCATTTCGGATCAGGGTGCTCAGCCTCTATTACTATCAACTGACAGCGAGAAGTTAATGTGACAAAGACCATGGGCGATTCATTATTTGATATTTACTGTCTTTCCATGGATTGGAATTGCTTGAATTAATAGCTTCCTAAAGATACAGCTAAGTTTAGAACTCAGAGGAATTGCATGTTATAGGTGACATACAAGAAACTATGGAGTGCCACAATATCTGAACGCTTTTAATTAAAGGAAGAAATTTATCATATGTGTATCCTTGGGAGGAAGTGGTGTTCACAACGTTACATGCAGATGCTTGCATTGCTTGGCACTGTAAATCTGATTATTCTGCTCTCACCTGATGCCATTGTCAACGTGATGGACCCAGGCATCGTCTCCCAGCAATAAAGTAACCTTTGGAGTACGAAAGCCATCAGCAGATATTCTGCCCGTCTTTGCAATGCGTTTTACTCCTAGTGCATTAGCAACCACCTGCCACAACTCTGGCTCTGCAATAAACAAAACAATGATAAAACCAACAGCACTTAAGAGCTCACATCAAAGATAAATAAAAATACAACTTAGTATTTTCATATTGCTTAATTAACTTAGCCACCATGATTTTCTAATATAAATATCATGAATAAGAACATAAGAAATAGGAGCAGGAGTTGGC
The DNA here is from genome assembly GCF_048418815.1 of Hemitrygon akajei. Taxonomy (NCBI): domain Eukaryota; kingdom Metazoa; phylum Chordata; class Chondrichthyes; order Myliobatiformes; family Dasyatidae; genus Hemitrygon; species Hemitrygon akajei. The sequence continues at coordinate 56,351,117 of NC_133133.1, read as the reverse complement.
CATCTGGCCCGTTGAACCTGCTCCACCATTTAATAAGATCATGGGTGATCTGGCCATGGACTCACCTCCACCTACCTGCCTTTTCCCCATAACCCTTAATTCCTCTACTATGCAAAAATCTATCCAACCTTGTCTTAAGTATATTTACTGAAGTAGCCTGCACTGCTTCATTGGGCAGAGAATTCCGCATTCTCCATTCTTTGGGGAAAGCAGTTCCTCCTCATCTCCGTCCTAAGTCTACTCCCTTGAATCCTGAGGCTATCTCCCCTAGTTCTAGTCTCATTTACCAGTGGAAACAACTTTCCTACCTCTATCTTATCTATCCCTTTCATAATTTTATATGTTTCTATAAGATCTCCTCTTATCCTTCTGAACTCCAGTGGGTACAGAGAACGGGAATTCATGAAAAGATAGATAAGATAGTGAATTTGAAATTTGACTAAACCTTACCACCTAAATGTCATATGAGGAAAGATTGAATAAACTAGATATGTATTTGTGGTCAATGAGAAGAGTGAGGAGCAAGCTAATTGAAACATGTATGATCTTGATGGGTTTTGAGAAAGTTAATCAGGAAAGGATGTCTCATATTTAGGAAATCCGGAAGCAGGAGTCTCACTTAAAATTTAGGGGTCACCCCCATTTAAAACAGAGATAAGGTGAACTTTTTTTCCTCTCAAAAGGTTGGAAGTCTTTGAAAGTCTTCCTTAAAGAACAGAAGCAGAATCTTTGAATATTTTAAGAGATGGATAGATTCTTTAGAAGCAATAGTATGAAAGGTTATGGTACGTAGGGAGAAGTAAAGAGTAGTAAATGCAATCAGATCAGCCGTGATCTTATTAGACGGTGGAAAAGTCTTAAAGGACTGAATAACCCACTCCTTTAACTAATTCATACAACTTCACCCAGTTCTCTTTTCTCACTAAATCACAGCCAAAGATCCAGAACTTAAATTACAGATTGCAGCCTCTATCCTCAACTCAAAAGTTCGTCGTAACCAAACTCAATGATCTTGAGTACATGTATGGTATTTATAACATATTTAAAATGAGAAACTGAAGTCTTTTAAACATCCAATATTCAAAGTGAAAAAAATTATCAAAGTCTGTATATGTTAACATATACTACCTTGAGATTCATTTTCAGGAAAATAAAGAAAAACAATTGAATTTACAAAAAACTATACATAAACAAAGACTGACAAACAACAATGAGAAAAAGACAAATTGTGCACAAAAAAAGTATTGAGAACATGAGTTGTCAAGACTTCAAAGTGAGTTTGTAAGTTGTGGAATCAGTTCAGAGTTGTGGTGAATGAAGTTATCCATGTAGGCTCGGGAGCTTGATGATTGTAGGATAATAAGCATTCCTGAACCTGGTGGTGCAGCACCCAAGTTTCCTGTACCTCCTGCCCAATGGTAAGTAGTGAGAAAATATTATATGTTTATCATTGCTCCTCATAGGAAGAATTTATTTTTACAGAAAATCTTTCTTCCACAATAAATGGGACTTTTATCTTCTATAAATTTCTACCCCCCCCCCCCCCCCAATCTAGTTGCTCCAGAAATAACTAATAGTCGAGAACAACTCTCATGTATCTCTGGCTTCCACTCCTGCAGTGAAGCCCTGGGTGATGTACTTTCCAATTTCTACCATTTTTAGTAAAAATGTGCACATTTAATGTAAAGCGTGAAACACAACTTCTACCAGTGTCAGTTTCTGGTTCCTGGAAACAGAGATTGTAACCTGGTACATGCTGAATCCTTCATACCACCCTCAATGTATGACATTAAATTTTATATGAACATTAATTAGTTAGGCAGTGTTACAATCTTTATGACACACTTCTGCTGATATATGAAACTATATTCACAAAAAATAAAGTAACCCTCTGCATCTTTAATGCTTTCAGCAAAGGCTCAAGAGATGGTTGTGAATGCAATGATTTTTGCTGAACTCTTTGAATTTGCTCATGTATATCGGACACTGACTTTATCATTTATTACTGAATTCAGTAATGTTGTTATGGGGGAGAACATGTATACATCTTCTAAAAGGAAAATAATATCAGCAGGTTCCAAGGTTGATTTAAAATGGCATAGGCAGATACAGTCTGTAAACATTTTTTCTGGGGAATGTAACAAAGAGGGAAAATACATTTGAGTTCACTAAGGACCAAATGTGCAATACCATTCCTAATGTTTCTTCTTCTTCGGCTGTCCATCGATTTTTGATGATGATTGAGACCTGGGCAAAGTTGTATGGAAGACCTGCAGTTGCCCATGCTGCAAGTCTCCCCTCTCCACGCCACCAATGTTGTCCAAGGGAAGGGCATTAGGACCCGTACAACTTGGCAACGGTGTCATCGCAGAGCAATGTGTAGTTAAGTGCCTTGCTCAAAGGCACAACACGCTGCCTCAGCTGAGGCTCGAACTAGTGACCTTCAGATCACTAGACTGACGCCTTAACCACTTGGCCATGTGCCACACATTCCTGACATTTATGCTGCATTGTTTAAAATTTAAATCTCACCCAAAGTTTTCCAGAGTTCTGTTTGGAATGCATTTTCACTCAGAACAATCATATCTCCATGCCTCTTCCATACTTGAGGTAGGTCACGAAGCAGTTCTTCAGTCCAAAGGACCCCCTGTTGTTTCAATAATGCATCGAGCTCTTCTTGCAGTCGTTGGTGGCAAGATTTTACCAATGACTTTTTGGATGCTATTGGGTTCTGAAATGTATATTTGTAAAATAGACGTGCATCAAAATTAATTATAGAAGACAAACAAGATATAATTATCATGGGTGAATGGCAGAGAAAGAAGTAGTTATTGAAAAAGATCAGTTATTCAATGCAGTGTACTGATTTGCCGTTCAGTTTGCGCTAGAACTAGTGGCCAAACTTCATTTTGCTTTCTGTTAACTCCATAATGCACCTTAAATAAATGGTACTTGTCCCACAAGACTTTATTTCTTCTTCCTTCTTTGGAAGACAATAACTGCTATCAGGTTACCACTCCAGAGGCTTAGGCAACATTCTAATTTCTCATCCATTTCTCTACTGTGAGCCCTGGCAGTCAATTGCAATAGGCTATTCAACAACTCAGTGAATTACAGTACTTATATCTGAAACTGACCATTTTCTCATTTACTCACACACCCAATTGTTTCATTGCTTCTGACTGGGGTGTTTGACATAGCAACCCCTCAGTAAAGAGAATAATTTCAGAACTTCACCTGCTGCTGCAGTTGAGATCAGACACAGGAGGAAAGATCCTGATTAAACTGGTCTATGAAGGACATACATTCACGGTGGAGCTGAGAGCAAGCAGCGATAAGATACTGCAAGTAGATCAAAGCCATGCTGAGTTTAGTGGCTTCCCATCACAATCTGTGAGCAAGAGGTTCAAATTTAGATCTCAACAGTGCAGAAGTTAGTGCTAGCATCGCATTGCTCCAGCAACCTTGACCCAAGGTTGTTTATGTGGAGTTTGCTCATTCTTCACGTGACCATGTAGGTTTCTTCCAGATGTTCTGGTTTCCTTCCGCATCCCAAATATGTGTTGGTAAGCAGACTGATTACTGCTGATTTCTAAATTACCAACCTAATGTAAACGTTGGGGGGGCAGGGAGAATGATAGTTACTGAGCTTATCAGGGAGAATTGGTTACAGGAAAACAAGCATGGAAATGGGACTGCTAAAAACGTTCCGAGAGCTGGGCCATCTGTGTCAGCAGAAAATATGAGAACGTAAAATAAAAAAATACTTTCCAAAGCTGAAACTCACTAAAAGGTGGGTTACTTTTCATTCTGAATAGATCACATTAATGGATGGATAATTGTAACAGTCAGCAATATGTTTAAAACCACCTGCTTGCAATCACTTTCTGATGATCAGATATTCCAGCGTTGAGTGAAAGGCCAAATGCTTGTACCGACGTGTGTCCAGTCAAGAAAAGAAATCCTACCTTCATCACGGTAAAAGTGCATGTACTTCCTGGAGCTACAGTCTCACTCAGGTTAAGACGGTGAAGAGGGCTGAGTTTATTGCAAAGCACAGGCAATGCGACTGAACCATCGGGTTGCTTCTGGAGACGACAGGCTGTGTCCAGGAAGCCATTCTTCTCCAAATACTCTCTGTACCAGGAAACAGAAAAAAATCAAATCACTTTCTCATCAGGAATGAAGGAAGATTGTTGAAAATGAATCGCTAATTTAACAGTACTACCGTGCAATATATAAAGTGGTTTGTTTAAAAAAATGTCTTCTATTATCTAAAAATAAAATTCAGTGTATGTTGATGATAAACATGGTGTAAGAGTGCTGGAAGATTGCTGAAGTGGTACTCTTGTTTAAAAATGTAGAAAAGTATAGAGTGAACAGCTTTTGGCCAGTTATTCTGACATAGGCAGAAGGAAAATTGCTATCAGAAATTGAGGGAGAGGTTATCTATTAGCATTTAACAAAGAACAAGTTAATCAAAGACAACATGGATTTATTAAGGGAAGATCATGTTCCACTACTCTGATTTTTAGGAGATAAAAGGAGTGTTAATGAGGTTGAACATCTGATGTGTCAACATGGTTTTGGCTTGGTGTTTGACAAAGACACGAAAATACATTTTTCAAGAAAGTAATATTCACAAGTTTTAAGAGAAAGTAGAATGTTGGACTCCTGGGCACAGGGTATTAGTTAATGGTTAATCTGTTGACTGAAGTGGTCTTGTTAGTACTGGAACTTGTTTTTCATATCAATGATTTGGACTTCATTGCAAGGGAACCTAATTAGGTAGTTTGCCAACAATACCAAGATGGTGGTGTAGTGATTAGTGAAGAAGAAAATTCTAAGTTACATGAAGATTTCAATGGACTGGTTAGATAGATGAAGAAATAACAAATGAATTTCAAACCAGTATGGTTATGTTTTTGGTAAAGACTGATAAGGCAAGAGAACACACAATAAATAGCACAGTCCTACAGAGGACTAGAGGAACCCTGATGTTAATATCCACTAGTCTCTCAAGGCAACTGGACATAGGTTAAATATTCCTTCAGTACACTTGCCTTTATTGAACAAGGGATATAATAGTGGAGGAGAAAAGTGATCAAGTAATTGGTGAAGTAGGCTGAGATAGATCGGCTGGTTGAATGTGGACTTCTGGAAGGGGAAGTCGAGGGAACACCCACCAGTCCTCATTGAGGGATCATAGAAACATAGAAAACCTACAGCACAATACAGGTCCTTCGGTCCACAATGCTGTGCTGAATGTGTACTTACTTTAGAAAATACCTAGGATTACCCATAGCCCTCTATTTTTCTAAGCTCCATGTACCTCTCCAGGAGTCTCTTAAAAGACCCTATCATATCCGCCTCCATCACAGTCACTGGCAGCCCATTCCACGCACTCACCACTCTCTGAGCAAAAAAAACTTGCCCCTGACATCACTTCTGTACCTACTTCCAAGCACCTTAAAACTATACCCTCTCGTGTCAGCCATTTCAACCCTGGGAAAAGGCCTCTGACTATCCACACAATCAATGCCTCTCATCATCTTATACACCTCTATCAGGTCACCTCTCATCCTCCGTCACTCCAAGGAGAAAATGCCAAGTTCACTCAACATAGTTTCATAAGGCATGCTCCCCAATCCAGGCAACATCCTTGTAAATCTCCTCTGCACCCCTTCTATAGTTTCCACATCCTTCCTGTAGTTAGGTATCCAGAACTGAGCACAGTACTCCAAGTGGGGTCTGACCTGGGTCCTATAAAGCTGTAACATTATCTTTTGGCTCTTAAAATCAATCCCACGGTTGATGAAGGCCAATGCACTGTATGCCTTCTCAACCACAGAGTCAACCTGTGTAGCTGCTTTGCGTGTCCTATGGACTCACATCTCAAGATCCCTCTGATCCTCCACACTGCCAAGAGTCTTACCATTATTACTATATTCTGCCATCATATTTGGCCTACCAAAATGAATCACCTCACACTTATCTGGGTTGAACTCCATCTGTCACTTCTCAGCCCAGTTCTGCATCCTATCAATGTCCTGCTGTAACCTCTGACAGCCCTCCACACTATCCACAACACCCCCAACCTTTGTGTCATCAGCAATTTACTAACCCATTCCTCCACTTCCTCATCCAGGTCATTTATAAAATTCACGAAGAGAAGGGGTCCCAGAACAGATCCCTGAGGCACGCCACTGGTAACCGGCCTCCATGCAGAATATGACCAGTCTACAGCTAAATTTTGCCTTCTGTGGGCAAGCCAGTTCTGGATCCACAAAGCAATGTCCCCTTGGATCCCATGCCTCCTTACTTTCTCAATAAGCCTTGCATGGGGTACCTTATCAAATGCCTTGCAGAAATCCATATACACTACATCTACTGTCTTACCTTCATCAATGTATTTAGTCACATCATCAAAAAATTCAATCAGGCTCATAAGGCACGACCTGCCTTTGACAGAACCATGCTGACTATTCCTAATCATATTCTGCCTCTCCAAATGTTCATAAATCCTGCCTCTCAGGATCTTCTCCATCAATTTACCAACCACTGAAGTAAGACTCACTGATCTATAATTTCCTGGGCTATCTCTACTCCCTTTCTCAAATAAGGGAACATCATCTGCAACCCTCCAATCCTCCAGAACCTCTCCTCTCCCTACTGGTGATGCAAAGATCATTGCCAGAGGCTCAGCAATCTCCTCCCTCCCCTCCCACAAGGCCGGTAGTGGAATGGGTGAATGGTTTCAAGTTCCTGGGTGTCAACATCTATTCTGGGCCCAGCATGTTGATGGAATTACAAAGAAAGAACAGCAGCTGCTATAATTCATTAGGAGTTTGAGGAGATGTGATATGACAGCAAATATCGTAGTAGCATTCTAACTGGTTGCATCACTGGCTGGTGTGGAGGCACTCATGCACACAATCAGAAAATGCTTCAGAAAGTTGTAAGCTCAGCAACGTCCATCATGGGCACTAGCCTCTCCACTATCAAGGAAATCTTCAAAGACAATGCCTCAAAAAAGGCATGATTAAGGACACCCATCACCCAGGACATCCACTCTTCTCATTGCTACCATCAGGGAGGAAGTACAGGAGCCTGAAGGCACAATGTTTAAGGAACAGCTTCTTCTCTTCCACCTTCAGATTTCTGAACCACGAACACATCCTCACTATTTTGCTTATTTATTTTTAATATATTTATTATTGTAACTTGTAGTATCTATTGCACTGTATGGCTGCCTCAAAACAACAAATTTTACAATAAATATGATTTTGATTCTGACTTTTCTAGTCTTGTCCCACATTGTAGGAAGGCTGTAGAGAGAATACAGACAGTATTACCAGGGCTGATGAATCATTGTTAGGAAGAGACAAGGCTGGATTTGTTTTCTTTGGAACAGTGAGATTGAAAGAACATTTAATTGAAGTACTGTATCTGAAACACAATGAAGTCCAGACAAAGGAAGCAGAAAGCACCCATCTACTTTTGCAACAGATTAGTAACTATACTGCAGTTTTAAGTGAGTTGTTGAAGGATTAGAAGTGAGTTGAAAAAAAATGGTTTCACTTAACATTTGGAAAATTGGGTTTGGAACTTTTTGACTGAAAAGATGGAGACAAAAATCCACACCGTGAACAAAAAGAACTAAATGAGAATTTGAAGAACCAAAGCCTGCATGGCTATTGACCAAAACTGGGAAATGTGATAAGATGTCCATCTTTTGCTGGCATAAATAGTCTCCTAAATGCCCAAAATTCCATGAAATCTAATAATTAATACAAACAATCTGAACTTTACACTTGTTACATCAATTCAAGATTGCTTAATGTCATTTCTAGTACACATGTGTAAAGGAGAACCAAATACTTGTTCCTCTGGCTTTGATGCAGCACAAAACAATATGATAAAGAACACAATAATCATAAAAAACACAATAAATATAAATACATAAGGTAATTTATACACATGGATTGATTGTATATCCATAAAGCGATACAAGGCACAGGAGTGTCTGACAGAAAATGGTAAAGTAATGGTGGAGGGGTGGATTAGTGGATAGAAAATAACTGTTTTTGAGTCTGGTAGTCCTGGCGTAGATGCTACGCAGCCTCCTCCCTGATGGGAGTGGGACATACGGTCCATGAGCAGGGTGGGTGGGATCCTTCATGACATTACTGGCCCTTTTCTGGCACCCTTCTGTCTATTAAATTAGAACCATCTACTCACCAGTGATAGTCAAGATATAGGAGTAGGGATACTGACAAGGAGTATTTTTCATTGATGTTACAGACACAAGTTTTTCTACCTTTTAGACATTAGTTTAATGAGGTTCTTCTACAGCTATTTTTATTAGAGGTACATTTTTCCAGCTGATGCTGGCGGGAATGAATTTGGGGTGCCACATGCCGATGTTGGTGGGAGCAGTAGAGAACTGGTAGGATAATATTTTCTTGAAACAGTAGAGCTGGTTTTTCAGTCTTTGGTGCTTCGTTCCTGTTACTTTAGAGCAGCAGACTGGCTGTTTTGATAAAGTAATTATTTTAATAATACCTAGCACTGGACATTTTAAAAAGACATTTTCAAGAAAAATATTGGACAAAATAATAACCCAAAGTAATTTTGTGAGGTATAAAATACTATGCATTATTGAGAAATTCTAACTGTTTGAATTAGCTGTGGAAAATCACAAGTAACAACATCTAACAAAACGTTTCTCCCTTCCTCTTAATATAACATTACCACAAAAATAAATCTATGCCGCCATGTTTCACCTGTATTGTTGTGCAAACTGGGCCTGAGTCACAACTGCAATTCTTTCAGTCTGCATTGTTTTCCATAACCGCCAATCTTGTATTAACTGAGAAAAATATTCAACAGTAGATCAGTTAATTATCTTTATTTTTTTCTTTCAAAAATATATTATTCATTAAATCTGCAATGTAAAGTATATTATACATTAAAGTTGTTTTCCATTCACCGTATGGTACAGTTACTTACAAGATTCACGTTATGCTGGTAAGACAGTTCTCTTTCACATGCATTCCACCAGTTTAAAAAAAATCAGGGTTTTAGACACATAATTAATGATTAATGGTGGGGCACGTCAGACTTGGACAGCAGCCCGCCTAAGAGAAGGAACACTCTGATTTTAAACCACCGCTGTCTTGCGGGCACACTCACCCATGTAAACCCCGAAGAAGAAATCCGGAGCCGGGGTCCCTACGGCAGTTTGATGTTATTTACAACCTCACTCTGACAGCCTCTGCGACGACACTGGTGCCAAGCTGTTTCAGCACTTGCCCTTCCCTTGGACAACATCAGTGTCGTGGGGGGGGGGGGGGGGCGAGCCCGCTGCATGGGCAACAGCTGGTTCTTCAAATCTTCCCACCCTGGAGGCAGGAGAGGACACAGTCCACCAAGGATCCTGGGATCAACGGCTGTCTACTACTAATGGTGGGATGTACTTCAGCTGTCGCCTAATGTCCTCAACAGAACTTCATCAAACTTCAGCGTATCCTTTCGTATGTATTCCTGGATCACAATATCTAACTTTGGTGTATCGAATTTGCAAGTTTACAATGGTTTATTGCAAAGACCAACACGCTTTGTGCACTCAAGGTGGTACCCTTCAATGAACTGATAATTTCCCAGCTCGATGATCGTCTGGGAATAGCCTGTGCGGACCTGTTACTTGTGGCTGATTGGACTGAGCCACAACAAAGATAATTGTAGCTCCTTCCGGAACACTTTCACTAATGTATAATTGAAAACGAGATTACCCTTCAAGTGAATGCGAATACTTACATGTAAAACGGAGAGCTCTCATGACAATCTCCCTCTGTTTTAACAGGATGGTTAAAGCAGTCACAAAATGCTGAAGGACTCGAGTTCTGCTCGGAATCCTGGATTGTGGGACGACCGGACGGGTGAAAGTGTTGGCTTCCGTTTCGTAGCGGAAGTGGCGCGGAGAGCGGTAGCTATGGCGAACCTAGTGCGGGACCCGGCCATTGATCGGTCCTTGCGCTCTGTGTTTGGTAAGGGCTCGGGCCGATTGGCGGAGCTGTTAATGGAAAGGTTCACTCAGGCGTGGCTCGCTGGACGCTGCGATGTTGGGGCAGCATCAGGGCAGACTGGGTGTTGCATGTTTTATCGGGGCTGCGGACTGATGGAGGAACCATTGAAAACTGTGTCCAGAATGGAGGTGGTCTCGGGCAGAGTGGGAGCGTGGCGGGGCGGGAGATTAAAAAAAATCCAAAATAGGTGCCCTCTTATGCCGGCAGAGATTGTATTGAGACATAGGAGACTGCATTCAGTCCCGATGCAGGGTCTCGACCTGAAACGTCGACTATTCATTTCCCTCACAGATGTTGCCGAACACGCCATGCTACTCTAGTCGTTCGTGTTTTTTTTCTCTTTGCTCGAGATTTTGTTGAGGTGATCTAAAACAAATAGATAGAAATGTACAATAGATTTACTAACATCCATAGAAAAATGTGGAAAATGAATGGGAAAAAAAATCTCTTGGGCTTTTGGCACTTGCATGTAACCAAACAGAACACTTTCTGTATTAGTTGGCAGTATAATATCAGGATATTATAAAATGAGCCAATTGTCCTTTAACCCAGAAGTACTTGATTGATTGGATTATATAGCCACTGATCCAAGTGGTTTGCTGGCTCCAGGTCAAAAGCAACGGTCCAGGTTACTTTACCTTCACAGTAACTCCACAAGCAGATCAGATCATATTTACAGTGAAAGATTTATGCTGAATTTAACAGAGCAAAATAGCCCTGTTGGAATATTATGCTCCCTCCTAGCTTTTTTCCGATAGTTAACTTTGTTAGAGTGGAAATATTGTTTGAAGAAATTAGCTTTTCTGTACCATATATAAATAAAGATGAAATTAAGAGACTAATGACTCGTAGTTGAGTTGACATCCTTCTTTCATGATTTTTCTTATTTCCAGTTGGAAATATTCCCTATGAAGCTACAGAAGAACAGTTGAAGGATATTTTCTCTGAAGTTGGTCCAGTGTTGAGTTTCAGGTATCATTTTGTATACAACATACAATTAGTTGTCACCTTGTGTAACATACTTTGTATGCAGTTCTTTACGAAGGAGTAAGTATCCTTAAAAATAGGATCTTAATGATTCATAATCCACAATTTTTCCATTGAGATCATTTAATTCTCCCTTGACTTCCAGTAAAACATTGGCATTTGACTTTAAGTTGCAAAATTTAGCTAGCAATGGATTTGATAGTTTTGGTAAGTCTCGCCCATCTCTTAAAAACTCTTATCGGTTAATAAATCAAGGCATAGAATGTGACAAGCCATTTGTCTAAAACTACGTATTTTTGTACAACACAGTTCTAAGCACATGTTGAGAATCCTAGGGTTGTGTGTTTTGGGACATAAGGTATTGGTTTTGCCAGATCTTTTGTTGCCATTGGTTGCAAATTTTATGTAAAAGATCTTGATTATCTGATAACCTGTATTATGCTATAACACAATATTAATTGAGTTTTGGGCCCAGTGCTCTGAGGTTAACTTCTAATATGCTATCACTGAGGCAGAACCTGAATCTTTTGGCAAACAGTATTGCTAATGAAGAGCCAATCATGAAATCCATTGCATCACAGCTAATAAATTGTAAACCTGTTTAGTGGTTAAAAAATAAATGGGATATTTTCTGTATTTATTTTAGTACAGTGCAATGATAACCTACAGGAAGCTGGATTCCTGCAATTTTGATTTTTGACAGAGACTCTCTGATCACTTTACTCAGAAAGTTTCAGCTGCTACAGTTAAAAGATATTAAAATCTCTTGTTTTAAAGAAGCAAGCCTTGTAAGGCCAACCAGTGGAAAGATTTCTCAGGATGAATGCATACACCACATTTGCATTACAAATTTAGTTGCAATTCCTGCCATAATGACATGTTTCATAAACTTTACCAAGTGGGGTGCAGTATGCAAAAAATGATCATTCCTTGCAATGAAAGTTATTATCATTGTCACATGTACAATGCTAGAAACTGGCCTTGCATACAGTCCATACAGATAAATTCATTACAACAGTGCATTCAGTGTGAGATCACATAATGTAATTTTCCTGCCGGTGTGTGGTCACATGATGTTGTGTTCCAACAGGTATATAAGGGAAACACCTGTGACGCAGTTAGTTCGGGGTAGTTCGTTAGTTAGTTTGCTGCATATTCGTCTCATGATGCAGTTTCGTTTTTAAAGTGGAATTTCTACTTTCTGTTGTAAGGAACAAAAACCATTGTGCCGGCAGTTTCGCCAATTGCTGCTGGTCCTGGTTTGTTGCATCATTCATTTACTTTTACAGTAGAGTTGGAGAGTAAAGACTTTACCGAAGTATGGGAACCTGAAGCATTGAATAAAGTTGGTGTCATTCGGCGGTTTAATACAGGATTGACCTTTTTGAGTCTTCGTTCAGAAATAGTGACCTACATCTGAGATAACCCCTGTAAGATTAGGAAGGTTTGTGCAGTGTTCATTCGCCAAGCAAAAGGTCAGTTCCTTTAAGCCATTTTATTTCCTTCGTCGTGAATCCTTTGGACAAGGCATCTCTTGACTGTGATCAGCAGATTCGTCATTTTCTTCAGAGAAGTTGTTGTTGCAGTAAAGTCTCTCCTTGCTGACTGTATAAATCACTTGGACTTTCGAATTTACCACTTTAAGAACTATTCCAGAGTTTGGCTGTTTAAGTTGCCGTACAGCAGTTAACTTCCAGTTAAGTTAGTCGTTTGTTTACTTTTCATTTTTGTTGAGCAGAGTTTAGTAAATGTTTATGTTTGTTTATAAAACCTGACTCAATTCTATATTCATTGTTGCCGGCCACATAACACAGGTAAAATAATAAAGTGTAGAATAAAGTGTAACAGTACAGAGAAAGTGCAGTGCAGGCAGACAGAAAGGTGCAAGGTTGTGAGGTCACAAGTTCCTCTTGTGTTAGGAAACTATTCAGTAGTTTACAATAGCAGGATAGAAGCTGTCTTTGAGCCTTGTGGTATGTGATATCAGGCCTTTGTATCTTCTGCCCGTGGGGGGAGGAGAATGTAAGTGGTGGGTAGAATCCTTGATTATACTGGCTGCTTTATTGAGGCAGTGAGAAGTATAGACAGAGTCTCTGGAGGGAAGACTGGATTCCGTTTGTACCGAGTTGTCTCCCTCACTGCAGATTCTTGCAGTAATGGTCAGAAAAATTACCATATTAAGTTGTGATGCATCCATAAAGGATATTTTCTGTGGTGCATTGATAATTTGTGAAGGGGACATGCCTTCTGAGGAAGTAGAGGTGCTAGTGAGCTTTCTTGGCTGTAACATCAACCTGCTTGGTCCAGGACAGGCTTTTAATGATGTTCTCTTCTAAGAACTTAAACCTCTCAACCCTGTCAAACTTAGCACCATTGTTGTAAATAGGAGCACGTGCACTGACTCTTTCCGACATCAGTGACCATCTCTGCTGACATTGAAGGAAAGTTTGTTATCATGACATCATTCCACTCGGCTCTCTCCTTCCTGTACATTAATTCACCATTGTTTGAGATGTGGCCCACTAAGATGGTATCAAGGAAGCCAAAGCAAGTCAGAACATTTTTGTTAACACAAAGTACACTGCAGATGCTGTGGTCAACTCAACACGTACAAACACACTGGAGGAACTCAGCAGGTCGGGCAGCATCCATTGAAAGGAGCAGTCAACGTTTTGGAACATTTTTGTTTATTTAACATAGCTAAATGGGAATGAAATAACATGTATATTTGTTCTTATGTTTTTGTATGTGAATTTAATTCTGATACCCTAAAATGGGGAATTTGTTTAGAGCAGGGGTTCCCAATCTTTTTCACGTTATGGGCCCCAGGTTGAGAATCCCTGGTTTAGAGGTTACCAGACAAAAAAAAAAGTTCCTCTTCCATTGCACTTATTTGGATGGACCATTTTTTTTGTCTATGCAATGCACCAGTCTTTCCTTGCAGCCCACCGAAGACTGAAAATATTTCACAAAATGAGGAATTTAAGGTGAGAAAGTGTTAATTTTCAGCTTTGCAAGATTGGTGTCATTCTCCCCTCAAAGTCCACAAATTATCAATTCTATACTCCTTTTGTAACCATTTGCATTACTTAATAAAACCACTCAACCTACGTTGTCTTCCTGATAAGATGGATATAAAGCATCGGGATTATCTGAATTACACCCTATCCTCGTTATATGCGGGGGATACATTCCTCGCAGTCGACGCATAATGTGAGTAATTATTTAAATGGAGAAAATATGGATGCGTTCCAGAGGGCTTCCTAAGTATGTTTTATCTGTAATTTATTCACATTTTCATACCAATACACACAAAAGCAATATCACAAGGCAACATTCGAATTATATTTCCTCAATTTAAGGTAATATTCAGTGTAATAGATCATAGAAAGTTAACATACTAGGGTGTACAGTACTGACCAACAGTGGCAGGTGTGTTGGCTCCGGGAGATGAGTGGTTGTTGTGGTGTCAGGCAGCTTTACATGGATAAGGTGGATGGTTGTGGGTCGTTAGGATCATACCAAGCACAGCAAGGGGTGAAGGAAGACTCACAGAACTCTTAGAACTGCCGGCAGCAGGAGATGACACCAGTTTGAAGAAAGTGGTGAGGGCTGTTTGCTTGGCAGCATTTTGTTTTTCAGCATAAACTTGCTTGTAGGGAAGAAGGGTTGACAGCAGGGAACAACTGAAATGCTGACTCTGTTCTAAACTTGGATCCATGTCCATTTGTGCCAAGTGTTCCGACTTCCACCATTCCCTCACCGTTGGTAAACTCCTGGGATTTTCAAAATCGTCTGTTGCTTGCAGCATCTGAGAGATAGTTCGCCGTCAAAAAATACACCTTGATTGTGGATCACACCTTGGTTGAGTGGTTGAATCAGCGATGTTGTGATAGGCCGCAGGAAATGCAGTTATGTTAGCATGAATGCTGTCCAAATGTTTTGGATGGGCTGGCACATTGTCAAGCAACAAAAGATCTTAATAAAGGCAAAATTCTGTTCCTGGTAGTAGTGTCCCAGAGCTGTGGTACCTTCAACTGTTGCTGTGCTTTTTATAATTTCCAGCTATTTTTCAAGTGTTAAAGCGGTTCGCTGCCGCTGGGCTGATGGCCCAGAACATGACATCTGATGCTTAGAAGGCATAATTAAATATTTGAAGCACAAATATTTACCTATCACTGCACTGCACTGTAGGTAAAACCAACAAAAGTTTAAGAGCACAAGATCGCACATCCACACCTTCACAAAACCAATGCGAGACTGGCGGGAGTGAGATTGTGAGGTTATATTGGTGGGAAAGCGGTGCCTCTCATCCCAACAGTGAAACTGTGAGGTGTGCGCACGTGACTTGGTGGGAAAGTAGTGCTCCTCGCATAGCTGAGTTTTGGACACATATAAGGAGACGTTGGTAGAAATAGGTTCCTTGCATAACTGTGAATCCACATTGTCTGAAGACGCATATAATAAGGATAGGGTGTACATCAATTTTGTATATTGAAATTGATCATTGATCTTGTTTTATTTGTCAGACTTTCTGTGTGTGGACTTGTTACTAAATTTGCCTGCATTTTGAGAGGTTTTCTGTCAGAGGTGCATGAATTTCTTTCATAAAGGAATTTATTGAACCATTTGGGTTTTATGTCATTTGTTAACCTTTGTGGTAAAGGTTTCTAGTATTACACGCACTCACATTAACATATTTACTCAATTCATTCCACACAGTACAATACTAGATTTTAATGGTTCTAGATTCGTCCTTCCCAGTGATTTTGAATGGAAGTCCAGTCTGCCATACATGACCTGCCCCTGATAAACTCCTGATGTCATCATTGGCAATTTCTATTGAGAAGCTTTCTTGCAGATTTTCAATAATTGAGCAAGTTTCTCCACCAGAGTGTTTGTGTGTGTATATATATATTTTTTAAAATTTTAATTTGTAAAGATGCTAACTATGTTTTTGAATGGTCACTAGTTGGATGACCATTGCTCTCTATTAGCCCAGTACTGCAACACACTGCCTTGTGTTATTTATATTTTCAGGTTCAGCAGAGCAGGGAAACAAGGTCCAGTGTTTTTTTGACAGATTGGAATTAAATATTCCTAAACTGTTTTGATAAATCTGTTTTATAAATATTGAATCAATATTTCAAATTATTTGTATAGTTTAAACATCAGTTACCTTTCAAAGTCTATTACATTCATGATTAATTCATATTAATATTAAATGAAAATAACCCACATGCCAGATTTAACATCTGTTTTAGATGTTCAGATCATTAGAACCTCTTTTATATTTTCAAACACCTAGTTCTGTATTCTTACACAGTTGCATTTTGTGCAGCTAGCACCTCTTAATTTTTGTATGTCTTCCTGTAGGCTTGTATATGACAGAGAAACAGGTAAACCCAAAGGCTATGGCTTCTGTGAGTACCAGGATCAGGAGACTGCACTCAGTGCCATGCGGAATCTCAATGGCAGGGAATTTAATGGAAGAGCACTGCGAGTGGACAATGCTGCTAGTGAAAAGAATAAAGAAGAACTCAAAAGTGAGTATGAATTCATACTCAAACAATCAGAAGTTTATTGACTATTCAGAAGATAACTAAAATGCTTCACTGACAAAGATTTCCATTCTTAGTTTTTCAAAAAAACTATTTTTCTCACCTTGTATATCATTTAACACATAAGTGGAGTCTTGAAGGACAAAATGTCAAAATGGAAATTGAGGATTCTGAAAGGAGGCATTCAGTTTCTGATTTACAAGACAATCTTAACCATTACTTTGTAATTTAGTTAAGAGTCTTGCATGGAGTTTTCGAAGTTGGTGTATTGATAATTGATTACAAATAGTTAAATTGTGCAGCCTCCAACAGAGTAGTTCTTTAAATGTCAATCAATCTCATTATCAATTGAGGAGTGTCAACGGTTTTTCATTAACACTCAATACATGAGGCTGCAATCTCCAGTATCGTCGTCCAAAGTTTTTTTGAAATATATCCATTCTTGTTAACAGTGAACCCTTCTGGAAGTATGTCTTTTAGGATAAATTATAAACATTGTATTCTCATATAATTTGAATGGCAAAAATACTGTATTGGTTGATGCATTCATATTAAACTGGTATGGCTTAAATTTTAGGAATTATTTCATCCAGTGTGCAATGAAAGCAGAACAGCATAGTTGAAACAAACATGTTTATTCAATGATAACTTTGCAGAATGGACTGTGATGTTCTCTAACTTCCGTTAATGCCCCTCCTCCCCTTCCTACCCCATCCCTGATATATTTAGTTTTTTTCACCCCTTTTTTTTCTCTTTCTGCCCATCACTCTGCCTGTTCTCCATCTCCCTCTGGTGCTCCCCTCCCCCTTTCTTTCTCCCTAGGCCTCCTGTCCCATGATCCTTTCCTTTCTCCAGCTCTGTATCCCTTTTGCCAATCACCTTTTCAGCTCTCAGCTTCACCCCACCCCCTCCGGTCTTCTCCTATCATTTTGCATTTCCCCTCCCCCTCCTAATTTCAAATCCTTACTGTCTTTCCTTTCAGTTAGTTCTGACGAAGGGTCTCGGCCGGAAACATTGGCAGTGCTTCTCCCTATAGATGCTGCCTGGCCTGCTGTGTTCCACCAGCATTTTGTGTGTGATGTTGGATATAATTTTACTTGTCTGTTTGGCATTGTATATGGGAAGTTTGGACTACTGTTTTCTCAATTTTTAAATCATTTGACTTTTGCTAGCAAGGGTTTGTACAGTTTGTACATCCCTAAATTTGTCACACTGCTATAACAAAACATAATTTAGTTTGGACCTAGGAAAATCATCTTTCTCCCAAATCATTTTCATATTAATGATTTCTTGTTTTTTTTTGTTCTCGATGTTGAAATAGAAAACGGCCAGCTTTCATCTCAACACTTTTAAAAATAAAATAAAACTGTTCCTCATGTGATGGGTGAATAATTAAAGAAAAATATGCATTTGTTTTTGCCAGTTCAGATATTTTTGTATGCCTGATATGCAGAAACTAAATTTCAAAGGCACTAGAGATAAATATAATATTAGTTCCTTTAGAAATACATTTATTTGTGCTTCTTTTCCAGATTTGGGCACAGCAGGTCCTGTCATGGAATCTCCTTATGGAGATCCAGTCTCACCTGAAGATGCTCCAGAATCTATCAGTCGAGCTGTGGCCAGTCTTCCACCTGAGCAAATGTTTGAACTCATGAAGCAAATGAAGGTTTTCATTTCATTTTCTTAATTATAAGCACTCAATTGCTTTTCAGCAGAAAATAGAAGTTCTTTTTGATTTGAGTCTCATTTGAAAACAGAGCCCATGTCATGGAAGATAGTTTGTTGCTCCATGGTTCTATGTATGCTATTGGTTAGAAGCATGAAATTTTTGAACAAGCTTCTAAAGGAGCTTTTGTTCCTTTTATTCCCCACTCCATTAGCCTTTTGTTCTCCATTCCAATAAGGAGAATTTGAAGGATCAGAGTGGCAACCACTTTGGATAACTCTGGAGATGTCTCTGGGTGCTCGTGGATGCAGTTTGGCAGAGATTTTGCAAAATATTGCAGACACGCTTTCTTAAGAGAGTGAGTTCAGAAAAAATATAATTTCACCTTTTGTTGGAAACTCCTGTAATCATTAGTTGAAATCTGCCTCCAGTGTTATACTAGCAACACACACAAATTGCTGGAGGGTATGGGGAAAAAAAGTACAGTCAACATTTCGGGCCTTTGGCAGGACTGATGAAGGGTTTTGGCCCGAAACGTTGACTGTACTTTTTCCCATAGATACTGCCTGGCCTGCTGAGTTCCTCCAGCATTTTGTGTGTGTTGCTTGGATTTCTAGCAACTGCAGATTGTCTCCGCTTTGCAGTGTTATACTCATCGTTTATAAAGTAACAGATGAGGCATGTATCCACTTGTACAACAGTGAGATGCTAACCTCTGTCCCTCTATTAGGAGAGTGTTAAAGAGTCATCTATTCCTCCACATTCTCAAATAATTAGTCTCAGAAAAGAATATTTAATCTATTCACATCTGGAGGGCTGAAAATCATTTTTGGGATATGTTGCATTCTATTCATACATTTTCTTAAACCGGTTTTCTCTGTTTTGAAGGGCAAGCAAAGGATCCAGACTCTTGTTAGAATCCCTGTGTTTTCTGTACATTACCATGTCCAGTTGGGCATTGTGAAAAGTGCTAGTCTAACAAATACAGGTTAACCACCTCATATTCAGCAATCAGTAATCTAGTTGGTGATTTGGGCATAATTTTTACCAGGCTAATTTCAAATTTCCTGTTTCTCCGTGCCAACCCATTGCCTCTATTATGGTGGCGCCATTAGCAGAATCAACTGTTGGCACTGTCTGTATATAAAAAAAAAAAGAGCAAGACATTCCCGTGTGTTATTCTGCATTTATTTTTATAACCTGCGCTTATCTAGCCCCAGTCATGTCTCCATGGAATAAAGGAGGTGTAAAGCTCAAACACCATACGTCATCTATACAAGTTAAGGTGGAGGTTCTGAAAAATTTCGGCAGTGCTGTGTCTGTGAAAAGCACATGTGACTTGTATAACATTGGCTCTTTCACAGTTAATGATATAAAGAAAAGTTGCTCTAATTTGCTGATGGTGACAGATGTGCATAAGGAAAACAATGAAGGATGCAAGGTGTTCACAACTAGATAAAGTTCTATGAATAAATTCTTCTCTGGTTTCCAGCTGGGCACAGGTATCAAATTGTCGATAAAAGTCGATACCTATACCCAGCTGGAAGCCCGAGAAGAGTTTATCTGTCATATACACCGGGAAAGCTCTAGATCCTTTTTGATAAAGTTCTCATAAAGTGGTTTAAGCTCTGCATCAGTGAAGATATAGAACTGTTAGGAGAGATGGCGAAATTATTTCATGAAGAATTAGGACTGGATTATGAGTGTGATTACAGTAAAGGGCCGCTTCAGTGTTTCAAGCAGTGTCATAGCATAAAATTTTGTGCAGTGTGTGGTGAAAAATGGTCAGCAGACAAGGAAGCAGCTGCTGAGTTAGTTTCTGATGAAAATTGAAGTCCCACCCAGGTCTACAATCTACAACGCGGATGAAACTGCCTTATGTTGGCGTAGTACTCCCAAGAAGTATACTGACTACAGAGGATGCAGAATCACAGCAGGTTATAAGGCATCAAAAGATCATATCACTGTGTTGAGCTGCTGTAATGCTGCAGGAACCCACAGGCTTTTAGTCATTGACAAAAGTTTACATCTCAGCTTTGAAGGGTATGAAGCAGTTTCCAGTAATTTACTGTGCCAACAGAAAAGGATGGATTATAACTGACATTATTTTGAATGATTTGAAGGTTACTTTGTTCCAGGACAGAGACCTTATTGTGACACTGTTGGACTGTACGAAAATTATAAGATAATGCTGATTTTAGATAACTGCTCTGCGCAAAAGCAGAACCCTTTGTGAGGAATAATGTTTACAGCACCTACCTGCCACCTAAATGTACGTCATTAATTCAACCACTGGATAATGCCATGTTATGCTCTTTGAAGGCTACATATTGCTCCCTGTTTATGAAGTGGCTACTGAGTGCAATTGACTCTGGTAGACTAGTACTGGAATTTATGAAAGAATTGCTTTTCATTTGTTGTTTCTTTTTCTTAATTATCCAAGGGTGAAGTGAGTGGTTTAGAGGTTTTTACTTATTTAATCCTAACTTAACCACCTGTGATTCGGCAAAATCACTGATCCAGCACTGCACAGGTCCCAATCATCTCAGATTTGTGAAGGTCAACCTGTATTAGATATTTCTGTTTCAATGGAGTGACCTTTTCTCATTAACTCTGCAGAAAAGTGTTTTTCTAGTCTATACAGCTGAACTGAACTTGGTGAATTGGAAGTGAATTAAACCTGTTTCTTATCAGTCATGCTTCGATGCTTCAACAGTTATAATACTATGTTGTGTTAGATATATTAGCACAATTATATTTAACTAGCACAAACCTCGGTTGTATAGCGGTTAGATTTGCTGCCTCATAGCTCAGTGCCCCAAGTTCAATCCTGACCTTGAGTGTTGTTTGGAATTTGCATGTTCTCTCTGACTATGGATTTCTTCTGGGTGCTCCATTTTCTCCCCGTATCCCAAAGATTAAATGGCTGCACTTAATTGCTAAGAGCTGATAGGAGAATTGGGTGGAGGTGATGTGTAAGTGAGAGAAAATAGTTTGCAAGTAAATAAGCAAAGAGGATTGATGAGATTGCTTTGAGAGTCAACGTAGACTCGATGGACCCAATAGCATCCATTAATATTGTAAAGTAACATTATCCTCTCACTTTCAGCTCTGCATTCAGAACAGTCCTCAGGAGGCCCGCAACATGCTTTTACAGAACCCACAACTGGCGTATGCTCTCCTACAGGCTCAGGTTGTCATGAGAATTGTGGATCCTGAAATTGCAATGGTGAGTGAACACCTTTGCAACTCTTCCAACTGTCATGCATACAAGCAAAAATGTTGGTGTGTAAATCATGTTAAATGTGTATTCTGCAAAGTATTTGAATTGAATAGTTGTATTTCTAGTGAGAATTTAAAGTTTGATTTTGACAATGTTGAACTCATTATTAATAACTTTTAACACTTTCTTGTTATGTTTTTGTCTTTTCAGAAAATGTTACATCGTCCAACCAATGTTACACCGCTTATTTCTTCTGGTCAACCAGTGCAAGGCCCAAATGCTTCAGCAGTTCAGACTGCTCCTGCAGTCTCCCAACCACAGCCTATGGTAGGTTCTGTTTTCATACATCCAAACAAGCCTTTTGTTACATACAGTGAATTTAATGTGTTGTTTGGTGTTAGAGATTTGTGATTTGAATGTCCCATTATACAATTTGCAAAAAAATGAAATTTGACTTAGTCATTCACTTTAAACTGGAGATCCAGCTATTGCTACTTAACTTTTTATTTTTTTATTCATTTTCTGGTGTAAGGAGTCCTCCATCAACATGCTCAATTAGCCATTCTTTGCATGCAATCAGCCTTGGAGATGATTGTGATTGAACCTGATAGTGTGGGTATTTGGTATTCTAAAGGACTGGATCTATAAGTATTTGGATAGACATGTTGATTAACGATAGTCAGCATGACTTTGTGCATGGTAGGTCATGTCTAACCAATCTTAGTTTTTTGAGGAAGTTACCAGGAAAGTGGATGAAGGCAAGGCATTTGACAAGGTTCCGCATGGGAGGCTGGTCTAAAAGGTTCACTCGCTCGGCATTCAGAATGAAGTAGTAAATTGGATTAGGCATTGGCTTCGTGGGATAAGCCGGAGAGTGGTAGTAGAGGGTTGCTTCTCTGACTGGAGGCTTGTGGCTAGTGGTGTGCTACTGAGTCCTTTGTTGTTTGTCATCTATATCAATGATCTGGATGATAATGTGGTTAACTGGATCAGCCAATTTATGGATGCTACCAAGATTAGGAGTGTAGTGGGCAGTGAGGAAGGCTGTCATGGCTTGCAGAGGGATATGCATCAGCTGGAAAAATGGCAGATGGAATTTAATGCAGGTAAATGCAAGTTTTTTCACTTCAGTAGAATTAACCAGGGTTCGTCTTACACAGTGAACGTTAGACGAATGTGATAGAACATTCAATATATGTACATGATTCATTAAAAATAGCAGCACTGGTAGATAGGGTTGTAAAAGCTTTTGGCACATTGGCCTTCATAAATCAATGCATTGAATCCAAGAGATAGAATGTTGAAGCTGTATAAGACATTAGTGAGGTCTAATTTGGAGTATTGTGTGTAGTTTTGGTGACCTATCTGTAGGAAAAATGTAAACAAGGTTGAAAGAGTAGAGAGAAAATTTATAAGGATGTTGCCAGGTCTGGAGGATTTGAATTATAAAGAAAGATTGAACAGGTTAGGACTGTATTCTTCAGAATGTAGAAGATTGAGAGGAGATTTTATAGAGGTATACAAAATTATGAGGGATATAGGTAGGGTAAATGCAAGCTGGCTTTTTCCACTGAAGTTGGGTGGGACTCCAACCAGAGGTCATGGGGTAAGTGTGAAAGGTGAGGTTTAAAGGAGAACAGAGAGGAAACTTATTCACTCAGAGGATTGTGAGAGTGCTAGTGCAAGAGGTACATGCAAGTTCGATTTCAATGTTTGGAAAGGTATTTGGATAGTAGAGATATGGAGGACGGGCTGATGAGAGTGGGAAGTTTAAATGGTTTCGGCATAACTAGATGGGCCGAAGAGCTTGTTCCTGTACTGTACTTCTCTGTGACTTCATTTATACTTAATGTAAGTTTAATGTTTAGGAATATTTGCTACATGAAATCTAAGAAGAAATATCTTTTTTTAATTTGCTTTGAACCTTCCTCTATCCTTGGCCAAATGGGCTTCGGGTCATTTGTATTTTGCTCTTATTTAAGGTAATGTAGAGATTAGGAACTGTAATTGGTATTGTTAACATTTAAGTCAGTTTGAAATTTGCAATGCATTGTTCACATTTTGTTCAGTTGTCTAAATAATCCATTTTGTGTAATTTGTGTAAGTAATGTCAGTGTGGTCTATAATTTTTAGAATTTGTGATTTTTCTGATTAAATTATGTATGTAGTGAGCGAGAATGTTGTAACTTGCTGTAAATTAACGAGACTGCTGATTTGCCTACAATACACCAGACAATGTAAGATTATTAGAAACTGCATTTCAATTTAATGAAAATTTGTCAGCATCTTGACCATCATAGAAACATTTATCTAAGTATTTTAATATTAGAAATGTGTTTACCTATTGGAAAAGCTATCGATTTTATTTTTGTAATTATCACATACTGTTCCTGTGGTTCATCATGTTTGATAATTCTCACTTGCAGGCATGAGTCAACAATTTATAATAAAAAATGTAAATAATTCTTTCTTCAAAATAATTAAAGGAAATAAACACAACTGCTTGGTTCTCTGATCTAGAGTTGCTACAAATTTGCCAATTTTTATCAGTTGTATTTTGTTCCCAAGTGAGGGGAATTCGAAGTGGAGTGTTGAAGAGATTAAGTAGATTAAACATCTTTTTATATTGCAAATAAAATATGGAAAATAGATATGATGCTTCTATTATTTAGCAGAGTCTGTGTTTTTTGAAGATTTAATTGCATGTTAACTATTTTGCTCTTCACTCCCTTCCAGTATCTCATTTAGTTTTGAAATATATACTGCCTATCTCTGAAGAATATTGATAATGGCTGGGGTCATAAATCTTGTACAGACACTGTCCAGAGCAAGGCAATGGCAAACCACTTCTGTAGAAAAATTTGCCAAGAGCAGTTATGGTCATGGAAAGAACATGATCGGCCACATCATAAGACATGGCACATAATGAACGAATTAACTGGCTATTTAATGAAAGCAAGCTGCTCATAGTCTGTTTGCTTGATAGAAACTAGAACTTCGTTCATGTAAACAGGAAAAACTGAGTGCTTCTCTAGTTAAAATATGCTGACAAACTAAAGAGTTTTCTGAAATTAAATTGGTCCATTGGCAGACAAATCGAATTAGTAGCTATTTTAAATCCAAGGTTAAATTATTAGCCAGGTAGCATTAAAACTATTGCTGAAGTTAAAATACAAAATGACTTCAGTGATGCAGAACATATGAATTTTTATAGCAAATTTTGAGTTACCTGCCAAATTACTGATCTGGGTGGTGTCATTGGGTATGCAGTGCTAAATTAGACCCAGAACATCCCAAAAAGTCCTACAAGTAGGAGCGAAATTTACTCAGTCATTGCCAATGACATTATTGGAAGATCAGTGTATTTTCCTTTGTGGTAATTTGTGCCTGATGAATCACTTCTCAATTTCAAGAAAAAATTAACTGCATATGAGTAAAAGATTATAAAGTAGCCTCTATTTTTGTGATTCTTTGCAGAGAAGCAGTTGATTTGACTTGGGTCAAGATCATGGGAAAAAATCATTATTAAGTATTTGGGTGGGAGGATTCTCTTTCATATTTATGAGCAGTTAATTTGTACTTTTATGTTTTCTTATCATTAGAGTGGAATGCATGTGAATGGGGCACCTACTTTGATGCAGCCACCGATGCAAACTGGAGTATCTGTTCCTGGACCCGGACCGGTACCAGGGGGGCCAGGGCCTGGACCTGGACCCGGACCTGGACCAGGACCAGTTGGGCCTGGAGGTACAAACGTGTTTGCAGAACAGTATTGAAATAACTTACTTTATCTAATCTAATCAATTTAATTTCCTATTTCTTAATGCTTTTACTTCACTGCATTTGATTTTCAGGTGATAGCAAAATTAAAAGTAAGTTGGAGCAGCAGGAAACCATGGGTCTGCATTTACAGATAATCTTAGCATTTTTTTTTGTGTAATTGTTGCTGAATGGTGATGGCATTTAGAAAAGCACAACTTGATTAATGAGGGTCAGTTTGTTTTATGAAAATAAAATAGTGTTTGATAAATTAATTAGGATTAATTTAAGATGTGCTTGACAATGGGTACCAGTGGATTTATGAAAGCCATTGTATAACTCGTCACAAAGATTACATTGCAAAGTGACAACTCATAGCGTTGGTGGCTTGATGCATACACTAATAAAGTATTAATGAAGAGAATCTTAAAAGTGGGAATAAATGGGTCATTTTCTGGTCAGCAAACTAGCTGTGTGGGCCAAAGATAGTGACTTCAGTTTACATTATTGAGTTAAAGATGGTGATGCACCAACATTTATGCACAACATGAAGCTTGGTGAAGAAGTAGGCTAAGAGAGAAATGCAAAGGATTTCAGATGAAAAATTAAATATGTGGGCAAGAAGATAGCAGATAGAGTATAATTTGGGCAAATGTGGGCTTTAATTTTGGGAGGAAGTGTAGAAAACAAAACTTGTTTAAGTTAAACTTATTAAATGTTAACAGTTACAAGCTTTCTGTCAGCTTTTGAGTTTTTGCCTTTTTTTTTTCCTTGTGTGTCCAAAGGTGGTGGTGGTGGTACACTGTGGGCAGTGGTAAATTTTAAATTGATTTCTTTGAAGTGGCTTCTGAGCTATGTAGAATGAACCATTTTTTCTTGGGTCTCTTCGTGGAGAACCTCTGTCTTGTAGATGTTTAGTGTAAGGCCAGTTTCATGTATGTTTTAATGAATGAGTTAAAGGTGACTTGAAGCTGAGCTTCATTCTGGATGGAAGTGGTGTAGATTGAACAGGTTCCTATTTCTCCTGTAGATTAATTCCATTCTATACAAAGCTTGCTGAAAGTGAAGTTAATTTTATGATGAGAATGGTCAAGTAAGGGGTTGGGACAGTGACACTACCTTCTCAGGCCCCCTCGCACTGGGTTTGGCTATGTGGTAGATCCACAGATGAAGACCAGTGCTTGTATCCAATCATATAGCAGGTAACTTTTTAAGGGCAGCTTTGATCTTGCCTTAATGTAGGCTTCAGAGATATGGACAATTGATAGTAGATGCCACAAAACATTGAGAAGTACCAAAGTTTCTTCACATCTAGCAGGATAAACAAAACCTCCACATTGAGTTTTCAGTTCACTCAGCCAGCTCTGATTTGCAAGTTACATTGATTGCGTGCCAATGTCAGACTTTGAAACATTCCATCTTCTTTCAAGCTATATCACTGCAAGAGATTACTGGGGGACCAAGGAAATGCTTTAAGAATATATTATGTCATGCTAACTTGTTGATTCCTGACCTATGACCACCCAAAATAGAGAAAGTGTTTCAGGATGCCACAGAGCACATTGAAGCTTGTGTGGAACATGTGGACACAAATGAAAAGCTCAATGAAAGTAGCAGAAGCAATGTGGATGTCTGCACATTCCACATTGGCCTCATCACCCACCTCAGAACTGAAGTAGAACCAAGACTCTGACTACATTAAAAAAAATTAAAAATTTAATGCCATCCTATATAAATAAAGAGATTTGACTACAAGTCACCCAGCAATTCTCATAGGCCTTACTTGTGGCCATGTTGGAGTACTATCTTCAGTTTTTTCTCATCTCAGGAGGGATATACAGTATTTGTCTGAGGATGTACTTATTTACTAGAATGATTTTGAGAAGAGAGTGTAATAGGCTTATGTTGGAATAATTTTGGATTTGGGTCACAAGGAATTTTTATTCATTTTGCTGTTTGCAAATCTAAGGTCCACAACTATAGTGCTACAATTAATAAACTTCTGGAATCTTATGGTGTTGAAGTAGGAAAGTGGGATTGAGGAAAAAGGTTGACTTATGGTCATGTTGAATCAAGTGGTGTACACTTAACTGTTATTGTGATTTCTGTTCATTGCTAGTATTTCCACTGTTCAGTGCATACTGTAGATTCTCATTTTCCCTTAGGAACTATCTGAGCATTCGTAAAGAAAGCTTTTGGCACATTGACCTTCATAAATCAATATATTGAGTACAAGAGATGGGATGCTGTGTTGAAGTTGTTTAAGATGTTGGTGTGGTCTGACTTGGAGTATAGTGTGCAGTTTTGGTCACCTACCCTATAGGAAAAATGTAAGCAAGGTTGAAAGAGTACAGATGTTGCTGGGTCGGGAGGACCTGAGTTATAAAGAAAGATTGGATAGTTTAGGACTGTATTCCTTACAACGTAGAAGATTGAGAGGAGACTTGATAGAGGAATACATGAGGGGTATAGATAGGGTAAATACAAGCAGGTTTTTTCCCCACTGAGCTTGGGTAGAACTACAACCAGAGGTCATGGGTTGATGGTGAAAGGTGAGAAGTTTAAGGGGAGCGTGAGGGGAAGCTTCACTCAAAGGGTCGCAAGTGTGTGGAATGAGCTGCCAGCACAAATGCTGCATATGAGTTTGATTTCAATGTTAAAGAGAAGTTTGGATAGGTACATGGATGGTAGGGGTATGGAGGGTTATGTGCTGGATGCAGAGACTGGTGGGGTGGTAGGGGAGGACAAAAGGAACCTTATCCCTTGTAGCATGGTGGGAGGATGGGGTAAGAGCAGATGTGTGTGAAATAGAAGAGATGTGGTTGAGGGCAGCATTGGTGGTGGAGGAAGGGAAGCTTCTCTCCCTCTTCTTTGTCGCCAAAGAAACTCCAGATGTCTTTGAATTCTCGCTTTACGATAGGGCAAACAGTAAAGATACCACCTTGCCTTGTGTAGAGGCTCCAGAATCATTCACTGTTAACCTCTTAAAACCTAGTTGAATTTGCACCCTCATTTAGTAAAATTATTGCTGATCTAAGCCCTTTCTTTATTTATATTCCTTTTCTCCATAATTTCTTTATCTTCTGGCATTCATAGATATTATCCATGCCTTTTTCCTCAGTGCATTGATGATCCATTTAAAGAGCGTGAAGTGCAGCACTCTTAAATTTGGAATACAATTTCTGAGCATCCAGTTCTAGTGCACGGTTGCAGTACTCTTTTAAAGTCACTAGATGGTAATGAAACTTTGTTAAACCTTCTAATAGTAACAATCAAAGGAAGACCATAGTATCAATTCAGTATATACTTAACTTTTTAGTTGATTGTAGTCAGCTGGTGACCAGTGTGAGATTGTTGTTGCAACACCACTCAACCAGCCCATCCATTTTGCTCGTGTCCGCAATCTTGCCAACAACAGTGGTGTCATCAGCGAATTTATACTGTAAGTGCCATTTGAGCTGTGATTAGATCCCCAGACATGAGTGTAATGAGAGTAGAGCAGTAGGCAAAGCACACATCCTTGATGTGTGTCTGTGTTAACTTTCTATGAGGAGATGTTATTACTGATCCACACCGAATGAACTATCCCAATGAAGAAATCAAAGATCCAGCTACAGAGGCCCAGATTTTGAAATTTGTTGGTTAGTACAGAGGGAATAATGGTGTTGAATGCAAAGCTCCAATCAATAAACAGTAGTCAGATATATTTCTTATAGTTGTTTATATGCTCCAAGGCTGAGTGGATAGCCTGTGAAGGCTGTAAACCTGTTGTGGCAGTAGGTAAGCTGTAGCTGATCCAGGTCATAGATCAGACAGGAGTGAACTCTAGCCATGACTAACTTTTCAAAGCACTTCAACACAGTATATGTGAGTGAGTGCTGGTGTGATAATCATTGAGACAGCTCAACTTGCCTTACTAATCACCAACTTGCTTCACATCTTTTTGAAGCAGGTGGGAACCTCTGCAGCAGTGAGAGGTTGCAGATGACCTTGAACACTCCAGCTGTTAGCTCATCACAGATTTTCAGTGCCCTGCCAAGTACAGTCAAGGCGTCAGACCTTGAGAAGGTTCACCCTCCTGAAGGATGAACTGAAAAATAGTTTCCTAGAGCTTGGGAGGCTGAGGAACAACCTTAAATCTATGCAAAAATAATTAGAGGCACAAATAAGGTGAACAGTCAGTCTTTTTCTCAGGGTAGGAAAGGCTAAAACTACAAGGTCTGGATTGAAGGTGATAAGGGGAAAGGGACCTAATAAGCAGTTTTTTTACACATGTAAACTGGTGGGTATATGAAATGAGCTGCCAGAGGAAACTATTGAGGCAAGTACAATTACAACCTTTAAAAGACACTTAGATTGCTAGATGAATACAAAATGGCAAATGGTATTGGTCAAGGTTGGGCCAAAGGGCCTGTTTCGATACTACTTATATGACTATTTCAGAGTTTAAAAAAAAATCTTAACCAATGGATCAATTTCAGCTCATCCACCTCCACCAAAATATAGTTGTGTATTGCAGCAATATTCTGTTTCCTAATATATATACTTTGTGTGAATTACTGCCCACAGGAAACATGCAGCCTCAGATGGGTCTTGCTCCTCCAGGACCGGTACCAATGGACAGAGGACAAGGTATTGGGGCTTGTTTTTCAACTTTTTATTTGATGATGTCCTTTGCTTTTAAATTAACCAATCACGACTTATAACTGTTATAATGAAAAGGAAGGGGAATTTTGCTCGAGTTTCAAGGGGTTAGTAACAGCTGTTAAGTTCATTTACTTTTTTGTTATTTTGTTCATTATGCAGTTTTTTTTTTTTCTTTTCCCTGTTCATAGCAGTTCCAAATGTTGAGTTTAATCATTAGCTCAGAAAATGAAGTGGTTCAGTTCTTGTATGCAGAAAGATGGAGATAGCATTAAAGCATGAGTTAATAAGTAGCTGGTAATATTTGTGCCACTCAAATACAGATGCGGACTAAGATCTAACCCTTGACACTTGGGGGCATGACTGTTGTTTCAGATCCACTAATAATATCTTGATAGAGATCTGCTTAGTAATAAAATTATAACCTGTCCAACTGCAGTCAGTTCAAACTTCTTCTAACCACAAGCACTTGTACTTATACGACCTGACTGACACATTTGTAGAAAGGTAGGAAAATAAGATCTGCTTTGTTATAAGTGCCTTACTTTTTATCAAGCACAGAAGTCATATTGTGATATAATATGGATAAAATACTGAGCAGTGCTGGTCAACCTAACTTGAAAGGAATATTTTAGTTCCAAAAAAAAAACCAACCAAAGCAATCTGAACCCAACACATGGTTGGCCCTGCTAAATTGTATATTCCTGGGTCAAATAAAACTCCATTGGAGTAATCTGTTTAGAGGAATATATCAGGGTTTTGTCTGCGGATACTCCAAAACATTTTCACTCTGTACAAGACACATCAAAGGCATGATAAAATACTCTCCCTGTGACTAAGTGCAGTCCTGACAACACTCAAGAAGCCTGGTACTAAACAGGATAAAGCAACTCATTTGGTACCAAGTCTGCATCCTGAAAGTGATCTTCCCTACAACTACTGTTCTTGCAGTGTTTGCATCTACAAAATGCTCTGCAAGTACTTAGGCTACTCGAAAAGCATTTTGCAACCTGTTACTTTTACAAGTAACACAAGTAGGTTTCTTTACCTCCCTCCCCAAGATGCATGCTATCCTGACTTGAAAATATTTTGGTATTTCTTCACCATATCTAGGTCCCACCCAACAATCCTGCAGGATTTCTTTCAGAGTACTGCAGCAGTTCTATAGATGGCTTCTTACCACTTTATTTAGCTTTTAGTGGCAGGAATTATCTATACAACATTTAGACAAGCTAATAACGTAGCAGTTAGCACAACGCTATTACAGCTCGGGGCACCAGAGTTCGGAGTTCAATTCTGGAGTGGTTTGTAAGGAAGTATGTATGTTCTTTCTGTGTCCGTATGGATTCTCTCTGGGTGTTCCAGTTTCCTCCCACAGTCCAAAGATGTACCAGTTAGTGTGCAATTTCATCATTGTAAGTTCTCCTTTGATTAGGCTAGGGGGTTAAGTTGGTGGATTGCTGGGCAACATGGCTTGGTGAGCCGTAAGGGCCTGTTCCATGCTGTATGACATTTGTGCTTTTATGTGCCAGGTAAAGTCTCTTTCAATTAAGAGTATGACCATGTAGCCTTGACATTTAACAGCATTACTATCACCAAGTCCTCCACCAACAACAGCGTGGAAGAGATTTGCTCTACAATAAAGTTTAGAATCTGGTTATAACTAGTTCAAATCGAAACTGAACCAAAAGGTAGTTTCTTTGTGGTAAACATCACACAAAACCCTCCATTTTTCATGGCCAGTAAGTACAAAAACATACATTTGCCCAGCTGGTCTATTATAGCAATCGTGTAGACTTTAGCTCACCCAACATCTGCAGTTTTTTTGTACCTTTCACAAAAATATCTTTAGGTTCAAGGTGAAGTAGAAAACATCTAGCAGACAGTAATGTAATTGTAGATAAAGTGGAGTTGTGGATAATGTGGCATGTATCTTTCTACTTTATTTAAAGCTTTATTATACTCTTTGATTTCCCTGTGTTCTATAAAAATGATAACTTGGTATTTTAGTAATTTTTTTTAACCTTTCATATAATGTAGCATTAAAGGGTGGAGTGAGGAACTGCTGGTAAATATTTATACTAAGTTGGAGGTAATGAAAGGACGCCCTGCAGTGCAATTCTATCCATTTGCTAACTTCTAAGTCACTTGTGGATTGCGGGTAATCCAGGTCTGCAAAACCTTGTTTTGATAGAAAGATAATTAATGTCAAATTTTGAATTTGGACAAAATTACTGATTTTGGCATATTCATTCAATGTTACCACTTTTACATTTTTACATTTACATTTTTAATACCAAAGAGGTATATGTTGATCATTTTTAAAGTTTGAGTCTAAAATTAAATAATTTTACTAAGTTCCCGTCATTTTCCCTGAAAGAATGAATGGGCTGTATATATTTTAATAGGTGTTTATAAACCTATCAGTACATAAATTTGCTATGCATAGATTCAAGTTTTTGTAAGGTTTACAAGAATCTTCTATGGTTAATTGCTTAGATAAATTCTGCTGGTTTTAAGTAAGCATATTTGTTTTTTGGCACAATAAAAATTGACAGTAATTTGTTTCAAATCAAAATAGTCAGAATTCTACCTGGGTAGGAAACTTAAACTTTTACTTGATGTTATTGCACAGCATTCTGTTTAGATTAGTACTTTATTTTCTTAAATTTTGAAGACTGCTTAGAGACTAGTTTCTGTTGCTTATATTAATTGTCATTTGCATTTTTTACAATGTGATAGTCATATTTTACCTTTTCTCTTACTGTTTTCCCTTATTATTTATCTTCCTTGAGCTTGACCTTTCATAGGAAAACATAGCTCCTGTTACAATGGTGTGTTTCTCAGAGTGTTCACTGATAATACTTTTTCATTTTTTTATGACACTTAAATACAGTCCACTTCTCAAATGGTATTAAGCAGTGTCAGTAAACTTTTTATTTTCTTGCCTCTACAAGTCTTCCACAGAGTGTTCACGGAAGGATTATTTCTTGTGCTTCTGTTACTTTTAATGCACAAACCTGAATGTTGCAAAGGGCAGGTTATCCATTGCACTGTTCTTTATCTCGTATTCTCACAGGAAATATGCACTCACCTGTGGCCTCCGCAGGGACTGCACAGATCGAGAGAGGACAAGGTACCGGTCTGATTTCAATTTTTAACCTCTGATCTTATAACTAGCCTGTAACAGAGATGTGAACCCTTCAGCTTTACTGGATTGCTTTCACTTCAAAAGTGTTCATTTTTGTTGGAGGGGATGTAAGGGCGCATTTTTTTAAAACATGGAATGAATTTCCTGTTGCAGATTTGAGGTCAGAGGTTAAATAGATTTTGGAATTATTGTGAAGTACCAGTGTTTTATAAATTAAACCAGAAATGTACTTCAATAGTTATGTCTGACAATGCCATTTGCCAGCACAAAGCTCCAGTGACCAAAAAGCATTATCAAAAATGTGGCTGCATTCCGTGAATTTCAGTTAATAGCATCCAAATCGGGAACATCACAGTATGCTGCCCATTATATTAAAAGTCTACAAGTGAAGTTGGTTAACCAGACTGGTGGACAAACGAGGATGATGTTTCCATCGATGGTTTTGACCTATTTTGTAACTACATATATTGTTCAGTGTTGAAATGTCTTGCATTTTAAAAGTTACCTGAAGCCAGTTATCTTTTAACAAGATAAACCATTCACAATTTCAAACTGTTTGACACGTTAGTTGTTTGCCCTACATTTTGATTGCTTTTCCTAGAAAGTATTTATTAGCACATGGTATGTTGAAGGCTGCAGCTGAAAATTCACAGGATTAAATTGGGCTATCAGTCTCTAATTCTCTTCTAAGATCATTGTGCAGGAACAACTTTCAAGCCACTGTTACTGCATTCTGGTAGAATGCATAGATAATTTAAAGTTGCATTTCCCCTAAGGACCTGACATGAAGTGCCCTTTGCCACACACTTATGCCAGACTGAACCTGAATCAACATTCTGCTTGAACTTTGAAGGAAGGTAGCATACATCTTTTTTTTTTTAGCACTGAATGCGTATCATTTCATCTCATATTGGAGATGCCTCAATTTCAATTTCTTCAAATATACGCCATAACTTTGTTGTCGTAAAAAGTACTGGAAATACTCATCAGGTCAGATAAGATCTATTGAAAAACAAACAAATAATGTTTCAGACCTTTAGTTTTGCTGTCTTCTAATGCTATCTCTACGGTGCAAATCCATTTTGAAATTTGTAGTCAGTAACAAAACACAATTGAAATGATAGCTTATGTATGACATGTTTTCTAGTATTTTATTTTTATGCCTCTTATCACCTATGGCTTTTCTGGGTTTGATGTTGGTTGGCTAGCCTGATTAGTGTAAGATTTATAGGTAAATAGCAACTTTTTTTTAATAGTACTGTCAATATACAAAGGTTTCTCAAAGCATATAGCTTTTAAAAACATCACACTTAGCCAGTAAAGAGAAGAGTGGGTCATACAACACATCAGCCCATCTAGTCCACACCGAACTGCCTAGTTGCATCAAGTTGCACCTGGACCACAGCCCTCTATACCCTTCCCATCCATGTACTCATCCAGACTTCTCTTAATTGTTAAAATCGAACCTGCAACCACCACTTCCACTGGCAGCTCATTCCACACTCTCACCACCCTCAGTGAAGAAGTTCCTGCTTGTAGGGAACTTCCAGTTGGAGAATGATTTTGGGTTGTGGCACTGATGGTCCAAACCCAGTGAAGGTGTGAATTGCCGGCGGATTTTTATGACTTGTTATTATTTTGACTGTGACTAAATTTTCTTTGGTACACATTTGTAGATATGGTATCACTTGCAAGGCTCTTTTTATCCATCTCTAATTATTTTGGAGAAATTGGATCAGTTCCTTAAATTGATACATTCTGTGTGCTGAAGTAATTGATGATGTCTTTACAATCCTGTTCGGAAGATGAGGTGCTTCAGCCCAATAACACTGAATGAAATCATTATCTGAATTAGGAAGTGATAAGGTTCTTACATGCTTGCTGCTCGTGCCCTTCTAGATTGTAAAATTTACAGATTCTATATGTTGCCAAATAAATCCTTGCAGGGTTCTTGAAGAGCCTTTTATAGATAGTACTATTGGACACCCCAATCTGATCTTTTGCCTGCTCTGGATCTTTTTTATTGCTAATTGCCAATGGAACATGAACTATCTCGACTTCACCACTCCTCTCTCCAATTGCAACCTCACTCCTTCCAAACGCACTGCTCTCCGCTCTCGGCGCACTAATCCTGACCGCAGTGTCAAACCCACAGATAAGGGGAGTTTGTAGTAGTCTGCTGGTCTGACCTCTACCTTGCTGAGGCCAAGCAACAACTGTCAGGCATTTCCTCTTACAGGACCCTACGGTGGAGCACCAGGCCATTGTCTCCCTCACCATCACCAACCTTATTAACTCTGGGGATCTCCCATCCACTGCCACTAAACTCATAGCTGACTTGCCTCAAACCTCTTGTTTCTATCGCCTACCCAATATCCACAAACATGCCTGTCCAGGTCGACCCATTTTTTCAGCTTGTTCCTGCCCCACTGAACTTATATCTGCATACCTCGACTCAGATTTATCCCCCCAGTTCAGTCCCTTCCTGCCTACATTTGCAACACTTCACACACTCTTTGATTTCAATGGTTTTAAGTTTCCTGGCCCCGATTATCTTATTTTTCACTATGAATATCCAGTCCCTTTTCACCCCCATCCCCCACCAGGAAGGCCTTAAAGCTCTGTTTCTTTCTCGACACTAAACCCAACCATTTCCCCTCCACAACCACTCTTCTCCACCTGGCAGAACTTGTTCTCACTCTCAATAATTTCTCTTTCTTCTCCTTCCACTTCCTTCAAATAAAAGGTGTAGCCATGGGCACTCGCATGTATCCCAGCTATGCCTGCCTTTTTGTCAGCTACGTGGAACAGTCTATGTTCCAAGCCTACATTGATACCACTCCACAGCTTTTCCTACGCTACATCGATTGCATTGGTGTTGCTTCCTGCACCCATGTGGAGCTCATCCACTTAATCAACCTTACCTGGTCCGTTTCTGACTCCTCCCTGCTCCCCGCTCTCCCCTCTCTTCCCCCCCCCCCCCCCACTGATGTCTATCATAAGGCAGCATTTTCACTATGTAGTGTAGTGATTGAATATTCAATTTGATAAAAATGCCAGTCAAGTAGACTTTTGTTTTAGGTAATGCTGAGTTTCAGAAACGTTATTAAAGCTACACTTATCTAGACATAAAGGAAATATTTTTTTCATGTTTCCAACAAATGTTTTGCAGGCATTGAATAGGTTTTGGGGAGTTAGGAGGTTCAGTCACCGGAGAAGTGCTGAGTGTTCGACAGTCATTGTGGTTATGTAAACTTATAAATCTATGAAAGGGTTACATATGATAGAGTCTTATCCTCATTCTATTTCTTACGTTCTTATGTGACTGTCAAGTTGTGTTTCTGGTTGAAGAATGTAATACTGTTGAAGATCGAGTAAGATAGTTAGACTCTAATTTCACATGTTCATGATGTTGCATTTCAGTGGCATGGATGTAATTTCCCAGCTTTGAGCCCATGACTGGGCTTGCTACTTGTGGAGATGGACATCTTAAAGAGTTCCAATTCTTTAGTAATAGTTTGGACTGAAAAGATTGGCCTTAAATGGTCTTTGGAGAAGAGACTGCCAATTGACAGTAAGTTTTACTAGGGCACAATGATGCTCTATTCAGTCAAATGCTGTCTTAAGGTCAAAGATAGTCACTTGTACCAAACCTCTCAAAGTTGGTTCATTTGTCCATTTTTGAATCAGACTCTAAGGGTCTGGCACCAAGTTTATTTTGTGCAGAAACAAAATGGAGCACTGAACAAGTGATGGGTAATTGGCAATATTCCGTTTTGTTTTAGCCTTGCAGTCATTGTTGTAGAGATAATGAAACAACCTGGTAAAAGCCTCAGCTGGTAGTGCAGGTCATCAGTACTATAATTGGCATGCCTTTGAGAGAGCTAACCCTTGCTTTACCCATTGTGTTCAGCCTGGTCTTGATAATATTTGGAATCAATTATATTGGATTCAAGCTTGAAGGTGTGATGAGTTCTCCAAAGAAGGTGACTTTTCTAACTGAAGATGCTTGTTGATCCTTGAGTATCACAAAGGTGCTGAATTGCTTTGTCATCCAGGATTATGCTATGCATGCTAATGGTGTCACTGACAATGTAACAGAACTGCTGAGAAATAGGCCCTTCAATCAATGATAGCTATCAAATGCCAAACTATACAAATCCACTGCTTGCTGTAACAGTCTGATTCCAAGGTTTTTGCTTAATAAAAATAGCACAGTTGTAATTCTGTGTATTTTCCCTTTGAGTTTTATTTTTCCATTTAGCTGTTCATATCCAGGAAGATAGTTGTAATGGAGTCATTGTTGAGTACCAAGACCATTCCCTCTTTAACACTGCTCTAACTATCTCACCAGTTGTACATGGCTCCAGTTACAGCCACAGACTTTTGCAGCTCACACAAGTGACTGTTAGCGGCACAGTAGCCTCTCTTACGTGCCATTCTTCTCTGGCAACTACGTTTAGATGGGCAGCCTGACCTGGGCAAATTTGCTTTAGTTTTTATGGTAGACTGCACTGAATTCTGAGGTATATTCAGTGCCTTTGAGATGATCTTATACCCTTCCATTGATCTTTGCTTCTCTATTATCATTTCTCCAACTTGTCTTGAATGCTTTTTTGTCTTCATTTTAATTTGGTCTGTTGAAAATATACTATACTGTTGGACTTTACAAAGAGAGGTACTTATTCTTATGAATTCATTGAAATCATATGATTCTCCAATTTTCTACATCAACAAATTGAGTGAGTAGATACAGTATTGCTCCCGAGGAAAGTGCATGAGTAGGTACAGTATTGTTCCTGAGGAAATTGAGTAAGTAGGTACAGTATTGCTCCTGAGGAAAGTGAGTGAGTAGGTACAGTATTGTTCCTGAGGAAATAGAATGAGTAGGTACAGTATTGCTACTGAGGAAAGTGAGCATAGTAATTTCAAAAAGGGTGAATATTTTTTCAGCCTCATTTTAATTTTTAGTATATTGTTGACAGGTTTTGAAATGTTTCTTTTGATTTGACATGATGCACAATGCTTAAAAATCCTACTTCAATATATTTTAAATTTAGAAAATGAGCGAGTAATGTGTGAAAATAGTTGTGGGAGTTGAATACTTTTTCCTGGCACTGTATACCGTAGGTGTCTTGGGATGAGATGCTTCTGTCCAGATGAAGGGTCTCAATCCAAAATGTCATACATCCATTTTCCTCCATAGATGCTATAGGTATTGCTGAGTTCCTTCAGCAGTTTGTTGGTTTTATTTTGCTGCAGATTTCAGCATCTGCAGTCTTGTATCTCCATATATTAATGGAATTGGAAGTGAGCTATGATTTTCATTTGGGTCAAGGTTTTTATTCAGAACATAGGAACATTTGAGAGAAAAATGTTTGGAATACTTGATTGAATATATTGTGTAGTAATTGTGCAGTAAATAGCCGCCTTTTGCTTACCTCTTGGAAATCTGTGTTACCTGTATCTTTTGTTTTTGTCTTGCTCCACTTAGTGAACTTGTAAATGGTGTTGCTGGCCACAATACATTATCAGTTTGTACTGAGCACCTAAGCTACTTTTTGTTTCTACTAATTGTACACTCAGTGGCTACTCTATTCGTTAATGCAGATATCTAATCAGCCAATCATGTAGCATCAACAGAATGCATGAAAGCATGCAGACATGGTCAGGAGGTTCAGTTGTTCAGACCCATCATCAGAATGGGGAAGAAA
Organism: Hemitrygon akajei; assembly: GCF_048418815.1. Classification (NCBI taxonomy): domain Eukaryota; kingdom Metazoa; phylum Chordata; class Chondrichthyes; order Myliobatiformes; family Dasyatidae; genus Hemitrygon; species Hemitrygon akajei. The sequence goes on along the minus strand of NC_133133.1, from coordinate 56,312,321 downwards.
TTATCTAAACTCAAGAAGTCTAAGTAGCACACACAAAATGCTGGAGGAGCTCAGCAGTCCAGGCAGCATCTATGGAAAAGAGTAAACAGTCAACATTTCGGGCCAAGACCCTTCATCAGGACTTGACGGGAAGGGGGGAAGAAGCGAGAATAAGGTGGTGGGTTGAGAGGAAGGAGTATAAACTAGAAGGTGATACATGATTCACCCCTTTGCACTAATCTCCCTCCTGGCACTTAACCCTATCGGTGGAAGAAATATTACACTGCTCATTCACCTCCTCCCTCCCCTCCATTCAGGACCCCAAACAATCTTTCCAGGTGAATCTGTTGGGGTTATCTATTTGGTGCTCCAGCTGTGGCTTCCTCTACATGGGTGAGACCTAATGTGGATAGTGGAACTGGTTTGTCAAGCACCTTTGCTCCATCCGCAGCAAGCCGGATTTCCCAGTGGCCAACCATTTTAATTCCAGTTCCCATTCCCATTCCGACATTTCGGTCCGTGGCCTCTTCTGTCACACTGAGACAATTCTCAGGATAGAGGTGCAACACCTCATATTCTGTCTCCAACCTGATGGCATGAGCATTAATTTCTTCACCTTCTGGCAACCTTTTATTCCCCCACCTTCTGTCTTCTTCAGTTCCCCACTCTGGCCCCTCTCTTACCTCTTCTCCTCACCTGCTTATCACCTTCCCTTTCTCCTATGCTCCACTCTCTTCTCCTATCGGATTCCTTCTCCAGCCCTTTATCTTTTCCACCTATTACCTCACAGCTTCTTACTTCATCCCCCCTACCTCGCCTGTCTGGCTTCACCAAATACTTTCGGCTTGTACCTTTTTTCCTCTCCCACTTTATTCAGCCTTCTCCCTTCCTTTCCAGTCCAGATGAAGAATTTTGGCCTGAAACACCAACTGTTTATTCATTTCCGTAGATGGTGCCTGACCTGCTGAGTTCCTTAAGCATTTTGGGTGTGTTGCTCAGAAACAGTTGATCTGTAATTTTTACGCACAAGTCTTGTTTACAGAGAATGGTGCAAAAAAAAACTGAACAAAATACAGTAAGCGGTAGTTCTGTGGGTGAAAATGCCTTGTTAATGAGGGAGGTTAAAGGAAAATGGCCAGACTGATTTGTACTGACAAGTAGGTGACAGTAACTCAAATAACCACAATTTTCAGCAGTGGTGTTCAGAAGAGCATCTCTGAATGCACAGCGCATTGAACCTTGATAACTCTGTTCAGAGTGGAGAGAGAGTCCACGGAATTTGTCATTAAATGTTCAAAGCTGAAGTTTATTAATTGAAACCACAAAACATAATAAAATGCAAAATATAAAGATATTCAATGTTTTAAAGTGGTGCCAGCAGCTGAAGCAACAACAAAACTGATCTTGTAACCATTATTGCACATTTTTGTTCTTTGCAAGTCTTTTTTTTACAATATTAGCTGTTGGCTCACTTCATTGTCTGAGTCCTTGATAAATGTGAACACTATTTCAAGGCCTTGCGACTGCTCAATAAAACAATTTTTTACCCAATGACAGGTTCTCATAAACACTGTATAAAGTTGTTTAGTTTTTACCATCCTTAGCAACATTTGAAACTTTATTTATATCCATTTCTACAGTTGAGTTAGGAATTTGAGATTTGACTTTTATCAGTGTTCTCTGATATGCACCTTTAATATTTTTAAAAAGAAAAAAATATCAACCAAATTAGAGAATATTATATTACACTCAGTAGGCATTTGCTTTATAATTTAGTCTTTTTGTAAGACAATATATTTCCCCAAAAAGGAACAACTTGGTTGCCATTTTTTAAATATACATCCAAAAGCTATTGATAGGCTCCTCCCAGATGTAGTCATTGCTACACTCTTGTGTATTTTTGTGAAGTCTTCCAACATTGTTGACAGCTAAAATGTTATTGATGGTCAAGGTTGATATGTCTCTGGTGTAATTAGCAGATCATGAATAAAGAAGAAATTTGATAAAAATTTGGAGCATAAATGAAATCTATATTGGGAAGCAGGTTGTCACTCTGACAATGTAGTTCTGTTTTTAATACATTTGGAATGTTGGCACAATGGATTTTGATGTCATAATTGGCTTTTCGGGTGTTTTGTTTCAGACTAGCTGAATGTGGAAAAGGTATGAGTCCATTTACAGTTGAATTTGTGCAGCTTTGATTTCTCTAGTATCCCATCTGGTGCTCTCAACAACCACTAGTCAGCAAATCATATAATTTCTGTGGACTTGAGATACTCCTGGACCTTTATCAGAACGAATAAATTTGTTTAATTGCATCTAAGATTTTTATATAAGGAAGACCAACATTTAATAAAATAAATGGTTAGAGATTTTTGCACGAGTCTTAGCAATAATTTCAAAGCCAGTTTAATGAGAATTAAAACAAATTTGTAGGGCAATGTCTTCACGTGGGAAGGAGGTTCCCTTTCAACATAGACTTAATTATTCTGATTAACTTGATCATGTACCTCTATTAAATTTGACTGGGTAATGTTTAATAAAATACAATGCTTACAAAAGTATTCACCACCCCCCCCCCCACCCCACCCCTGGAAGTTTTCATGTTTTATTGTTTTACAACACTGAATCACTGGATTTAATTTGGCTTTTTTTTTACACTGATCGATAGAAACAGACTCTGTCATGTCAAAGTGAAAACAAATATCTACAAGGTGATCTAAATCAATTACAGATCTAAAATACAAAGTAATTGATTGCTTAATTATTTACCTCCTTCAGTATGACACCTAATCATCAGTGGTCCAACCAATTGGCTTTAGAAGTCACGTAATTAATTAAATGGCGATCACTAGTGTGCAGTCAAGGTGTTTCAATTGATTATGGTAAAAATACATCTGTATCACTGCTGGTGAGTCATTATCCTGGCAAAAGCTACACCATGAAGATAAAAGAACACTTGAAGCAACTCTGTGTAAAGGTCATTGAAAAGCACGTCAGGAGAGGATTATAAGGAAGTTTCCAAGTCATTGACTGTCTTTTGAAGTACAGTTAAGTCAATCATCAAGAAATGAAATGAATATGGTACTGCTGTAAATCTGTCTAGAGCTGGCCGTCCTCAAAAACTGAGTGACTGTGCCAAGAAGGGGACTAGTGAGAGAGGCCGCCAAAAGACCCACGACAATTCTGGAGGAGTTGGCAGCTTCAGTGGCTGAGATGGAAGAGACTGCACACACAACAACTGTTGCTTGGGTGCTTCACCAGTTGCAGCCTTATGGGGGAGTCGCAAAGAAAAAGCCACTGTTGAAAAAAAACTCACATGAAATCTTGGCTAGAGTTTGCCAGAAGGCACGTAGGAGACTGAAGTCAGCTGGAAGAAGGTTCTATGGTCTAGGTGAAACCAAAATTGAACTTTTTGGCTATGAGACTAAATGCTATGCTTGGCATAAGCCGAACACCGCACTTCATCAAAAACACCATTCCTACCATGAAGCATTGTGTCATGCTGCAGGGATGCTTCACTGCAGCAGGTCCTGGAAGGCTTGTGAAGGTAGAGGGCAAAATGAATGCAGCAAAATATAGGGAAATCCTGGAGGTAAACCTGATGCAGTCTGCAACAGAACTGCGACCCGGGACAAGATGTGTTTTCCAGCAAGATGATGACTCCACAAGTATAAAGCCAAAGCTACACTGGAATGGCTTAAAAACAACAAAGTTAACATCCTGGAATGGCCAAGTCAGAGTCTAGGCCTCAGTCCAATTGAGAATTTGTGGAAGGACTTGAAAATGGCCGTTCACTCACGATCCCCATGCAGTCTGACAGAGCCTGAGCAGTTAACAAAGAAAAGGGGGAAACTGCAGTGTCCAGATATGCAAAGCTGGTGGAGACCTAGCCACACAGACTGAAGCTGTAATTGTTGTCAAAGGTGCATCTACTAAATACTGACTTGAAAGGGGTGAATACTTATGCAATCAATTTTTTTATATTTGTAATTAATTTAGATCACTTTGTAGAGATCTGTTTAACTTTGACTCAAAAGAGTCTTTTCTATCGTACATTATCAAAAAAAAAGCCAAATTAAATCCACTGTGATTCAATGTTGTAAAACAATAAAGCATGAAAACTCCTAGGGGGAGTGGGAGTGAGTACTTTTTATAGGCACTTTAAATATCTCAAAAATCCATAATATTTTATATAAGCTGGTGCTGCTTTCTTAATGTTTCTGAGCTAACTTGATTCTGTTTGTATTTATCAGAGTAAAATTTTTCCATTTCTAAAATTCATAGTAAAAATAGCATTATGGTTAATGTTTTGCTATTTTACTTGAAGATATTTAGTGGCTTTCTAACTTGAAGGCTGCTACAGGTCAACATTCTATAATTCGGCACCATTGGGCCTTGAGTTCCTGATTAGTGAAAATGCTGAATTACAGAAGGATCACATTAAGCAATAGCTAACCGCCTCATCATACCTTTAAAATATCATGTAAATCAGTACAAGTTAGATAATAATGAAACAGAAATACTAAATCAGTAGCAAGTGGAATTTTAATACAGTAACGTACTGTACAGTCACAGATAAACTAAAGGGTGCAGGTAAATGTACAGGAATTAACTTTACAGAAAAGTTGAGCACTTCCACTTCTAAAGTGAGACATTTAATATACCTTCAGGCAAAGTTGCATGTCTGCAAATGTGGGGTTGTCAGGATCATCAACATCTTCATCTTGAAAAATGAGTGAAGCATCAGGAACTGGTGCTGAAACTGGCACAACAGTTTCTTCAACAAACTGCTGCAGCTTCCTTGTCTGCTGAACGTTTTTCACCACACACTGCACGAAACTGTACCCATGATGCTGCTTGAACTGATGAAGCCAGCCTTCACTATAGTCACACTCATAATCTAGTCCTAGTTCTTCATGAAACACTTTTGCTTGTTCCTTCACCATATCTCCAGATAGTTCAACACCTTCACTTACACAAAGATTAAACCACGTTATCAGCACTTTATCTAGTTCCGACCTTCTTCCGTCTTTCATTGCTTTTCTTATGCGCATCGGTTTCTTGGAGCCACTATCAGCAAAAGAAGCAGTTTTTCTTTCTGTTTCTGTATATTGTACACTGTGGAAGAGCCAATGTTGTAACACTTGCACAAGCTTTTCACTGATACACCACTGTCCAGTTTTTTCAAGAGTTCAACCTATCTTTAATGGATAATGTGTGGTGTTCTTGCTTCACAACACAAGGTGCATTTCCTTTACTCACTGAAGCCATAATTGGGGCTAAAAAAAGGAAATTATATTAGTAAGTGCAGGAGAACAAGCAGGAATTGTCTGTCTGTACTTAAAAGAACACGCCAACAGGTGAACCCATCTAGCGCAACCAAAACAATGCACAGCAGATTGGTATGGTGGCCTGGGAAATTTGAAATCAGTGCTGGATTATCGAAGGAACCAGATTACAGGTAGTCGGATTAGTGAAGGTTGACTGGATCTCCTTGAAGAAGCAAATCTTGCTATTCCCTACTTGTGGAGCATGCTTGTCAACAAGTGGTAGTTATATGACTGTGAGATGTCTAATATTTATCAGTATGAACACCACAGTGTTATGTAGTTTTTTGTTAGTATGGTTTGGAGTGTTTGCTATGAGCTGAATAGTTGGTTTAAATTTACATTGTTAAATGTATTGTTTGAAAGAATGTGTGTAAGAGTGCACACAGCTTTGTAGAGCGAACATTATTCAGATCTCAAATGGCTGATTATAAATAATTGTGTTGTCATTTGTGGCATACCATAACACAGCTGCATGTGTCAAATGACAGAAAAATGCATTGGTATCTATTGTTGGGAATTTGCCTCTGCCACAGTGACAATATATTAATTGGATATCAGATGTGCTTGAATCATCCCTAAACCTTCTCATCTTTCAAGATTACTTTTAGAATGACGTAAGTTTCATGAAGCAAGCTTTATATATGGATGGTTCATGCGGGGAACATGGAAGCATCATCTATGCTCTGTGAAAAGCCTATTGTAAATTGGAACTGGATGCAGATGTTTTTACAAACTTTTAGACAGTAATTCCTTTTCCTTTTCCTTTTCAGTTCCAATGCAGGACCCTAGAGCCAATATGCAGCGGGGTCCCCCAGTCGGTGGGGCGCCTGCTCCAAGAGGTTTGCTAGGAGATGCGCCAAATGACCCACGTGGAGGGACTTTGCTTTCAGTCACTGGGGAGGTGGAAACTCGGTAAGTACCAGTTTGTAAGATATTTAGTTGTAATCAGTTAAATAGTTCCTTGTGCATTCTATGTTGATTCAGAGCTTATTCCAGTTTTTTTTTGACAAAGGTTAATTTTCCAGGTGTGCCTGTGCATGTATTGGCATCATTTTTAATGGATGCTGTTTCACATGTTGAAAAGAAATGTTTCTTAGCTCAAACAACCTTCTTTAAACAAGAAAATGCCTTTAACAAAAACAAGTTGTTTAGTCACTAATTTATAACATACATTAGACAGGAAATGGGTGGTATTAATATCTAATGTGTGTGAAATGTCCCTGGGCTGTACCACAACTGAAGAATTACTCAGCAAAATGAGTTATTCTTAATTAAAAATATTATATGACATGTATTATATGTATATATAATTGGAATTGGTGAAACTCAAAGGTTTCTCATTTATTTATTGTTTAATCTACACAAATTGACCTCGTGAAGAGCTTGGTAATCACATTTTTATCATAATTTAAATTCTAAATGGTAGATTGTCAAATTTTCTGAATTTTTACAGAAAGTAAAATTAATCACAGTTCGTTGGCTTGAATTACTTTTTGTAATTTGTAATAATATTGATTTGAATAGTTCAAATTTTCTTCCTATTAAGTGGTTCATTACTGTTATATGGTGCATTTAATTTTCAAAATTTCAGGCAATTATCTAAATATTTATGTAGTTTTAACTTTCACTTTTCAGAGGATATATTGGACAACCACATCAGGGACCACCTATACACCACGTGCCTGGCCATGACGGCAGAGGACCGCCTGACCTTAGAAATGCTCATGAACCACGAGGCATACAACATGACATGAGACCAGGGCCGATGGGAGAACAGAGGGGGCCTATTGGTGAACAAAGGGGCCCAATGGGTGAGCCACGTGGACCACTTGTTGAACCAAGGGGGCCCATGGGAGATCCAAGAGGGATGATGGGAGATCCAAGGGGCCCAATGATGGATCAGCGTGGACCTCCTCATGAATCTAGAGGCAAGTTAAAGAAAACCAGAGAGAAGTGGGGATAATTAACAAAATGCTAAATTACTAAATGTAACCTGATGATTTTTTTCTGATTATCTCTTCCAATATGACTGTTGTTCTATGTTTGATTTTTTTTGTGTGCATACAATTGACAACCTGACTGGAGAGTGGAAAAGGTTTTCAGTAATTACAAATTATTTACTTCATTTGGTGCTCACTTTTTAAATGGCATCTATATTTAGATTATTGATAATTGTTGCAGCATTTTAACACTTTGTTGCATTTTGAAAATATTGGTTATGTTAAGCCTTAAAGGAAGTGGCTTTTAAATTAAATTTATCTTCTCCACAGCATTCAGTTGTACTAACAATGCCCCACGTACAGTATTTGTGGTGCATTATTTTGCTCTAGGTTGCCCATGGCTTTCACACCCTTAATATAATTGAAACAGGACAGGAAAGCTGATGAGGTGAAAGGGGAGGAAAATTTATTGATGTTGCTCCATAGTGTTTCTTTAGCACAGCAAATTATACAACAGCCTTTGTGTCCTGGTTACCACAACGCAAATTAGGCAGTAAACTTTCTGCAAGTGAGTCTCTTACCTGTTAAGGAAGATGGTCATTGAGAAAGAATCATTGTGGTGGGGTGTTTAGGGAAGATTATAGAGTTGTAAAATACATAGAAAATGATCTCTATGATCTAACATTCTTGAAACAGGTTGTATTTCATTGCACGTCTTGGAAATATCTGGAGAAGTTGGTCAGTGAACAAGTGTTTAGAGTGTACTCTAGCATCTGAGAGAAAAGTATTGCAGCTCTCTCAATTGTACAATGTTGGTGAAATAAAAATTTAAACTGGAAACAAATTTTGCAAATCAAGTGATGGTTTGCAACGTTGATGAATTAACCAATCTCTTATGTTTTTCCAAAATTGCATAACATAGGCATTTCTTGAACATTGTCTTTTTTAAGCGGTTTGTAGCAGGCATGGTGAACCTGTGGAGCCATTTTTTACAATGAAGTATGGATGTATTAGTAAAATGAGCAAATGTCTGCCAGACGAAATTTGGCACAGATATGAAGTAATTCATTTTATTTGGAAGTATAAGAGAGGAACAGTTTTAAATATGCCATAGAGATATCGAAACTTTGAAATGTACACATACAAGGAAGTACAATTTTTTTTGAAACTTTCAGTAAATGCTGTTTTTATCCTTTTTAGAGTATTCTGGCCATTTTTAGACATCACATTTTGAGGATGTGTAGAGAGAATGCAGGGAGAGTATCAGTAATTGCATTGGGGATAAAAGAGTTAAGTTATGGATTGTCACCAGAGAAAATGCAGCTGTAAAACAGAGAAGATGAAGGAAGTATTTGATTGTGTTTTCAAAGTCATAAAGGGCTTTGCTGGGGTAAATGAGAGGCATTTTATTTCCAGTGATCTTGGGGTCAGTAAACTTAGGACCAAGATTTAAGATAATGGGCAAAATAAGTGAAAATTACTTTGGAGAATGTACCTCTGGTAGGGAATGCGCTTCCTGAAAATAATTGGTTTGGTAACAACTTTGAAAGAAAAGTGTTGACTCTTTTTAATTTTTTTAATTAATTTTAATTTTAATTAAGTTTAATTTTTTTTTACCCGTAATCACCCTTATTCATTTTGTTTATACCTACACTAAAGGGTTTATACCCAGATATATTTTTGAACTTTGATTTGAATTCGCTGAAAATGGAGACTAGAGGTCGAGAATTTAAAGACGGGAAAGACTCCAAAGGCAACAGAATAAAAGATGGTGACCCTAAATTATCTAAGCAAGCTCCACTAATCTTTGAAACACTGTCGAAGCTCCTAGATGAAAAACTTAGCCAAAGATATGCAGCATTTGAAGGAGTTTTAAAAGCGGTTGAAGATGATCTTAAATCATTTAAACGTGAATTTGAATTACAACAAGCAAAGATTTCAGAACTCGATAAATCTGTTCGGCAGAGTGACCATAGGATTGATACTCTCGAACAGAATCTATCTTCGACATCTCAACTGTTGGAACGCTATAAATCCAAGATTATCGACCTCGAAAATCGATCCCGGAGACAGAATCTACAGATAATCGGGCTTCCTGAAGACGTCGAGATGGGTGATCCTATCAAATACTTTTCTCAATTTCTATATGATGTGTTTGATTCAGAAGTTCTAAACGCCCCTGTGTTGATCAATCACACTCATCATACTTTGTGGGCTAAACCTCCTAGAGAATCTAAACTGAGACCAGTGATAATTCAGTTCCATTATGTTCACATCAAGGAGTTTTTAATGCGAGCTGCCCGGCGGAAAGGTATGTTCGAATTTCAAAGTTTCAAATTCCACTTCATCGAAGATTTTAGTCCTGAAGTTCTAAAGGACCGGATGGCTTTTAAACCTCTGATGTCCAAGTTCTATCAAAAAGATTTTAAACCAGCTTTGCTGTTTCCAATGCGTCTGAGAATCATCCTGCCTGATAATTCCCTTCGTTTGTTTAAATCTTTAAAACTGAAGCTCAAAGATTTCTGGATGATCAGCATTTGTTAGCTACAGACTAGTTAATGTACTGTCTTTTGTTTCATTTCTGTGTCTACTTGTTTTTCAAACTAATAACTTGCTTACAGTTCTGGATTTCTATAATGTGAGGATTTTCATTTTCGGTTTGTAGTGTAGGTATTTTTCATATTTCTAGGCATAAGTTTTCTTCCTTTTAATGATTCTGTTCTTGTTTTATTTTTAATCTTTTTTTGAAAGTAATTAAGTAGAAGATTTGATCTTTGATTCCTTTTTTTTATAACTTTAATGGGGAAATATTCAGATTCTTTTGTTTTTCATTTCAAGATGTCATCTCGTCTTCTTCCCCTATGACGCTATTTTTTCAGTGCGCCATTTTCAATTGTTTGTGTTTGTAAGTAACTAACAATGAATTGGCACTGGTTCTCTTTTTTTTTGGAGAAAATATACAGTCAGCCACCTTATCTGTGGATTCTGCATACGCAATTTCAACCAATTGCGAAAACCCAGAAGTGCTCTTCCAGCACTTGTTGTTCGAGCACGCACAGACTTTTTTTCTTGTCATTATTCCCTAAACAATGCAGTATAACAACCATTTTACATAGCATTTACATTGTATTAGATATTATAAGTAATCTAGAGATGATTTAAAGTATAAGAGTGGATGTGCGTGGAATATCGTGCATCGGAATCGAAAAAAATCGGAAGTTCTCCTACTAAGTAAGTCGGAACAGATACATCCAGTATTATTTAGCGTCAGTTAGTCAAACGTTTGTCTTAGTATATAGTATATATTTTATCCTTTTTTATATATATATATATAAAAAACACTTAAGAACGTATGTTTCAGCGCCGGACTCGGGACAAATCGCTCCCTAGTGCGCTCTGCACCATACCAGGTTGATGTGGAGGATCAAAAACTCAAAACCTAATAATTAAACCACTGTGTTGCTTAGTAATAATTGTAGCTTTCATCGGGGCAGAGCCTTTCTCACTTTATCCTTTAAAATTGTTCCGATCATTGACCGACCTAGCCTGACACTTTTCCAATGACCGATGGCGTTTCACCTCTTTTCGATCGTTTTATTATTTCCGCTTTATTTTCAATCGTGATCATGATTATTTTCGTGAACAGAAACACTGCGCATTCAGAGCTCTGGCGCTGGGTCCTAACCTCCTCTGCTCTGAGACAGGTTGAATAAGGTCTGGGGTGCCGCAGGGTCCTAAGCTCCACTGGATTGAGACAGGTTGAATAAGGGACATGAGCATCCGTGAATTTTGGTATCCGCAAGGGGTCCCGGAACCAATCCCCCGCGGATAAGGAGGGCTGACTGTACTTTTCTACTAATCGCTGCAGTTTTTATACCACATGATAATCTCGTCTTTTTTTTTTTGGTTTTGACTGTGGGTGGCTTTTTTTGATATAAACATGTATCTTTCGAGCCGCCTTTTGGAGAGATGGGATTAGATTTAGTATTAGATTACTCTTAGATTACACATGCCTGCTGGGCAGAAAGAATAGAACTAAAACCCTGCAACCTGGAAACAATCTCTCAACAATATTTGTGTATTTTTCATTTTTTTCGGGGTCTACTGGGAAAGTCTGAAAGGTGACCAGTCGATCGTGATCGATGGGTTGGCGACCACTAGTTTAAACCATCCAATTAAACAGAATTTTTTTTTTAAGTATTCCATAGAATGAATGCTCATATCTTTGCACAAGAAGCTCATGTGAGAAAAGAGGATAATAAGCATTTTTTTAGGCTTTGGAAGGTACAACAATACCATTGGAATTCTCAGTCTAAAGTGAAAGGAATTTCTATTTTTATAGATTCTTCAATCTCATTTGGTCATGAGGAAACACTTTCAGATCCGAATGGTAGATTTTTGTTAATTACTGGCTTACTCTGTAACAAAAAAGTTGTTATGCTTAATGTTCATGCTCCAAATGTTGATTATCCTGAATTTTTAAGTATTTATTTACATCCCTTCCTAATTTAAATGATTGTGTTGATAATGGGTGGGGATTTTAACTGCTGTCTAAATCCCTCGATGGATAGATGTGCATCTAATCAGACACTTCCGAACAAATCGGCTACTCTTATCAATTCCTTTATGGTTGATTCAGTAATTTCAGAAATTTGGAGACTTTACATCCTCAGGATAAAGTATTTTCATTCTTTTCTCATGTATATCACAACTATTCTAGAATTGATAATTTTTTTATTGATTCTAGTTTAATTCCACTTGTTGATTGTAACTATGATTCCATTGCCATTTCCGATCATGCACCCTTGAAACCTTCTATTAAGTTATTGGCTACATCTTCTAATACTAGACGATGGCGCTTCAATTCCATCCTATTTCAGGACTCGGCCTTCGTTAATTATATTAAGGAACAGATTGATTTTTTTCTTTTCAACAAATTCTATGGAAAAAATTTCCAGCAGGGTACTTTGGGACACTTTTAAAGCATACATCTGTGGACAAATTATTTCATATTCTTCTGGATTGAAAAAAACAAACTAATAATGAAATACTTAAGCTAGTTGACAAGATTAAAGAACTTGATAAGAAATATTCAACTGCTCCTAGTAAGGAGCTTTATAAAAGGAAGGTTGAACTTCAAATGGAGCTTAGCTTATTATTAACATCCTCGATTAAAAAATCAATTAATTAAAACTAGAAGTCAATTTTATATACATGGTGATAAATCTGGTAAATTACTGGCTAATCAGTTGAAAACTGCTTCAGTTAAACGCCAGATGATGAAGATTCGTAAACGAGATGGTACTCTGACAGTTAATCATAATGAGATAAATGAAGCTTTTCAAGAATTTTAAACTTCTTTATATCAATCAGAATTTCCCGATGACCCTACTACTATGCATGAGTTTTTAACGAAATTGAATATTCCGAAACTACCACCTAATGAACGTTTAACATTAGATGCACCTATCACGGATAAAGAAATAAAGGATGTGATTTCTTCGATAAATTCAGGTAAAGCACCTGGTCTGGATATGTATTATCAAAGTACATGTATGGCATCACATACAACTCTGAAATTCACTTTCTTGCGGGCATACTCAATAAATCCATGATAGAATAATAACCACAATAGAACCTGTAAAAGGCTGCACCAACTTTAGTGTTCAACCAGTGTGCAAAAGACAAAATCTGTGCAAATACAAAAAGAAATAAATAATAATAAACAATAAATATCGACACTATGAGATGAAGAGACCTTGAAAGTAAGTCCATCAGTTGTGGGTACATTTCAATGATTCAACTTCAGTGAAGTTTTGTGAAGATAGCCCTTTTGATTTAAGAGCCTGATAGTTGAGGGATAATAACTGTTCCTGAGCTTGGTGATTGAGTTCTGATGCTCCAGTACCTCCTTGATGGCAGCAGTGAGAAGAAAGCATGCTCTGAGTGATGGGCGTCCCTGATGATGGATGCTGTTTTCTTGTGACAACATTTTGTATAAATGTCTCAGTGGTGGGGGGGGGGGGGGGGACTTTACCTGTGATGGACTGGGCCATGTACAATACTTATTGTAGGATTGTTCTTTCAAGGGCATTGGTATTTCCATACCAGGCTCTGATGTAGCCAGTCAATATACTCTCCAGTACACATCTATAGAAGTTTGTCAGAGTTTTAGATGTCATGCTGAATCTTCACAAACATCTAGGGAAGTAGAGGCGCTGTACATAAGTGCTGGGCCTGGGACAGGTTCTCTGAAATAATATCACCAAGGAATTTAGAATTGCTGACCCTCTCCCTCTCTGATCCTCCGATGATGACTGGCTCATTGACCTCTTGTTTCCTCCTGATACCAATAATCAGCTTCTTGGTCTTGCTGACAAGGTTGTTGTTACAGCACCACTCAACCAGATTTTCAGTCTCCCTCCTACATGCTGACTTGTCACCACCTTTGATTCTACCTATGACAGTGGTGTCATCAGCAAATTTGAATATGGCATTGGAGCTGTGCTTAGCCACATAGCCATAAGTGTAAAGAGAATAGAGCAGGGAGCTTCTGTTCTGATGGAGACTGGAGGAGATCTTGTTGCTGAACTGACTGGGGTCTGCAAGTGAAGAAATTGAGGATCCAATTGCAGAAGGATATATTGAGGCCAAGGACTTGAAGCTTATTAATTAGTTTTGACTGAATGATGGTATTGAATACTTAGCTGTAGTCAATAAAGAGCACCCTGATATGTGCATCTTAGCTGTCTAGATGTTCCAGAGTTGAGTGAAGAGCCAGTAAGATGGCATCTGCTGTGCACCTGTTGCTCTGGTAGCAAAGTGGAGTGGATCCAAGACACTTCTCAGGCAGAATTTGATAGGTTTCATCACCAACCTCTCAAAAAACACTTCTTCATTGGATGATAGTCATTGAGGCAGTTTGCCACATTCTTCTTGGGCACCAGTATAATTGAAGCCTGCTCGAAGCAGGTGGATATTTCAGAATGCCAAAGCAAGAGATTAAAATCGCAGTGAAAACTCCAGCAAGTTATTCAGCACAGGCTTTTAGTATTTGACCAGGTACCCTTTCGGGGCCAGATGCTTGTCGTGGGTTCAGCCTCCTGAAGGCTGCTCTCACATTGCCCTCCGAGACTAAAATCACAGGACCATCAGGGGCTGTGGGACTTTGTAACGGTTCCTCAATATTTTGAGGGTCAAAGTGAACGTAGAAGGCATTAAGCTCATCTGGAAGTGAAGCCCTGTCATTTATGTAGCTTGATTTAATTTTATAAAAGAGGTGATAGCATTAAGCCCTGCCACAGCTGTTGAGCATCCTTCGTTGATTCAAGTTTAGTCCGGAATTGATGTTTTGCCTGTACGATGGCTTTCTGGAGATCATACCTGGACCTCTTGTAACTTTATTGGCCACCAGACTTGAATACCTCTGATCTGGCCCTCAGCAGATTGCGGATCTCATGGTTCATCCAGGGCTTCTGGTTGGGGAAGACTTTGAATGATTTTTTTGGGGGGGGGGGGGGAGAACACTGATCTTCAGCTGTTTTAATGAAGTCTGTGACAACCATGGTGTATTCATTCAGATCCACAGTCCACCAATTTGAAGTGATCCTGCAGCCACTCCCTGCCTCCTGTGACCACCTCTTTGTTATCCTAATCTCTGCAGCTTTGCTCTTTAGCCTCTGTCTATAAGCAGGTAGGAGGAGCCAAGTGATCTAATTAACTAAAATGCCATCTGGTCACAGAACAGTAGGCATTCTTTATCTTAGTATAACAGTGGTCTAGTGTGTTGGGACCTTTGGTGTTACAGGTTATATGCTGATAGTTAATTGGGCAGTGTTTTCTTCAAACAAGACTGGTTGAAGTCCCCCTGAAATGCAGCGGGATGAACTGTTTCTTGTTTGGAGACAGCATCATATAGTATCTCAAGGGCTTGCTGCTGGTGGTATGTAAATTGCAGTCAGGATTGTGGAGGAGAACTCCCTTGGTAAATAGAATGCATGGCATTTAGGTTGGGGGAACATGAGTTCGACAAAACCGTCACTGCCACATCAGAGCACCACCGAGGGTTTATCGTGAAGCACACACCTCCACCTCAAAATCAGCAGTTTGATCCATTCTGTAAACTGAGATGCCTTCTGGTCTGAAATTGGTATCTGGCATGCAGGGAGAAAGCATTGTCTTGCTTAGGCATAGAACACAACAGTTGCTCATTTCCCTTTGATACTGCAACCTTGCCGCCAGGTCCTCAATTTTGTTCTCCATTAACTTTGCATTTGCTGATAAGATGCTGGGTAAAGGGGGGGCCTATCCTTCTGCATTTCAGCCTGGCTTGAAGTCACACCCTCCTGCTTCACTTCCGACCATGGTGATAACGTTTCATCCGTTTAAAGGTGCTATACTTGCTTGGCCCACCAAGTCCTTCAGATATGAAATCTGTAGATCATTGTTTATTTAAAAGTACATTGCTTAGAAGGAAATTACAAGCTGCAGATTGCAGTGAAAGTAATTTAGAAGAGATATATTTAAAAGTATTGTACTTATTTAAAAGTATTTTTAAATGAACACTATTTAAATATCTCTTCTGAATTATTCTCAGAATGTTACTGTGGTTTACTGGCACCATCTTGCATGTTTAATTAATGGAAACATTTAATTCAGCCTATCATGTGGCAGCAGCTTAATGCATAAAAACATGCAGACATGGTCAAGCAGTTCAGTTGTTCAGAATGGGAAAGAAATGTGATCTAGGAGACTTTGATTGTGAAATGATTGTTGGTGCCATACAGGGTGATCTGAGTATCTCAAGCTCCTGATCTGGGATTTTCATGTACAACAGTCTCTAGAGTTTCCGCAGATAATGTGAAAACAAAAAAAAAAATCCAGTAAATGGCGCTTCTGTGTGTGAAAACCCCTAGCTAATGAGAGAGATGAGAGGAGAATGGATAGACTGGTTCAAGCTGACAGGAAGGTGACAGTAACTCATATAACCACACATTACAACAGTGGTGTGCAGAAGAGCATCTCAGAATACATTGAACCTTGAAGTGGATGAGCTACAGCAACGGAAGATCACAAGCATACCTCCTGTACCTAATAAAATAGCCACTGGTTGTGGGAGCATGAAGATCATGTTATTATCTCATAAAACATTGGCTAGGCCACAGATGAGAAGCTTTCCCTTCTCATTTGATAACTCCCTTGACGTGTTCCTTGAGAACTCCTCATTCTGCCTATGGTTTTTTGAGAGCAGGGCTGTATCTGCTCAGATCCATGTTTCCAGTCTAAGGTGGGGAAAACCCAAAGAACTTCGTTGTCAGTCTGAAGCATATATTTTAATGGACAAATCAGTCTCTTGACCTGTGTGAAATGCAAATCATTATCTAAATTAGAGGATGTATGAATGTGTGTGACTTGTTCATGTGGTGTATGTTGTGAGGGAATTAAGTATTGCTTTTTGGACTTCATCTAGAGTTATTGCTGGAGTTCAGCTAAATCTTGCAGCTATAAGTGCTACTCCAGTACTGTGCCTGCCCTGTTCCCTGCCTTAGTCATTTTGGTGTAACAGGAGTAAGTGTCTTTTATGGCATGTGGGTCAACTGTGTAACTGACCCCCATCGTTTCTTTCTCTCTAAATGCATACTCACGTGTGTGTAGTGCGAATAGATTGGTCCTTCTGACTCTGAGTCCAGCAACCCCGATTTAACCCTAACCTAATCATGTGACAATGTACAATGACCAATTAACCTACTATACTACTTTGGACCGTGGGAGGAAACTGGAGTACTCAGAGAAAACCCCCGTATTCCATGGGAGCACGTTCAGACTCCTTACAGAGAACTCTGAACTCGAGCATCCCAAGCTATAATTGCATCATGCCAACTGTTACACTGCCATGGCACCAGTAGTTTCTTTAGACATAAAGCTACTGTTTCAAATAGAGAATTTTCCAGGTAGCTTTCTAAAATTGGATTTTTGCAATTTTCTGTCCTGCTGTATTAGAAGTATAATTTTATAACTCTTTGCCAAAGGAACTAAAAAGGAAAACAATAATGTTGGAGATCAGTAGCAAAAATTTCAAAACAGCCTAAAAGTGTTTGCCAAAAATAACAACCTGTCTTATTGTTAGAACCATGCACACCCTTTCAATTTTTGTATCTGGTGAGCAGTGTGTGATTTCACTGTCATTTACTTACTGAACAATATTTATTGACTGATAGAAAATTATTTTAAAAGCCACTATAATTAAAAAAATTATTGCAGCTTTATAGCATCAAATCTATGTTTGATTACAGTTTTAGCTTAGAGAAAGAATGTGAAATCATTGCCAAGGTTCATGGGATAATGTTGATAAGAAATACAGGTTTAAAATAAACCTCCTTAGTACCTCAGTGCTTGCTTTTGCACCTCCCTGCTTTCTCCCCTGCCCCCATCTTCTCTCTCCCAGCTATCACTAGTAGTTATTTGCCTCCTAGGTTCATTTGAACCCTGCAGCTTTCCACCTCATGATGCTCGACATGGACCTCAGCATGATCCGCGTTACCAGGCTCTTATTTCTCAGCAAGACCCTCGTGGAGGGTCCTATCTGAATGTACATCAACTAAATGCACCCATGGGTGAGGAAATTCTAGTCCAGCTTCCCTGTTAATTCTGTAGGTTGGCTCACAGTTTCTGTATGAAACACCTTTCACAATGCTACTATAAAGTTCATTCCCAAGTTTAAGAAAAATACAGAGACGGTGAGGTGTTTATGTACCTTCCTTTAGCAATGCATCACTAAAAGAAGTAGGTACAAATAACTTAAAATACGTTATTTGACAGAAAATATATATATAATTTTTCTTGCTATATTGTTAGCCAGGCTGTGAGAAGAGTATCCAAACTGAGGCAGATTAATTTCCCTGTGGTTTGCCACTGATCTTTTCAGAAAGAAACTGATTCTTTGAGCCAACCAAAAATCTATAATTTGAAATTACATTTTGCAGTTTTTCTTGTTGGGAATAAGTTGTGATTTATTATTTTTGAGCAAGTTTCGGTTTTTATACTTAACAGTATTAATTTAACAATTTTAGTGGATGTTCTAAATTACTAGGGTTACTAACATATTATTGTGCACTTACTATTGATGGTACTACTATTCAAAAATTGGAACTTCGAGTTTCTTTTTCTGATCAATAAAACATACAAATCTGTACAAAAACGTATGCAGTATGTTTTCCTCAGAAGGTTACTTGTATCATTTGCATATTGTTTTATTTTTAAATGGTATACAATTGAATTTTTCCTAATTGTTGAAATTTACAAATGAGATTCTTCTAATAGCTAATCATCTGCTACGTTAATTTAGACAAATGTTAATATTCTACTTCACATACTTTAGTGGCAAATAGAAAGGCTAAGTGTCCTTCCAAACCTGGTATAAAAAGACATTTCAAAAAGAGGGAACAGGTAATAGATACAGCAGTGCTGGAAGGTCTGTGAACCCTGTGGACTTTTCTCTATTTCTGCATAAATATGACCTAAAACGTGATCAGATCTTTATGTAAGTCCTAAAACTAAAGAGAACCCAATTAAATAAGTGACACAAAAAATTATAATTGTTCATTGATTTATTGAGAAAAACAATCCAATATTACATGTATTTGGTGGAAAAAGTATGTGAACCTCTGTGGTAATGCCTTCTTCTAAAGCTATTTGGAGTCCGGCATTCCAATCAATGAGATAAGATTGGAGGTGTGGGTTGTAGAGGTGCCCTGCACTATAAAAAAGACACGAAGTCAGGTTACTGACAGAGCCTGCTCTTCTCAAGAAAGATCTACTTAAGTGCAACACACACAAAATGCTGGTAGAACACAGCGGGCCAGGCAGCATCTATAGGGAGAAGCGCTGTCTTCAAACAACAACACACACAAAATGCTGGTAAAACACAGCAGGCCAGGCAGCAAGTGTGTGTTGTTGTTTGAATTTCCAGCACTGTTCTTCAGTCCACAGTGAGAGAAATTGTCTACAAATAGAGGAAACTCAGTACACTGTTGCTGCTCTCCCTAGGAGTGGGCATCCTACAAAGGTCATACCAAAAGCACATCTTGTAATGCTGAAGGAGGTGAAAAAAAACCCAAAGGTAACAGAAAAAGATCTGAAGAAATCTCTAGAACTTGCAGAAGTCTCTCTTCATATGTCCACTATAAGAAAAACACTGAACAAGAATGGTGTTTATGGAAGACCACCACGGAGGAAACAACCACTCTCTTAAAAAAACACATAGAACCTGGGATGTTCTACAGTACTTCTGGGACAATGTTCTGTGAACAGGTGAGACAAAAGTTGAGTTTCCTGGCAGAAATGCATATTGCTATGTTTGGAGGAAAAAGAGCACTGCACACCAACACTAGAACCTCATCCCAACTGTGAAGCATGGTGGAAGAAGCATCATGGTTTGGAGCTGCTTTGCTGCTTCAAGACCTAGACAGCTTGCAATCGTTGAGGGAACAATAAATTCAAAATAGTATCAATACACCTTACAGGAGAATGTCAGGACAGCAGTCCATCGCCTGAAGCTTAATAGAAGTTGGATGATGTAACAAGACAATGATTCTAAAGACAAGAGTAAGTCAACAACAGAATGTTTTAAAAAGAAGAAAATTCGTGTTTTGGAATGGCCAAGTGGAAGTCCTGACCTTAATCCTATAAAAATGTTGTGGAAGGACCAGAAGCAAGAAGTTCATTCAAGGAAGCCCTCCAACATCCCAGAGTTGAAGCAGTTTTGTAAGGAGGGATAGCCAAAAATTCCTCCAAGCTGATGTGCAGGACTGATCAACAGCTACTAAAACAGTTGGTTGAAGTTATTACTGTACAAGGGGGTCACACTGGTTACTGAAAGCAAAGGTTCACGTACTTTTACCAGCAAATAAATACATGTAATATTGGATCATTTTTCTCAATATATAAATGAAAAGGTATAATTTTTTTTTGTTTTTATTTAATTGGGGTCTCTAATTTTAGGACGTGTGAAGACCTGATCATATTTTAGGTCATATTTATGCAAAAATAAAGAAAATTCTGCAGGGTTCACAAACTTTCTTGCACCGCTGTATATAACTAAACCTGCTTGAAACCCCAAGCATGATAGATTTTGCAAATGAGAATTGATATTCAGTTATTCTCTTTAATTGCTAAAACGCTGGAAATCCAAAGCAGCACACACAAAATGTTGGAGGAACTTAACAAGCCACGAAGCATATATGGAAAAGAGACTGGTCTTGATGAAGTTTCTCCAGCATTTTGTGTCTGTTGCTCTTTAATTGCTGCTTTATTCATTTGACTTTAACCCTTTCTGTCTGCAGTAGTCTTAGTATTAATTGAGAGCAAGCTGTATGGTGCAAAATTTAATAATTGAAGATTATAGAAACTGCCAGAATGAATTGTAAATTGTTATGGAAGGCAGAATGATTCTCAGAAGTCAGCAGCATTAAATTTATTAATCATTTTAGAGGAAGTGCACAAGAAGTTAACAAGAGAAAGGTAGGGTTGAGAATCCAAAGGATTTCTTGTAAGAGCAGATGATATGAGTAAAATATTAAAGATGAGAGGAAAGTTGTGAATTGTAAAGTTAAGGTAGATTGAAAGGAAAGTATTATTATTTCAATATTTATTGTATTATATATTCAACTCTGTGCCACTTGTGGGGAATGTTAATTGAAAAGCATAATCAGAAAATGTACTTGTATCTGGAATAAGCAAGAACTGGGGTAACATAATACTTGTGTCTAACAAAAAATCCATAAGCTAACAGTTTAAATCGATCAAGGTAGTGTAATTGATGTATACAGTATATGTTTTTTTTCTGAATCCATATATACCTCAACTACACTACTTTGTTCACCTTTAACTGTTACCTTGAAAATTTGCCATATAGGAGACTTATCAGGAAAATGGAAGCTTTGGTGGAATTAAAGAAGGTTGCTAAGTGTATTGGCTGGCTGGGAGCACAGGATAGTGTGAATAAATAGTTTTGGAATAAATGCTGATTTTCTAGTGTGATATCTAAGGATCGGGCTTGGGGTCATTGTTCTCTTCAGGTTTTTACAAACAATCTGTACTCTGAGAGCAGCTTTAGACGTTTAAAAAGGGAAATGGAAGCTTCCAGGTGCAGGCTGAATGGTATACACATTTGCCTTTCAATGGATATGAAAGTATAAATGGGCTTGTTCTATTATAGATATTTTTAAATTGTACAATAAACTGATTTAAATGTTGTTACATTTGGTTGCATTTAAACCACTTCATGAATTAAATATATACCAGAACAATGAAAGTGTGAATTGACAATATAATATTCTACCTCAACAGTTCTTTTCTTGTATTTTTGCCAATAAAATGTAATTATGTATCTATTAGCCCAAATGTTCGGAGGCTATAGACTTGAAAGGCTAATAAAGAATCAATTATGTATGCAGCTAATATATTGCCATATTAAAATTTTTCGCCTACAAATTTTATCTAGTACAAAAAGATTATTGGCTGGATTCTACAACGGTTCCCAGGTTACTGGTCACTGTTCCCTCTAAGCGGTGCTGTGCAGCTGGAATTTTCTTTTTATACAATATCTTATTAAAGTGCTGCTCAGTTTTCAGGTTGTGTAAAATTTTCCCGCTGAGAGCAATGATAGGTCCACGCAGCTGTAAAAAAAAATTGAGAGGGAATGTTGTGTTGGTACAGTAGTCCTTTAATGTCTGTTCATGGACTGAAGAGGCAGACTGCTGTGTTTCTCCAAAAAAAACTCCAGGATGCAGAACTGGGCTGAGAAGTGGCAGATAGAGTTTAATTTGCAAGGTTCAACTTGAAGGCAGAATACAGGGTTAATGACAGAATTCATAACAGTGTGGAGGAACAGCGAGATCTTGGGGTTCTCATCCACAGATCCCTTAAAGTTGCAGCACAGATTCATAGGGTGGTTAAGAAGGTGCATGGTGTGTTTGGCCTTCATTAGCTGGGGGAAGAGCCATGAGGTAAAGTTGCAACTTTATAAAGCTAGTTACACACTTAGAGTGTTGTGTACAATTCTGGTTGCTTCAACATAGGAAGGATGTGGAAACTTTGCAGAGGAGATTTACCAGGATGTGTGGGAATTAAAAAGCATGTTTCATGACGAAAGGTTCAGTGAGCTAAGGAATGGAGGATGAGAGGTGACTCGATAGAGGTGTACAAGATGATAAGAGGCATAGATCAAGTGGACGGCCAAATACATTTTCCCCAGGGCAGGAAACAAAAGGGCATAACTAAGGTTTTGGGAGGAAAGAATTGGGGGTGGGGGAATGTCAGGTAGGGTATGTGTGAGGAACATGCTGCTCCGCATGGTGGTAGAGGCAGATGCTTTATGATAAAAGAAAAAATAGAGGACCATGGGTGAAGAAAGGGCTAGATTGATCGTGGGGTAGTTTAAAGTCGGCACAACATTGTGGGCCAATTGGCTAGTACTATGCTGTGCTGTTTTTTTGTTTTATATTGACAAGGTGTGTAAGGAAACAACTACACCGAATAAAGAATTATTACCTGTTTTATGGAATCGACATCTTTATTAAGATGCTACAGAACAAACTTAAAACTACTGAATAGCAATATATGGCTTGCTGAATTCCAGGTTTTAAATGGTGGCTCTTTAGTAGTGAATGCATAGTCACAGTTCATTGTGGCAGTGTTACTGGATATCAGGAAAGCTGTTAGATTGTAGACTTGTCAAATGAGATCACTTCATTCTTTGTAATCACCTTTATCACTGACTGTATCAGGTTGTTAAATAAGTGATTTTGATGTCACGTCAGTGAGCTGATTGTGGAGTTGTAGTTTGTCTCAGAGGCTTAAGTATTGGCCAGTGTTTGTTTCCTTAGAAGTAGGTTGAGCCCTGTTCCATGGGTAGGTGCTAACTTGCATTCAATCTGCTCTTTCAGTCATTAGTATTGTCTCCGTGTCTGAGTTCTCATTTGAGATTTTTCTGAAGGTGTCCACCTTACTAGAGGTTTTGAACAAGAATTTGAAATGGTGCATGCAAGCCAACAGATTTGGTAACTGGATTTGCTGTTCTGATGTTAATAGGGATGGGAAAAAAATCAATTTTCCAAACCACTTTTCAGTAACATGGATGTTCATCCTATGTTTCTACATAATTAAGCGATTCTAAAATTCAGTACCAATCAAATCATGTAGAGGTAGGGAAAACCTATGGTGCTGAGTCAGGAAAATTCATCACCAAACTTTGAGGCTACTGCAAGCTGGCAGTGTTAAGTTGCTGCTAACTCATAGCTGAAGGACAAGCCCTTGCAAAAAAAGATGCTAGCCTGTGGATGGCCCAGGAAATTCCTATCAGTAACACAGCTAAGAAAAGCTGATTGCCCTAAGCTAAATCCTGGGGATTTTCTATTGGAGTTATCAATGTCTTGATTGCTTTTGATAGTTTCAAGTATTCAAAAAATGTACCTATAAACAATTAAGGCTATAAAATATATAAAAGCTCAACAACAGAATAAAATAATTAAATATTTAACTAAAATCAATTAATTTGGAGGAAAGAAAGCAAAGTAATTGTTTATTCCTTGCAGACATCCCTCTGCTTTGAAATAAATGGACCTGTGAAAAATTAGTCCTAGAGCAAAAACAAGTTCAGCTGACAATTTCCTCATCTTAAGTGGTAGAGAATTAAAGCAAGTTCACACTGTCTTTGTATTCCTACAATTCAATGTCAGCATATTTTTCAAAACTCAAAGAGCAGCTAGTGAGTTTGTGTGTACGGGAAAGACAAATGTGGAGATGCATACGCTGAGGAATGTCTACCATTCTGCAATTCCAAGCTCTTGAATTTAGAGTTGAATATTTGAAATGACAACATGCTTTTTTTAAAAGAAAAGTGAGGTCCTTCAATCCATAATCTGAAAGCAATCTGTCTTTTAAAACTATCAATTTGTTGTTCTCTAAACCTGTGAAACACTGAGGTTGTTTAGTGTAGGTTCTCTATCTTGATAACAGGATAGCTGCAGGTGTCAGCTTAACTCTGTTGATAATGTGTGACATGGTTATTCTTGCTGGAGGACTTGGGTTGATAACTCCATTGCAATGTTGAAAGTGGTCAGAGCAGGTTATTTGATTTGATTCTGATGGACGGGAAAAATAATGACTTTATTTAGAAGAATGCAAACTAGGTTTGCTGATTGCTTTCATGGGAAACAGCACTTGAAGACAAATATTGTGTACAGATTTGAATGTTTCCTCTGTTAAATGTTGCTTTGACTGTAGCAATAAGAGAAAAAAATAGAAAAGGTCAGTACAGTTTCCACTTCATTTCGAAATATATGCAATGTTAGAGATACTCAGAGGTTAGGCATTATCTGTAAAGAAAAAAGATAGTGATTCATATCAATGACCTTTGAGTTTCAGTTCCATTTTTGTGCTTAATTACAATGTATGGAAAATAATGAGCATATTTAATGTGGGAAGTTACTTAGATTATGGAAACAAAACTATTTAAATAAACCTTTATAATGAAGCAATGATAGCCATAGATATTAGTACTCTCAACCTATTGAAAGTAAAACTAAACATCTGTATTTAATTTAAATTTGTACTTAGGTGCGAGAGATCCCAGAGGAATTGATTCAAGAGGTATTGATATCAGAGGCCCTGGCCCAGGCCCCGGTCCTGGTCCAGGTCCAGGGCCAAACCAAGGCTCTGTCTCAAATCCCAGAGGACCAATGGCACCAGGAATGCAAGTTCAAGCCCCAGGTACACATCCGATAGGGCAGAGTGGGCCTCAGGGATCACAGCAACCTGTTCCACCTCGACAGGTAAGAAAAAAAACATCAAATTGTGCTGAATTATTTTAGAAAAGACTCTTAAAATTAATTCTGCCTTGATAGAATGTTTACTTGGAGTCATTAACACTTTTGTCCTGACTTTATTTTTTTAAACCTCCCTTATCTGCTGAGGTAGTTATTTATAAACCTTCAATCCCCTCTTAATGTAGATAACAGATACACAAAAATAGGAAAAGGTCCTGGGTTCTGTTGCTTCTCATCAGGATGTGGAATGCCTGTGCAAGTCTGAATTAGAATCTTGGGGCTCTTCCTCTATTGATGAGAATTACGGTATATTTAGTGATGAGCTACTCGACCATCTTCAGCATTATCATTCCAGAATAACTCCACAAATTTATGGGTGCTCTTAATATCACCTTTTTTCTTTTGTTCATGGTCTATAATAATTCCTTTAGTCTTTACTTGCAACCTGATTTTGAAAATTTCAACAGCCCCTGATTATGAGGTGTACATCTAAAACATGCCACAGCAGCTGGAGCTTTCAAATTCAAGTAAATTAAGTAATCCTGAGATGAAGAAAAAGATTTGGTGGCAGAAGTAGTAATTGTAAAGCTATCAGATTATTGTAACATTCACTCATGTTTTGAAACGGGTAATATGACATCCTTGCCATATCTGCTTCATGAAATAGCAGGTCTAAAAGTGATTTTAACTGCCTCCTGATCTCATCGTAATTTATAATGGATAATTCAATATTGCAATAATGTACACATCCCATGAATGTACAAGCACTATCACATGGTTGGTTTGAGGAGGCCAGAAGCTATTGAAAAACTGTAAATTTACTCTAGTCTATTCATGCAGCAGTTTGTGTGACTGTGATCTCTGTATTATGAAAAGGAGCTCAACGAGGTTAGTTTAAATATTTGACAAGCAAATCACAATCAGTGAAAACAGTTTTAAAAGAAATTAAAGAGCAAACACGAGGAAATCTGCAGATGCTGGAAATTCAAACAACACACACAAAATGCTGGTGGAACACAGCAGGCCAGGCAGCATCTATAGGGAGAAGCACTGTTGACGTTTTGGGCCGAGACCCTTCATCAGGACTATCTTTCCTTTCAGTTAGTCCTGACGAAGGGTCTCGGCCCAAAACGTCAACAGTGCTTCTCCCTATAGATGCTGCCTGGCTTGCTGTTTTCCACCAGCATTTTGTGTGTGTTGTTAAAAGAAATTATTGTGTTTTATTTGTCCTAATCTGTTATATCTTTAATCTCAAGCAATAACCCTGGCACTTCTAAGAGACAAGCTTCTATACACACAGTTTAAGATACTGCCTTTAGGTTTTGTTTTGCCCTTACTCTTAAAGGCGTTTTTTGTTAGGAATTGCGCAAATTCAGGTAAAAAGTTGTTTTTGTTCCCTTGGTATGAACGGTTGACTCCAAGTTGTGGCATTGAATCTGTCAACACATAATCCTCCAAAAGGAACAATATTTTTCAATTAATTGTAGCAATGATGGATTCATATAGTATTGGTTAATGTACACATATACCAAGATACAGTGAAAATCTTTGTGTGCCATTCAAGCAGATCATGCCATACCCAAGTACATTGAGGCAGTAAAAATCAAACAGTTTGGTAAATATAGCATTACAGTTAAAGAGAAAGCACAGTGCCAGTAAACAAAGTACAAGGGTCATGCAACACACACAGAAATGCTGGAGGAATACAGCAGGCCAGGCAGCATCTATAGAAAAAAATAAGCAGTTGATGTTTCAGGCTGAGACTGTTTACACTTCTCCATAGATGCTGCTTGGCCTGTTGTGTTCTTCCAGCATTTTGTATGTTTTGCTTGGATTTCTGGCATCTGCAGATTTTCTCATATGAGTCCTGATAAGGTAGATCATGAGTTTAAAAATTCACCTTTAGAGCATGAGAGGACTTCTATCCCATTATCATCAGAGTCTAATTAGAGTCCTTGAATCTAGTGGTACGTGCTTTCAGACTTTAGTATTTTCTATCTTTCTCCCATTGGGAGTGGCTAGAGGAGAGAATGAATGGAGTGGGAGATTCCTTGATTACATTTTCGTGAGGCAGCAGGAAGTGTAGACAGAGTTAGTAAAAGGGAGGCTGGTTTGCATGCTGGGACTGGGCTGTGTTCATAACTGCAGAGTGTTCAAATTTGCCTGCTATAATTTGGTGCTTTTCATTGATCTCCATGGATATTGTAATGGAGAGGTTTTAATTCTAAGTATAATACGTGATCTGGTTATTTATAATGCTCAGAAACTGTTTTCTTGGTGTAGATAAGGACGTTGTCACCTTTGCTGATAAGGTAACACAAGGTTCTTGTGCTAAGGAATTTCTGAAAATATCTTAAACATATGTTTAGACACGTTGATAACCTGCATGTATTGTGTTTATGCCTATCAGGGTCCTGCTCACCCTGTGGCTGGAGGTCAGCCTGGAGGATTCAGTCCTGCTCAGACTCAAGTGACACCACAAGACCATGAAAAGGTTAGTGAAACTAAGGGCAAGCTCAAATTTGATAGGCACCTGTCGATCCCAGGGGATCATGGGTTTGCACCTCTGGTGGACTGTCCAAGCCTGGGCAGGAAGATTTGAAGAACCATCTGTTGCCCATGCAGTGGGCTCCCTTTTCCACGACACTAATGCAGTCCAAGGGGAAGGCAAGCGCTGATACAGCTTGGTACTAGTGTCATTGTAGAGGTTGCCAGAGTGAAGTTGTAAACAACTTCAAACTGCTTAGGGACACCAGCTCTGGATTTCTTCCTCAATGTTTACTCCTGAAGTCTTTCCCATGGGTGGGTGTGGCCACAAGGCAGCAGAGGTTTAAAATTAGAGTTTTCCTTCTAGACAGACTGCTGTCCACGGCTGACAAGCCCCACCTGTCCGAAACAACTGGTTTTGAGGCACCAGTGGTCCGCCTTTGCTCCTTCTCTTGTCAGTAGAAACAGTTCCACCAGGCCTAGTAGCTAAACCATATGTGAAGACCTAGAGTTGGACTTGGTTATCGGAGGCTGTTAGAGTTGCACCCCATTTGGAGTACTTTATAGGTAGTGGGAGCTTATCCCCACTACCACCCCTGGCTATGACAATCTTAGGAGCCAAGCTCAAATTACATTGACTTCATTTTCATAAACAAATTTTTGGTTTCAAGTTAATTATCATTGTTACATAAATCAGATCTCTTTGCCAATTTTGTCCAGGATGTGCTGCATTTTGTTTCGGTTCAACTTTCTGATCTACTTAAGCTTGAGTAACAGGAATTGGGACAGGCAGTTTTCTGTGTAGGGAGAATACTGAAGATAAAATACATTGGACTATTCCTCATTGCCTAACAGCTGATTAAACAGTTGCATTAGACGATTGATTAGAAATCCCTAACTACTTTCACAAGTTAGGAATGAAACCGACAGGTGAATTATGATTAATAGTCCCTTTAGCTTCCAGCAGATGTGCACCTTCCAGCACAGTACCCTAATGTTATGAAGCCATGGATCAGTACTCTCCAGTCTTATACCCATTGTAAGCTAAGAGATTCACATTGAACAGAATGTTAACATCTTGACCTAGAGACAATGTGGACCTGTATTTGGACTCATGATCAGAAGATCAGATTAGCCCAGTGTGCTTCCTGCACAACACCTATACTATAGATCTGTGATGGACCACAAAACCTGTGTGTGTTTAATCTTGCACAACCTGGAGCTAGAGTTAATTTAATAGGTTGCATATCAAAGGTAAAATTTCATATTAATTTTTCATTGTAAAGTATTTCAAAACATCTTAAATCAATTTTTTGAATTTCAAAATTTGTTTAAATCGTTTGCTGAAAATGTGGGTAAACTGCGTAATTTTAAAAATATTTTCTCCAAAAGAAATGGCTTGACGGGCCATATATTTCTGTTCATTCATTACTTTCTACATAATTAAGGGAACTATAAAGTAGAAATAGTTTTGTTTCATTTTGACACTGTTTCTTCTTCTGTTTGGTCTAGGCTGCATTGATCATGCAGGTCCTCCAATTAACTCCAGAACAGATTGCCATGCTACCCCCAGAACAGAGACAGAGCATCCTTATTCTAAAAGAACAAATTCAGAAATCTGCAGGAGCTCCTTGAGGTATACTTGAGAAGTTGCTGAATATCTGCCTTGGTTTCAACATTGAAGTTAAAGAACATTTATCACGGTGTAGTTAATGGTTGAGAAATACTTGTTTAGCTTAGCTTGGATATTGGGCAATCAAATCAGATATTAATAGGTAGGTCAACCTATTGATCAGTGAAAGCTATTTTAAAAAATAGTATTGGTTCCATTTTGAGCTGGAGGAAGTCAACAAGTCAGGCAGCACCTATGGAGGGGAATAAACAGTTGTTGTTTCAGGCTGAATCCCTATCAGGACTGGAAAGGAAGAGTGCACAAGATGGGGTGAAGGGAAGGACTACAAGCTGGCAAGTGCAAGGTGGAGGTGAGACCAGATGAGGGTGGAAGAAGCTGGGGTTGATAGTGAAAGAGGTAAAGGGCTGAAGAAGGAGGAATCATAGCAGAGGACAGCTAACCATAGTGAAGTTAGAGATTGGTCAGTATGAAGTTGTGGGCATCACTGAGTTGTGGCTGAAAGAAGGCCACACTTGGGAGCTTAACATCAAAAGAGATCATTTGTATTGAAAAGACAGGTAGGACAGCATAGGAGGTGGTGTTGCTCTATTGGTAAGAGATGGAATTGACACCTTTAGAAAGAAGTGACATAGGGCCAGAAAATGTTGAATCTTTGTGGGTGGAATTAAGAAACTGCAAGGGTGTAAAAATCATGAGAATCGTATATAGGCCTCCAAATAGTAAGCAAGATGTGGGGTTGAGATTGCAAAGGGAGCTGGAAAAGGCATGTAATAAGGGTAATGTCACAATTGTAATGGAGGACTTCAATATGCAAGGGGATTGGGAAAATCAGGTTGTCAGATTGCAAGGGAGGGAATTTGAATGCCTGTGAGATGGCTTTTTAGAGCAGCTTGTGCTTGAGCCTACTCAAGGAAAGACTGTCTTAGGTTGGGTGTTATGTAATAACCCAGATCTTATTAGGGAGCTTAATGTAAAGGAACCCTTTGGAGGCAGAGGTCATAATATGATTGAATTCATACTACAATTTGAGAGGGAGAAGCATAAGTTACATGTATCAGTATCGCAATAGAATAAGGAGAATTACAGAGACATGAGAGAGGAGCTTGCCCAGGTGGAATGGCAGAGGCTCTGATGACAGGAATGACATCAGAGCAAAAGTGGCTGGAGTTTCTGGAAATAGCTCACAAGGTGTAGTACAGATATCCCCCCACAGTAGAAGTTTTTCCCAAGTGGCAGGGGTAGGCAACTGTGGTTGACAAGGGAAGTTAAGCACTGCATAAAAGCCAAGGAAAGGGCATATATGGTAGCAAAAGTGATTGGGAACCTTTTAAAATACAACAAAAGGCAACTAAAAAAGCTGTAAGAAGGGAAAAGATGAAATATTAGGGCAGAATAGCCAATAATATAAAGCTGGATACTAGAAGTTTTTCAGTTATATAAAGAGTAAAAGAGAGGTGAGAGTTGATATTGATACAGGAAAATGATGCTGTAGTAATAGGGAGGAAAGAAATGGCAGATGAACTTAATGGATACAGGCAGTCCCCGGGTTACGAACAAGTACCGTTCCTGAGCCCATCTTTAAGTTGGATTTGTATGTAAGTCAGAACAGGTACATCCAGTATTATTTAGTGTCAGTTAGTCAAACGTTTGTCTCAGTATATATTATATATTTTACCTTTCTATACATATAAAACACTTAAGAAACATATGTACTGTATTTCAATAATTAAACCACTGCATTGCTTAGTAATAATCGTAGCTTTCATTAGGGCAGGGCCTTTTGCATGCTCCATTATTCTCACTTTATCCTTTAAAATTGCTCTGGTTGTTGACTGACTGTAGCCTAACGCTTTTCCAATGACCGATGGCGTTTCACCTCTTGCCGATTGTTTTATTATTTCCACTTTATTTTCAATCGTGATCGTTTTCCGTCAACGAAACAGAAACACTACGGATTCAGCAGTAGCCGTGGGCAGCGGGTCCTGAGCTGCCCCGGGTCCTAAAGTCCACCCGCACTACGACAGGTTAAATGGGACAAGTGGGGGCGGTGCTGACCCAAATACACTAAAACATCTTAAACATAATATAGTACTGTACATAATAATAATACCGTAATAAAGTAACTACATACAGTTGCATCGATGTCTTGCATACTGGAAGGGGCATTCGTGAGGTAAAGTTATGATGGACCTGGTGCTGGAGAGTCAGGGTGTGATTCTGCTGCTGGAGATTTTTACTACTGGAGTCAGTTTCTTGAAGTAGGCATCAATGGAGGCTTGTACAGAGCTTTTCTTTTTTTCGTCATAAATAGCCTTGTAGCAGCTGAGGTTCTTGGTAGCTGGACGGTAAACTTTGGTGAAGTTTTGTCTTAGGTTGGGTGTTATGTAATAACCCAGATCTTATTAGGGAGCTTAATGTAAAGGAACCCTTTGGAGGCAGAGGTCATAATATGATTGAATTCATACTATTCAATAGTATTAGGATCTTGCTCTCTGTATTAGGATCTTGCTCTTCAAACTTCACCATCCCTGCTTCAATGAGACGAAAAGCTTCAGCTAACTTTTTCGTCGCAAACTTTTTTGGTTCCGGAGTTCCTAAGTCACAGTCTTTACCTTCTTCCTCAAACGCTATCATCTGCTCTAGTACCATAAGGTCTTCATTGGTCAGTTCTTCAGCATGGGAGTCGAGTAACTCTACAACATCATTTTCACTGATGTCTAACTGCAGTTCATTACCAATATCAACCACAGCTTGCCTGGCTTCGGCGATGTCGTCAGCTGTAAATCCCTGAGAAGCATGTGCAAACTGGGAGCGCAATTTGAACCACACTCCTTTTTTATTTGACTGCTTCACTTCACTCCAAGCATCAGCAATATTTTTTTATGGCATCATAGATGTTATAATCCCTCCAGAACTCCCTTAAGCTCATCACATCATCTTGGGTAGCCCTGACTGCTTGTGGGAAGGTCTGCCATAAATAATAGGCCTTAAAGGAGGCTATGACTCCCTGATCCATTGGCTAATGTAGCGATGTGGTATTGGGAGGTAAAAATATGACTTTTGTATTGGGGTGAAGGTCATCTAAAGTGCTTGGATGTCCGGATGCGTTGTAAAGCACTAGGAGAATCTTGAAAGGATTTTTCTTGGCCAAGCAATAACGTTCAACAGTAGGAACAAAATGGTTCAAGAACCAATCTTCAAAGGTGGCAATTGTAACCCAAGCCTTTGAATTTGCCTTCCAAATAATGGGAAGAGATGCCTTAATGATATGGCGAAGTGCCCTTGGATTTAGGGAGCGATACACAAGCGAAGGCTTGAGCTTGAAATCCCCGGATGCATTACCCCCAAGCAATAACGTTAGCCTATCCTTCGATGCCTTATGCCCTGGTGCACTTTTTTCCTCTTTCGAAATGTAGGTCCTTTCAGGCATTTTTTCTATAATAAGCCAGTCTTGTCTACATTAAATATTTGGTCTGGCAAGTAACCTCCCTCAATAATTGTTTTAAACATTTCAGGAAAATCACTCACAGCACTAACATTGGCACTCGCTGCTTCACCTTGCACTTCAATATTATGTAAATTTGCCCTCACTTAGAAACGATTGAACCAACCCCTACTCGCAACAAATTCTTCATCACAAGCACCTCCACTTGCTGTATGTGCAGCTTTTAACTCATTGAAAAGGCTTCGAGCTTTTCTTGCAGTAAAGCAAGGCTAATAGGAATATTAGGCTGATTTTGATCATCTAACCAAATTATCAATAGCCTTTCTATTTCAATAATCAAACCACTGCATTGCTTAGTAATAATTGTAGCTTTCATCAGGCCAGGGCCTTCCACATGCTCCATTATTCTCACTTTATCCTTTAAAATTGTTCCGATCGGTGACCTTTTCCAATGACCGATGGCATTTCAGCTCTTTCCATTTGCTTTATTATTTCCACCTTATTTTCAACCGTGATTGTTTTCCTTTTCTTTGATGTATCACCAGCACTTGCACCGGATTTAAGCTTTGGAGACATGGTTACAAGGGTAAATAAGAGAAAAATTTAAGCCAAATACAAAGTTACACACTCAGCACAGTGTTAGTGGCAACGTGATCTGACTTAAAATGGCGGGATGTTTTCATGAGCATCACAACGTAGTGCGTGCGTTTTGACAGAGAATGAAAAAACAAAAGAATGTGTTTCACAGACATTCCTATCTTAACTGCAATTACAAAACCAATTTCCAAAACCCTATTTCCAGAAAAGTTGGGATATTTTCCAAAATGCAATAAAAACAAAAATCTGTGATATGTTAATTCACGCGAACCCAAAAGTACAAAGAAAAGATTTTCAATAGTTTTACTGACCAACTTAATTGTATTTTGTAAATATACACAAATTTAGAATTTGATGGCTGCAACACACTCAACAAAAGTTGGGACAGAGGCATGTTTACCATTGTGTTACATCACCTTTCCTTTTAATAACACTTTTTAATCATTTTTGAACTGAGGATACTAATTGTAGTAGATTTGCAATTGGAAATTTTGTCCATTCTTGCTTGATATAAGACTTCAGCTGCTCAACAGTCCGTGGTCTCCGTTGTCTGATTCTCCTCTTCATGATGCGCCATACATTTTCAATAGGAGATAGATCTGGACTGGCAGCAGGCCAGTCAAGCACACGCACTCTGTGTCTACAAAGCCACGCTGTTGTAGCCTGTGCAGAATGTGGTCTGGCATTGTCCTACTGAAATAAGCATGGACGTCCCGGGAAGAGACGTTGCCTTGATGGCAACATATGTCTCTCTAAAAGCCTAATATATGCCTCAGAGTCAATGGTACCTTCACATACATGCAACTCACCCATGCCGTGGGCACTGATGCACCCCCATACCATCACAGATGCTGGCTTTTGCACCTTTTGCTGATAACAATCAGGATGGTCGTTTTCATCTTTGGCACGGAGAACTCAACACCTGTTTTTTCCGAAAACTAGCTGAAATGTGGACTCATCTGACCACAGCACACGGTTCCACAGTCTTTTGGTCCATCTGAGATGAGCTCGAGCCCAGAGAACTAGCCGGCGTTTCTGCATAGAGTTGATGTATGGCTTCCTCCTTGCGTAATACAGTTTCAAGTTGCATTTCTGGATGTCACTGTGTTAAGTGACAATGGTTTTCCAAAGTACTCCTGAGCCCAGGTGGCTGTAATTGTCACAGTAACATGACGGTTTCTTAGGCAGTGCCGCCTGAGGGCTCGAAGTTCACGTGCATTCAACAGTGGTTTCCGACCTTGCCCTTTACGCACTGAGATGTCTCTGAATTCTCTGAATCTTTTCGCAACATTATGTACTGCAGATGTTGAAAGACCTAAATTCTCTGTAATCTTGTGTTGGGAAATGTTCCTTTTGAATTGACTAGCAATTCTCTCACAAATTTTGGCACAAAGGGGTGAGCCACAACCCATCCTTGCTTGCAAAGACTGAGCCTTTGATGGACGCTACTTTTATACCCCGTCATGATACCTCACCTGTTACCAATTAGCCTGCTTAATGTGGAGTCTTCCAAACTGGTGTTACTTGAATATTCTGTGCACTTTTCAATCTTATTTTAACTCTGTCCCAACTTTTGTTGAGTGTGTTGCAGCCATCAAATTCTAAATTTGTATATTTACAAAATACAATTGTTGGTCAGTAAAACTATTGAAAATCTTTTCTTTATACTTTTGTCAGTTAAATAAGGGTTCACGTGAATTAACATATCACAGATTTTTGTTTTTATTGCATTTTGGAAAATATCCCAACTTTTCTGGAAATGGGGTTTGTAAAAACAAGACAGTATTCTTCAACACAGATTTTATCAGATGAAAGGTATAAAGTTTTGAGGTCATTCTTGGGCATTTTTTTCTGATCACTTGCTCATCTTTGACCTCTGTTAAGACATTTGCTTTGACAGTTCTCCATAAAGATGATGTGGCAAGCCTTTTGATGCTGATTGAACTTGATCAATTAGATAGCCAGGAGAGAAGATATAGTTTTAGCAGGGAGATGACATTTCCTGTTACCTGGGTTTCTGTTGGGGACAAGACATAGATAAAATCATCTGCAATGTAATGTTCCAGAGATATGAGATAATATTGCTAGCTGATCCACAGGATCAGCGCTGAGTGACGTGAGCTCAATGCACAATATTCTACCAGGTTTTATTTAAACATATCAATTACTTTTCCATGTAGCTTGCACTAGTCTTTAAATTCTGTTAGCTTTTATTTTCAAACCATGATGCCACACTGGCTGTCCTGAAGCCATTTTACTATTGGGTCTATTTATCATATTCTCATATTTTTCAAATTTTTCCCATCTTGTCTATGCTGTCCCTCAGAGTAACATTTCTGTATCTAATTCCTGGCAATCTCAAGCATGCCCATCAACTCCACCCTGATTCTTCTACAATCCAACAATTTCTGCAGCACTCAATTAACTTATTAGCCAGATGTCTTGGTACATATTGGTACTAATGACATTGGAAGGAAAAGCAATGAGGTCCTGAAAAGAGACTTTTGAGAGCTAGGTAGAAAGCTGAGAAGTAGAACTTCCAGGGTAGTAATTTCTGGATTGCTGCCTGTGCCTCATGCCAGTGAGGGTAGAAACAGGATAACTTGGCAGATAAACGCGTGGCTGAGAAGAGCAGGGCTTCAGATTATTGAATTATTGGGATCTCTTCTGAGGGAGGCATGGCCTGTTCAAAAGTGACGGGTTGCACCTGAACCTGAGGGGGACCAATATTCTAGTGGGCAGGTTTGTTAGAGCTGTTGAGAAGGGTTTAAACTAATTTGGCAGGGTAGGGGAACCAGAGTGATGGGACTCAGGAAAGGACAGATGGTAAGAAAGTAAAGATAGCATGCAGTCAGATTGTCAGGAAGGGCAGCCAGGTGATGGGACATAACCGCAGCCAACAGAGTGAGTATCAGTACCTTAGGGATGCAAAATCAAAAAGGGTAACAAATACGGTACTCAATGTGTTGTATCTCAATGCGCAGAGTATTAAAAAAATGTGGATGATCTTGTTGCACCATTACAGGTTGCCAGGTATGATGTTATGGCCATCATTGAATCGTGGCTGAAGGATGGTTGTAGTTGGGAGCTGAATGTCCAAGGTTGCACGTTGTATTGGAGGGATAGGAAGGTAGGCAGAGGGGGAGATATGGCTCTACTGGTAAAGAATGGCATCAAATCAGTAGAAAGATGTGACATAGGATCGGAAGGTATTAAATCCTTGTGGGTTGAGTTAAGAAACTGCAAGAATAAAATGACCCTGATGGCAGTTTATATATAGTCCTTCCAACAGTGGCTGGGAGGTGGATCACAGATTATAGAAACAGGAAATAGAAAAAGTGTATCAAAAGGGCAATGTTATGATAGTCATGGGAGATTTTAACATGCAGGTTGATTGGAAAATCAGTTTGGTAATGGATCTCAAGAGAGTGAGTTTGTTGAATGCCTATGAGATGGCTTTTTAGAGCAGTTTGTTGTTGAGCCTACTAGGGGATCAATTATACTGGATTGGGGGTTATGTAATGAACTAAAGGCGATTAGGGAACTTAAGGTAAAATAGCCCTTAGGAACCAGTGATCACAATATGATTGCGTTCAACTTGAAATTTGATGGGCAGAAAATAAAGTTTAACGTAGCAGTATTTCAGTGGATTAAGGGAAATTATAGTGGAATGCGAGAAGAGTTGGCCAAAGTAAATTGGAAGGAGCTGCTGGCGGGGATGTCAGCAGAGCAGCGATGGCGTGTGTTTCTGGGGGAAAATGAGGAAGGTGTGTATTCCAAAAATGAAGAAATACTCAAGTGCCAAAATATAACCATGGCTGACAAGGGAAGCGACAGCTAATGTAAAAACGAGAGAAGGCATGCAACAAAGCAAAAATTAATGGGAAATAGAGGATTGGGAAGTTTTTTTAAAAACCTACAGAGAGCAACTAAAGGAATCATTAGAAGGGAAAAGATGAATAATGAAAGGAAGCTAGCGAATAATGTCAAAGTGAATAGTAAAAGCTTTTTCAGGTATGTTTAAAAAAAATGCGAGTGGATATAGGACTGCTAGAAAATGAGGCAGGAGAAATAATCATGGGGGACAAGGAGATGGCAGATGAACTAAATGCGTAGTTTGCACAATCTTCACTGTGGGAGGCACTAGCAATGTGCCAGATGTGTGTGAAGGAAGAGAAGTGAGTGTAGTTACTATTACAAGGGAGAAGGTGCTCAAAAAGCTGAAAGACCTAAAAGTACATAAGTCACCTGGACCAGAGGAACTGCACCCTAGGGTTCTGAAAGAGGTAGCATTAGAGATTGTGGTGGCATTAGAAATGATCTTTCAAAAATCATTGGACTCTGGCATGGTGCCAGAAGACTGGAAAATTGCAAATGTCACTTCACTCTTTAAGAAGGGAAGAAGGCAGCAGAAAGGAAATTATAGACCAGTTATCCTGACCTCAGTGGCTGGAAAGATGTTAGAGTCAATTGTTAAGGACGAGGTGATGGAATACATGGTGATGCAGGACAAATTAGGACAAAGTCAGTATGGTTTCCTTAAGGGAAAATCCTGCCTGACGAACCTGTTGGAATTCTTTGAGGAGATTGCAAGTTGGATAGATAAAAAGGTTGCAGTGGATGTGGTATATTTGGACTTTCAGAAGGCCTTTGACAAGGTGCCACACATGAAGTTGCTTGCCAAGTTAAGAGCTCATGGTATTACAGGAAAGTTACTACGATGATTAGAGCATTTGCTGATTGGAAGAAGGCAGCGAGTAGGAATAAAAGGATCCTTGTCTGGTTGGCTGCCAGTGACTAGTGGTGTTCCGCAGAGGTCAATGTTGGGACCACTTCTTTTTATGCTGTATATCAATGATATAGATGATGGAATAAATGGCTTTGTTGCCAAGTTTGCAGATGATACGAAGATTGGTGGAGGGTTGGGTAGTGTTGAGGAAACAGGTAAGATGCTGAAGGACTTAGAAACATAGAAAATAGGTGCAGGAGTAGGCCATTCAGCCCTTCGAGCCTGCACCGCCATTCAGTATGATCATGGCTGATCATCCAACTCAGAACCCTGTACCTGCCTTCTCTCCATACCCCCTGATCCCGTTAGCCACAAGGGCCATATCTAACTCCCTCTTAAATATAGCCAATGAACTGGCCTCAACTGTTTCCTGTGGCAGAGAATTCCACAGAGCCATCACTCGTTGTGATAGATAGATAGATAGATACTTTATTCATCCCCATGGGGAAATTGTGAAGAAGTTTCTCCTCATCTCGGTCCTAAAAGACTTCCCCTTTATCCTTAAACTGTGACCCCCTCGTTCTGGACTTCCCCAACATCGGGTACAATTTTCTTGCATCTAGCCTGTCCAATCCCTTTAGAATTTTATACATTTCAATAAGATCCCCCCTCAATCTTCTAAATTCCTGCGAATATAAGCCCAGTCGATCTAGTCTTTCTTCATATGAAAGTCCTACCATCCCAGGAATCAATCTGGTGAACCTTCTCTGTACTCCCTCTATGGCAAGAATGTCTTTCCTCAGATTAGGGGACCAAATCTGCACACAGTACTCCAGGTGTGGTCTCACCAAGGCCTTGTACAACTGCAGTAGAACCTCCCTGCTCCTGTACTCGAATCCTCTTGCTATGAATGCCAACATACCATTCGCCTTTTTCACCACCTGCTGTACCTGCATACCCACTTTCAGTGACTGGTGTACAATGACACCCAGGTCTCGTTGCACCTCCCCTTTTCCTAATCGGCCACCATTCAGATAATAATCTGTTTTCCTGTTCTTGCCACCAAAGTGGATAACTTCACATTTATCCACATTCAATTACATCTGCCATGAATTTGCCCACTCACCTAACCTATCCAAGTCACCCTGCATCCTCTTAGCATCCTCCTCACAGCTAACACTGCCGCCCAGCTTCGTGTCATCCGCAAACTTGGAGATGCTGCATTTAATTCCCTTGTCTAAATCATTAATATATATTGTAAACAACTGGGATCCCAGCACTGAGCCTTGCAGTACCCCACTAGTCACTGCCTGCCATTCTGAAAAGGTCCCATTTATTCCCACTCTTTGCTTCCTGTCTGCCCACCAGTTCTCTATCCACATCAATACCATACCCCCAATACCGTGTGCCTTAAGTTTGCACACTGATCTCCTGTGTGGGACCTTGGCAAAAGCCTTTTGAAAATTCAAATATACCACATCCACTAGTTGTCCCCTATCCACTCTACTAGTTACATCCTCAAAAAATTCTATTAGATTCGTCAGACATGATTTTCCTTTCACAAATCCATGCTGACTTTGTCCAATGATTTCACCGCTCTCCAAATGTGCTGTTATCACATCTTTGATAACCGACTCTAGCATTTTCCCCACTACCGATGTCAGGCTTAGACAGATTAGGAGAATGGGCGCGAAAGTGAAAAATATAATGTTGAAAAAAGCATGGTCATGCACTTTGGTAGTAGAAATAAATGTGTGGACCATTTTCTAAACGGGGAGTAAATCCAAAAATCTGAGATGCAAAGGGACTTGGGAGTCCTTGTGCAGAACACCCTAAAGGTTACCTTGCAGGTTGAATCAGTGGTGAGGAAGGCAAATATAATGCATTCATTTCAAGTGGTCTAGAATACAAGAGTAGGGATGTGATTCTGAGGCTTTATAAGGCACTGGTGAGACCTCAACTTGAGTATTGTGTACAGTTTTGGGCTCCTCATCTTAGATGAGATGTGCTGGCATTGGAGAGGGTCCAGAGGAGATTCACAAGGATGATTCCAGAAATGAAAGGGTTATCATATGAGGAACGTTTGATAGCTCTGGGTCTGTACTTGCTGGAATTTAGAAGGATGAGGGGGGATCCAAAGGAAAATTTTTGAATGTTGTAAGGCCTAGACAGAGTAGATGTGGAAAGGATGTTTCCCATGGTGGGATAGTCTAGGACAAGAGGGCACACCCTTGGGATAGAGGGGTGTCCATTCAAAACAGAGATGCAGAGACATTTCTTTAGCCCGAGGAATTTGTGGAATTTGTTGCTACGTGCAGCTGTGGAGGCCAGGTTGCTGGGTGTATTTAAGGCAGAGGTTGATAAGTTCTTGATTGGACATGGCATCAAAGATTATGGGGAGAAGGCCGGGAAATGGGGTTGACGAGGAGTGAAAAAGGATCAGCCATGATTGAGTGGTGGAGCAGACTTGATGGGTCAAGTGGCCTAATTCTGGTCCTGTGTCTTATGGTTTTATCAGCAAGCGCATTTTTGAGATGTGCCAGGAAACCAACAGTTAGAGGGAGAATACATAAACACCGTACTGCCCTGGAAATCATCTGGGTTACTAAGGCAGCAGCACTGCCGGTTGTGAGATCATGCCATGTTTACTGAGTTTATTCAGCTTGAGTGTAATCACTGCTGGTTTTTACAGCATTGGTTGCAGTTCCCTTCTAGTGTTTTCTGTGCCTCCAATGGATATCATGGTATTTTGATGGTAGAAGAAAATGTAGGCTAATTTCCTCCTTCCAGGATGGCCTGCAGTGTTAATTGCTGCTTTGATCATTTGAAATTGAACACCCACTCATCCTTTTCTCCTTAAAAATCCACAGTTATTGTTACTAATTCGCTAATCAATGATAATCTTTACTCAAAATTACCATGCCACGAGATTTTTTTTTAAGAGGATTATCGGCAATTTGGGCACACACTTTCAGAATCATTCACTACCACTGAGGTTGGCATTAAAGTAGAAAATAATTATTGGATATTTTTTCCATCATCTGTCTAGCTCAGTTTAATTTTGCCGTTCTTTTCCAAATCCTCTAACTGCTGTTTTTGCTTTTCAGAATGGATATTTTGTGGACCGCCAGCTTCTTGAGGAAGTTTATTTCTCCGGTTACCTATGAGAGCGGCAGGACTTGGAGGTTCCTAGTGGTCAATTGTTTCAACTCAATGAAAGGGAAAGAAGCCAAAACATCCTTCGTGATATGGATACACTTATTTTTTGAGTGTTTAATTTGCTCCTTTTGTTAACAATTCATTGTGGTAAAGCTTTAATGTATTGATTAAATGGGAAGAATGAAGGAGACTTGAAAAGCTCATAGATATTTCACAAACACAAGAACTGTTGTAGGTATTTTGGTGTTAAAAGAATTTTCATTTAAAAACCGGTTGAGACTAACCACTTCAATGTATTAGATATGGCATTTATACTTAGTTTAAAAAACAATTTCACACCATCAGTTTGAAAAGCAGAGTACGTACAAATTTTTCTTCATTTTTATTATGACTTTAAATCCCCTCCATTTTTACCCTTTGTAAAGACATGCTCCATTTTCCTTGTAGCACAAATGTTTTACTAGTGAACTGTTATTCCTTACTGTTTTTCATAGTCTTTTGTTCTCCACCCAACACATCTTGAAAAACAAGTTAAAACTACAGCCATCGAGACATCCTAATGATTATTGGCATTAAAGTTCATTT
Source organism: Hemitrygon akajei (assembly GCF_048418815.1). NCBI lineage: Eukaryota > Metazoa > Chordata > Chondrichthyes > Myliobatiformes > Dasyatidae > Hemitrygon > Hemitrygon akajei. The sequence goes on along the minus strand of NC_133133.1, from coordinate 56,270,609 downwards.
TTGATCTCAGTTGTTGAATTGTTGGAATAATGTGACACTCTTGGAACATTATATATATATATATTAAAAAAAAGAAATAAAAATCATCTCAACATCCAGGCTCAAATTTCATATCTTTATTTATAGTATATAAAGTAACCAAAATTAAATACTTTTGTACAGTCAGTTCAGTCTCAGTGGTCATATCCAAGTGAAATTTCACTGTAGCCTAATTAATATAGGGTGCCAGGAAGTGCATTGAAAATGATTTTAACTTCTGAATACAAAAAGTTTCTTGAGTGGGTTCCAAAACACTGCTGGAGTATTGTACATCTACTGTTAGTAACACACAAGTGACTGAATTACGAGGAATGTGTTGTTTTCCTAGGTCTTTATCATAATTCCATGGGCAGTCTAAAACTTGTCTGGCAGAATTAGAAAGGCAGTTTTTAATATTCTGGAATTTTGGAGTGAATGAATGGATGGCTTGGTAGCTGTTTGGCCAGCAGACTGTCCACCAAGCAAGTTTTGAACACCAGAATCTCTCTTCCTTGATGATAATACAGATTTTTTTAATATGCAAGGCAGATTCCCTGTGTGTTTCTTTTTCTATTTTGTTGTTATTCAGGACATTGGTTACCTATGTTCTGTATACCACTTGGATTCTAACTAACAGAATCCATTCACCCATCATCCCTGTACTTGTTAATGTTTCCACATTAAACTCCCACTGCTTCATTTTTCACCCACTTGCTCTCGTCCTGGTGTTCACCCCTCCCCCAGCTTTACAGTCCATACGTCTTTGTCTCCATAGATCAGTTGGGCAAGTGGGTGAGAAACAAGACCATAGGAGTTTAATGTGGAAAAGTGCAGTTATGCCTTTTCTAAGAGGAATTAAAAGACGTATTATCTAATTGAAGAAAGATAAGTAAGGAAATTTAAGTGGCAATCGGTTTGAAAGGCAAATTGCATCTTGGCATTTATTGCAAGAAGGTTGGGGTTTAGAAATGGGATGGTATTGTTACAAATGTACAGATTACTTGGGGGAGCACTGCACAATTATAGCCCCTTATTTAAGAATTTATAAACTGGCATTGGAGGTAGTCCAAAAATAAATTCAAGAGGTTAATTCTTCAGATGAACTGGTTGTCCTATCACAAGTTACTATAAAAGATGAAGTCTATAAGTTTATTTATAAGAAGGATGGGCGATCATATTGAAACATAGATATTCAAGCAACCTGACAGATGCCAACCTATTTCAAGTAATGGAACAATATGGAATAAGAGGATAGGAGACTGTCCTTTAAAGCTAAGGTACATAGGAACTTCTTGAGGATGGTAGTGAATCTGTAGAATTTCCTGTCTTGTAAGGTTATGGAGGCCAGAGCATTGCAAGTATTTGAAGAAAGATGTTTTTTAAAAGATCGGGTCACTGAAGTCTTTAGGGAACTAGCACAGAGGAAATGATATGAAACCAGGGTTGGATCAGCCATGATCATGATAGGTTGGACTTGAGGAGCCAAAAGGTTACCTCCTGCTCTTGTGTACTTGATTATGTTCCTGTGAAGTTGCTTGAATGATTTGCAACATTAAAGAAGGTATATAAATGTACATTTATATTTGGTGAAGAGCATTATGAGCAAAAAATGGTTAATAGATTGCTGTACAGGAGTTAAAGAGAGCATGTTTTGAAACTGTTCATAGAAGTGAGTTTTTCTGAACACCTTTTAAGAATATTGCTCACCTTAATGAAATTTGACGGTGAGATTTAGCTTCTGTAGATCCAGGAAGACAAACTTTGGACAGTTATTAGTGACTGTTTGCCTAGGGTGGGGTTGAAAATGTATGCAAGTTTTTTTCCGAGTAAGGGTGTGGGAGTGAGAAACTTTCAAACGGCAGTAAAGGAGGGTTTGGAGTAGAACAAAATGAATTTTTTGCGACTACACTTGTGTAATTGTCTTTGTGTTCCTGACACAATTTAAGCAATTTCCCATAACAAGCAACATTTACATCAGTAGCAATCGTGTTCATCTTCACCACTGTTTAGTCTATGACCTACTTGTAATAACTTCTTGTAATGAATTCATAACGTTAATCTTAAGAACTTGACCTTTTTTTTAAAAACACATGCTGCTGAAATAGGGAATATTAAAGAGCTATGTCCCTTGTAAAAATATAAAATTTTCAGCAGTTTACAATATTCATACATAGACAATGATGTGACTTAAACATGTTTAACAGTAAGCTTAATTATGTTAATGCATCATGGAATTACAACATTTTTTAAATATTAACACATACCTTGTTGGTTCTGTTGCAATTGAGCAATAAATTTCATTGTAAAAACAAGAAAAAAGACAGAAATCTGCAGATTAGGCATCATTTGGGTAAAAGCAAAAAAATACTGTCCAGGGGCTAAGATAAAGCATTGGCTATGATTTTTGTTGAATGGAACAGTGAGTCCGAGGAGCTGATCCAAATCACGTGGTAGTGAACTTGAGCAGTCCACAATTTTACATCCATTGAAATGAAAGGGTGCAAATAATAGCCTGAAGAATTGCAGCCGGTATGTAAATGTGTTTCAAGACATTTTGCTTCTGTGAATTCAGAAATCTTAAAGTCAGGTAGGTGGAAAGAAATCTGCTGTTCATATTGTTTTTCCAATTCTTTCTTCCAAAACCTAGAAGTTCTCCTTGTTGAAATGGAAGTGAACCCCCAAGGGGTTGATCTCCGAATACTTGTTTGTGCACTGTTCTAAAGCTTCAGCCAGAGGTTGTGGTCCGCACAGGAAGACTCCAATGTTCGTTCTGAAAAGGTTAAGCAAAAAAATCATATTACTGATTTCAAATAAATTGGAAGTTAATCTGGTTAATACTTGTAAGAGGAAAGATTCTCTTTAATCAGTATGCAAGAATCAAGTATGAATTGAGCTGCAGTGGAACTTATCAACACCTTAAAAGGCACACTCAGTAACTAAATATCAGATTCTGAACAAAATGGTAATCTCACTGAGCTACAAAATAACGTAAAAGATAGACTGGTATTTTCTACAGTAAATACCCTACCTATCCCTCACCTTAGTGTTTCATTTTAGTGATCCCTCAAGCTCAAGGACGACTCATCCACCCCAGTTCTTTGAACGCTTGAGGTGACTGACGAGACCCGTGCAGTTCACAGAAACTTTGCCTCAGGTGCTATTTGAAAGTGTGAATAGTTTGGGATATTGTGCTGTCTTCTCCATTGATAGTTGGTCTCTGTGCTTCTGTCATATACTATTTGCGCCTATCTGAGCTCTACTGAATGTTTCTTTTCTAACATAAGACCATTAGATATAGGAGCAAAATTAGCCCATTTGAGTCTGCTCTGCCATTCAATTATATCTGATTTATTTTCAACCTCAGCCTCATTCTATTGCCTTCTCCACATAACTTTTGATGCCCTTACTAATCAAGAACCTATCAACCTCTCTGTCAAATATACGTAATGACTTGGCCTCCACAGCTATCGGTAGCAATGAATTCCACTGATTCACCATCCTCTGGCTAAAGAAATTCCTCCCCATTTCTGTTCCAAAGGGTCATACTTCTATTCTGAGGCTGTGCCCTCTGGTCCTAGACTTCCCAATTATTAGAAATTTCCTCTCCACATCCAATCAACAAGATACCTCACATTACTCTGAACTCCAGCAAATATATGCCCAAAACCATCACACAGTCTTCCCGCTTTAAACCTTTCATTTTTGGGATCATTCTCATAAACTTCCTTTGGACCATTACCAATACCAGCATATAGGGCTCAAAACTGCTCACAATACTCCAAATGCATTCTGATCAATGCCATATAAAGCCTCGACATTACATCCTTGCTTTAATATTCTTGTCCTCTCCAAATGAATGCTAATATTTCATTTGCCTTCCTTGCTACCAGCTCAACCTATGAGTTAAACTTTGGGGAATCCTGCACTATGTTTCCCAAGACCCTTTGCACCACTGATTTTTGAATTCTCTCCCTGTTTAGAAAACCGTCTACCCCTTCACTTTTTTTACTAAAGTGTATGATCATATACTTCTATATGCTCTATGCTTCTTTTGCCAATTCTAATCTGTCCAAGTCCTTCTGCAGACTCTCTGCTTCCTCAATACCACCTGCCTCTCCCCCCATCTTTTATCATCCACAAACTTGGCCACAAAGCCATCAATTCTGTCATCCAGATCAGAAAAGAGTAGACCTGACACTGACCCTTGCAGAACACCACTAGTCACCAACTGCCAACCAGTAAAGGCTCCCTTTAATCCCACTTTTCTTTTGCCTTCTGCCAGTTGGCCAATCTTCTAACCATGCTAAAATCTTCCCTGTATTACTATGTGTTCTTACCCTGTTCAGCAGCCTCATGTGCAGCAGCTTATCAAAGGACTGAAAATCAAAGTAAGCATCATCCGCTGACTCATCTTTGTCTACCTTGCCTGTTACTTTCTCAAAGAATTCTGACAGATCTGTCAGGTAACATTTCTCCTTAAGGAAACCATGCTGACTTCACCCTATTTTAGAAAAATAGAGGATTATGGGTAAGCCTAGGCAGTTCTAAGGTAAGGACATGTTCGGTACAGCTTTGTGGGCTGAAGGGCCTATATTCTGATGTAGGTTTTCTATGTTTCTATTTTAACATTTATCTCCAAGTACCCCAAAACCTCATCTTTAATAATGAACTCTAACATCTTGCCAACTGCTGAAGTCAGGTTAACTAGCCTATAATTTCCTATTTTTGCCTCCCTCCCTTATTAAGGAGTAGAGTGACTGGAACTATTCTGGAATCTGGTGATTCTTGAAAAGTCACCACTAAATTCTAAGGCTACCTCTTTCAGAGACCTGGGGTGTAGTCCATCTGGTCCAGGTGACCTACATACTTCCAGACCTCACAGCTTCCCAAGCATCTTCTATTTAATAACAGCAACTACACTCACTTCTCCCTCACACACTAGAGATATCCGTGAAAGAGTGAAGATATTATTTTTTTTCTATAGGACTTTGAGAACATCTCTGCCTTCATGAAAATTTGCTGCTGTGGCAATGCTTTGTTGAGAGGCCTTACTTCGGCAGTTGGACATGTAGAATGTCGCCATCTCTAGAATGGATTAACTTTGATCAAAGCCTTGCACTGGGAAGCTGACATTGGACTGATATTAGGCAGTTTTGATGGTTGATGAAGGATGCAGGAGGGTAGCTGTTCAGTAGACAACAAACCAGCTGCCAGTTTTGAAGTCATGAGCTTTTCCACAGTTGACAGCAGGGAATAGTGAATCTTGTTCCCAACGTCTTTCTTCGTGGATTTGTGCCCCCCCCCCCCACCAATGACATAGAAAGGGATCCAGCTGTTCCAGAGTCACATCATGTGCACAGTACCAGCAGACTAGTAGAAGACCCTTTCTCCTGGGTGCCTAGTCAAAAGGCCACCATTATGCTTGCAGATAACACCACTGTAGATGGCTTACATTCAAATAACGATGAGTTGGAGTACAGGAAGGAGGTAACGAGCTCTGGGCTTGTCATGACAACAATCTTTCTCTCAATGTCAGCAAAACAAAAGAGATTATCACTGATCTCAGGAAGCAGGGTGGTGCTCCGGTTTACATCAATGGTGCTGAAGTGGAGATAGTTGTGAGATTCTAAGTGTGAGCATCACTAATATCATGTCCTGATCCAACCAATTCGACAGAAGGTTCTGCAACATCTCTACTTCCTCAGGAGGCTAAGGAATGTTGATATTCACCAATTTTTATAGATGCACCCTAGAAAGCATTGTATCTGGATGTATCAAGTATGGTAACTCCCCAAGACAGCAAACAAATTGCAGAGAGTTTTGGACACAGCACAGCACATCCTTCCATGGGCTCTGTCTACACTTCTTGCAGCTTCGGTAAAACAGCCAACATAATTAAACACTGAGCAGAAGACACAAAAGCATATAACACCGGGCTTAACGTCAGTTATCCTGCTGTTAGAATCCTATTGAATGGACTTCGTTTGATAAGATACTGTTGACTCTTGACCTCGTAATATATTTAGTGTGAGCATACACATTATTGTCTGTCTGCACTTTCTCTGTAACTGTACCACTATGTTCTGTATTTTGTAATCGCTTTAACATTGTATTAGCTCAATGTACTGGAGTGATAAAATAATCTGAATGGTATGCATTTACCCTATTGAAACTCCTCATAACTTTATATACCTCTATCAAATCTCCCCTCCTCCTACAATTTAGGGAATAAAATCCTAACCTTTTCAACCTTTCCCTATCATCCTTGTAAATTTTCTCTGCATTCTTTCAATCTTATTGACACCTTTTCTATAGGTAGATAACCAGAACTGTACACAATGCTCTAAATTTGGCCTCACAAATCAATGTCTTATACAACTTCAAGATAACACCCCAAATCCTATACTCATTATTCTGATTTATGAAGGCCATTGTGCCCCTCTTTATAACCCTATCTACCTATGATGTCACTTGCAAGGAATTATGAATCTGTATTCCCAGAACCTTTTCTGTGATTGTTAGTGTCCTAACACTCACAGTTTAAGTCCTACCCTGGTTTATCCTCCCAAAGTGCAACACCTCACACTTATCTGCATTCAATTCTATCTGCCATTTTTCAGTCCATTTTTCCATTTGGTCCAGATTCCACTGTCAACCTTTGATAGCCTTCCTTGCTGTCCGCTACACCCCCAGTCTTGGTGTCATCTGCAAATTTGCTGATCTAATTTAAGACTGCATCAAACTTACTTCCATAGTTGTTGCATCAAGCAACATCCCACCAACAAGTTCTCCTCTTGTTCAGAGGGAATGTTCTCATTAGGATCCCCATCAGTTCCAATGGATATTTCACATGCAAATGTAAATCTTGCTCACTGTTTAATATTTCTTATGTACAGGACAGAAATTTATTTGTATCTCCTCAAGTGTGGGGTAGTACAGTTCAAAGAGGATGTTGAACTGGAGAGTGCAAAGTGACATGACAATTTTACCACGTGCCTTTCAATGCCTTTAAACTATGCATGAAACTGGTCTTGATACCATCCCTCCCAGATGGCTGAACAACTTCTACGCTCGTTTTGAGGCAGAAAATGATGTGGCAGTGAGGAAGTCCACCCCTCCTCCAAATGACCAGGTGCTGTGTCTCACCGTGGCCAATGTGAGGAGAACCCTGTGCAGGGTCAACCCACGGAAGGCTGTTGGATCAGATGATATTCCTGGTAGAGTGCTCAGAGGATGTGCAGACCAGCAAGCAGATGTTCTCACTGACATCTTCAACATCTCCCTGAGCAGCGCCATCATTACAACGTGCTTCAAGGCCGCCACCGTTGTTCCCGTGCCGAAGAAATCTTCAGTGTCCTGCCTCAATGACTACCGTACCGTTGTACTCACATCCATCACCATGAAGTGTTTCGAGAGGCTCGTCATGAGGCACATCAAAATCCTGCTGCCCCCCTCACTGGACCCCCTGCAGTTTGCATACCATCCCAACCTTTCAACAGATGATGCCATTGCCACCACCCTCCACCTGGCCCTAACCCACCTGGACAAAAAAGACACGTACGTTTGAATGCTGTTCATAGACTTCAGTTCAGCATTCAACACAATCATCCCTCAGCACCTGATTGGAAAGCTGAGCCTACTGGGCCTGAACACCTCCCTCTGCAACTGGATCCTAGACCTCCTGACTGGGAGACCTCAGTCAGTCCAGATCGGGAGCAGCATCTCCAACACCATCACACTGAGCACGGGGGCCCCCCAGGGTTGCGTGCTCAGTCCACTGCTGTTCACTCTGCTGACCCACGACTGTGCTGCAACACACAGCTTGAACCACATCATCAAGTTCGCTGATGACACGGCCGTGGTGGGTCTCATCAGCAAGAAAGGCAGCAGCTAACAGAGCCTGTCTCTCAATGTGAACAAAACAAAAGAGATGATTGTTGACTTCAGGAGGGTACGGAGCGACCACTCTCCGCTGAACATCAACGGCTCCTCAGTAGATATTGTTAAGAGCACCAAATTTCTTGGTGTTCACCTGACAGAGAATCTCACCTGGTCCCTCAACACCAGCTCCATAGCAAAGAAAGCCCAGCAGCATCTCTACTTTCTGCGAAGGCTGAGGCAAGTCCATCTCCCACCCCCCATCTCCATCACATTCTACAGGGGTTGTATTGAGAGCATCCTGAGCAGCTGCATCACTGCCTGGTTCAGAAATTGCACCATCTCGGATCGCAAGACCCTGCAGTGGATAGTGAGGTCAGCTGAGAAGATCTTCAGGGTCTCTCTTCCTGCCATAACAGACATTTATGCTACACGCTGCATCCACAAAGGAAACAGCATTATGAAGGACCCCACACACCCCTCATACAATCTCTTCTCCTTCCTGTCATCTGAGAAAAAGGCATCGAAGCATTCGGGCTGTTATGACCAGACTATGTAACAGTTTCTTCCCCCAAGCTATCAGACTCCTCAATATCCGAAACCTGGACTGACACCAACTTACTGCCCTCTACTGAGCCTATTGTCTTGTTTATTATTTTTTGTAATGCCTGCACTGTTTTGTGCACTTTATGCAGCCCTGGGTAGGTCTGTAGTCTAGTGTAGTTTTCTGTGTGTTGTTTTATGTAGTTCAGTGTTGTTTTTGTACTGTTTCATGTGGCACCGTGGTCCTGAAAAACGTTGTCTCGTTTTTATTGTGTACTGTACCAGCAGTTATGGTCGAAGTGACAATAAAAAGTGACTTGACTTGACTTGCTGCTCTCCTTCCGTATCCCTGTGGCATTGTAATTACCTTCCCCATTCTGATTCTTGTGTGGTTGTCTTTTTTGCTTTAACAAGTCCAAGGCCAAACGTTAGAAACAACATCTTATTGTTAACTTTGGCATTCAGCATTTTTTTGCACTGAACTTTGTTCTTTTGATATATACCTATTTCCTTGATAGTAGATTGCTGGTGGGGTATGATTGGTCAAAGTACATTTAATGGGCAAAGATAAGTTTCTATTAACCGCGTCACAGTTTTTAGATCTGTGTATATAATATTGCTCTGTACTTTGTCCAGAATTTTAGTTTTCTGATGTCTCACATTTCAAAAATAAGGAGATTGTTTGCTACTTATTTTCAGTGGTGTCCCAAAAACTTAAGTCCCTATAAATGCCCTTACAGTGTTTCCTGATCTTATGATAACATCTGTGTAATTGTTAGGATAATGAACAAATAGTTGTAGTCTGTTATCTAAAGAATTTTATCTGACCTGCTCAACAATCTATGAGAAGAAGCAAACATGACTTTATTGATTTCCAAGATAAATCATTTATGCCATCAATATATTAAAGCTGTGTGAGGTGTTGCTCTTTAGAAGGGCTGACCAGGGTAGGATTCACACACCGAGAATAGTATAAGATCATAAGATATTGGAGCAGGAGTAGGCCGTTTGGCCCATCAAGTCTACTCTGCCAATTCATCATGGCTGATCCAATTTTCCTCTCAGCCGCAATATCCTGCCTTCTCCCCATATCCTTTCATGCCCTGACCAATCAAGAACCTATCAACCTCTGCCTTAAATATACACACAGACTTGGCCTCGTCAGCTGCCCGTGGGAAAGAATTCCACAGATTCACCACTCTCCAGCTAAAGAAATTCCTCTTCATCTCTGTTCTAAAAGGATGCCCCTCTATTCTGAGGCAGTGTCTTCTGGTCTTAGACTCTCCCACCATAGGAAACGTCCTCTCCACATCCACTATAGCAAGGCCTTTTACTATTTGATAGATTTCAATGAGGTCACCCCTCGTTCTTCCGAATTCTAGTGAATACAGGCTCAGAGCCATCAAACACTCTTCCTGTGACAAGCCTTTCAATCTTGGAATTATTTTCGTGAACGTACTTTGAACCCTCTCCAGTTTCAGCACATCCTTCCCAAAATAAGGGGCCCAAAACTGGTCACAATACCCCAAGTGAGGCCTAATCGGTGCTTTATAAAGTTTCAACATAACATCCTTGTTTTTATATTCTAGTCCTCTTGAAATGAACGCTAATATCGCATTTGCCTTCCTCACAACAGACTCAACCTGCAAATTAACCTTTGGAAATCCTGCACAAGGACTCCCTAGTCCCTTTGCTCCTCAGTTTTTTTGTATTTTTCCTCTATTTAGAAAATAGTGAACCCTTTAATTTCTTCTACCAAAGTGCATGACCGTACACTTCCCGACAATGTATTCCATCTACCATTTCTTTGCCTGTTCTCCTAATCTGTCTAAGTCCTTCTAGAGGCTGTCTACTTCCTCAAAGTTACCTGCCCCTCCACCTATCTTCATATTGTCTACAAACTTTACAACAAAGCCATCAATTGCATCATCCAAATCATTGACATATAACGTAAAAAGAAACACAGACTCCTAGTCACCAGCAGTCAACCAGAAATGGCTCCCTTTATTACCACTCTTTGCCTCCAGCCAATCATCATTCTACGCTAGAATCCTTCCTGTAATACCATGGGCTCTTAGCTTGTTAAGCAGCCTCATGTGTGAGACTTGTCAAAGGCCTTCTGAAGATCCAAGTACGCAACACCAAATGATTCTCCTTTATCTATTCTGCTTGTTACTTCTTCAAAGATTTCCAACAGGTTTGTCAGGCAAGATTTTCCCTTGAGGAAACCATGCTGACTGCAGCCTATTTTATCATGTGCCTCTAGGTATCCTGAGACCTCATCCTTAATAATCAACTCCAACATCTTCCCAACCACTGAGGTCAGACTAACTTGCTTATAGTTTCCTTTCTTCTGCCTCTCTCCTTTCCTGAAGAGTGGAGGGACATTTGCAATTTTCCAGTCTCCCAGAACCATTCCAGATTCTAGTGATTCTTGAAAGATGATTACTAAAGCTTCCATGATCTCTGCAACCACCTCTTCTATCTTTAGCTTCTTAATGACTTTTTTAGTTGCCCTCTGTTGGTTTTTAAAAGCTTTCCAATCCCCTAACTACCCACTAATTTCTGCTCTATTCAATGCCCTCTCTTTGGCTTTTATTTTGGCTTCGACATCTTCTGTTAGCGATGGTTGTGTCATCTTTCCTTTAGAATACTTCTTCCTCTTTGGGATGTATATATCCTGTGCATTCCGAATTGCTTCCAGAAATTACAGCCATTGCTGCTCTGCCATCATCCCTGCCAGTGTTCTTTTCCAATCAATTTTGGCCAACTCCTTTCTCATTTCTGTAATTTCCTTTACTCCACTGTAATACAGATATAGCTGACTTTGGCTTCTCCTCAGATTTCAGGGTGAATTTGATCATGTTATGATCACTTTCCCCTAAGAGTTCGTTTACCTTATGCTTTCTAATCAATTCTGGTTCATTGCACAACACCCAGTGCAGAATTGTTGATCCCCAGGTGGGCTCAACCATGAACTGCTCTAAAAAGCCACAGGGTTGCTCTGGAAAGGCTCCTTAACCCTTTTCCCCTTCCTGGCTGTTGCCCCGTCCCCTGGGTCCTGCACCTTGGGTGTAACTACCTCTTTATATGTCCTGTCTATCACCTCCTCAGCCTCCGAAATGATCCGGAGAGCATCTCGTTCCAGCTACAACTCCTTAATGCAATTGTTAGAAGCTGCAGCTGGATGCACTTTTCGCTGTTGTAGTCGTCAGGGACACTGGAGATCTCCCTGCCTTCCCACATTGCGCAAGAAGATTATTCAGCCTGGCATCTCTACTATCCTTGCTGAGCAAGTATAAAGGAGAGATATAAAGTATGGCACTGTGGGGCGGGGTAGAACACAGGAATCTTGGATTACAGATCCGTAATTCCTTGAATGGCATTATAAGTAGATAGAGTCATAAGGAGAGTCTTTGTCTTCATAAATCAAAGCACTGAATACAGGAGCTGGGATTTTATGTTGAATTTCTCTTAGACATTGGTGGGCCATAATTCAGAGTAGTGTCTGTAGTTCTAGTAACTTACCTACAGGAAAGATATCAATAAGATTGAAAGAGTATGGAGAAAATTTACGAGGATGTTGCCAGTTCTTGAGGATCTGAGTTACGGGGAAAGGTTGAGTAGGTTAGGAATTTATTCCCTGGAATGTAGGAGAAGGAGGGGAGATTTGATAGAGGTATACAAAATTATGACGGGTATAGATAGAATAAACGTAAGCAGGCGTTTTCCACTGAGGTTGAGTGAGACTAGAACCAGAGGTCATGGATTAAGAATGAACAGTGAAATGTTTAAGTAGAACATGAAGAGGAACTTCACTCAGACTGTGGAATGAACTGCCAGAGGAAGTGGTAGATGTGGGTTCCGTTTCAACATTTAAGAGAAGTTTGGATAAGTACATGGATTCTTAATACGTAGAAAGGTGGAGATTGGAGCTGAGAGGAAAATTGGATCAGCCAGGATGAAATGGCGAAGCAGAATTTTAAATTGCTTAAAAATTTCTTCTCATTTTCTGTCTGAGATTTTCCTGAGCTTTAGCTAATGACAGAATAGGAACAACGACTGGCCACCCTACTCTTTGCCAGTGTTTCATCCTAAACCAAATTGCCTCGTTCTAAACTTGCTGGATTCTGTTTTCTTCACTCTTTCTAATAAATAATTTATTTTACATATGTTTTCCTGTGACACCATAATTGAGTCATTAGTGACAGGTGAAATTCTGGAAGATTGGACGGTGGCTAATATTTGTGCCTTTATTTAAAAAGACTGCAAAGAAAAACCTGGAACTCCAGATCAGTAAAGCTTGACATCATTGTACGTATGTTACCAGAGGATATTCTGAGGAATATCGTGTTCAGTTTTGGTTACCCTGCTATAGGAAAGATGCCGTTAAGCTGGAAAAATGCAGAGGAGATTTATGAGAATACTGCCGGGTCTTGAGTTACAAAGAGAGGTTGAGTAGGTTGGGCAATTTTTCATAGGAACATTCACCCCAGTGTCCACTTTATAAGGTACACCTATACACCTGCTCATTAATGCAAATATTTAATCAATCTTGTGATAGCAACTCAATGAATAAAAGCATGCGGACATGGTCAAGAGGCTCAGTTGTTGTTCAGATCAAACATCGTGATGGAGATGTAATGTGACTTAAATGACTGTGATCACGGAATGATTGTTGGTGCCAGATGAGGTAGTTTGAGTTTCTCAGAAGCTGCAGATCTCTTGGGATTTTCACACGTAACACTCTATGGTTTAGAGAGAATCGTGCAAACAATTTAAAAAAATCCAGTGAGCCACAATTCTGTGGGTGAAAATGGCTTGTAAGTGAGAGAGGTCAAAGGAGAGTAGTCAGACTGGTTCAAACTGATGGGAAGGCAATAGTAACTCGAATATCCATGGGTTACAATAGTGGTATAGAGCACAAATCTTGAAGTGGATGGGCAGAAAATTATGAATATACACTTTGGTAAAAAGTACAGTTGATGTTTTGGGCACACAAAATGCTTTACTTCCATAGATGCTGAGTTCCTCCAGCATTTTATGTGTTGCTTTGGATTTCCAGCATCTGCAGACTTTCTCTTGTTTGTGGTAATACACCTTATTTGGTCCAGGAGGTAGCTTTCAGATGATCTTACAGATGTGTATAAAAATATGAGGGTGAATGTGCACAGGCTTTTTCCCAGGGATGGGGAATCGCAAACTAGAGTGTAAGTTTAAGGAGAGAAGGGAGAGGTTTAATAGGAACCTGAGTGGTCCTTATATGGAAGAGCTGCCAGAGGAAGTGGTAGAGGCACATACATTAACAACATCTAAAAGAGTACTTAGACAAGTATATGAATAGGAAAGATGAGCATATGGAATTAGATTAATGGGACAACTCACACAAAATGCTGGAGGAACTCAGCAGGTCAGACAGCATCTATGGAAAAGAGTAAACAGCAGATGTTTTGGGCTGAGACCCTACATCAGCGTGCAGCAGTTAGACCTAAGGGCCTGTTTCTGTGCTGTATGCCTCTGTGAATAAAGTAGATAAAGGGATTGCAAACCTGAACCTGTGAACCTTTATGCTGTACAAGGCTATATTTAGAAGAGGAAAGAAAGTGGAAATTTTGTTGTCAAATCTTTCATTATGTATATTAAGGGACAATGCTCACAGAATTGTTGATCACTTACCTGGGGTGAGCTTGTGCAATCAAATGAAACTCTTTGTCCCAGTTAGGTCTACCGTAGTGTGTTTTCTGTTTGAGTCCTGTCACCACATCAGTCTCTTTATCAAAGTGTACCTTGATGTGAACAGCCTGAAAGTAGAAAGAGAAACAACAATGAGGAAACTGCAGGTCTGAGGCAAAAATGCTGTAATTAAATCCACTCAGCCCGCATTCTTAATAGAAAATGTAGTTCACACAGTTCCTTTGCACAATAGCACGCCAGAGTGTTTGAATTTCATGTAAAGTGTTGCAGGTTTCCATAAAAGTTCCCTGTAAAAATAATGACAATGTAATGCTTGTTTTTCTGAATAAACTCTTCATCTGAGAATATTCACTTGACTGGCTCTTACATTCACCCCACCATTATCTTCCACTCAGGACAATGAATAGTCTGAGGGAGAAATCAAAGAGATCATCATTCTCGAGCCAAGGTGCCAATCAAATTGAAAATTATTATTATATTTCATATCTGTTTATCTCTGCATTACTTCTGTTGGCTTAATTCCAAACTCGTATAAGACCATAAGACATAGGAGCAGAATTAAGCACTTAGGCCCGTCGGCTTTGCTCCACCATTTGATCAACGCTGATTTATTTTCCCTCTCAAACCCATTCTCGTGTTTGATACACTTACTGATCAAGAACCTTTAAGTATACCCAATGAATGGAGTGACGTGTGCGACTTCCAGTCCTTGCCTCACTACTACCGGGCTAGTTATTAGTAATTAGTTAGTAGTCACATCTTTAGGCACAATATTGCTTTATTATTTCGTGATTAAAGAAAGGAGATTCTGCTTGTGTTGGAAATCCAGAGTAACACACACAAAATGCTGGAGTAGCTCAGCAGTTCGGGCAGCAGCCACAGGTAAGAATAAAGCCTCTATTCCTTCCCACGGATGCTGTCTGAACTGCCGAGTTACTCCAGCAGTTTACGTGTGTGTGTGTGTTTTTTTATTGAAGCCAAAATGAACAGTAAGTTTGGACACCATACCTGCGTGGCATCCCATCCAGTCAAGTACAGCTTGTAGTTGAGAAAGTCCGGTTTGCCTAGTTGTTCCAAGTTGCTTTCAAGTGATCGGAGTAAGTCGGCAAACCATTCAAATGCCTGAGTCTCTCGACAGATCCAAAAAAAGTATATCTACCAATAAACAAAGGATAAGCTGGTGAACAAAGTTCAGTGGAGAATATTTCAGGGCTTTACATAAGAATTCATAGTCATCTCATCCTGTCTGTGAACAATTCTATCATCGTGATTCTTTGAGTAAGTTTCATGATGATAGAATTGTTGAGTGAGGGAGAGGAATTACCTAACCCATCCTTTGAAGAGATTTACTTTTACATGTAGAAGATCAGGATTGTGAACTGTTATCGTTTTCCATGCTTTTGGAAGAACATTCCAGTGAGTGGTCTGGCCACCATAACTGAAGAGAGCGATAGGCCAGCTCAGTTCACGATATGATCATTTGACACGAGGAATGACTATTGACTATGAAAGTAAGCTCTCAGGCTTACTTGCCTTTTGATGCAATGAAGTTAGTGAGGAAGATAAGGATGTTTATAACCATATAACCATATAACAATTACAGCACAGAAACAGGCCATCTCGGCCCTTCTAGTCTGTGCCGAACGCTTACTCTCACCTAGTCCCACCGACTGGCACTCAGCCCATAACCCTCCATTCCTTTCCTGTCCATATACCTATCCAATTTTCTTTTAAATGACAATATCGAACCTGCCTCTACCAATTCTATTGGAAGCTCATTCCACACAGCTACTACTCTCTGAGTAAAGAAGTTCCCCCTCATGTTACCCCTAATCTTTTGCCCCTTAACTCTCAACTCATGTCCTTTAGTTTGAATCTCCCCTACTCTCATGGAAAAAGCCTATCCATGTCAACTCTATCTATCCCCCTCATAATTTTAAATATCTTTATCAAGTCCCCCTCAACCTTCTACACTCCAGAGAATAAAGACTTAATTTGTTCAACCTTTCTCTGTAACTTAGGTGCTGAAACCCAGGTAACGTTCTAGTAAATCTCCTCTGTACTCTTTCTATTTTGTTGATATATTTCCTATAATTCGGTGACCAGAACTGTACACAATTGTTTAATAATACAAGTTTATTTTTAAGAAGCAACCTACCTTTTTGGTTCGCAGTTCAGCATCAGAATGTTCATACTTGTACCAGATTGACTTCAGAACCGATGCAAATGGCGTCACCCCGATGCCAGCTCCAACCAGAACACTGACCTCGTAATGGAAGACATCTTCACTGGCTGTTCCAAAAGGACCATCTACTGCAATCCTGTGGCAGCAGAAGCAGAAGAATTCATTGTGAAAGTGGCACATCAAAATACTTACAGAAGATATTTTGTTAATGGGGATTGCTTTGATACTAAATTAGATCATCTAAATAAACAAATTATTCTATATTTTATTTCTGTAAGTATTTCTGATATTCTTCCTCATTAATGGCTTTCATCCATTAACACAATCTGAGTCAATGTTACACCCTGGCTCTGCTTCAGCCCATGGTGCCTCTTGATATTCTTCATTAATTACATAATTCATTTTTCTGCTTTTCTACTTGACCTGCCTTGGTTGAATTTGTTTTGGTCCCCCGTCTTTTTCTTCTCCAAACGCTTTGATCATACCATCTGTCCAATCGCCAGCTGATCGAATATGCACACTAAAATAATCTTCTTCCGGAGCAGAGGTCAGAGTGAAGGGATGCCACTCTAGTTGTGAGATGGATGGACAGTTGATGAAGATGTATTGTCCAACTTCCATTTTAAAACCTTTCTTCTGCATCTGAAGCTGCAGGACATTTGATGGATGAACAATAATCTGGAAAATAAGTTGTAGTGAATTTAATGGTGTCATTTCTTTCAATATAATTTGCAAGATATTTTGTCGTGACAAATTTTATTGACATTCTTGTGATCAGGTTTTAGAGGAAAGAAATATGCCTGACATCTAATTTGAACATGTGACCCAGGGCAGAAAGTAGGTGGATTAGTAGAGTCCCTGTTTCATTGCTAGCAGTAAACCACCTCTACCAAGTCATAAATGATTCAGGCTAAAAACAGAGTCCTGTTCCATTTGACTTGCACTGGCATGGCAACGAGGTGGCTAAAGCAGAACTGATAGAGAGACACCCGGGTCGATATGTAGGAGGAGTCTAACAATTCCAAAATGCATAAATTAAAAATTGAAGTACAAAAGCAATCTGTTTTAAGATTAATATTGCCAGTTACTCCACTGACTGAGTCCATTCTGCAAAATGGTCTATTTGCTGTTATTAAGGCTGGCAGATCAGTACAGAGGGTCTGGTAATATGTCATCATTTTATGAAGTGTTAAATGATGTTCCAGTGTGCAAAATAAATCTCATGGCAGTAAGGAACAAAAAGAGTTCCTCTGCAGACTCAACCAGTGACCCTTCCTCTGTCAATACCAGCAGATGAACTGCCAGCTCTTCATCTTTGCTCAAATTTCATGGTGTGACAAATGAATGCTGGATTTGTATACACAACAGTCACTTTGTGTTGCATGAAGTGTTTCCTGATTTGCCTCAGAAATTTCAAGAGTGTTAAATCTAAAAGCAGCATTATAACTGTCCTAGATTATAGCCAGGTTGCCTGTGAAGCTGAAGAGCTATTTTTTTGAGTGTCAATTTTTATATCTGATACCGTGACGGCACACATGAGGGCAGGTCACATGGGAACTGTGCGGAACATGTTGGTAAACCAAACTGTTGAATTCTGCCAAAGTAATGACAACTCATTAACTCACATCAATGTTGTACTTCTCTTTACCTTGGTGATAACAACCCTCTGTTGTGACCGATATAGTCGTATCAATCTCTCACAGACGTACAGTATCATTGGGGCAAGCACCCATTTCCAAGTCTGGAAAGCAACAGCACATTGTAAGCAGAGCATTGAACGCTCAGAGACTCTCATCACCGAATTACGGAAGTGAAATGCTCCAATCGAGTTAGTAAGACATGACTTTCCCTGCACAAAACCACACTGACTCTCCCTAATTGGTCAGTGGTTTTCCAAATGCTCAAGTCTTATGACTAAGAATTCTCTCTAGTAACTTCTCTACCACTAAAGTGAGACGTACCTCTATAGTTTCCAGGATTATCCCTGGTTCCCCTCCTGAATACTGGAATATTAGCTACTTGCCAGTTGTCTGGACCTTGTCTGTGGCCAGAGAGGACACAAAGATAGTGGTCAAAGCTTCAGAATTCTCATCTCTTGCTTCTCTCAATAACCTGGGGTTAATCCCATCAACTCTGAGGACTTATCCACCTTAATACACTTTAAAGGACCCAGCACTACTTCCTCCTTTACCTCAAAATGCCCAAACACGTCAATAAGCTCTGAATTGATCTCCCCATTCTCCACTTCCTTCTCCTTGTGAATCATAAGACATAGGAGCAGAATCAGGCCACTCAGCACATCGAGCCTGCTCCATTATTCCACCATGGCTGATTTATTACCCCTCTCAACTCCATTCACTTACCGTCTCCTGGTAATCTTTGGTGCCCTGACTAATCAACAACCTATCAACCTCTGCTTTAAATATACTCAATGACTCGAGGCAATGAATTCCACAGACTCACCACCGTCTGGCTAAAGAAATCCCTTCTCATCTCTGCTCTAAATGGACGTCCCTCTATTCTGAGGCTATGCCATCTGGTCCTAGACTCATCCACTAAAGGAAATATCCTCTTCACATCCACTCTATCTATGCCTTTCAATATTCAGTAGGTTTCAATGAGATTCCCCTCATTCTTCTAATCTCCAGTGAGTACAAGCCCAGTGTCATCAAATGCTCCTCATATGTTAACCCTTTCTTTCCTGGAATCATTCTCATGAATATCCTAAGGACCCTCTCCAATGTCAGCACATCTTTTCTTAGATAAGGGGCCCAAAGCTGCTCACAATACTCTGAGTGTGGTCTGACCAGTGCCTTCTTAAGCCTCAGCATTAGGACCTTGCTCTTATATTCTAGTCTCCTCTAAATGAATGCTAACATTGTGTTTGTCTTTCTTACCACTTACTCTACCTGCAAGTTAACCTTATGAATCCTGTACAAGAACTCCCAAGTCCCTTTGCACCTTTGACGTTTAATTTTTCTCCCTGTTTAGAAAATAGTCAATGTCTTTATTCCTTCTACTCTTCTGCTTCTGTCCCTTATTGAAGAGTGCTGTGACATTTGCAATTTTCCAATCCTCTGAAACCATTCTAAAATTTAGCAATTCTTGAAAGATCATAACTAACGCCTCCACAATCTCTTCAGCTACCATCCATCAAAATCTCGAGGTGTAGTCCGTCTGGTCCAGGTGGTTTATCTACCTTCAGACCTTTCAGCTTCCCAAGCACCTTCTCCCTTGTAATAGCAACAACAAACACTTCTGCATCCTGACACTCTGGAACTTCTGGCAAACAACTAGTGTCTTCCACAATGAAAACTGATACAAAATACTTACTAAGCATGGCCGCCATGTCTTTGAAGCCTATTACTAAGTCTCCAGCATCATTTTGCAGTTGTCTAATATCCACTCTCCCCTCTCTTTTACTCTTTATACAGTATATCTGAAAATACTTTTGATATCTCCTTTTATATCATTGGCTAGCCTACCATCGTATTTCATGTTTTCTCTCTTTATGGCTATTTTAGTTGCCTGTTGGTTTGTAAAAGCATCCTAATCCTCTATCTTCCCATTCATTAATTTTTACTATTTTATGTGCCATCTCTTTTGCTTTTATGCTGCATTTAACTTCCTTTGTCAGCCTCGCTTTAGAATATTTCTTCTTTGGTATTTGACTTGCTTCCAGAAATTCCAGCCATTGCTGTTCTGCTGTCATCCCTGCTAGTGTCCCCTTCCAATCAACTTTGCTTGTTCCTCTCTCGTGCCTCTGTAATTCCCTTTACTCTTCTGTAATACAGATACGTCTGATTTTATCTTCTCCCTCTCAAACTGCAGGGTGAATTCTATCATATTATGACTA
Organism: Hemitrygon akajei; assembly: GCF_048418815.1. Taxonomy (NCBI): domain Eukaryota; kingdom Metazoa; phylum Chordata; class Chondrichthyes; order Myliobatiformes; family Dasyatidae; genus Hemitrygon; species Hemitrygon akajei. The sequence continues at coordinate 56,250,435 of NC_133133.1, read as the reverse complement.
CTGTCACCTAAGGGTTTCTTTACCTTAAGCTCCTTAAACAAATCTGTTTCAACACCCAATCCAGAATTGCCTTTCCCCTAGCAGGCTCAACCATAAGTTACCCTAAAAAGCTATCTTGTAGGCATTGTACAAATTCCCTCTCTCGGGATCCAGAACCAAACTGGCTTTTTTAAATCTACCTACATATTGAGATGCCCCATGACTATCATAAGATTTCCTTTATTACATGCTTTTTCTATCTCCTATTGTAATTTGTACCCCACTGTCTGCTGCTTGGAGACCTGTACATAATTTCTGTTAAGGTCTTTTTACCCTTGCAGTTTCTTAACTCCATCCACAACATGATATTTCATTACAGAAATACTCACCATAGGATCTCCTCCCTCAAACAAAGGGACTGGACATTCAGGGATCTTCCCCCATTCTGTTGTATGATTTTGACAGTATGCAAAATTGTGTTCCTCCATGCTTTCGTCAGTCTGATGTCGAACAATACGGCTGAACAAAGAGAAAGGTTTTTCATTCAGAGGGGATGCGTGATGCTTAATAGTAAATCAGACCGATGAAATTACGTTTACACACAGAACATCAGATGGTTGTGAAGTTCTTCTGAGACCTCCAGGAGTTTTTATCCTTGCAGCAGTAACTTCTCAAGATATACTACTGGTAGTTTTATTATTTGTTTTGGTTGAACAACTGATGAGAGGTTATTGGCCTAAAAAGTCACTTTTGTTCTTTCTCCACAGATGTCTCCTGAATATTTACAGCATTTTTGTTGTATTATTAAACACTCCTGATGACACTTGTCACGTTGTTATGATATGTTCCTCTTGTCCTCATCTACCACCCCGTGAGCATCTGCATCCAGTACATCATTCTTCACAACCTTTGCCATCTTCAGTGGGATCCTACCACCAGACATATCTTTACCTCTCCCAACTCTCTGCTTTGTGCAGGGATCGCTCCTTCCCTAATTCCCTTGTCCATTCATCCTTCCCCACTGATCTCCCTCCTGGCAGAATTCTCTTACCTCCATTCAGAACCCCAAGCAGTCCTTCCGGGTGAGGCAACACTTCACCTGTGAACCTGCTGAGGTTGTCCATCATATACGGTGCTACCAATGCAGCCTCCTCTACATTGGTGAGACCTGACGTAAATTGGGGGACCGCTTTGTTGAGCATCTCTGCACAGTCTACCACAAGTGGGACTTCCTGGTGGCCAAACATTTTAATTCCAATTCCTATTCCCGTTCTGACATATTGGTCCCTGACCTCTTTGTTTGCCACGATGAGGCCACTCTCAGGGTGGAGGAGAAATACCTCATCTTCCATCTCCAACCTGATGGCATGGACATCAATTTCTCTTTCCGGTAATTATTTATTCCCTTCCCTTTCTCTCTTCTTCTATTCCCAACTCTGATCTCTTAACTTTTCTCCTCACCTGCCTATCACCTCCCACTGGTACCCTTCCTCCTTCCCATTCTCCTATGGTCCTCTATCCTCTCTTATTAAATTCCTTCTTTTCCAGCCCTTTCCCACCCACCTGGCTTCACCTATCACCTTCCAGCTAGACCTCCTTCCCCTCCCCCCACCTTTTTATTCTGGCATCTTTCCTGTCCTGATGAAGGATCTCGGCCCAAAATGTTGACAGTTTATCCATTTCTATAGTTGCTGCCCGACCTGCAGAGTTCCTCCAGTATTGTGGTGTCTCAGAAAGGCAGCATCCATTATTAAGGACCTCCAACATCCGGGACATACCCTTTTCTCACTGTTATCATCAGCTAGAGGTACAGAAGCCTGAAGGCACATACTCAGCAATTCAGGAACAGCTTCTTCCCCTGTGCCATCTGATTCCATAGAACCAGAGAACACTACAGCTCAGGAAACAGGCCATTCGGTCCTTCTAGTCTGTGCCAAAACTTTATTCCACTCGTCCCATTGACCTCCACCCAGTCCATAACCCTCCAGACCTCTCCCATCCATGTATCTATCCAATTTATTCTTAAAACTTAAGAGTGAGCCCGCATTTACCATGTTAGATGGCAGCTCGTTCCACACTTCCATCACTCTCTGAGTGGTTCCCCCTAATGTTCCCCCTAAACCTTTCCCCTTTCACCCTAAAGCTTTGTCCTCTCGTACTTATCTCTCCTAATCTAAGTGGAAAGAGCCTACTCGCGTTTACTCTGTCTATACTCCTCATAATTTTGTAAACCTCTATCAAATCTCCCCTCATTCTTTTACGCTCCAAGGAATAAAGTCCTAACCTGTTCAATCTTTCCCTATAACTCATCTCCTGAATACCCGGCAACACACTGGTAAATCTTCTCTGCGTTCTTTCAGTCTTACTGATATCCTTCCTATAGTTAGGTGACCAGAACTGCAAACAATAGTCCAAATTTAGCCTCACCAATGTCTTACATGGCCATTGAATCTTTGGACAGTACCTCATATTTTTTAATCTACAGTATTTCTGTTTTCGCATGTTTTTTAAATCTTTTCAATATACCTAATTGATTTACTTGTCTTTCTATTGTTAGTATTTTTTATTTTATTTGTTATTATTTTTTTCTGCTAGATTATGTATTGCATTGAACTGCTGCTGCTAAGTTAACAAATTTCACTTCATATGCCGGTGATAATAAACCTGATTCTGATTCTGATTTAGTGCGTGTTGCTTTGGATTTCCAGCATTTGCAGAATCTCTTGAGTTTATGACACTTCAACTGTTTTGTTTTCTGACTTTTTACACTGGCCTTGCTTCAAAATTATTTCATTGATTGTAAAATTGCTATGGTGCTATCTAAATTTTATTTGCTGTCATTTTAAAAAGTGTATTTTAAAATACTGCGAATGTACAAATACAGGAATATATCCTATAATAAAATTCTCTGAAAGAAAGAACTCTTTCTTCACAACAATTCCATCCATTTTAAGTACGTACCCGATTCCATGAATGACAAGTCCTGCAAAGAATATGATAAAGAGATGGTGTGTAAACCAGAAGACTTCATAGTATGATCTCCGAATGGTGTCTGTTGAAGATGTGATCATGAGGATAAGGGCCAATGTGATGATGACTCCAGTTAAGCCAGCGATTGTGGTGAATGTAACATAACTGGGGGTCTGAGGAAGAGATGCGCACACATTAATGACAGCGGCACTTAACCCATGAGGGGAGATTCTTTTAACATACATAGCCAAGAGCTAGGATTCCATAAGGAATGTCTTGATATTTTTGGTAATATTTCATTTGGTATCTATAAGGATTTTGAGAAATTATTTACACAATTGGGCACACACACACACACACACACACACACACACACACACACACACACACACACACACACACACACACACACACACACACACACACACACACACACACACACACACACACACACACACACACACACACACATGCAATAACAATATATCGAAAATTAAAATTCTTACCAAAGAACCATTGATTCAAGCTGTGCATCTATTTTATAGATTCCCAGTCAAGCTTTTAATGTGTAATTGGATTGGATGTTAATAGTTACATTCTCAACTCTTTAATTCTTACAGATTAATTTTTTGACTTTAGCTACCTCCTTCTTATAACCATATAAACATATAACAATTACAACACGGAAACAGGCCATCTCGGCCCTTCTAGTCCGTACCGAATGCTTACTCTCACCTAGTCCCATTGACCCGCACTCATCCCATAACCCTCCATTCCTTTCTGTACATTCTTCAATGTACAGTCTTGCCAGATCTAGAAAGTGTGTGTTTGTCTACTCTAGGCATGAACAAGAAATATTTGTGAAACCACCCATACAGTTTGTATGTACTTGGAGCGGGAGATCTTTCTTCTTTTGAGGAACTTTAGTTGTAATTGTCATCACCAAAATGTTTTGCTCCTGTCAACACGCCATGTGTTTCTGAAGGAATTTTGTAACATATGCTTCTTTTAGTACCTGTGGTTTATGACAAGAGTGGCTGGACAGGAATAACTGCATTCTTCAAAATAAGTTGAAATCACAACCATATATGCTTGGCCTCTTGAGAAATATTTAGTTTCAGAAGGAGGGAGAACCTGTAACATTGCCTATGTTTGTAGCACAGGTAGAATTACACGATCTTCAGACCCACTTTCCGGAACAATTGAACAATTTGTGGTTAATAACTTTTAAAGAAAATGTGCACGTGGAATTTTCACCTGTGTCAGTCTCCCTCTGAAGGCAATATTCAGACACTTGTTTGCCATGAACTCCCAGTAACAATGCCAAATAATTGAATTGTGCAAGAGCTTTAACAGGAAACTAAAACATATAAAGGCAAAAAGAAAAGGATATCATGAAAGAGCAAGAAAATAGATTTTTGCAACTCACAAGGTGATGCAGCAAGTGCTGAACATTCACTTTTCTATTGAAATTTAGACGATTCTTAGACTATACAATTGTTATACAAGAACGTTTGTTCACTGTGATATCATTTTCAAATACCAAGATTAGGAAAATTGAAAGTTAAATGATTGAGCATTGTAAAGAAAAATATACTCAAGGGATAGCCTTGTGCATAGTGGGGCATCAGGAAATGCCTTTGGCATTGGCAATATACTTGATTTCAAGAGAATTGGATGTTCCTGGCTGGAGAAAGGATTGAAGGTTGTGACATGAAAGTGATAATCTCTTCAATGTTATAATCCATTATTCAAGTACAAGAAACCATTTCTTACTGTATGAGCAGACCGAATAGGATTCAACCATTTGGTATTATTCTCCCCAATTCTCGATAGTACAGCATCCAGAGTCTGTTCTGTTGACTGTTGACTGTCGTTGAACCATTCGAAGTTGAATAAATGTGCCACAATGTGAATTGCTGTGGGGATTTGGTGACAACAGTGTTAAAAGACAAAATACAGGCAACTTCTCTTGTCAAAAAAGGTTTAAAGCTCATCTTAATTAGAATTGATGTATTGACTCTATTTATGTAGAAATATTTAGACAACGTAGCTGCAGAATGCATATGTCCATATGTAGGCAGTTGTGTTATGATTAAATCCTTTCAGAAGCCATCAGAAACATCTGCATTTTAGCAAAACAGCAAGCAGCCTGAGTTATGGACTGTGAAAGGGATTAAAATGTAAAAGATTTGTATTCCTGGTGGATTTGATTGTGGGCAATCAACTGCATGAGGCAAGAAGGAAATGTGAATATTATTTTTCAATTTTGAATCTACATCATCAGCCAATATTCTTGGCTTTGGTATATTCTGACAACCTCTACAGCAGTGTTCTTCTACCTCAGCTGAAGAAAAGGAACTTGGAATGGGAGACTACTCAAATCATTTGGGGTTTAGTGTGTAGATATGTAGGCAAAAGTTGTGACTTCCATAAAATTAAGTGACCATTTCAACAAAAGGAAGTCATGCATTTGTCAAAAAAGAAAAACAAAGATTTACATTCTCTGTACTTGCATACAAGGGGATTGAAAGAGTCCCTTTATTCTCAGATGGCACTGGAAGACCTACCTGTGTGCAAGGCAATCATGTATGCCACAAGTTTATGGAATGTGAGGTTCTTGTCCAGCTGTTTCCTTACACCACATCTACGGCACTAACATAATGCAGAAAAAATACAATCAAAAACAATTCTATTAAGCAGCAAGATTCTGTTATGATAGGACATGAATGCAAATCTAAAGCTTTCTTTTGTGATTCTTATGAAATTATCAGATGAAAGTGCAATATTGTTTAAGTATTTTCTCTCATTTTAGAAAGTCACAAAAAATTGCAAGGGATAAGCACAGAAAAATTCTGAGGAGAGTGAGAGGCATGAACAAGTCCATAGATCATTCCATCCAAACCACTGAACAAATCCAGAGATCATTCCATCCAAACCAATAAACAAATCCATAGATCATTCCATCCAAACTTATGAACAAATCCATAGATCATTCCATCCAAACCAATGTGCTGCAATGAGCAGCTGGAGCAGACCCAAGTGCAGGACATAGGCACGGAGAGCGGGTTAGGATTCTTATGCGGACTTGAACGTTGACTTGCACTCAGAGCGTGGACTTGGACTTGACTTGGACACTGAGACGACAACTCCATACAAAGACAGACGATTCATATCTTGGCTCGGAGGAGCGGCAAATGGCAGCAATCCTCAGCTGGATATGAAACGACAAAACCCAACAATGACAGACAATTTGTATCTTGGCTTGGAAGACGGTCCCTATTCTTGGCGGCCCGGAAGGCGCAGGTGACGGTCCAGAATTCTTGGCGGCCCGGAAGGCGCAGGTGACGGTCCAGAATTCTTGGCGGCCCGGAACGAGCATTTCCGCACAGCCCCAGAGGCTCAGGTGACGGTCCAGAATTCTTGGCGGCCGGGAACGAGCATTTCCGCACAGCCCCGGAGGCTCAGGTGACGGTCCAGAATTCTTAGCGGCCCGGAACATACATTGCCACTCTGGCTGAGGTGACAGCCCGGCACTGAGTAGATGTAAGATGGAGTTTTATGCTGCCGGTTTAGATGAGGATCAGGTGCCCTAATCAAGGAACCCGGTAGAACACGGGAAAAAGGAAATTAACGGAAATGAGGAGTCGATGGACCAGACCATGACACAATGAACAAATCCATAGATCATTCCATCCATGTCCATGGAAAGATCCATAGATTGATCTATCTTCTTCCCTCTTATTTTTTTCAAATCACCATAGTTTTAGAAACACTTTGTATTTTGACTGCTATGATACAGTTTAAAATTGGTATTTTGCAGCTTTTTAAAAAACTGTTTTTTTTTTGGTGGATGCAATAGAGAAGCCTCAGTGTGTTTGTTAAAACTAGTTGTAGTAATGCAACAAAGCTATTTGGGCAATCTATTGATAACCTCTTTGACAATTAGTGAATACTGCTAATGGAACAATATTGACAAGTTGCGTTATTGACTTGCACAGTATGCTGAACGTCAAAGAAGATTGGAGTCAGAAAATCAAAGGAACTTTCATTGCTAGAGCTGGCAACGTGTCCATATACTGCACCTTCAGTGTAAGTTCAGAAGAAGAGTCTCCCCCGAAGCATTGACTGTTAACTTCCCTCCACAGATGCTGCCTGGGCTGCTGAGTTCCTCCAATTTCTTGTTTTCTCAGCTGAAACAAGCACTCTCTTTCAAACTGTATCTTTTTGGAGAACATTGGAAAGGTACATCTTCCCTGCTGATTCTGGGCACGTGACCACTCAGGGGGCAGGAGGAGCTTTTGGCATAAATTGAGAGCCTCAAGGCCATGCACCAGGAACACCTGGAAGACCTTCATAAGCTGCAGAAGGAACCTCACAAACTGCCCATCCACAAACCTCCAGTCAGCTCTTGCCTCAACTCAAGAAGGCCATGTAGTTCCCACACTGGCCTCGTTAGTCTCCTCGGACCCACAAAACAGAAGGGGAAGAAAATTGTCCTCTATCACAGGGGACTGCCTAAGGAGAAGAAGAAGAATACTCAAGATTGGCATCAGATAGCAGTAAATATATGGAATGTTCTTCTTGTTAGAGCAGATATGGAAACTCCATAATTACAGAGAAATCATTGGAGAATGATGGGGTTTTTTTTTAGCCTAAATTATAGTGAACTATATAGAAACATAGAAAATCTACAGCATAATACAGGCCCTTCGGGCCACAAAGCTGTGCCGAACATGTCCCTAGCTTAGAAATTACTAGGCTTACCCATAGCCCTCTATTTTACTAAGCTCCATGTACCTATCTAAAAGTCTCTTAAAAGACCCTATCATATCAACCTCCACCACCGTTTCTGGAAGCTCATTCCATGCACTCACTACTCTCTGAGTAAAAAACTTACCCCTGACATCTCCTCTGTACCTACTCCCCAGCACCTTAAACCTGTGTCCTCTTGTGGCAACCATTTCAGCCCTGGGAAAAAGCCTCTGACTATCCACACGATCAATGCCTCTCATCATCTTATACACCTCTATCAGGTCACATCCTCCTTTGCTCCAAGGAGAAAAGGCCGAGTTCACTCAGCCTAATCTCATAAGGCATGCTGTCCAATCCAGGAAGCATCCTTGTACACCTCCTCTGCACCCTTTCAATGGCTTTCACATCCTTCCTGTAGTGAGGCAACCAGAACTGAGCACAGTACTCTAAGTGGGGTCAGACCAGGGTCCTATATAGCTGCAATATTACCTCTCAGCTCTTAAATTCAATTCCACGATTGATGAAGGCCAATACACCGTACGCCTTCTTAACCACAGAGTCAATCTGCACAGCTGCTTTGAGAGTCCTACAGTCTCGGACCCCAAGATCCCTCTGATCCTCCACACTGCCAAGAGTCTTACCATTAATACTATATTCTGCCATCATATTAGATATACCAAAATGAACCACTTCACACTTATCTGGGTTGAACTCCATCTACCACTTCTCAGCCCAGTTTTGCATCCTATCAATGTCTCGCTGTAACCTCTGACAGCCCAATGCACTATCCACAACACCCCAATCTTTCTGTCATCAGCAAACTTACTAACCCATCCCTCCACTTCCTCATCCAGGTCATTTATAAAAATCACAAAGAGTAAGGGTCCCAGAACAGATCCCTGAGGCACCCACTGGTGACCGACCTCCATGCAGAATATGACCCATCTACAACCACTCTTTGCCTTCTGTGGACAAGCCAGTTCTGGATCCACAAAGCAATGTCCCCTTGGATCCCATTCCTCCTTACTTTCTCAATAAGCCTTGCATGGGGTACCTTATCAAATGCCTTGCAGAAATGCATATACACTACATCTACTGCTCTTCCTTCATTAATGTATTTAGTCACATCCTCAAAAAATTTAATCAGGCTCGTAAGACACGACCTACCCTTGACAAAGCCATGCTGACTACTCCTAATAATATTATACCTCTCCAAATGTTCATAAATCCTGCCTCTCAGGATCTTCTCCATCAGCTGACCAACCACTGAGGTAAGACTCACTGGTCTATAATTTCCTGGGCTATCTCTTCTCCCTTTCTTGAATAAAGGAACAACATCTGCAACCCTCCAATCCTCTGGAACCTCTCCTGTCCCCATTGATGATGCAAAGATCATCGCCAGAGGCTCAGCAATCTCCTCCCTCGCCTCCCACAGTAGCCCGGGGTACATTTCGTCCAGTCCTGGCAACTTATCCAACTTGATACTTTCCAAAAGCTCCAGCACATCCTCTTTCTTAATATCTACATACTCAAGCTTTTCAGTCTGCTGCAAGTCATCACTACAATCACTAAGATCCTTTTCCGCAGTGAATACTGAAGTAAAGTATTCATTAAGTACCTCTGCTATTTCCTCTGGTTCCAAATTTGGTCTCCAAATTTGAGGAAAGACATTCTTGCTATTGAGGGAGTGCAGCGTAGGTTCACGAGGTTAATTCCCAGGATGGCGGGACTGTCATATGTTGAAAGATTGGAGCGACTGGGCTTGTATACACTGGAATTTAGAAGGATGAGAGGGGATCTGATTGAAACATGTAAGATTATTAAGGGATTGGACATGCTAGAGGCAGGAAACATGTTCCCGATGTTGGGGGAGTCCAGAACGGGCCATTTAGAACGGAGTTGAAGAGAAACTTTTTCACCCAGAGAGTTGTGGATCTGTGGAATGCTCTGCCTCAGAAGGCAGTGGAGGCCAATTCTCTGGATGCTTTCAAGAAAGAGTTAGATAGAGCTCTTAAAGATAGCGGAGTCAAGGGATATAGGGAGAAGGCAGGAACAGGGTACTGATTGTGGATGATTAGCCATGATCACAGTGAATGGCGGTGCTGGTTCAAAGGGCCGAATGGCCTACTCCTGCACCTATTGTCTATTGTTATACACACTTTCCCACTAATGCCTTGGGATTTTCCTTAATTCTGCCTGCCAAGGCCCTCTCATGGCCCATTCTGGCTCTCCTAATTTCCTTCTTAAGCTCCTTCCTAGTAGACTTATAATCTTCCAGATCTCTAACATTACCTAACTCTCTGAACCTTTTGTAAGCTTTTCTTTTCTTCTTGACTAGATTTATTACAGCCTTTGTACACCACAGTTCCTGTACCCTACCATAACTTCCCTGTCTCAATGGAACATACCTTTCCAGAACTTCACACAAATATCCTCTGAATATTTGCCACATTTCTTCCATACTTTTCCCTGAGAACATCTGTTTCCAATTTAGCCTCCAATTTCTTGCCTGATAGCCTCATAATTCCCCTTACTGCAATTAAATGCTTTTCTAACTTGTCTGTTCCTATTTCTCTCCAATGCTATTATAAAGGAGACAGAATTATGATCACTATCTATAAAATGCTCTCCCACTGAGAGATCTGACACCTGACCAGATTCATTTCCCAATACCAAATCAAGTACAGCCTCTCCTCTTGTAGGTTTATCTACATATTGTGTCAAGAAACCTTCCTGAACACACCTAACAAACTCCACCCCATCTAAATCCCTTGTTCTAGGGAAATGCCAATCTATATTTGGGAAATTAAAATCTCCCATCATGACAACTCTGTTATTATTACACCTTTCCAGGATCTGTTTCTCTATCTGCTCCTTGAAATCCCTGTTATTATTGGGCAGCTTATAAAAAATACCCATTAAGGTTATTGACCCCTTCCTGTTCCTAACCTCCACCCACAGACACTCTGTAGACAATCGCTCCGTGCCATCCACCTTTTCTGCAGCCATGACACTATCTCTGATCAACAGTGCCACGTCCCCACCTCTTTTGCTTCCCTCTCTGCCTTTTCTGAAACATCTAAAATCCGGCACTTGAAGTAATCATTCCTGTCCCTGAGCCATCCAAGTCTCTGTAATGGCCACCACATCATATATCCAAGAACCTATCCACGCTGTAAGCTCATCCGCTTTGTTCACAACACTCCTTGCGTTAAAATAGACACATCTCAAACTTTCGGTCTGAGCACGTCCGTTCTCTATCACCTGTCTACTCTCCCTCTTGCACTGTCTACAAGTTTTCTCTGTTCGTGAGCCAGTCTCCTCTTCCCCAGTCTCTTCAGTTCAGTTCCTACCCCCCAACAATTCTAATTCTATTTTAAACTCTCCCCAGTAGCCTTAGCAAACCTCCTCACCAGGATATTGGTTCCTCTGGGATTCAAGTGCAACCCGTCCTTTTTGTACAAATCACACCTGCCCCAAAAGAGGTCCCAATGATCGAGAAATCTGAATCCCTGCCCCCTGCTCCAATCCCTCAGCCACACATTTATCCACCACCTCATTCTATTCCTATTCTCACTGTCACGTGGCACAGGCAGTGATCTCGATATTACTACTTTTGCGGTCCTGCTTCTCAACTTCCTTCCTAACTCCCTGTAGTCTTTTCTCAGGACCTCTTCCCTTTTCCTGCCTATGTCATTGGTACCAATAAGTACCACAACCTCTGGCTGTTCTCCCTCTCACTGCAGGATATCTTGGACGTGATCTGAAACATCCTGAACCCTGGCACCTGGGAGGCAAACTACCATCTGAGTTCCTTTCCTGCGTCCACAGAATCGCCTGTCTGACAGCCTAACTATAGAATCCCCTGTCACTACTGCCTTCCTCTTCCTTTCCCTACCCTTCTGAGCCACAGGGCCCGACTCTGTGCCGGAGACACGGCCACTGTTGTTTCCCCCAGGTAGGCTGTCCCCCCCCAACAGTACTCAAACAGGATTACTTATTGTAAAGGGGTACAGCCACAGGGGTACTCGCTAGTACCTGACTCTTCCCCTTCCCTCTCCTGACTGTGACCTACTTGTCCATCTCCCATGGCCCCGGTGTGACTATCTGTCTATAACTCCTCTCTATCACCTCCTCGCTCTCCCTGACCAGGTGAAGGTCATCGAGCTGCAGCTCCAGTTCCCTAACTCGGTCCCTTAGGAGCTGCGGCTCGACACATCGGGTGCAGGTATGGCCATCCGGGAGGCTGGACGGAAACTTCAACTGTGAATAGCTGCAATTCTACCACCTTGTTCATAAAATCAACCAATATGCCACTCACACTGATTGTTCTTTTCTTGTATTTTTCTGAATTTTTTGACTTCTACTTTGCTCTGGCTAGAAAGAATTTTCTGTTCCATAGGCACTGGTTGCCCCCTGTACTTTATTCACGTGTCAAGCGTGAAGTGTCAGGGAGCTGTTCCCCAGGGCAGCTTTGTAACTGTGTCTAACCCTTTCCTCAGCAAACAACTGATGTAACTTACTTACTGGGATAATACAGTGGAGTTTGTGTTTTGCAAAACAGGAATCAAACTTTGGGTATTGCTAATTATATAGAAGTATTTCCTTTAAAATATACATAAGGTTATATACTCCCTATAATTCAGAAATTTTCACAGGCTGGTGATGAAGTAAGTCAATGTGTAGGTAGATCATTGAGTTGCACCTCGGGCTCCGGTGATTATATGATTTATAGTAAGATTCTTCTGGAGAAATCTTCCATTTTTATCATAGCCAGCAGAAGCCCTTTTGACAATTTATGAATCTTGCTTCTGAAATGGTGACTGTTTGTGATTTCTTGCCAACGGGCAGAAATGTTGGTGGATTCTCATTTACTTCCCCAAGCTATCCAAAGTTACAAACAATGTAACCAGAGAAACCATCGGGAAAGTTTGGACCAACCAAGGGTTCAGTGTGGAAGGACAGTGCCATGGAATGAAAAGCCAGCTCTTGGTTTACGTTTAAATCCTCTGCAATATTTTTCTCTTTTCCAATTTCCTCAGCAGAAACTCATAAGGGTCAGTAGTTTTAACTGGGATCTTTCAGGCAGAATGAAAAAAAACTATTCGCTCCTCTGGAGACATCAGAGCACATTTACTAGCAAGAAATATTAACAGCGTTGTTGGATTAGGGTGTAGGATTGTTAGTTTCCTTATATTTTCCTTCTTGTAGTTTAACGTTCCAATGCTTGTTTGTATTTGTACATAATTACCTATATACATGTAACTGCTCAGTGGATTTTCCAGTAATTTTGATACAGTTGCTTCTATATTTTTCTAGAAGCTTCTCAGTTTTCACACTACTTTGATCTAACTATTTATAGGTTAATTGTCAATGAGTGGAATTTTGTTTTCTGAATACGAGGTGTGTGTGATTTATTCTCCTTAGTTCTCTCAAGTTCTTTCTTTCTATGTTCTTTGGTCTTGAAACACTTAATAAAATGGCTGTCAGCAACAAGTTCTATGACTCATTCTTGACTTCCAGAGAAACTCTGGATCACAAATACACCAGGATTAAATGGTGGGTAGCATTGGTTGAATTGAGTCATCTCTGAAGGAGTAAGCATCACCCCTGCAGAGAATCCTAACGACCAACAGTTGAATCAGCCACCTGAAATTCTGGGATATTTTGTGAATAGGTAATAGATTTGTCTACTTCTCTTTCTCATGTTAAGTAGGTGAAACGGCATTTACTATTTCCAGTAATCTTACGCCACAGCTACACCTTCAGTGATCAGAAGAGGAAGGGCCATTTCTTACCGAGCAGGATCCTCTGAGGAAGGAGAGTAAATTCCGACAAACAGGCAGCAAGATCAACAAGCAGTTAAAGTTGAGACAGGCAGCTGGAGCTCGGGCCCAGGCCAGTGCAGACTGCAAAAAAAAACAGGAGCACAAAATTGTTAAAATTGAAGTAAGTTTGTTTAACCTACAGAAAGTAATAGAAATACAGCAATGTGCTGGTCAAGATATTGAAAAAGATACAGTGTAAATTTGCAATTCTTTTTCTTAAAGTCTTAGAGTCACAGAGTCATAGAAAAGTACAGCATAGAAACAGGCCTTTCAGTCCTTATAGTCTGTGTTGAGCCATTTAACCTGCTACCCCTATTGGCTTGCACCTGGACCATAGCCCTCCATACCCCTCCCATCCATGTACCTATCCAAACTTCTCCTAAATGTTGAAATTCAGCTCTCATGCACCACTTCCACTGGCAGCTTATTCTACACTTTCACGACATTCTGAGTGAAGAGGTTTCCCTTCATGTTCCCTTTAAACTTTTCACCTTTCACCCTTGACCTATGACCTCTGGTTGTAGTCCCACCCGAACTCAGTGGGGAAAAACTTGCACATTCTAAAATTTCTACGTTCTAGGGAATGAAGTTCTAACCCATTCAGTATTTCCTTATAGCTCAGGTCCCCCAGATCTGGCAACATCCTCGTATATTTTCTCTGTACTTTTTCAACATTATTTACATCTTTCCTGTATGTAGGTGACCAAAACTGCACATAATACTCTAAATTAGGTTTCACCAGCATCTCATATATCTGCAATATTACATCCCATCTCCTGTACTCAATACTTTGATTTATGAAGGTCAATGTGCCAAAAAGCTTTTTTACAACCCTGTCTACCTGTGATTCCACTTTCAGTGAGCGTATTCCCAGAATCCTTTGCTCCACAGCACTCCTCAGTGCCCCACTTTTCACTATGTAAGGTTACTCTGGTTGGTTCTACTGACATGCCACACTTGCACTTGTCTGCATTAAATTCCATCTGCCATTTTTTCAGCAGATTTGTCCAGCTGGTCCAAATCCCACTGCAAGCTCTGATAGTCTTCCTCGCTGTCAACTATACCCCCTATCTTGGCGTCATCTGCAAATTTGCTGATCAAATTAACCTTATTGTTGTCCAGATCATTGATACAGATGACAAACAACAGTAGACCCAGCACTGATCTCTGTGGCACTCCACTAGTCACAGGCCTCCAGTCAGAGAGGAAATCATCTTCTACCACTCTTACAAAGCGCACTTCTTCTGGCATGCTGAACCTTCCTGACCGACTCCCATGTGGGACCTTGTCAAGTGCCTTGCTAAAGTCCATGTAGACAACAGCTACTGTCTTGCCTTCACCAACTTTCCTAGTAACTTCCTCGAAAGGCACTCTAAGATTGGTTAGACATGACCTACCATATACATAGCCATGCTGACTATCCCTAATCAGTCCCTATCTATCCAAGTACTCATATATCCAGACCCTTAGCATACCTTCCAATAACTTTCCCACTACTGATGTCAGGCTCACTGGCCTGTAATTTTCTGAGGTAAAAATAAGTAGCATTGTTTAGTATTAATTTGAACATGCTTCAATTCTATTTCTACAATTCTGCATCCTACAATTTTTGGATTGACTCCCCCAATAATAGCAGGATAGGAAAGATGTTAAAATGACATGACAGGATGCAAACTGAATGATAAGGAAAGGTCTGCTGTTTTTCAAAAAATATAATCAAAGATTACATTACATTTTATGAACAAACCCACGACTAATAAATTTACTTTAAAGCTATGTAAAGTTCCATCCCTTTTAATTCTCCCTGTTCCAGAATGTGGATTTTTAGCCCCAAACTTTATGTACACTGCTCTTGTATTAAAATACAGAGTGCATTGAACCTATAACACGACACGTGTATTATTGTAGAAAGCATGTCTTATTTAATTGGAACACAATGGATTATAATACGCGCCATTATAAATAATTGTTATGACTCGGGTATCTATAATTGCTTCAGATTTGCATTCTAAGGGTTTATTGTGATATTGAGTAAATTCCGATAAGGAATCTGGTCTCTGGAATGTGTAGAAGGGCAATTGTGCGTGAAATCCTGGCAATCTATGCAGTAGGAACCCTGCTCTCTTGATTCACAATAAGAGACCTTACAAAAAAAAAGGATTTAAACACATATATCCAGTATGGCAACCATCTACAGTTTCAGGGATCTCTTTACAATCTTCAGTCAGAATAGATTACAGTTTTGATAATCATGCCTTATTTCCTCTTAATGGGTCACTCGTTAACAAGATTGATTACATTGGAGCACCAGTGAAGGTGAAGTAAATAAACAAGCATTTTCAGGAATTTGTTCCAGTTTTGGTTGACGGAAATTCAGCCTGTCTCACAAAGGCAGGTGGCTGTTCAGGAAATCCCAAGCAATTCTTATGTCATGTCAGAATAATTACCTTAGATCCGTCAGAGCAGGAAATAAAATATTCCTGTTAATGTGATACATGCAGGATATACTAATTAGGTAGTGCAGCAATAATTCGCTATTCATGAACTGTTTGAGATATTTTATCTGCACCTTGTAAAGAAAGCACAGTGGATTCTGGTTGATTGGGCCATCGGTTAATCGGCTCAGTTATATATTTGGAACAACCATTAAAGGAACAATATCTAATTGAGAAAATAGCCAGGATTCCCTTCATTTATTTGGGACACTATGCTACTTAATTGGGGCAGGAGACTGTTACTGAACAGTTTCTAACTAGCGTCAGTCATGCGCTCTTATGTAGTTATTAGACACTACACCCTGCTTAAAACGAACAGTTTTTAAACAGCGTCAGTTGCGTGTGCTTGGGTTCAAAAAGCATTGAATTTTGGCGAGAAACAAGCAGTAAGATAATTCAAATGTTTTGCTCACTGGTTTTTCAAGCATTCGGGCTTGGAGATGCCAGAAATAGCCAGGAGTGAAAATAAAATGATTCTGCTACTCAGGACATTAGGAGCTCTGAAGAATCTGAAGATATCAACAGTCATCTTGAATGTTACAATGCAAGTGAAGATGCAATTGTCAAAAGCATTGTATGAAGGCAGTCCATTATCTACACTAGCTATCTGCACTGGTTTTGTTCATTTACAGTCAAGCTAAAGTGCCCGGCAGTGTGGACTGGATCAATTCCTCCCTCAATAACTTAGGCACTAATACATAGTTTTGTAGTACTACATTAGTATTTTTAATTTGTTTTGTATTTCATTTAAATACATAATTTATTATTCAGTCTGTCTTTTTTATACGTTTAATTATTTCCATGAACTTAAACTAATTGGTCCCAATGTGTTCCAATTACCAATATCAATAAACTTTAATAGATAAATGAAGTACAGGTACTTACTCCGAGAATTTTCCTTGTGTAGTAATATTCTGGATTATATTCATAGACTCCATAGTAAAAGACAAATAGAAAGATGTTTATTCCCAGCCACACCACCTGTAAACAAAAAATTACAGTGGTCAGTCAGTTTTCTGTAGCTCTTCTGATGCCATTGTCATTGAAAAGACTCAGCAGAAAGGTCTAATAATCTTCTTACGATGACAAGCGCAGACATGCCATGGTTAACCACCCAGTTGCTCATGGTTCCAGGGCTTCTCCGACTTAAATCGTAATAAAGCAATCACTTCATCACTTATACCTGATGAACAGGGCAGGAAGGGTGTTGGCTTGGCAGACTTCAAGGAAGTAGTTGTCGAATTTTTTCCCCTCTTCCCCTATGTTTGTTCTTGTAATCACTTTTGATATTAATAAGGAAATAACTTGGAGTATTTGATTAACCAGAGCTTGTCACACTGCAATACGTCAAGCTATTCTAAACTACAATTAGTTTAATGAAGGTATGATACATAACTAATCTGGATCCACACAATTCCACAGCATTCTTCAAATCCCTTTCTTATAATAATGTTCTGATAATTCTTCCTGATATGCCCAATGCAGCTTGGAATAATTTAACAATTCATCTGAAGAATGACACCGATATAAAAACAGAAAGACAAAAGCACAATATTGGTATCTTCATCTACCATAACCTGACACGCAGTATGATACCCAAACCACAAACATCCGAAGCAGAGGTAGTGACCTAACAGCCAAGTCACCTCACAAATTGCCTTCTGCTTGACTTTTTATAATGTTTACCATCAATCTCCATTTGCTGGCCCCAATCACCGTGTGATTATTTACATTTCCCTGAAATATGGACTTTTGGACCTGTACTAGAGACCAACTCCACTCAAATACACACACCCTAGTCACCACACTCCCCTATTAAGATAACTACACATTCTGTTAGCCCAGAGCTCAAGCCTAGCCCACCATACCTAGCCCTCCACCTGCCTGCCTCATCCAACAATATTAGACACCTATTTATTCCTATCCTACTTCTTATTATAGGTTTTAGGCTGGCAAAGCAGAGTTTCTGTGTGATGGACCCCCAACCAATCAATTAGGCCAGCTGTAAGATGACTAGCAAAGTCATTTGGCCATTTTGAATACAGAGGAACAATTACGCAGATGTCAAGTCCATTCACACATCTGTGTTCTGTCATATAATAAAGAATCCAGAATTAGTCTCCAGATACCATGTCCAAATCAAGTGCTTTTTGACCATGTCAAAAGAAAATTGGGAGCTGTATGCTTGCTTGAGTCCCCCTTCTCAAAATCTGGCAGCTAAATAAATGCAATATAATTTGAGTATAAGAGTAAGTGTCTTTTGCAACAATTATTGAACAGTCTACAGGAAAATGAAGTCGTTCAAAGAACCAACAGAGACTAGCTGTGAGAATATAAGACCACCGCTGGTGTAATTGAACATAGTTTTTGCCCCTTGCATTCACTTTATAGAGAGGGTTTGCAGTGAAGAGACACCAAACTGGTTCCTGAGAAGACAGTTCGGCTATATGAGGTGAAATTGAGTTGGTGCATCCCTTATTTTCCAGAGCTTAGAGGAATGAAGAGGTGGCCTCATAACTGTATCACAAGTTGATTGGCGAGTTTATGATCATAAGCATAAGTACACGTATGCATAGGTGCAATGAAAAATTTACAGCAGCATTATAAGGATATAGCATCATATTAGAAACATTCAAAGAAAAACATAAACATTAATTGTGCACGTTTTACACAAAAACATGGAACCAAAAAGTTTATTTTAATGGAAAATGATCAAAGTTTTGGAGCTTGAACAGTGGCCACCTGAAGTTCAGAGGTGAAAGGTAAAGGTGTCTTCACCCAGGTTGAAGAGAGAGCTTTATAAATCAACACTTTGTAGCTGTTTTGTCGGAGCATGAACAGCGGCCAATCGGAGTTTGTGATTCATTAGCAACGTCAAAAAGAAAAAGGCAGATGCAAGCGGAGTGGCCCTTGTTGGAGTGGGGCAGTGTTAAAGCGGAGAGATTTTTGGTTTTGGCTCAACAGGCTTCCGTGATAACAGGTGTGGGCAACGTAAATATCTGGAAAGCTTTTTCTTGCTCATTCTTCATCTGTAAGTATACAGTAAGAATGGCTCCAGGGGCTGTGTTTTGTTCTTTGTGGGAAATGTCTGGGAGTCCTCCAGCCTTCTGGAAAACCAAATCTGCACCGGGTGCACTGAGCTGCAGTTCAATGCCCTTTGGCTCAAAAGAGAAACTCAGATGAAAGATAGGAGGTAATCACCCCTAGATGGCAGGAGGCAGGAGAATGTGTGACTGTCAAGTGATGGGAGGGAAATAGACAGCTGGTACAGAGTATGCCTGAGGCCATTCCCCTCAACAACTGGCATACTACTTTGGATACTGTTGAGTGGGATGACCTAACAGTGAAAGCCACAGTGGTCAGGTCTCCGGCAGGGAGTTCAGCCCTGTGTCTGAGAAGGGAAGGAAGAGAAGAGGCGAGCTGTAGTGATAGGGGAATAGAAAGGAGGTTCTGTGGATGAGAATGAGGTTTCTGGATGTTATGTTGCCCGCAGGTTCCAGGGCCAGGGACCTGTCAGATCGTGTTCACAGCATTCTTCAGCTGAAGGGTGAGCAGCCAGAGGTTGTGGTCCATGTTGGTACAAATGACATGGGTAGGAAGGGTAACGAACTGAATGAGCTCAGAGAGTTAGGTGCTAAGTTAAGGGACAGACGTCCAGGAATTGTTACCTGTGCCATGCGAGGCCAGAAATAGGAAAATCATACCGTTTAACACGTGGCCAAGGAGATGGTGCAGAAAAGACGGTTTCAGATTTTTGAATCATAGGGCTCACTTCCATAAAAGTGTGACCTGAACATAAGGGATGGTTTGCACCTGAACTGGAGGAGTCTAATATCCTTGCAGGAATGTTTACAAGTGCTGCAGGGGGAAGGTTGCTTAAAACTAGAGTGACAGGGGAATGAAAACCAAAGAGCCAGAGCAGATAGTGAAATAGTTGTGGGCAAAGTCAGAAATGGAAAGGTTGAGTATGGTGGGACTAATGTTCTAATCTGTGTATATTTCAATGCAAGGAGTATTGTAGGACAAGCGGATGAGCTTAGGGCATGGATCAGCTTGTGGATTTATGACATTGTAGCCATTAGTGAGGATTATTTGCAGTAAGGGCAGGACTGGCAGCTCGATGTTCCAGGGTTCCATTGGTTTATATGTGATCGAGTGGGAGGAATTAAAGGGAGAGGTGAGGCATTACTAGCCAGGGAAAATATCAAGGTAGTACTCAGACAGGACAGATTGGAGAGTTCATCTACTGAAGCTACTGTATATAAGTAGGACTGAGGAATAAGAAAGGGATGGCCATATTAATGGGATTATCTTACAGATGATATGAAGATAAGGTATATTGGGAAGCTGGGAGGCTGTAGAAGGACTTGGACAGATTAAGAGAATGGACAAAGAAGAGGCAAGGTGGAATATAGTGTTGGGAAATGTATGATCATGTACATCAGTAAAAGGAATAAAAGCGTAGACTATTTTCCAAATGGGGGAAAAAATCCAAGATGCAAAGGGACTTGGGAGACCTCTTGCAGGATTCAATAAAGGTTAATTTGCAGGTTGCGTCGATGGTGAGAAAGGCAAATTCAATATTGGCATTCATTTGGAGGAGACTAGAATATATAATCAATGATGTAATAAGCCATTGGTGAAGCCTCATTTGGAGTATTGTGAGCAGTTTTAGGCCCCTTGTCTAAGAAAGGATGTGCTGATATTGGACAGGGTCCAGAGGAGATTCACAAGAATGATTCCGGGAATGAAAGGCTTATCATATGGGGAGTGCTTGATGGCTCTGGATCTGTATTTGCTGAAATTTAGAAGAATGAAAGAATGAAAGGGGTTTGCATTCAAACAAATGAATTATTGAAAGGCGTAGATAGAGTGGAGAGGATGTTTCCTATAGTGGGAGAGCCTAGGACCAAAGGGCACAGTCTCAGAATAGTGTGGCGTTCATTTTGGAATAGATATTAAGGAGGAACTTCTTCAGCGAGAGTGTGGTGAGGAGTTCATTGCCACTGGTGGCTATGGAGCCCAGGCTATTCAATGTATTTAAGGAGGACATTGATAGGTTCTTGATTAGTCAGTTTATGAAAGGTTACAGGGCAAAGGCAGGAGAATGGGGTTGACAGAGAAAATAGATCAGCCATAATGAAATTATGGAGCAGGCTAGATGGGCTGAATGGCCTGGTTACGCTACTTATAGTTTTATAAAGATGGTGATATGTATTCCTTGTGGTTCCATCTACAGTTAGTATATGTTCATGGTCTTCTGCTGCATAGCCCATCCACTTCAAGATTCAACATGTTCATTCAGAGATGCTCTTCTGCACACCACTGTTATAATGCGCGGCTGTCTGAGCTTCTGTCAGTTTGAACCAGTCTGGCAATAATCTTCTGACCTCTCCCATTATCAAGACATTTTTGCCCTCAGAACTGCTGCTCACTGGATGTTTTTCTGTTTATGGCACCATTCGCTGTAAACTCTAGAGATTGCTGTGTGTGAAAATCCCAGGAGATCAGCAGTTTCTGAGTTACTCAAACCACCCCATCTGGCACCAGCAATCATTCCATGGTCAAAGTTACTTGGATCACACTTCTTCCCCATTCTGACATTTGGTCTGAGCATCAACTGAACCTCTTGACCATGTCTGCATGTTTTTATGCATTGAGTTGTTGCCACATAATTGGCTGATTAGATATTTGCATTAATGAGCAGGTATACAGGTGTCCGCTGAATGTAGGTGCTGGGCCCAAGACAGGCCATCTGATATGTTAATGTCCAGGAATTTAAGTTACTAATTTAGGGGTCCGATGTCTAATAGTCTTATGATGAGGAAGTCAAGCATCCAGTTGCAGAGGAAGGTGCGAAGGCCCAGGTTTTGAAACTTGATGATGAGTTTGGATGGGATGATAATGGTGTACACAGACCTGTAGAAGATGAACAGCAGCCTGTTGACCAGGTGGCCCAGAGCAGAGTGAAAAATCGCATCTAATGCTGGCCAGTTGTGGCTGCAGGCAAATTGCAACGGATCCCACTCATCTCTGAGGCAGATGTTATAACTACATGCTCAAATTACTTCATCATGCTTTATGGAAGTGCCACCAGAAAGTAGTCACTGGGTCAGGCCACCACGTTTTTCTTGGGCACTGGTACAATAGATACCTCGTTGATGCAGGTGGGAACCTCAGACCGTGGAAAGGAGTGGTTGAATATGTCCATAAACACTCCAGCTAGTTAATCCGCTTAGTTCTTTAGTATTCAGCCAGGTATGTCGCCTGGATGCCTTTCATGGATTCAGCATCTTGAAGGATGCTGTGGTGAACTACATATACCTGACTGGACTGCTCCTGTGGCTCCTCCCACAGACCCCTGTATAAAGGCGATTGAGGCCTGAGCCCGGCCTCATTCTCCAGGATGTTGTGTTGTTCATTCTTCCAGTCAATAAAAGCCGATATCTCACTTCTTACGTCTCAGAGTGAGTTATTGATGGTGCATCAGATGCCCAGAGATCAGCCTCAGAGACTGAAGTTACAGGATCATCATAGATATGGGGCTCATGTGTATGTGTCAAAGTCCTCCCTTTCAAAGTGCGTAAAAGGCACTGAGCTCATTCAGGAGTGATAGGTCCATACAGCAGGTAGATTACAGGGAAGATGTCAGTCATTGAGTGGAGAGAGTAAGCAATTTCAAGTTCCTGGGTGTCAATGTCTCTGATGACCTAACCTGGACACAACATATTGATGCAGCTATAAAGAAGGCAAGACAGTGGCTATATTTCAATAGGAGTCTGAGAAGCTTTGGTTTGTCAATTAAAACACTAGAAAACTTCTACAAATGTACCTGGGGGAGCATTCTGACAGGCTGCATCACCATCTGGCACGGGAGAGATGGTGCAGAAGATTGAAGTAAGCTGCAGAAATTTGTAAATTAGTCAGTTCCATCATGGGTGCCAGCCTCTGTAGCAACCAAGACATCTTCAAGCAGCGGAGCCTTAGGAAGGCCGCATCCATCGTTAAGGATCCCCACCACCCAGCACATGCCCTCTTCTCATTGTTACTGCTGGGAAGGAGGTACAGGAACTTGAAGGCACACACTCAGTGATTCAGGAACAACTTCTTCCCCTCTCCCATCTGATTTCTAAATGGACATTGAACCTATGAACACTACCTCACTATTTTTTTTCTGGTTTTTTTGCACTACTTATTTGAACTTAGCTATTTAATTCTCTCTCTCTCTCTCTCTCTCTCTCTCTCTCTCTCTCTCTCTCTCTCTCTCTCTCTCTCTCTCTCTCTCCCCCCCCCCCCCCCCCCCCCACTCCTGGTCAAAATCTCTGTTACTGTGAATAGCTTAGCGAGTAAAAGATGACCCGATTTCCAAAAGGCATAAAGTTAAAGATGACACATTTCTTTAATATTTTAAGCAAGATTACTTTTTTATTTCCATCTTTTACAGTTTAAAATAACAAAAAAGGAAAAGGGCCTGAAGCAAAAGTTTGGGCACCCTGCATGGTCAGTACTTAGTACCGTAACACCCCCTTTGGCAAGTATCGCAGCTTGTAAACACTTTGTGTAGCCAGCTAAGAGTCTTTCATTTCTTGTTTGGGGGATTTTCGTCCATTCTTCCTTGCAAAAGGCTTCTAGTTCTGTGAGACTCTTGGGCTGTCTTGCATGCACTGCTCTTTTGAGGTCTGTCCACGGATTTTCAATGATGTTGAGGTCAGGGGACTGTGAGGGCCATGGCAAAACCTTCAGCTTGTGCCTCTTGAGGTAGTCAATTGTGGATTTTGAGGTGTGTTTAGGATCATTATCCTGTTGTAGAAGCCGTCCTCTTTTCCTTGTCAGCTTTTTTTAACAGACGGTGTAATGTTTGCTTCCAGAATTTGCTGGTATTTAATTGAATTAATTCTTACCTCTACCAGTGAAATGTTCCCCATGCCACTGGCTGCAACACAAGCCCAAAGCATGATCGATCCACCCCTGTGCTTAACAGTTGGAGAGGTGTTCTTTTCATGAAACTCTGCACCCTTTTTTCCTCCAAACCTACCTTTGCTCATTGCGGCCAAAAAGTTCTATTTTAACTTCATCAGTCCACAGACTTGTTTCCAAAATGCATCAGGCTTATTTAGATGTTCCTTTGAACTTTCTGAATAGAACTTATATATATGTACTTAATGTAACTCAATTTTTATCTCTATTTATTTATCATGTATTTCATTGAACTGCTGTCATAATGTTAACAAATTTCACAACATATGCTGCTGATATTAAACATGATTCTGATTGCAATCAAAATAGAGACTGACGTTTCTGAATATCCAACGAATCAAGGGATTATGGGGTAGGAAAATGGTGCTGCATCAGCAATGATCTAGCTGAATAGTGGAGCAGATAGGAGGGGCTGGATGGTCTAGCTGAACAGTGGAGCAGATAGGAGGGGCTGGATGATCTAATAGCTGAATAGTGGAGCAGATAGGAGGGGCTGGATGGTCTAGCTGAATAGTGGAGCAGATAGGAGGGGCTGGATGATCTAGCTGAATAGTCGAGCAGATAGGAGGGGCTGGATGGTCTAGCTGAACAGTGGAGCAGATAGGAGGGGCTGGATAGTCTAATAGCTGAACAGTGGAGCAGATAGGAGGGGCTGGATTGTCTAGCTGAACAGTGGAGCAGATAGGAGGGGCTGGATGGCGTAGTCTTGCTCTGATTGTTTATGCTCTTACTGGACTCAAATCATCATGTGAGCCAACCGATAGTCCCTACTGTGTATTATTAAATTACAGAAGTATGGATTTAAGGAAAGCAAGAATTCTCCTCCAGATCCCACCAAAGTGTAGAATTTTTCTATCCATCTTCCTGTTAATATCAGTCCTATGCACTGACCCCAACTGAGAAGACAGCTAAATCAATTTTGTCCTCCTTGAATCAGTGGACAAAGACTCTTCATCTCAAGTTCTCAATATCTATTGCATATTTATTTATTGTTATTATCAATGTTCCTTCTAATTCGTAATGACCAGAGTGTGCAAAAATCTTGCGCTATGCAATTTTGCCCAGTGACAACACATGTACACTGAACAATTTCTTCAATAAAAACAGTATAAATAAGCCAGATCTAAAACCTGCAGACAAATCATCGTGGACTCCACATCGTCAACGCTGCCTGCATCAGAAACCAGAAAAGGAAATGTGATTGTGTACAGCCATGAAATATACTTAACCTGCCAATGAGGTAGAGGGTGTAAAACTTCTGTGCACAGTTTAAGCTGAGTTGTGCACTAGCAGCAAACAATGTGTGCGTGCTCACACCTGAGAGGGAATGTTGATTATTAACTTCTTTTTGTATCTGCACAGCTGCTGTCTTTTGCACACCGGTCAAACGTCCAAGTTGGTGTGTTTTTTCATTGATTCTGTAATGCTTATTGATCGACTATAGATTTATGAGCATGCCCACAAGAAAATGAATCTCAGGGCTGCATATGGTGGCACATAATAAATTTAGTTTGAACCTTGAGCCAGACTGTAAGTGTGCTAATGAGGATAAGGCCTCAGCTTGGGTGAACTGCAGTTCTGGTCTTCTGGGTGCATCATGGAAGTGTTCTGTTAATCACCTCCTCTTTTTCAGACATCTCATTGGACCACACTAGTGGTTGCTAGTTCAACTCTACCAGTTCAGCTGTATGAGTCTGAAGCTATACATGCTCACCAGCTAATGATCAAAACCACAGAATCTGGCTGAAACAAAACAAGTTGTTGAAATAACACAGCCAGCAATGTCTGTACAAAGACAACCAATGAACATTTTGGGATACCGACCAGTCTCCATTCCCATATCCATATAGTTTTTGTCTTAAATTTTATTCCTCTGTTCCCTACTCTGCTTTGCAAACTGAGTGCTCTCCACTTCTCCCCAAGTTCTGAGGAAGAGAATCTGCCCCAAACTGTTAATGAGTTACTTTTTCCTCAGAGTCTGTCTGACTGGCTGAGTTCTTCCAGCATTTCTGATTTTCTTTCAGTTTCCAATTGTAATGCTCTCTGAATGAGTTTTCAAGTCCTCTGTTTACCACTGCTGAAATAATGAGAGAAACGGCTGTTAAAAACTGAGGTGTGCAACAAGTGGAATCAATGGAAAGGTTGTGATTAATCTATTTCTCAATCTATGTGCTTATATTCCCACAGCTTCACAATATATTTACAAGGAATTGAGATTGTTTCGTGTAAAGGAAAATGAAATAATTGTTACTCCAGATCCAATGCAGTACAAAAAAAACACACAATAAGATATACCACAATGATAAAAAAACACAGTAAATATAAATACATCAGATAGCTTAGATACATTGATTATATGTCCATAAATTGATGGTAGGCACAGAAGTGTCTGTACCTAAGGTGATTCTGACAGGAAATGCTGAATTACTGGTGGGGGGTGTGGAGGGGTATTTTAGTGGATGCAGGTGTTAATCAGCATTATGGCTTGGGGAAAGTATCTGTTTTTGGCTCTGGTGGTCCTGGCGCAGATGCTACGTAGCCTCCTTCCTGATGGGAGTGGAACAGATAGTCCATGAGCAGGGTCTTTGGAATCCTACATGATGTTTCTGGCACCTTTCTGTATAGATGTCCTTGGCGCCGGTGATGAGTTTTAGCTACCCGTTATAGAGTCACCTGTCTCAGACAGAGTAGTTTCTGTATTGTGCAGTCATGCAGCATATTAGGATCCACTCAACTGCTCAATTGTAGAAGGACTTTCTGTTTCATTTCAGTTTTCCATCAGCTCGCAATATTTTGAGCTTTGTTTCCAATATTCCCCTCACTCAGAATTTGGGATTTTCCTGATCCGTATGACTCAGTTGCTCATACAAAACTTTAAGGATGATAAACAAAAGTTTTATTTTTAGCATTTACGTAATTTCCAATTCCAGCTGACTCTCAGCTACTTATTGCTTCCTTGTGAAAGGCACCTTTTAAACTTTCTGTCACTGCTGCAGGTTTTAAAAAGATAGTGATCTTGCAATCAAAGCGTCTTTAAAAGAGGTAGATTTAAATTTTCAATTTAAAAAGATGACAGGACTAATAGTCCCACATCTGTAACCTCCCATTATCAAAATGTTACTTAATGAAAGGCTGAATTGTTTGAAAAGAATTTGCACGTATAAGTTTCCAATATTTCTGCTTTAAGCACACCTACCAACATGCTGTTCCTATAGCAGTTCATTAAAATTGAGCATAAATAGTGATGATTTAAACCACTAAGCTCAATAGTGTAGTTTGACATATCCTGCATCCATTTAAAATGACCATGAAGATTCGGAGCTAATCAAAACCAATGCAAATATTTTTGTGTCAGTTTGTAGCTGGCAGCCCCTGATGATATAGACTTCTGCAGCTCCCCGCAAGTAAATCCGAGACATAGGCGGACAAATAAGTCCTGAATGCAATGAACGACAGATGTCTCTGCGTCTGTCGCTTGCCTTAACACAGAGTCCAAATGTGGAGGCCTATTTCACTTGGGATTTGCCGTAGGATCAGAGATACCATTCAATTCACTGGACATTCCCAGCCTAGAGGTTATAAAGACAATTGTTGTTGATTAATTTTTATTATTTTAATTTTCCATATTATTTTGCAATGCTCTAATTGATTTTAAGTATATGTTCTTATATTTCTATTTATTGCAGTAATTTTAATGAATTTTAAAGTCTCTGAAATTTAAAAGCTATAAAAACCCTCACAGGTTTTGATTGGGTCAAAGCTCCTATCCAGCCATACTTCCTGTTTGGAAGTGTCAGGACTTCTGAGAGCAGGGTTTCATGGTTAATTTTGTTGCTTTCCGAACACCTGTATCTACCTCCGAACAGTCTACATGAAAGGAGATCACAGTCAATAACTCTGTTGCAGAACACTGGATGAGCAACCACATTTATACTCATCCTTGGTTTCTTTATCTTCTGTCATAGGCAGCTACCCATGTCTATTTTCCCATTTAAACATCCTCCACAGGTTGTTTGTCCTGCTTCCTCATTCCTTCCTGCTTTTCCTGCCTCTATTTAAGAAACTTGTTCTTCCTCCAACTTTTCCAATTTTGATGCAAAATTATTAACTCAAGGGGCAATTTGATTCTCTTTCCTGATAGATGCTGCCTGACTTGCTGAGTATTTGCAGCACTTCCTACTTTTGTACACATTTCCAGTAAGTGCAATACCAGTCATTTCTGCTTGGAAGGTAACATTACATAGAAGCAACCAAGCACTGCTTAGGATACAATAGCCAAAAAAATTCCCAGTTGGTATCGTGGTGTGGCACTTACACTAGCCCCAAAGAACACCACCCACATATTCAATGGGCTCTGTGGCATGGGATTCCCCTGTCTGGATATAAGATGTCAGGTGCTTTCTCTGCGGAATTTTTGCGCGGTAATATCTCTAAGCTGGCTGAGCAGCAGTGAGTTGAATAATTCTTACAGACACATAATTAGCTGGAGCTCCAGTTCTAATTGTTTCTTAAGGAATACCTTACAGAGAATAAAGACTGGAAGTAACATGTGGAGCAGAACAGAAACTGAATTGCCAAAACAAACTTCAGAATAAATCTGGAATACTGATTCAAAAGCAATCAGTTTTCTTGCAGATGTGGATATTGCTGTAATGGTTAACAGAATGTCCAGGCAATGAGGGTGCAGACAGCCATGACAAAAAGGTCTTTTAAGAGCAGATTCCCAGAGACATTTTCACTTACTGGAGATGAAATAAGAATATAACACGCACCAAGGGATGAAACTTTAGTCCTGGACCTCTGACTCTCAGTACAGGAGCCCCTCAGGGCTGTGTACTGAGTCCTCTCCTTTACTCCCTGTATACCCATGACTGTATCACCACCCACAGCTCTAATCTGCTAATTAAATTTGCTGACAACTCTACATTGATTGGCCTTATCTCAAACAATAATGAGGCGGCCTACAGGGAAGAAGTCATCACTCTGACACAGTGGTGTCAAGAAAACAACTTCTCCCTCAATGTTGCAAAAACAAAGGAACTGGTTGTGGATTACAGGAGGAATGGAGATGGGCTAAACCCTATTGACATCAATGGATCTGGGGTTGAAAGGGTAAACAGTCTCCTTGGCATCCACATTGTCGAGGATCTTATGTGGTCTGTATACACTAACTGTGTGGTGAAAAAGGCACAACAGCACCTCCTTTGCCTCAGATGGTTGAAGAAGTTTGGTATGGGCCCCCAAATCCCAAGAACTTTCTACAGGGGCACAATTGAGAGCATCCTGACTGGCTGCATCACTGCCTGGTGTGGGAACTGTACTTCCCTCAATCACAGGACTCTGCAGAGAGTGGGGCAGACAGCCCAGCGGATCTGTACTTGTGAACTTCCCATGATTCAGGACACTTACAAGGACAGGTGTGTAAAAAGGGCCCGTAGGATCACTGAAGCATGGAGTGTGTTTCTTCAGGCTCCTGTACCTCCCCCTTGATAGTAACAATGAGAAGAGGGTATGTCCAGGGTGATGGGGTGTTAATGATAAGAGATAAGTAAAATTGCAAGTGATTTTCAATATTAAGAAAAACAATTACAAAATCGAAGGATTAAACCTGTAAGGGGAATGAGGACATACTTGTGTGAGACTTGCCAGGCTGCTCCACTGTAGACTCTGGGTGATATTGTACATTGTTTCAAAAGCCTTGCGATAGTTGTCTGAGACAGTTTTACACCACAAAATGCTGGAGGAACTTAACAATCGACTTCCCAGCTCTTTACTTCACCCCATCCCCCTCTCCCGGTTTCACCTATCACCTTGTACTTCCTCCTCCCCTCCACCCATCTTAGTCTGACTCCTTCCCCCTTCCTTTCCAGTCCTGAAGAAGGGTCTCAGCCTGAAACATCAACTGTTCACTCTTTTCCATGGATGCTGCCGGGCCTGCTGAGTTCCTCCACCATTGTGTGTGTATTGCTTGGCTTTCCCGCATCTGCAGATTTTCTCATGTTTGCAAATTGAATGTTAATTTAACTTATAGTTTTGTTTATATTTAACTTAAATGACAATGACCAAATTTTGGCTAATTATTACCAGATTAACTTCTGTTTACAAGTTCACAGCTAAATCAAATTCTTCCCAAGGTTGAGAGGAGCCCATGGGCAAAGCCAGTATCCAAGAAGAATTGGTCTGTCAGGATCTGTGGTGTTTTAAGGTCACCATTAGCCCCTGTACTGAAAGTAGGTTATTACCCTCTATCCAGGATGGAGGATATCTTTGGAAACATTTCTAGAGGGAAACACTTCTGCAAAGTGGACTTAGCTGAGGCCTACCTACAGAAGGAGATTGAAGAAGAGTGCAAAGTGTTTCTCACAAAGGGCTTTATCACTATAATAGGCTTATTTTTGGAGTAGCATCTGCACTTGCACTCTGGCAGGAAGCTATGGACCAGGTGCTGCAAGGCTGCCCTGGTACTCAGCGTTACCTGGATGACATCATTGTTACTGGTAGGAATGACAAGGCCACATCTCTAAAATATCAAGAAAACATTTAAAAGATTAGAAGATTATGGGCTCAGAGCATAATGCAACAAGCTTGAATTCTTTAAAACAACCATCACTTAGAGTAGTCACACTATTGACACACAAGAATTACACAAGCATGCTGAGAAAATTCAAGCAGTGGTGGATGCCCCAAGGCCAAACGATGTGTTGAAGTCCTTTTTAGGATTTGTTAATTACTCTAACTGGTTCCTGCCAAACCTGGCGGCTGTGTTCCACCCCATGAACTCATTACTATAGATTGGAAAGAAGTGGCAATGGATAAAGCAGTGTGAGGTGGCTTTCCAAAAGACAAAGGAACAGGCGACATCAGACATTGTAAACACACATTATGATCCACATTGTACAGAGAAGCTTGTCTGTGGTACCTCGCCTTGTGGTACAGGCACAGTCATGTCACAAATTATGAGTGATGGAAGTGAACACCCCATAGCCTTTGCATCATGTTCCCTTTCCACTGCAGTGAAAAATTACTCGCAGACTGACAGAGAGGCCTTGAGTCTGGTTTGGGGTGTAAAACGTTTCAACCAGTGTTTACCCTCATTACTGATCATCAACCACTAGTGTCCATTTTCAACCCACAGAAGGGTGTTCCACTGACAGCAGCGGCACGAATGCAGAGATGGGCTCTGTTTCTCGGAAGACAGAATTGCAAGGTCAAATTCAAGAGGACAACTAATCATGGAAATGCTGATGTATTGTCCTGATTGTCCTTAGAAAAGAAAATACGTGAACAATTCATGAAAGAAGGCACTCCACTTGATGTATTCTCCCTAATGCAGATCAGAAGTCTCCCTGTTCCTTTAGAGATGATCCAAAAGGATACCAGAAAAGATCTCGCACTGTCTCAGGTCTACAGTGCTGCCCGAGATGGCTGGAACGTGGAGCAGAAATTTCAGTTTCCCCCTTTTTAACAGCACTGTGATGAGCTTGCTCTTGTATTGATTGATCTAGCATTCTTTCTTTGTTTACATAATCCATTATAGGTTAAATGTAAAAAGTATGTGAATGACATACGTTATTATGTCACCACGTCATAAGTGTGCGCCTCACTAAAGTAAAACCCAATAAAGTACATGTTATTCCTGGCTACATGTTTTGCTTTCAATTAGTTTTATGCTTTGCAGTTACTAGCACTGAACCTCTTGTTGATTGAGGAAGGTGGTTGTGGTGCCATTACTGCCCAGGAATGTTCCACGTGTGCCCTGATACACCCGAGAACATCTCCGATTTAGCTGTGCATACCCAGCTAGAAGCTGATAACGTTAGGAAAACTGGCAGGAGTTACATGTGACTCTATCATCACCATGGGCTTTCTGCTGGTTTCACTCTTTACTGGGATGTAATATTCACTGCTAGTGGGAATGTTCATTTTAACCTCTTGCTTGAAATCACTCTGTGTAGCAATGGGCCACAAAGCAGCTGCCTCCATCATGACACCATAAGACCATAAGACACGGGAGCAGAATTAGGCCATTCAGCCCATCGAGTCTGCTCTGCCTAACCATCAGAATTGATCCCGGATCCAACTCAATCCCATATACCTGCCTTCTTGCCATATCCTTCGATGCCCTGACTGAACAGGAAATGATCAACTCTCACCTTAAATATATGCACGGACCTGGCCTTCAACACTGTCCGTGGCAGAGCATTCCACAGATTTACTATTCACTAGCTAAAAAAATTTCTCCTTACCTCTGTTCTAAAGGATACAACAGCCAATTGCCCCGATGAAACTATCACAGAGTTTCAGAGACTTTGTGCTATTGAAGTTCAACAAGATTTGTGTGGTCCTCTACCAAGACACAAAGGAGCACAAACATGACAAAATCTGTAGACGCTGGAAAGCTGAGGCAGCACACACAAAATGCTGGAGGAACTCAGTAGGGCGGGCAGCATCTATTGGAAGGAATAAGCAGTCAATGTTTTGGGCCAAGACCCTTCATCAGGACGGGGAAGGAGTCAGACTAAGAGTCAAGAATGGAAAAAAAACAGATGAGTCAGAGTAAGAGGATCGGAGGGAGGGGACGTAAAGGAAGCAGTGTGGAAGTTTTGGTAAAGCAAGGATTACAATAATGCCCAGGGTGTTGTCTGTATGGGGTTTGTAAACTGCAGCTCTAATGATGGTCTCTGCTCTCGTTGTAGGAGTGACCTCTTTCTCGCTCATTGGAGAGAGAGGGAGCCTGTCTGAAACCAAAGTGCTAAGTTATGGACTAGTTTTTGATGGACTCTAGATCAAGGCCTCTTTGTGGGTGAGGGGGCTCTTGCTTTTGCTTGCATTATGGTGGGGGGGTGCAAGTGGGGGGAGGGGAGGGGGAGGGTAGATGCTTCTGTTGTTGCTTGTGTGTAGGAGGTGGAGGGGGACTTTGAGGTTCTATCATTCCTCCTATGGGGTTTCTGGTTTTGTGGATGTATGTGACGAGTAAGAATTTCAGGTTGTATCCTGTATTCATTCTCCGATATTAAATTGAACCATTTGAACCATTTTACTGTGTGATGAATGGATATGAACCTGAAGAAAGTAAAATGGGACTAGAGTAGGGTTGGCATAAATGGGTGCTTGCTGTTCAATGCAGACTCAGTAAACCAAAGGACCTGGCTCCATGGTGTATGGCACTGATCTATCAATCTGTTTATAGAATTTATCATCATTTAGCTCCACCCTGCATTAGCTGGACAATGGACCTGGTCTTCATTTTATAACAACTCCAAGAAAATTGCAGGGAGCTGCGCTGTACCTAGACTTTTTGAACTTCATTTTGACCCTATCATTCTGGAAGCACCTTGCAACATATTTCTCATATGCTCTTCCTACGTGCTTCTGAG
The DNA here is from genome assembly GCF_048418815.1 of Hemitrygon akajei. Classification (NCBI taxonomy): domain Eukaryota; kingdom Metazoa; phylum Chordata; class Chondrichthyes; order Myliobatiformes; family Dasyatidae; genus Hemitrygon; species Hemitrygon akajei. The sequence continues at coordinate 56,217,054 of NC_133133.1, read as the reverse complement.
ACCTGGGCTACTTACAGCAGGCATCTCAAGACCCTTGAAATTTACCACCAATTCAGTGAACCGATATCAGCAGACCCCCTCTTCCCACCCTCACCAGGCTAACATCCCCAACAAGGATATACTAATCTCTCTTATTTGATGCACTATGTAGTCCATATCATTCACGTGGGCCACAGCAGATTCCCAAAGCAGGCACTCTGTTCCAAGCTTTGATGTAAGAGATGATTACCAAGCAGATATTCTCATTGACTGCTGGGGACATTTGATCCACGGCCACACAGAAGGTAACGTTGTGAAACTCAAGACCATCGGAGTAGTGTGAATAGGTTACAGAAGGTACTCAGTATCTCTCACCACCCCGTGTGGTCTGAGGAGGAGAGGAAGAGATTCTCCTTCTTGTGGGCAATCGCAAAACAAAGAATGGTGGAGCAGACCTGATGGTCTGAATGACCTAATTCTGCTCCTAAAAAGTTTCCATCTATGTTACCTGCTAGCTCATCGGTTGAAAACTCTGTGGTTTCTGAATGGCCTCACTAACCAGAGTCAAAGCTGTTTAGCCCAAACTCTAAGGGACTGTCTCAAAACATTTTCTTCTCTGAATCTATATAAATGTTTTAATACTTGTGTTTTAATTTTAATAATAAAGTTCTTATTTTTTTATTCTTAATTATTTTCTGAGTGTCTGGAACGTTCAAAGTTTTTGAGAACTTTGAGTGAGTTAAGTGTGGCCTGGCTGGTGACACAATTGTTTTGTGGATGTAGCTTGCTCTGACTCACCAACACAGTGATGTTACCTTGCTGTGTAAGAAATAGGATGGCTTTGTGTAATAATTCAGCACCAAGACATTCGGAAATAATAAACCTGCATTATTACATAGTTCAGATGAAACTGGGTTATGGTCAAACTCACTGTTCCTGCTTGCCTGGTCTATTGAGCTATACTACAGATATTGAATATAAGGCATTGAATTCAGTGGATATGGCTAGGTAGCTGAAATATTTTATTTATTTTCTTTAATACACAGCTTCTGTTGTTGTAGTACAGCATAGATTCCTTCCACAATATGTTTTTTTCTGATAATAGGAGAATAGTCTCTGCTGGGAGAAAAATTGTAGAAAAACATTACCATAGCAGGGCCGAATTCATTGTTAAAGGCTTTAATCTCATCATATAACATGATCCAGAATAATTTAAAAATTCCTGCCAATTTAGTCATCAGAACTTAATCTCTTCTATCATGGGCTGCTCTTACTGTGAATCCCAACTCACAAGTTGAAGGTCAATTCTGCAATTCTATAGCACTTCCTTGTTTTATGACATTACTTAGTCAAATCTACAAAGACTTTGGAATCAGATTGCGTTCTTTGTTAATTTTTTGTTAGAAGGAATTTAAAAAAGATCTAAAGCCATAGATACTATGGTGTTCAAAGACAACGAAACACAATACATCTGTTAATTATATTCTAGGAATATTACTATATTGGCTGTGTGGAGTGATTTGATTTAGATTAGGAATGAGATATTGAAGTAACTGTCCTGAATGTGCCTATCATTCTACTGTTAATCTAACTCAAAACTGTATGTAGATCGTCCTGCTGAAGGGTCTCGACTTGAAATATTGACCGTACTTTTTTTCCATAGATGCTGCCTGGCCTACTGAGTTCCTTCATCAGTTCCTGTGTGTTGCTTGGATTTCCAGCATCTGCAGATTTTCTCTTCACAAACAAGAAGTGTTTCTCTTTCTCCTCCCTCCACCTTTTAAATCTACTTCTCAGCTTTTTTTCTCCAGTCCTGCTGAAGTGTTTTGGCTCGAAACAGTGACTGTACTCTTTTTTATAGATGCTGCCTGGCCTGCTGAGTTCCTCCAGCATTTTGTGCAGATTTTCTCTTGTTTGTAGATAATGAAATTTGAAAGCGCCCATTCATTTGTGCTGATGGGCACCTTATTGCCTCATTACCAGTTTCAGGAAATACATTGATACATTGATCTCAATCAAATACATTGATCTCATTGCACCAGATAGTGAACTTGACATGGCCTTTAAAGGTGTGATATGTACTGTTTTCTGTGGTTAGTTATAAAAGGGACTTCCACTGTTGCAATAATGGGATTTAGGATACTTTGTCAGTTGAGGATATTTAGATGTTTACAGTCAAATAAACAATGTGTTTGTTTTTCTTCTCTTTCACAAATAGAAGAAACTGGACTACATTTACTTACAACTGTCAGAAATCTCTTCCTTCATAAAGCAGGTACACAATACAAGTATTGTCTTGGCTCTCTTCCTCTGTTAATTAACTGTCCCCCCCCCCCCCCCCCCCCCAGTTTCCTAAGTGATTGAGAAAGACCCAAAAATGAAAGCAACAGTTGCAGTTATTTACCACTTTCAGAGTAGCCAAGATGCCTGGCAGTGAGGCTGAGAGCAGATGTGTGGAGAATAGGGGCTTCAGAAGCCTGGGTCTTTTGCCATGGAAGTGGTAAATGAATCATGGTGAGTTCATTGGATATGGTTGGAGTGGGGAGTGGTGTATCAGGTACCAACACAGGGCATAATGTCACATGGGATTCAAGGGGAGCTAGTGAGGTGGATTCAAACTGGCTCAATGATAGGAAGCAGAGGGTAATGGATGAAGGTTGATTCTCCAACTGCAAGCCTGTAACTGTGTCACAGGAAAAACATTGTTAAGTTGGGGAGAGTAGAAAAGACATTAACGAGGATGCTCCCGGACTAGAGGATCTGAGATTGAAATAGCAAGAGACTGGCCATACTGGGTCTTTATTCCAGGACTGCAGGAGAATGAAGGATGACCTCATATAAGTTTATAAGATCATGAGGTGTATCAATATAGTCATAGTCTTTTCCCTGAGGTTAAGGAGCATAAACCTAGAGGACACATATTCAGGATAAGAGGGGAGAGAGGTAACTTCATTACACAGAGGGAAGAGGTCACCTGGAATGTGCTGCCAGAAGAAATCATTGAGGTCCGTACAACTGCAACATTTAAGAGACATTTGGAAAGGTACTTGAAGGGTTAAGGGCCGAATGCAGTTAACTAGGACTAGAATGCTGTGGTCGACATGGTTCAGTTGGGCCAAATGGCCTCTTCTCAAGCTGTATTACTCTTTGACTCTATTTGTGATTCAGCAGGTCACAAAGTTGGGGAAACAGAGTCAGAATCAAGTTTAATATCACTGGCGTATGGTGGAATTGTTGTTTTATGGCATCAGTGCATTGCAGTATATATTAATAAAAAGCTACAGATTACAATAAGAAATATATATCAATTAACTTAAATAAGCAGTGCAAAATAAGAGCAAAAGAAGAAAAAAATAGAGAGGTAGTTTTCATAGGTTCCTTGTCCATTCGGAAATCTGATGGCAAAGGGTAAGAACCTGCTCCTAAAACGTTGAATGTTTGTCTTCAGACTCCTGTACCTCCTCTTTGATGGTACCAATGTGAAGAGGTATGTCCTGGGGGATGGGGGTCCTTAATGATGGATGTAGCCTTTTTGAGGCATCGCCTCTTGAAAATGCTCACGATGCAGATCATGAAGTCATGGGGGAACCAGAGTTCTGAAGATTGGGGACGGGAACTCAGATAATCCTAAGACTGAGTGAATGGGGATAAGATCTGGACTGGGGGTGGGGGGGTTGTTTAGTGCAGTTCAGGGGGTTTGGAGATCAAAGGCTGAAGGTACCCATTTCAATATGGGTAGGCACTTTAGTCCGGTGTGTGGTGGGAGGACCGGACTATTGCCTTGGGAATGGCATTGCGCTATGAGATCTGACATGGAAATTCCATCTGCGCTCTAGAAATAGTTAATTTCCAGATCTCTGGTCTGGAAGTGCTTAGTCAAATTTTTCAGATGGCGTAAAGCCACCTGGAAGTGGTGATTACTGGTATCTCTGGATGAGGTCCATCTTTCGTTGCATAATAACTCTACAATTTCTTGACAAAAAAAGAGAAAATTTCTTTGTGGTGGCAATGCAAACACCCATGTGTTTTGGTAGACACAGGCCATATGAGTGAAAATATGTTCTAGGGTTTAGGGGTGTTTTAGATGTCTTAGGGTTTAGGAATATTAAATACCTAAATATTTAGGTATTTAATATTCCAATAATATTTGAGTAATCTTGTAAATAGATTGTTTGATTAAGCATTCTTGTTCGTTTAAATATAGATCATAGGTAAAAATGCATTAATTGCATACGTCATCACGCTACCATGTGATACGTGCTGAACTCCCTTAAAGTAAACTCGAAGTTAGATTCACATTCCCAGACTCCCATGTCTTCCTTTGAGTTAGTTTAATGTCTTGAAGTTGAAAAACTTAACATTAGCAATGAGGTATTTTTATAACAAATCCGAAACGGCTACCGATCTGTTCAAGCACAACGAGTTGTTTGAACTAAAGAAGCACGGTGAGTAAAAAATGCATCCCAGCACATGCAGAAACATTGAGTTAAAAAAGGTCATAAACAGAAGAACTCGGGGTTCATGAAGAGTGAGTACCAGGTGATAAAAATGATTTAAGAAAATTCAGAAATGGTTGGCTACATCAGAAGGATCAACAAGTTTGATTACATTTCAAGTAATGGCTCATCTATACCGAGCTATAGGAATAGCATTTTGAGGCAAATGAAATAGACAATGAGAAGTGAGTACCAATTTTGCTGAGTGCATTGGGTTCAAAGGCATACAGTTTGCTCCGAAGTTTGACTGTTCCAAGCAAACCATCTGAAATGAGCTTTGGTGATGTGTTATAAAAGTGATGCAGGAAATTGAAGAGGCAAAGGCATTGTTGATTACAGAATGCTTTAGGTTTCTTAAGTGGAATCACAAGGAAGGGGAGTCCATTTCATACGTAGCTGAATTGAAGTGATCATCTGAGCATTGTCAGATCAGTAAAGGGCTTAATGATACAAACAAATTGTGTTACCATTGTGGTAGGAGCTGAAGATCACCAAACCAATGCAAGTTTAAAGGTGAAACTTGCAGAAAATGCAACAGAATAGGACACATACAAAGAGCATGTCGGGCAGACAAAAGTAAATGGATTGCTTAGGGAAGAGAAAAAGCTAAAAAGTTAAGTTGCAGTTTCAAAAAAAGCACTAGTCTGTAAGCTATTGATGAAAAATCTGATAATGATGAGAGTGAAACTGGACTGGGTACCCTTGAGATTTACAATTTGGAAACTAACAGGTGATAAGCAATATGGCTTATAACAGAAATGAATGGCAAATTAATTAAAAGTGAATTGTACTCTGGTCCAGAAATGAGTTTGAACAGCATTTTTAAGAAACCAAACTGAAGCCTGCAGATATCCAGATAAGATAACTTATACTGGAGAAAAGATGACTGCTGTGGGAATGACATTCATGACAGTGAAAAACACAACCAGCAAGCCACACTGAGCTTGTATATGGTAAAATCTGGGAGATCAGCATTATGGGGACGTGATTGCCTGAGACAACTACAACTCAAGTCAAGTTTATTGTAATTTAACTATATTAATGTACATAACACATATAACCAGATAATGTATAGAAAAATAAGACAATGTTTCTCCAAACCAGGGTGTAAAGCACAGAAGTACACATAATACATTTTACACACAATAATTTATGAAGTTAAGGATAAAATCTACAGATGAATCATGTATAAATAACAAACTAAAGTGCAATAGTATTAAATATTGTAAGGTACTTGGTTGGAGATCTATCCACATTTTGAAAGCCACATCCCCTGAAACAGAGTCAACTGCAAGCAAATTAAGAAAGGCACGGGATGATGTCACACCTATCTCCGTGCCGAACACCATAAACCATTTTCCAACAGAAGACAAACAGGTGTTGGTGCCAGTCTCTGTGCCTCTGGTTGGAAAGCATATTGGACCAAGGAAGGACCATGCTGCTCAGTGAAATTGTGAGAGTTACAATAGCAGTGGTCTGACTACAACAGTTTTTGTAGGCAACGTATCTGAGAAAGCTTCCGATATGTTAATCAGTTACTTGAAAAATACAGCTTGATTTTTTAAGCTGGAAGAGAGTTCAAGGAACTTCAGGAAAGTTGCATGCTTTCAGCTTTTGTGAGTATAAAGAACCAGAATCTGTTCAACGTGCATTAAGATTATTGAATGAACTTCAAGTGAGAGCCAAAAGGTTGCTTGTAAAAGTAGATGTAAAGACTGAAGCTCTGCTGGGTGAATGGAAGGCCAAAAAGAAAGGAGTCAATGGAGATCCGAAAACAGAGGATTCATCAGATGGTAATGTGGATGAGGAAACCAAGAGGAGAGGTCAGATTGTAAAGGAAGCAACAGAAGAATTAACGAGAGAATACTCCAGTGAACTAAATGTACCTTCCTAAGATCAAAATGCACAAACTAGAAAAAGAAAAAAGGACAAATAGAGAGGCAGCTAACACTGTCAGAACCACTTCCAGCAGTTTGAGAATCACCTCCTACAACCTCCACGAAGGCGGCATCAGAACCTGAGATTGTTTCACAGCCACAACCTCACCTGCCAAGCTGAGTGATCCCCCTTGTCAGGAAAGACAATATCCCACAAGAGCATGAAATCATCCACAGTGATTAAATCTTTAGTTCTGAATGGGACAGCTTAAAATTTACTATGCTGTGGATATAGTTGTATTATATAGTATAATGTGTATATAGTTGAGATGCATTCTATATTGAGTTGGTTTACAGCTAAGCAGGGAGGACTGTTGTGTATTATTTCAGTAATATGGAGCAATCTTGTACATATATTGTTTGATTAAGCATTCTTCTTCATTAAATAGTTAATTATGGGTTATATGTAAAATTATTTTAATTGCATTCGTCATTTTGCTACCACGTGATATGTGCGCACCTCGCTTAAAGTAAACTCCAAGTTAGATCCGCATTCCCAGACTCCTGTGTCTTCCTTTGAATTAGTTTAAGGTTTTGAAGTTACAAAACAAAACAAGGGGCATGATGAGGTAGAGGGAGTTTAGGGTTGCCATTTATGTAAGTGGTAATGGAAGTTGAGTAATTTGCTTCCACTCCCACAGATGTGTCCACCTCTGTCGGCTGTGAAACTACCACAGGAACCCACCATGCTTACGGGAGGCTGTGATTTTCCGGGGTGAGGCTGCACCAAGTGAGCCACTAGTTATAGCACGTGCTTCAGGTACTGTGATTACCAAGAGGCAGGTCAGTCATGAGCTAGGGCACAGCCGGAGAGGGCAAGTGGACAGGAACCAGCCACACATTTGGGAGAGAGGAAGCAACCATAGCTGGAGAGAGGGGAAATGGCAATGAGCTGAGAGGGAGGGGGACCAAAAACTGCTTGTGGAACTGAATGGGTGGTTAAGGGAAGGTTGATGGGGTCACTGAGGGAGAAGGGATCAAGGGAGGGGAAGGATCACCGTGGAGACTGTGAGGGATCTGATTTAGATTTGTGCAAAAATCATCACACACAAAATGTTGGGGGAACTCAACAGGTCAGACAGCATCTATGGAGGTAGAAGAGCAGTTGACATATTGGGCTAAGATCCTTCATCAGAAGTCTATTATGTCTCTGTTTTCTAAAATCATTTGTGTTTCTTTCCATGTATGTAACCGCGGTGCATTTGTGTCTGCTTGGGTTGTCTGAGTACTTGCATTAACATGACCACTAAGTCCACAAAGCAGATCTGCTCTCCCATCATCTTGGAGGTTCCTTACCATACGGCCAGTAACTCATTTGGTTAAGACCGGATGTAGTTGGAATGTGACAGCCACCAATTGTACAAACAAACTGATGAGCAAACACCCTCCACTTCACAGAAATGGAAAGGAATTTCTTTTTCTTTTATCTTTCCTTTTCCTTCAGCCCTTTATCTCTCCAACCCACCTGGCTTCACCTACCACCTTCTAGCTGTCCTTCTCCTCCCTCCACCTTTTTATCCTGGAGTCTTCCACCTTTCTTTTCAGTCTTGAAGAAGGGTCTTGGCCCAAAGCGTCGTCTGTTTATCCATTTCCATAGATGCTGCCTGGCCTGCTGAGTTCCTCCAGCATTTTGTGTGTGTGTTGCTTTGGAGTTCCAGCATCTGCAGACCTTCTCATGTTTAGAATTATTTTTAGTCCAAAGGGACTCCCTGAGGTTAAAGATTTAAAAATAAATAGCTTTATTTGTCACAAGTACATTGGAACATGAAGTGAGATGCATGGTTTACATCAAATCAAGTTAGACAGAACTTCGCTGAGCAGGCTGTAAGTGTCAGCATAGCATGCCCTGATTCACCATATTTCTAACCAGGACACTCAGAGAAAACCTAGGTGGTTATGGGAAAAATGTACGAACTCCTTACAGATGGCAGTGGGAATCGAACCCTGATCTTACAGCTCCTACTCTAAGCATTACACTGAGTGCTATGCAGTGAGAACAAATGCCTGCCTATTATTTCAAGTAGAGATAAAAGATCCCAGCAAATTATTTGGAGACATAGGAGACTGCAGACTGCAGAAAATGTTGTAGAAAAGCAAATTGCTGGAGGAACTCAATGGGTCAGGCAGCATCTGTGGAGATGTTTAACAGATGATATTTTGAGTCGAGAGCCTGCATCAGGACAACTTATTATTTATAGTCAGTATGGAATTACCTATAAATGAAAATAAACATCAAAGATACTGGAACCATAGTTGGCGCGTGGCCTAGTGGGCAAGGTATCAGACTAGTAACCTGAAGGTGACTGGTTCGAGCCTCAGCTGAGGCTGCGTGTTGTGTCCTTGAGCAAGGCACTTAACAACACATTGCTCTGCGACGTCACCGGTGCCAAGCTGCATGGGTCCTAGTGCCCTTCACTTGGACAACATCGGTGGCGTGGAGAGGGGAAGGCCTGCAGCTTGGGCAACTGCTGGTCTCCCATACAACCCTGCCCAGGCCTGAGCCCTGGAAACTCCAGGCGCAGATCCATGGTCTCTCGAGACCGACGGATGCCACCACCACCACTGGAACCATGAAATAAAAGCACAACACATTGCAAACAGCTGACCAGGCAACACCTGCGGAAAAAAGAAACAGTCTATTTTTTAGATTGAAAAAGCTTTTCTTCCCAGAGCTATGGATCGAGGCCAGAATTTACTCCCCCGCCCCCTCCAGTCAATATTATAAACCCAATTTCTACAAATTTCTACAATTACTACATAGATGTTTTTGGAACTTTACAATGTGCTGTACAAACAGGTGGCTGCATTCCTGCAGTAGTGGGCACACCTCAAACCTAGCTGCAAATTACTTTGAGACATCCACAAACAAATGTGAATAGACACCTCTGTATAAAAAAGGCAAGTCATTACACGAATAGCTTACAGACATTTAAGTCACCTCTTGCTCATTCCACACCTACTGATAATTTCTGTCAATGAGGACTCACCACTCACAATTATATAGTTAATATACTTCTGTGTCAAAGTCAGAGTTTACTGTCAGGTGTATAAGTTCATGTATGTCAAGGTGCAATGAGAAGCTTACCAGCAGAGGTGTCATGAGTGCATAGAATCAGATGCACAATGTTCACAAGGAAAACATGAATTATACAAATATTATACAAGCAAGCGCACAATTAGGACAAGAAAACAACTGCGTTCATTGTAGTGCATGTGGTCATAGTTTTGCAATACTGAAGTAGTGATTGGGGCTGTGCAGGTTGGTTCAGGAGCTGAATGGTTGAAGGAAAGTAGCTGCTGGTGGTTTGGGAATTCAGGCTTCTTATCTCTTGCTCGATGATAGATGTGAGAAAATGGCATGGTCCAGATGGACAATGTTGTCTCCTTGAGGCAATGCCTCATGTGGATACTATTGATGGTGGGGAGGGATTTGCCCGTGAGGTATTGGGTTGAGTTCACTATACTTTGAGCTTATTACATTACTGCGCATTTGACTTTCCATACCAGACCATGATGCAGCCGGTCCGGAAATTTTCAGCAGTACGTCTACAGAAACTTGCTAGCGTGATCTGTGACATTTCAAATTTTCTTAACCTTTGAAAGATGTAAAGATATTGGCACATCTTCCTTGTGATTGCATCACAGTGCTGGGCCCAGAACAATTTGTCCGTTAAGAAATTTAAAGCTGCTGACTCTCTCTGTTGCTGATTCATTGACGTAGATTGGTACACGTTTGCCATCTTTCCCCTTCCTGAAGTCAACAATCAGTTCTTTAGTTTTACTGATGTTGAGTGAGAAGTTGTTGCAGCACCACTCAAACAGGTGTCCTAACTTGCTTCTGTATGCTGACTCATCAGCATTTGTGATTTGTCCAACAACAGTAGTGTCCTTTCTGAATCTGTGTATGGCATTAGAGCTGTGTTTAGTCATAATCACATGTGTAAAGGGAGCAGAGAAGGAAGTTAAGGACACAGGTGTATCTGTTCGGTGAGGAGATGTTGCTACCAGTCCACACTGACTGAGGTCTACCTGAAGAAGTCAAGTATCTAGTAGCAGAGGGAGGTACAGAGGCCCAGGTCTTGGAGATTGATGATAAGTTTGGATGGGATGATTGTTTTGAACGTGGAGTTGTAGTTTGTGAACAACAGCCTGACGTTCAAGTTCCTGTTGTCTATTTGGTCCACAGCGGAGAGAACTGGAGGAATCACATCCGCTGTTCATCTATTGTGGATGGAAGAGAAGAAGGTGGAGTGGATCCAGTTCATCTCTGAGCCGGGAGTTGATTCAAGTTCAAGAGTAATTGCCATTCAACCATCCATGAACAAATTTCAAAGTACATTTATTATCAAAGTAGGTATACATTACACAACCTTGAGATTTGTCTCCTAACTGGCAGCCATGAAACAGGGAAACCCAAAAACAAACCCCATATACATGAAAAAAGGCTGTCTAACACCCAATATGCAGAGAATAAAAAACACACCATGTCCATAAGAAAATAAAATAAAATAACCCATAAAAAAGACCATTGAACAGCCAATGCAATGAGAAAAAAACATTGTGCAGATAGTGTTTCTGAACTGAAGTCCACAAAACAGTCTCATAGTTCAGCAGAGAGCTGAGTAGACGTCATGGAGCCACGATCTTAATTGGCTTGTACCTTGCCTCAGACCTCGACACCCTGACCTGGCCTGGCACCTAACTCTCCATCTTAACATTGGGTTCTGCTGCTTTGAGCAGTGATCTGAACTGGCCCGCTGATTAACTCCCTGTCTGAACAACAGGATCTGCCACTTGGAATCATGGGACTTTGCTATTTCGACTTGGCCTGTAAACCTCCGCACACCACAGCTTCGATAGGCCCGTCGCCTTGCCTTGCCTCTGTTCTGCCACATTAAATTGCCTCCACATCCAAAGGAAAGTTACAGACCACTACTAGCAATGATCGTTTACCAGAAAAAGTATGGTTAACAAAGTATTTAATTGCCATCTATGTTTCGTTAGCTACCAGCCCGAAGTCACAGAGGTTCACAAACGCCATCTTAACTGGAAGGTTAACACTCATGAATACAGCCAGAAAAAGCATTACTCCAGGGCCAAGGTGCAAAACTCATTATTGACAGTCATGCACAGAACATGACTGTGCAATACAGGCAAACAAAAAAAAGCTACAGTCCAAGTCCCTGAGTCCATGAATGCTGAAGCACATTCATGGGTATTGAGTAATACTCACTTGCAGCATAAGCAGCCTCTCTGAGCACTTCATCACAGTTAATGTAAGCCACCCGATGGTAGTCTTTGGTCACCATACTCTTCTTGGTACCTTTTGAGGCTGATGGGAACCTCAGACTGCAGAAGTGAGAGTCTGAATGTGTCTGCAAATACACCAGCCAGTTGGTATGCATAGAACTTTGGTAATCAGCCAAGAATGCCATGTGGACCAGATGCCTTTCATGGGTTCACGCTCTTAAAGGTTTCCAGTTGCTGGCCTTGGAAACTGAGAATACAAAGACCTGTGGTCATGAGTGTATGTGTCATAGCTCTAACAAAACAGGTATAAAAAGCATTGAGCTCATCTGGGAGTGGTGTGTCATTGTCATTTATGTTACCTGATCTTCCCGTGTAGCAAGTAATATTGTGCAGGCCCTGCTACAGATTTTGAGCATCCACCTGTGATTGATGTTTAGTCCTAAATTGCCTCCTTGAGCTCATAATGCATGTTGGAGATCATATCTTAAAAACTCCCCCTACCCCCCTTATTTATTTGCTTTATTTATTTTTAGAGGAGGTGTATGCTCCTGGTTTATCCCTGAATGATTATGAGGATTAAGAGTCAACGTCATGATAGTCATTGGAATTCTCGGTGCGCAATGGATATCATGCAATCTGTTTGCTAATAGAGCAGGCATTGCCTTTAAGTTTGTGCAATCTATGTGAGAAGACACTAAATACGTGAGGCTTACTAATCATCTCAATAGTGCAAATGAGTACTGATAGTATCACACACAAAATGCTGGAGGAACTCAGCAGGTCAAGTAGCATCTGTGGAAATAAATAAACACCAGTCAATGTTTCGGGCCGAGACCCTTCTTCAGTGTTGTTGTGTGATGGATTGAATTAGAATAGTGATTGTGGACCCAGGTATAGACCAGATAAAATAAAAGCAAATTTTTCAGTTGAGTAAATTAAGCCTCCCAAACTCATCATGATAGAATGTCTCTTGGCATTTTCTGCATTTATCAACTTGAATTTCTTGTTTTTTTATTATGTATTTTTTGTTTTTTTAATGTTAATCACCTGGTCCTGTACTGCCCCAAGGAGTCCCTCTGTTTCTGGGAAAAGGTCTCCACCCCTGAGCCAGGTGTTTGACGCTTCCTTGTCAATATCTAGTCTGCTCAGATCATGGAGGTGTCTTCCGTGGAGAGTCATGCTCTTCCATTGGTTAACTTTTCTTCGATAGTGATAATTTCTTCATTTTTCTGGGCTGTGCTTTCATTTAAGTTCAGTGGTGTGTACTTATCAGAATTGCATATGCTCACACGGAAAGTGGAATTCTGGTTTTGTTGATGAAAATATATCCTTAGAAGTTTTAACTGACTTGTGTAAATTTTTTATGTCTGCTATACTTCTTCCTCCTTCTGTCCTGGTAGTGTTAATCTAAGTGTGTTTGAGTGTACACAGTTTATCATTTTCAGTTCTTATTTTTCTTTGTAAATTTTCCAGATGGTTTTTGGACCAAGATATTATGCCAAAAGAATACGTTAATATGGGTATTGTGAAAGTGTTTACTGCCTTCATTATATTTTTACTGTTGAGCTCTGTTTAGCAGGTTTTCTTAAGCCTTGGAGTAAATTCTGTCAAAAGTTTTCCTTTTATCAGAAACAAGAGAATATCTGCAGATGCTGGAAATCGGAGCAACACACACAAAATGCTGGAGGAACTCAGCAGGCCAGGCAGCACCTATGGAAAAAAGAACAGTCGACTTTTCGGGCTGAAACCCTTTGGCAGGACTGGAGAAAAAAAGCTGAGAATTTGATTTTAAAGGTGGGGTGAGGGGAGAGAGAAATAGCAGGTGACAGGTGAAACCTGGAGGGGGAGGGGTGAAGTAAAGAGCTGGGAAGTTGATTGGTGAGATGCAAGAGGGAAAAGGGGATGGGAAATGGAGAAGGGGTGGGGGAGTGGGGTCAGGGGCATTACAGAAAGTTTGAGAAATTGGAGGCTACCCAAACAGAATATAAGGCGTTGTTCCTCCAACCCAAGTGTGGCAGTGGAGGATGGACATATTGGAATGGGAATGGGAAGTGGAATTAAAATAGGTGGCCACTGGGAGATCCCACTTCTTCTGGCGGATGGAGTGTAGGTGCTCGGCAAAACAGTCTCCGATCATACAGGAGGCCACACCAGGAGCACCAAACACAGTAAATGGCCCCAATAGACTCACAGGTGAAGTGTCACCTCACCTGGAAGGACTGGTTAGGGCCCTGGATGGTAGTGAGGGAAGAGTTGTAGGGGCAGGAGTGGCACTTGCTCCACTGTGATAAAGTTCCCTTTATCACACTGTGATCTATTTTCTTTGCTTGTTGATATCCCAGATACTTATATGTTTCATATTCATCCATCAGTTGTGTTGTATCCTGCTGCTCTGGTTTATGTTCTACTAACTCCATTGCACTTTTCTTTATGTTTAATATTCTACATTTATCCAGTCCAAAGTTCAAGTTTATATCTTTAGAAAATAGTTCTACTATTTGAATTAATTGCTTCAGTTTTACTGATGGAGCATTTAATTTCTAATTGTCCATGTATAGAAGGCGTGTTAAGGTATAATTTGGTTGTTTCTGATTTGATACCCCATTTTCTTCCAATTCAGTAAATAAGGGAGTGGGTTTAAAGCTGGCCAAAACCATGGCGGGCTTACAGAGTCGCCCTGAAAAATGCCCCGAATTCTTTCAATAATGGTGTTTGTCTTTTTTTGATTGTTAATAGACAAGGTGATTATAGTATGGCAACACTTCAACAGATACTGTAGGAATTTTACAAATATTGGGTGTAGTTTATATATATTAAAAACTTCTGTTAACCATGAGTATGGGACAGAATCAAATGCTCTTTGGTAGTCAATATAACAGCATGAAAGATTTCTGTTTTTCCTCTGGGCTTGATTTAGAATGACAGCTCCTGTTAACATCCTTTCAAACCCTTACAGCATTCTTTCTGCTCTTCTGTAAGTATACTATGGTTATCTAAGTGAGTGGTGATTAGTTACAAGATGCTTGATGTTACAATTTTATATATAGTTTGTAAACAAGTAATAGGACAACTTTTTGATTTCGCCTCTCGGTAAGAAATTTATTTTACCTTCTGTCAAAACTTAGGGCACTGTTTCAGGATTTTTAGGAAAATTGTTGATATGTCTAAATAGGTATGGATGAAGACAAGTGAATTATTATTGTTATTTTCCAAGCACCCTGCTAACACTTCCTGAAACATAGATTCCAACATTTTGATATTACTGATGTCAGGCTAATTTGTCTATAGTTTCCTGTTTTCTCTCTCCATCCTTTCTTAAATAAAGGGGTTTTATGCTTACCACCTTTCAATGTATGTGATCCATGACATTTTGGAAGTCCCTACCTTCTCCAGATTCACTGATTTATTGTCTTCATTATCAGCGATTTCTCTAATACTTTTTTAAAGCTAATGCTAATTTCTTTGAGTTCCAGATTTGCAGTATACCCATCGGTATCAACTATTCCTGATGTTGCTTTATGTCTTAGGTGAAGTCACCCAAAGTACTCATTTAACTTTTTATTTCCATATTCTCCAATATAATTTCTCCTATTTTAGTTTGTAAGGGACTGAAAATAAGTTTATATATGTAAAAAGAAAAAGATTTACTGGAAGAAGTTTCTGCACTACATCTTTATATGTTTTTCCTAGATTAGTCTCATAGTTTACTTCTATCTTGCTTACCAACATTTCTTAACTGAGCATATCTCAGAGAAGGTATTAGCTGATGCAGTGATAACATTTCCATGGGCACAGCCTGATGGACTGATTAATACTATTATCTATAAGTTTCCAGTGAACATTTCAATGTACATATACTGCAGGTGCAGTTTGTAATGATTTCCAAGTGTTTTTGTAGAACCCCAAAAAAATCAGGTGTACCATGTTTAATTTTGCCAAGTAGACTATTTTGGAATTAGAGGAACTGGATAGGCGATGAAACAAACATTTCCTTTGATCAAAAGGAATGGAAACGGTTCTCCACACATAAGGATCAATACACATTTTGTCTTGCTGTGTGATATATTTATAAGTTTCTTGAACTGGTTGCAATATAAATATTTTATAAAATGACTGATCTTTAATCATCTCTATTTTGTCCTATTGTTGAATCCATAGATGTTTTCAATATTTTTCTCAGCATGTGGCTCCATTCTTGGTTGTTCAAAACGAAACATTTCTCAAAACCTAGGCACCTGCCTCAATAAATGTCAGCTAGTGTGAGCAATGCATCACCTCAAACATAATGCATGCTGAGAGCCTCAGTTTTCAGCAGCATTGACACATTAATTAACTGATGGTCGTTTCAGTTCATCTGTCACTGGTGAGGAACATCACAATAAAATCTGAAAGGAAGAGAAAATATTTGATTAAGCTGAGCAGATTAAAACGAATCAAGCAACAAATGTTGAGGATAAAAAGAGAATGAATAGATTTGTGATCACAGCTGGGATGTTTTGCAGAGTGGATCGAATGCCAAATAGTGAGAAAAGTCTGGAAAGCAAATTGTCCTAAATTCTGCTCTATTGTGAGTGTTATACAAGAACACCTCAGAGATATAAGGGTGCTGTTTATTAGTAAATAGATTGGAAATGTTTATACTGTAAGAGTAAAGAAAGTATCCAAGATCAAGAAAACATTTCAATAAATACAACCAATGAACAAGATAAAACTTTTTTTGGTCTAGAGTTCCATACAGAATCAGAAACTGTACTCTGGTGACAATACAACCAGTATGTCCACCATCCCCTTATGCACCTTCAATAAAACCTTAGGTCATCGTATCCTGGGATTTATTGCTTTTCAGTCCCATCATTTTTTTTCCAATATATTTTTTCCAAGCTAATGCTAATTCATCTGTTCATCTGTTCTGTCTATAACAATGAAGGGGACCGTCATTCCATTCACTGGTCCTTGCTGGCTCCCAGGGAAGTAATTCCACTGGAGCCATTCCCTCTTCTTTATTCCCTTCAACAGATGCACAACAACGCCTCTTTGAACACAAAAATACAACTGCAGATGCTGTGGATCAAAGAATACATACACGGCGCTGGAAGAACTCAGCAGGTCAGGCAGCATCCGTGAGAAAAGAGTAGCCAACGTTTCGGGCCGAGACCCTTCATCAGGAATGGGGGGAAGAGAGGGCCGAAGCCCAGTAATAGAGATAGGGGAGGGGGAAGGGCTAGAGGCACCAGGTGGAGAACCAATCAGAGGAAGGATAAAGGGGGGAGGGGATAAGCATGAAAGAACTGTAGAGATAAAGGAGCAGAAAGTTGAAAGGGGAGAGAGGCAGAGAGGGACCTGGGGAAGGGGGAGGGGGAGGGAATTACCGGAAATTGGAGAATTCAACATTCATACCACCAGGCTGGAGGCTACCCAGACGGTAGATGAGGTGTTGCTCCTCCAACCTGAGTTTGGCCTCATCATGGCAGTAGAGGAGGCCATGTATGGACATATCTAGATGGGAATGAGAGGCAGAGTTGAAGTGGGTGGCAACCGGGAGATCCTGTCTATTGTACGGACGGAGCGGAGGTGCTCGACGAAGCGGCCCCCCAATCTGCGTCGGGTCTCGCTGATGTAGAGGAGGCCACACCGGGAGCACAGGATGCAATAGACGACTCCAGCAGACTCGCGGGTGAAGTGTTGCCTCACCTGGAAGGACTGTCTGGGGCCCGGAATGGTGGTAAGGGGGGAGGTGTGGGGACAGGTGTAGCATTTGCGCTTGCAGGGTTAAGTGCCAGGTGGGAGTTCTGTGGGGAGGGACGTGTGGACCAGGTAGCCGCGGAGGGAACGATCCCTGCGAAAAGTTGAGAGGGGTAAGGAGGGAAAGATGTGCTGGGTGGTGGGGTCCTGTTGAAGGTGGCCTCTTTGAAACTTGTTGCACTTAACCTACACTAGGAAGTAACCTTCACATCTTTAGGACACCCAGTCATGGAGAGAACACACACACTGCCCACAGACTGCACCCGTGGTTAGGATCAAAATTTGAAATGGAGCGACTACAGCACTAACTGCTCTACTGTACTGCTATTGCATTCACCATGCAGGAGACGCAAGCTTATGCATGTTGGTAAAAGGAATTGTCTAAATAGAGAAAGAATGCAAATAAGGAGGTACAGAAGGATCCAAGTGTTCATGCATGATTTGCAAAGAAGTTAGCACACAATGCAGCAAATGCTTAGCAAGGCAACTAGCAAGCATAGGGATTTAGAAATACGGAAGTATTCTTACAAGGGTAGAGGTGAGGCGACATTTGGAGTGCTGTGCACAACTTCAGTCCTCTTATTCAAGAAAGAGATAGTGGTATCAGAAGAAGTTCAAAAGAGGTTTATTAAACTAGTTCCTGGGATGTGAAGTTTCTATGTAGAACAGCTAAAGAAATTACATCTATATTCTTTGGAGCTTGAAACATATGAAATCTGTAAAAGCTCAGGATGAGATAGAGGTTGTCAAATGTGTTCAGAAAAGTTTCCTTAATCAATATGTAGAGGTGCCAACTAGAGAGGGCACGATACTGGATCTCTGTTGTGTGTGTGTATATATGTGTGTGTGTGTGTGTGTGTGTGTGTGTGTGTGTGTGTGTGTGTGTGTGTGTGTGTGTGTGTGTGTGTGTGTGTGTGTGTGTGTGTGTGTGTGTGTGTGTGTGTGTGTGTGTGTGTGTGTGTGTGTGTGTAGGGAGGTTGTAATTCCATTAGTTTCAAGATAATTATGGAGAAGGATAGGACTAGACCTCAGATTGTGATTCTAAACTGGAGAAAGGTCAATTTTGACGGCATTAGAAGAGATCTGGCAGGATAGTTTGTTTTCTGGAAAAGGGATGCTTGGTGAGTTGGAGGCCTTCAAAAGTGAAATACTGAGAGTACAGAGTTTGTTTGTTCCTGTTAGAGTGAAAAGCAAGGACAACGGTTTAGGGGACATTGGTTTTCAAGCAATATTGAGACACAAATCAGGTATAAGCAGTTAGGGTCATATGAGGCGCTTGAGGAGTATAAGAAATTCAAGAGAACACAAGAGAGAACTCAAGGTGGCTAAATGAGTTCTGGTAGACAAGGTAAAAGAGCAAAAGGATAGCAAGGTACAAAATTGGTCCTCTTGAAGATCAGAGTAGTCATTTCTGTATGGAGCCGAAAGAGATGGGGGAGATTTTAAATTAATGTTTTGCAGATGTACTCACTCAAGGGGATATATACTGGGTCTATAGAACTGAGGCAAAAGATTCGTGAGGTCATGGACTGAATCTGAATTACAGAAGAGATGATGCTTGCTTATCTTGAGACAGATTAGAATGAATAAATCCTCAGGGCTTGACAAGGTGTCCCATCGGATCTTGCAGGAGGCTAGTGCAGAAATTGCAGAGATATCCCGTCAGAAATATTTAAAATGTCTTTGACCACGGGTGAGATGATGGAGGCCTGGAAGATCACAATGTTTTTCTGTTGTTCAAGAAAGGCCCTAAGAATAAGTAGGAAATTACAGGCCTGTAAGCCTGTAGTCAGTACATAACTTATCGGAAGGTATTCTAGGAGACCAGATATATAAATATCTGGAGAGACAGGGACTGATTAGGGATAGTCAACATGGCTTTGTGTGTGGTAGCTTGTGTCTAACCAATATTATAGAGCTTTTTGAGGAGGTTGTGAGGAGGGTTGATTAAGGAAAGGCAGTGGATGTGGTCTACATGGACACTGGTAAAGCCTTTGACAAAGTCCCACATGGGAGGCCAGCTCAGATGGTTAATTTATTTGGCATACAGGGTGAGGTGGTGAATTGCATTCAGCACTGTTTCAGTGTGAGAAGACAGATGCTTGTCTCTCTGACTAGAGGTTTGCCGCAGGGACAGCGCTGGGTCTGTTGCCATTTATCATCTATAATAATTTGATAAACTGGATCAGTAAGTTTGTTGATGACATCAAGATTTGGGGAGTAGTGGACTGTAAGGAAGGCTATTAAAGCCTGCAGTGTGATCTGGGTTGAAAAATAGCAGATGGAATTTAACACAGACAAGTGTGAGGCATTGCACTTTACAGAAAAAAACTAGGGTAGGACTTACATGCTGAATGGTAGGGAACTGAGGTCTGATCAAAGGGATCTAGGAATACAGATTCATAACACATTGAAGATGATATCACAGATAGTTATGGTCGTAAGGAGAGCTTTAGGCACATTGGCCTTCTTAAATCAAGAGTTGGGATGTGATGCTGAAGTTGTATAAGACATTGGTGAGGCCTAATTTGGACTCTTGTATGCAGTTCTCATCACCTGCCCACAGGAATAATATCAATAAGCTCGAAAGAGTGCGGAGAAAATATATGAGTGTTAAAACACAAAAATACAACTTCAGATGCTGTGGCTCAAAGAATATGTACACAACACTGGAAGAACTCAGCAGGTCAGGCAGCATCCATGAGAAAAGAGTAGCCAACGTTTCAGGCCGAGACCCTTCATCAGGAATGGTGGGGGGGGGGGGGGGGGGGGCGGAAGAGAGGGCCGAAGCCCTGTAATAGAGATAGGGGAGGGGGTAGGGCCTAGAGGCGCCAGGTGGAAAACCAATCAGAGGAGAGATAAAGGGGGGAGGTGGAGAGGATTAGCATGAAAGAACTGTAGAGATAAAGAAGCAGAAAGTTGAAAGGGGAGAGAGGCAGAGAGGGACCTGGGGAAGGGGGAGGGGGAGGGAATTACCGGAAATTGGAGAATTCAATGTTCATACCACCAGGCTGGAGGCTACCCAGACGGTAGATGAGGTGTTGCTCCTTCAACCTGAGTTTGGCCTCATCATGATGCTGATATGATGGGCAAGGTATGGACTAGGTGGGCCAAAAGGGCATGTTTCTGTGCTGTACTGATCTATGACTCTATGTTGAGGTGGAAATATTGGGTAGTTGTTGAGAGAATTTTGAACAATATGTGTTTACAAGATGAGGGGCAATCTTGAATTTTGAATCATTTAAAACTGACTTAAGAACATTCAAATATTAATGAAGTTCCTGAAGTCTCTACCCCAGAGATCTATTCAAAAGGCTAGATTGTTCAGCTACCTGCCTCCTGCAACTTAAGGGTGACTACGTTTCTCTAGCTTAGTGGTCGCCAACCTGTTGATCGTGTTCTTTGAGACTTTCCCAGTAGATCCCGAAAAAAAAGAAAAATAAATACACAAATACTGTTGAGAGATTGTTTCTGGGTTCCAGGGTTTTAGTTCCGTTCTTTTTGCCCAGTGCGCATGCGTGTAGCTCCCCCGCCACGCACTACACAGTGTACTTCAGTGGTCCCCAACCACCGGGCCGCGAAGAAACGATACGAGTCATCTGCACCTTTCCTCATTCCCTGTCACGCCCACTGTTGAACTTGAACGCAGGCGAGGTCATCAGTCACCTAAATGCAGCGATACCCTTGCGCCAGGGATCACTGTTTGGCCTCGGGCGGCTGGCGGGAAGTGCCGTCGCTACCGGCCTGGAGCACTGCCTCTAAACCTGTTTAACACACCAAATGTTTGTGGGGAACCCAGTGCTAAAATATTCACAGATGACCTAATTCAGGCTCAGCGTTCCGTAAGCAGTAGAGCAGCTACCTCACTGTGATCTACTGAAACAAACTTTTGTCAGCTGATAGACCTACAAGGGGGACGGGCATGCGCCCTGTTGCACTCCTCACTTGGTCGCTCGCTCCCTCTGGACAGCGACCGCCGCAGCCCTGGCACAGGGACCTCCGGCCCTCACCTTGTCCTCTCACCTGACCCAAGACCAGCCGCACCTGGCCAAGGCGTCTGGCGGCGGGCGGGCAGGAGGCTGGAGTTTGGGCCCGGAGGCTGTCTAATGAGGCAATGAAGCCCTCAAAACTGCTTCGGTACCGTGTCCAAGCACCCTGCACTTAAAGACAAACCCGTTGAGTTTTTTCAGCAGAAAAAATGTGAGCAGCGCGGGACAGAAGCTAAGTGCTGAGAGCTGCGAAAATTAAATTGCGGAATAAACTGGACTTAAGGAACCTGCTTCGAGTATCGCTGTATTCCCGTTGTGTTTAACACCCCCCCCCCCCCCCCCATCGGCAGGTCTACAAGAATATTGTCAATATTAAACTGGTCCGTGGTGCAAAAAAAGGATGGGTACCCCGGTGTTTATACATTATGTCGACTTCCGGGTTGCGGGGTTTTACTTCTGGTCTTTTCTGCTCTGGTGTGCATGTGTGTAGCTGATTGATCTGGGGTCGATCTTGCCTTTCACTAAGGCCGAGGTAGGGGATCTTGGGCTTAAAAAGGTTGGTGACCACTACTCTAGCTCTTGTCTATCACCTCCTCATTCTCCCACGCAAGCTGAAGGTCATCCAGCTGCAGCTCTATTTCTCCAACATATGTCAGCTAAGTAATACGCCAGGGGCAAATTACTATAGAAAAGCTTAAAAAATGTCAAAAATTAGGAAAGAAACTAGGTGTTTCCTGCAGCACCTTTCTGATCTATGTAACCTAATCAGTTCCCAGAGTAAAATGAGGATTTTGTTGTCATGCTGGCCTGAGATTCAATTACCCTAGACAAAAACAATTAATGTTCAAACAGCCTTGGGTGTATCTAAATATGGAATTTCTCTAAAGGCAGTAGATGGGCTGTCTGAAAATAATTTTTCAGCCCTCAGAAAGGGCAGTCAATTTCAAACATAATTTCACTTTGTTAATAGGATACTTTGCTCAAAAGAAGTTTCTTCCCTCAAACTAGGCACAAATGTTGTTACAGAAAATCTACTGGTATTTCAGATTTATTCTGAATTGTTTCAGAAAATGAATTAAAACATAAGCAAATCAAATACAGTGAGTTCTAGTACATTTTGGCCTAATTAAGTGGCTGTCCTAATTAACTTAAGTTTCATAGAAATAGTTAAAGATATAATAAAGACAAACTCCCATTTAACAGAGGAAGAATATATGTATTTAAATGAAATACAGGACAAATTAGAACATTACTAATACATTTCGTCCTATGAAACTGTATTGGATTCTAATGGTTACTGATGAGGAATCCACCTGCAGTTTTCTGTAGTTTCACTGGAAATGAACAAAATCAACACAGACACCTAGTGCAGATAATGCACTGCCTTCACACAAGACTTTAGATAATTGCATCCTCCAAATCTTCATTTTCATTGTAAGGTGATTATCAATACAGCTCCTGGCCATTTCTGGCATCTCCAAACCTGAATACTTGAAACTGTGGTGAAAAAGCAGCTCTGAATTGCTCTACTGCTTCTCTTCTCACCAACAATCAGTGACAAAAATCAACACACGCACAAACAAGAGAAAATCTACAGAGGCTGGAAATCCAAGCGACACACACAAAGTGCTGGAGGAACTCAGCAGGCCAGGCAGCATCCATGGAAACGAAGAGTACAGCTGACATGTCAAAACCAGACCCTTCAGCAGAGCCTGCTGAAGGTTCTAGGCCTTGTTACCTGTCCCGTGAGTTTCTCGTGAGTGTGATGTCATTGTCTCATGATGGGGGGGGGGGGTGGTGTGATGTCATGTTCTAGCCTGTATAAAAGGGGAGACCGTAGTTTGTTGCATAGTTGTTTTGTTGTGAGTCACAGTTGGTGGTTACGTAATCGTAGAAGGGGAGAGAGAGCGTGAAGAATTACTAGCTTCGTATGAACCCAAAGAATTTGGTAGAAATCAACGGCATTCTGTGTGTCTCGAAGTGATTGATGTGGATTGTGGCACCCACTTTTGGTTAACCCCTGCATGGTCTCAGGTGTGTAGAGACCACCTCCAGCGAAAGGTCAGTTACTTTGAGAAATCTTATTCTTTGGGATCTCTTCGGAAAAGGCATTTCTCGGCTGGGATCTGTGTCAACAGTTTTGTCTTTTTTTGTCAAGAATCTCTCATCGCTGGTTTGGGAAGTCTCTCCCCTCACTTACTTTATGAATAATATGGACTTATTCAACTACCACCTTAAGACTGTGCTTGAGTAAGATCTGTTAAGAATTGTCTCTAAGTTCGACTGTTCGATAACTATATATGCATAACACTGTTAACTTCCACTTAAGTTAGTCGTTTGTTTACTTTTCAATGTTTTTGAGTAGAGGTTAATTAATTTTGTTGTTTATTTATAAAAACCCGACTCAATTTCATGCCTATTGCTGCTGGTGCATAACAGCCTGAACTGTCGACTGTACTCTTTTTCTAGTGCTGCCTAGCCTCCAGCATTTTGTGTGTGTTACACAAAAACACACAACTGACGCTGTTTAAAAACTGATCACTCTACTCAGGTGTGATCTCAAATGGCCCGCAAGTTGAAGTAACTGACACTTTCAGCAACAACCTCCTGCCCCAGTTAATTGGCATTGTATCCCAAATTAACGAAGGGAATCCTGACTATTTTTTCAATTTAAGTTTTGTCCTTTAAGAGTTGTCCAAATATTTGGCTACCCCAATTAACTGATGCCAATTAATCGGAATTCACAGTATTTCACTTTTAACAAATTAACTAAAAAGGGTCTAGAGCACGTTACTCACGTAAGGCAGCAGAGGAAAAGGACAATGATGATAACAACCGGAAGAGAATATAGTACGGACCGAGGCATCTTAAACTTGGACTTATCAAACATCTTCATTTTGATATTTCCACCCGAAAATCCTGCTTCTCGTTTCGTTTTGTGAAATGCTATGATTGACAGGGATATGCAGCTGTCATATTAAGAAAGATTACTTTCCACAACTTACAAAACTCTATTTTGTTAAAACTATCAGAAAACTTTAAAATGTCTATAATTTGAGTTGATTTGTCAGCAGCAGAGGTTTTTGTCAGCATTTTAATGCTCAACTCTGTTCATCCAGAGGTGGTTATGCCAATGGAACTGATAAATGGAGTAAAGCCCAAACCTTGTTATTTTCATGAAAAGAACAGACTGGAGAAAGTGTGTCTCAACCATACATTTTCATCAGGGGTTTAAAATTCCAAAAATATTTTCGATAGCCTTCACCACATCTTGTATTGTTCAGGAAGGCAGGTCAGGAAAAATGAGAAATAGGTAATGTGCCCAGGCCCACAAACAACCGATAAAAAAAGGACACAGATTATATCTACAATGTGCTCTGATCTCATTGACCAAGAACAAGTGGGGAGTAGACATCTGTTGGCGATGGAGGAGAACTGAATCACGTTCAAATGTAATAATCTCTAAGCATCTCTGAGTCGAATCATTCCTTGCATTTCTTTCCTCAGATACTGCTTTGACCCGCTGTGTTTCCAGCATTTCCTGTTTTTATTTCAGGTAGCTTTTGTATTTCAGTTGGCCCTTAATTGGCCCTTAATATAAGTGATTCCCTCTCGCCTTTTACAACACTCTCGCCTTTTCCACCATCCCCTACCACCTCTGAGATGCTGCCTCAGCTCCCGAGTACTTGCAACATTTCTAATTCATGAATTACCCTGTCTCCTGACGGTGGGTTCTGGTTTGGTTCAGAAAGTGTCAGTATTTGTCTTGGTTAGGCTGCAAGAATTTGGGGAGCCACAGTGGCGTGCCAGTTAGTGCAACACTATTACAGCTCGGGTCGTCAGAGATTGGAGCTCAATTCCGGCCTCCTTTGTAAGAAAGCTTGTATGTTCTTCCCGTGTGTGCGTAGATCTCCTCTGGGCACCCCAGCTTCCTCCCACAATCCAGATCGGTTAGTAGGTCAATTGGCTATTGTAAATTGTCCTGTGGTTAGGCCAGGATTGCTGGGCACCATGGGTCAGTGGGCCATAAAGGGCCTGTTCCACGCTGTACCTCTAAGTAAATAAAGATTGTTTTGGTTACGTTAGGGCAGGTTAGAATTACTTCTATTTCAAATTGGTGAGTAGTCTTGAATTGAGGTAGTTAATTTTGTGTGTCAGTACTAGAGGCTTAAAAACATTTAGAACAACTGTCTGATTTATCATGTAGTTTCTTCTACTGACATTTGTTGTCTAGGTATGGCCTTTCTGTAGCACAGTGGGTGGGATTAGGTGAGGCGCTCCAGAGGAATACCAATTCGAATGTCAAAATCAATCCACAGAAAGCAATTATTTGCCCCTACAATATTCTCACTTTCACTGGAAGGAGATGGCTTCCTTTACATTACAGCTAAAACTCCAAGTTACTGAGACTCCTTGCCTTCACTCCTCAGCTCTCAATGTTAGTTTGGTAAGCCTCGAGGGCACTGTACTCTCAAATTAATGTACTGTTGCAGTCTCTCCATTGACATAACTAAACACATACTGTATATGATGTAGCAGGCTTACAAGCTGTGCAGATTGCCTCGCTGTAACCAAGATCATGATTCTCTCTGCGTGTGTTATTTGTCAAAGTAACACTAACAACTAATTAGATGTATTATTGTTCTTATGCTTCTAAGATAATGTTTTTTAAAGTACAGCGTACGAATAAGAAATAAGAATTGAACTTACTTTTAATGTTAAAGATACTTCTCAAAAATGTTTGCATTTCTCTTGTTATGGAAGTAAGGCCATTTGAGGCTGAAAGCAAAAATGTTGAATAGTTAAGTGGCTTACTCAAGAGGCAGAGGTAATTGCAATGCCCTTCCTCTACACAGGCAGATCTGCATGGTAGTCATTCATGAATGTGTTTAAAAATTTTGTCTTAATTTATTGTCAAGTTTGGTTCTACACTATACAAATCAAGATGGTCAGTAGCTTTATCATCAATAGATGTCTGTGTTAGCTAATCTAGGACAAACTGATGCTAAGAAAACAAGGTGGTAAAACAAAGTGTGTGTTCACAAAGATAGGACCAGCATGAACAAATTCCCCTGAGCTTTTATCTCAACTATTGCACCGCTGTTGATTCCATAGAAAAGTTTCTGGTAGGACCATGCTCGATGCCACAGTGCTTTTTAATGAAAAATATTGCCTTCCCTAATGCTAAAATCCTTCCCCTATGCAAATACACTCAGTGGCCACTTTATTAGGTACTTCAGTATAGCTGCTCATTAATGAAAACATCTAATCAGCCAATCATGTGGCAGCAACTCAATACATACAAAAATGCAGACATGGTCAAGAGGTTCAGTTGTTGTTCAGACCAAACATCATAATGGGGAAGAAATGTGACCTCAGGGGATTTTGAACTGGAACGATTGTTGGTGCCAGATGAGGTGGTTTGAGTATCTCAAAAACTGCTGATCTCCTGGGATTTTCATGTACAACAATCTCTGGAGTTTACAGAGAATGATGCAAAATCAAAAAGCATCCAGTAAGTGGCAGTTCTGTGAGTGAAATGCTTTATAAATGACAGAGGTCAGACGAGAATGGCCAGATTTATTCAAGCTGACAAGAAGACAACAGTAACTCAACTAACCACGTGTTACAGCATCTCAAAATTCTAAGCATGTTGAACCTTGGGCAGCAGAAGACCACACTGGGTTCCACTCTTGTTTCTAATAAAGTGACCACTAACTGCCTATGACAAAAGTACCCTCAAAGTCCCATGAGAAATAACTTAATTGACTCCTTGAGTTTCCTTCATCTTTCAATAAAATTGTGCCTAAACCAATCCCACTTTCTGTGCTCGTAGCAGATATTAGTATTTCATGGTTTTCTTCCTAACAAGATGTTATTGGTTGGTGAAAATATCTGTGGATGGTTCATGCACAAATGACTGTTTATAGTTACAAGCTTTATAACTGTGACTAGCTTACACTATTTGTATCTAACTACAGGCAAGTAATACAACCTGACTTCCAGAACAATTTCCTCTAAGCATCCTCTGCGATGAAAAAGAATAACACGCTTTAGGATGACCAGTTTCTGGCTCCTGACTCTGTGTGTGGTTCCACTGCTGTTTTTCATTGAACAGGCTCTTCCTCAGTGGGATTTTGGCTGTAGTCCCATATTATATACTCCAATGCTTCAGTGATGCTTAAATATGCATTCTTAGCTGAGTGCAGTTTTCAGATTGTCTTCCAGTTTACAGTACTTTGACACTCGCCTCTGTGCTACAAGAGTTTCTTACAGTATTGCAGTGTATATGCTATATCTAGTCTCTTATTTCTATTAAGTGCTAAAATTGAAATTGTCTTGTTCATAAACAAGTGAATTTTGGTTTCACTCTGTCTATGTCACTTTCAAACTTAATACAAGGATGATGGATAGATTGGCTTTTTAAACCACTTTCAGTCTAACATGGCATGTTTTGCAATCCCCAATAGCCTTGCATCTCTCGACTGAAAGTTAATTTAGTAAATCAAGTGGAGTTTATTGCCAAGGGCACAAGCTCATTGAGGTACAGGTACAATATTAAACTTGCCTGCAGGCACAGAGGTTTAGACAACACACAAAACATAAATTATACCAGGCAGAAAATAAAATAAAACAAGACACAATCAGAGATGAGCCCACAGCAGAGCAAGAGGTGAAGAATTATATGTAGAATTAAAAGGGCTAAAACCTAACTGACATTTACAGCTTGGCTAGTAATGCTAGTCGTGAGACAGATACTTGTACATGAGAAAGCTGCTTGTGTGACCATTAACCAAGGACGCCTAGCAACAATCAGAGTATGTATGTGATAACGAATGTTTAACAAGCAGCTCCAGACAGCACTTGGGCTTACTTGATTGTAGATTTTCCCAGGCTCTATGAGCAGGGGCTCTGTTGTGTCAACTGAGGTGCAAGCTAATAAACAGTATGTAATTTTAAGTAAACTGTTTTTGAGTCTGGTATTGAGACCATGATCAGTTCTTTCTTACTACAGTGGATCCTAGTCCTGTGCAACTTGCTCTGCAATACTCCCATTTCCCAGTGCTGAAGCCCGGACGTTCGGAATATCGCTTAGTCCAAGACCTCAGAGCCATTAACGATGTGGTTGCACCTGTGCATGCTGTAGTGCCCAACCCAGCCACCATACTGAGTTGTGCTCCATCTGATGCCTCAGTCATTTCTCTCATGGATTTGCAAAATGCTTTTTTCTCCATCCCAATAGCCAACATGTGCCAATATCTCTTTGCCTTTACCTATAAAGGCCAGCAATATACTCCGACTGGCCTACCCCAGGGCTTCATTCACTCTCCCACAAATTTCTCTGTGTCTAATGTCTCAACTGAGCACTTTCACATCCCCTGAGGGCTTGACGATAGTCCAATATGTTGATGACCCTCTGATCGCTAGCTTGAGTGAGGAAGCATGTCGGAAAGATATTTCAGCCTTTTTGAATTTCCTACATCACTGTGGCTATATTGTTGCTCCCTCCAAAGTCCATGTCGCTCAGACCGGTGAAGTTCCTGGGTATGGTCATCTCTGCCTCACCTCAGAATGCATAACCCCCATTGTTAATAACTCATCCCCCACGACAATGACTCAGATGCACAAATTCCTGGGCTTTGTCAATTTCTACCGCACTTGGATTCCCGATGTTGCCCTGCTCAGCAAATCCTTCATCCCTTATTCCTCACCCAAATGCAAGACTCCCTTTCAACTCTCAGAAAGGGCCCAACAGGATTTTGCTTCCCTCATGCAAGCCCTGATATCATACCCCTCCTTGGGCCGGCCCTTATTTTTGCCGTTTTGCACTCTACATGACAATCAAGGACGGGTGTGCTGCCGCTGACCTTTCCCAGAGCCATGGCGATTGACAACGACCTATCGCCTACATCTCCATAAACTCGATCCAGTAGCTTCTGGCTTACCGCGCTGTACTCAGATTCTCCCTGCAGTGTACGAAATGGTTCTGGCCGCAGGTAACATCACCTTGCACCAGTCAGTGGACAGACTCACCTCCCATGATGTAATCGCCCTTGTGAATATCTGCCAAACTCAAGGCCTTACATAGGCCTGCCACACTAAATATCAGGTCCTTCTCCTACAGAACCGTCTCCATTTTCCCCTGTTCTACTGTGAACCCAGCCGCCTTTTTAGAATGCCCATCTGAGCGTCTAAATTCACTGCCCCATGATTGTTCAACAATAAATCACCAATTGACAGAAGTCCGACCTGACATGACTGATGCCCAACTCGCTAATCCGGACAGTCTTCTATGTTGATGGAGGCTCCTTTATAGACAACCAAGGCCAGTGCCGTGCAGGCTATGCTGTTGTTTCCGACACAGAAACCGTGGAGCTCACTTCCTTTCTTTCTCCTCACTCGGCACAGCATGCTGAACTCTTTGCACTCACTGGAACATGCTTCCCAGCCACTGGGAAATCGGCCAATATTCTACAGACTCTCGATATGCCTTTGGAGTCGCTCATGACTTTGGCCAATTTTGGAAAGCTAGGGGTTACACAATCTCCTCTGGTATGCCCATCACTAATAAAATTTACTTTGACAAACTTTGGTCTGCTATCTGTCTTCCTTCACAATTGGCCATTATTAAATGCTCTGCACACAAGAAGGTACTACTGAGATTCCCCATAGAAACAACAGAGCAGACTCGGCTGCGAAACAAGCTGCCCTTACCGGAACACTCATTGTTCCCCAAATGACGAATCACCAGGGAAAAATTGAATCCCCCGTTTCTGAATCAAAGGGTATGCCTGGAATTGAGGATGTGCGTGTTTTACAGAGGGATGCCTCTGAAACAGAGAAAGCCACCTGGGAATGGGCTGGATGTTTTTCACTCACCGACCCAGGACCTCCTGCTTACTCCTGTCCATCAGTTCTGCGTACCTGAAACTATCCTGGGCTCTATTGTAGATTTTGTACATACCAATACTCAACTTGGCAAGGAGCGAATAGTAAGGCAACGTTTGGAATCGTGGTGGAGTCCAGACCTGGAGAAAGTAGCAGGGAACTTTGCCAGACGATGTGCCAAGAATATAATCCAGGAAAATGCACCCTATGCCCAAAGGGATATACCCTCTTGCCAAGATACCCTTTCTGCCAACTATAACTTGATTTTATCAAATGACCGAGTGTACACTGTTGTAAGTATTGTCTTGTAATTCTTGATGCTTTTAGTAGATCAATTGAAGCATATCCCACCACAGATAACAAAGCTGATACTGTGGTGTGTATTTTGCTGAAAGAAATCATTCCCAGATTCGGGTACCGGAGCAAGTTGTATCTGTCAAAGGCTCCCATTTCGTGGGTGAGATTAATACCCAACTCTGCCAGGCTCCGGGGATTAAACAGACATTCCATTGGCCCCACAGACTGCAGGTTGCCGGCCTGATTGAAAGGGTTAATGGGATGCTGAAAAACAACCCGGCTAAATTAGGACAAGAAACTGGTCAAAATTGGCTCAAAGTGCTACCTATAGTCTTGTTCCAAATGAGAATTCATTATCAGACCAAACATGGTCTGTTGGCAGCCGAAATAGTATATGGCAGGCCTTGCCGACCCCAAAATTACCTGAGATGGACCTGAATCAAATGTCAAATGTATTTATAGGGTATATCCTGGCACTAACCAAATCTCTCCAGGTGTTGCATTCGCAGGTGATGAAAGCCCACCGGGAAGGAGAGGAACTGGAAAATGAACATCGAGTCTGCCCAGGAGACTTTGTTCTCAAAAAGAACCATCCTAGAAAGAAGCTTGAGCCTCGTTGGAAAGGACCCTACCAAGTGTTATTGACCACTCTGACGGCAGTCAAGCTACAAGGACTTCTGAAATGGACATATCGAGGACATGTCAAACGGGTGCATTCATGACTAAGTTATTACTGTTTATACTTGTAATCTTAAGCATTTGTATTGCAGTAACCAAGCCAAACACCTTCACATCGCTTTGCTGGGAAAACTAACTCATCTGCCTGCTAGGTATGTGCAACGATTCCTCCCCATGGGACGATGGAGGTTCCCTTAACAGCCATTCAGCTGAACAGCAGTGAACAATGGTCAGTCTGGGCCTTTTCCAGTGACACTCTGACTAGCAAGGCCCAAAATTGCACCAGTGATGCGACCGGAGACTATGGGTGCCACTGTTTTGATCGCTGGTACATTCGTTCCCTGGAAAAAGTCATCCAATGGGATGGTTAGACATCATGGCCCACCACCATTGTCAGATCTGACCAACCAGCAAATACTATCTGCTACTGTAATTTCAAAGGTAAGGGAACTTACTTTCTGGGCAATAGCACCTGTGCCATTGATACAATGGCCAAACCCCGAACGGAACTCAATGGCTTTACAGGGAAAGGGCCTACTTGTGGCTCCCAGGAGAGACAGCTAACCAATGAGACACCCAACAAGAGAGCAGAAATTGGATGGGATGCTGCTTCCTGGCTTACCTTGTATCTCACACGCAAATGCTGAAAACCCTGGACCAGCACCCTTCCCTCCTCTGGCAAAAGTGAGGAATCTGACAACCGGAACACTTCTAGATGATAGCTTTCCCCTTCCAATTCAAGGGAAATCATCAGCCTGGCTGCAGTTTTGGAGGAGATGGCCATTAGCACCGCTAAGGCCAAGGATGGCATCCAGGATCAGGTGAGGGCCATCACCGCTAAAATAATGGCACTACAACACTGTTTTACAGAACCGAATGGGCCTCAATTTTGTTCTGGCTAAAAAAGGAGCATGTGCCGTTATAGGTCAAGAGTGCTGCACCTACATCCCAGGTGAATCAGAGAACATTACCTCTTTCTCCGTTCACATTCAAAAGGAGTAAATAAAATCTGGAAATTCAGGGCCAACCTGTATGGCTTTAGCTCAAAAGGAGGACTGTGGCCTTTCAGTGGCATCTTCGCAGAATGGAGCAGTATACTGCTACATTATTCATCGCAGGAGTACTCATACTTGTTGCACTCTTCCAGTGTTTATGGCCCCTTGTCAGCCGGTGCTTTTGCCCTACACCCACAGGGATATTTATACAAAGAGACCCCAAGAAGGAAGGAGACCTCAGAGAGACTGAGGTGCAAATGATGAGGATGGAGACTAATATGACACGGAAAGCCCTTCGGCCTATCCCAAGGGTTACTATCCACCCTTCTTACGCAAGTATGAAAATTAATGTGTACATCAACCTGACACTGATAATTCTGATTGTCATGGGATGACAAATGGAGGGAATGAGGAATTATAAGCAGAATTAAAAGGGCTAAAACATAACCGACATTTGCAGCTTGGCTAGTAAATTGCACAATAACTAATCTGCTAACCATGAGACAGATGCAGGGAACAAAGAAGTGCTTGTGCTTGAGAAAGCTGCTTGTGCAATCATTAACCAAGGATCCCTAACAACATCAGAGTATGTATGTGAAGATGAACATTTAACAAAGAGCTCCAGATAGTGCTCTGGGCTCACTTGATTGCAGATTTTCCCAGGCTCTGTGAGCCGGGGCTCTGTTGTGTCAACTGAAACACAAGCTTGCTAATAAACAGTATGTAATTTTAAGTAAACTGTGTTTGACCATTATTCCCTGGGTCGGAATCTGAAGTCCTCTGGTAGAGAGGCAGATTGTCAGAGGTGGTCCATAGCATTCCAGTGCTGAGGTAGGGTTAGGGTTGTACAGGTCGGTTCAAGAACTTGACCGATGTAAGGAAGTAACTGTTCCTGAACCATGTGATGTAGAACTTCAGGCTTCTGTACCTACTGGCTGACCGTGGTAGCAACAAGAGAGTATGACCCAGCTATTGGGGATTCTTGATGATAAATGTGATGTTTAAACAGTTCACTAACTTGGAACTAAAATTTTTCTGATCATGAGGCAAACTCAGCCAATAAAAAATCTTTAGCTACAAGAAATTCTCCTCCTCTTTAAGAATATCAGAATGACCACATCTCATTCATAGTTGCCATCAAATGCAGGCCTATGGGCTAGTTTCAGATTTGTGTGTTTGGAGAGGCAGGTGTAGGATTCCTTAATGTTATGAGGCAAAAATCCAAGTTCTCCCTCCTACGCTTGTATGGAAGTGGAAGGATGAACACCTGTTTGCAACTTCCCGCAATCAAATCACTTACATCAGGTACTACAGAATATATTGAAAGCAGAAATTTTGATCTTTTTAAAATGCCAACAAATTTCATAAGGATTTGCTTTTTGGATTCAATATCCTTTCAATTGATGAGAGGTTGCAGGTCTGTGCTGCCTGTTTGATCTTGTTCAGTGAGTGGAAAGTAAACCTTTATTTTAAATCACATACATGAGGAATTCAGATTTACCTGCCCTTGCCAGCTGCCAGCCTACGTATACATGAGTAAGCTTACTGACATTTCATGAGAAAACATTTTGCTGCCTGTGATTTCTTCAGCCAAGCCGAATACATGTTTCATGCCTATTTGTGGCGTGAGAGATTGTAACTACTTTTCCAGGACCGGAATGAACTGCACAATTTCCAACAATGTTTTAGACCCTCCTGATTGTTTGGACACTCTGTTGGGGCGAAGGTGAAAGTCAGGGGAGTAGACGTGCTAAGCTGCCCATGGGGGGTTTGGCAAGGTATCTATCAATAAAAGCAGGCAGTTCCCACAACCCTTTTCCTTTGCTATATCTGCAAAAGGTATTTACACTGGTGCAACGTCCAGCAGTCATTGGCATTTTCAAACAGTACAGTTCTGAACTACATCATCTATCTCTGGAGCACCACTTGTTTTATTTATGGACTATATTTGAATAAAAATATTCTCAAAAAATCCATAGGGCGTTGGGGAAGGAGAAGAAGGACTTTTCTAATTGCTGGCTTACAACCGTAAGTTAAAGTTGTAGGAAAACAGTTTTTGGATTCCTACTTATCTGCCATTTATTTTAAGTAGGCTACAATTACATCAAACTAGCTAATAAATGGAAATATTATCTATTATTGTCAGCAGTATTTAAAGCTTTAATATAAATAAATTATGAACAGAATCCGCTGTCCACAGCAGATTGATATATATTGTATGTAACTGTTCATTGGAACTGTACTTTTCCTTCACTGATTTCCTTTGAAAGCTACTGGACTTAAAATAATTAAAATGCAAGTTATCACCTGAGGTTTAGTGGAGAAAGCAGAAGAAGGTAAATCTATGGAATTTATTATCCAAATGTTGTACTGGCCTAGGGCTGATGAACTGTGTAGACTAATTGGCTGTGTACACAAGGACATCTTCAACCTCTTGCATTTGTGATCTGAGGTTCCCACCTACTTCAAAGGGCATCCATAGTACGATGTGCCAAAGAAGAGCAGTGTGGTCTGCCTCAATGTCTACTGTCCAGTACCACTTATATCCACTGTAATGAAGTATTGAGAGATTGGTTAATAAGTGAACCAATGCCAGCCTTAGAAAAGAGCTGGATGTCCTTCAATTTGCCATTTGCCACAGCAGTCAATAACAGATGCTGTCTCCCTAGCTCTCCACTCAGTTCTGAATGATCTGGACAACAGTAATGCAAATACCTGGTTTCTGTTCAATGAACACAGCTCAGTGTTGAACACTATCATTCTCTCCGAGCCTGTCACCAAGGACCAAGACTTGGGCCTCAGTACCTCCCTTTACAAATAGATCCTTAACTCCCTGATTGGCAGAGCTTAATTAGTACAGATCAATAACAGCAGCTGCCCCTCAATGATCATCAGCACAGGCACACATCATGATGTACCCTTGGCTTCCTGCTCTACTCTTTATGTTCTAAAGTGGAATTAGAACTCTGGCTAAGCAGAGTTCAATTTCAACTATGCATTTCCTGACACCACTGTTATGGGCTGAATGTGATGAGTAAGCATGTAGGAATGAGGTGGAATATCTGTAATAACTGCCTCATGGTCAACCTTATCAAAACCAAGTAGCTAATTGCTAACATCAGAAAGGGGACACTGGACCACCCAGCCAGCTCTCATTGGTGGGTCAGAAGAGAGAATAAACTGCTTTAATTCCTGGGTATTAACATCTCAGATAACTGTGCCCAGCAAATAGATGTAATCACAAACAAGGTGAGACAGCACCTCTCAGGAGGGGAATAAATAGTCAACGTTTTGGGCTCAGACCCTCATCAGGGGTAGAAAGGAAGGTAATAAGAGGGGGGGGCGCAAGCTGGCAGGTGATAGGTGGGGAAGATGTGTGTGGGGGGGAGAGAGAGAGAGAGAGAGAGAGAGAGAGAGAGAGAGAGAGAGAGTGGAGATGCTGGGATGTGATTGGTGGAAAAGGTTAAGGTCTGATGATGCAGGAATCTGATAAAAGGGAGTAGACCACGGAAGAAAGGGAAGGAAGAGGGGCACTAGGGGGAGTGTGTCAGGGGAGGAGAAGGGGTAAGAGGGGAGTCAGAATGGGGAATGATAAATAGAAGGGGGCGGGGGTTTGCCGGAAGTTAGAGAAATCAATGTTCATATCCATCACCTCCTTCTGGTGCCTCTCCTCCTTCCCTTTCTCCCGTGGTTCACTCTCTTTTATCAGATTTCTTCATCATCAGACCTTTACCTTTCCATCAATCACATCCCGGCATCCCCACTCTCCCCCACCCGCTCACTGCGGACCACCGGGATTCCTATAGATTTGTGTCTGATTGTGATTTTTTCACTGATGGCTCAGAAGTGGTCTGCAGAAGGTACACAGTTATAAGATCAGACAATATTTGAATAAAATGAAGAAACAGATTCACGTATTTGCTCTAAAACAGATATAAAGTAAAATACATGCCGAATCTACCTTATACAATTGAATTTACAGAACTGATGAAACAGCTGGTCTAAAATATGTTTAGTCTCCCTATATTCAATAATCTTAAGAATCTGAAACAATAACATTGTTACCGCTTAAAAGTTTCACGTGGGTCGATTTTAGAGACTTTCAGTGTTTTTATTACAGCACTTACTTAGTTCTGTAACATCGACCAACTTGTTATCAATGTTATCTGTGATCATGCCCTTTGCTACGGGAGGCAACTTCTTCCTTCCTTGCAGGAAATCACGATTGAAATTGAGTTGTGCCTCTTCATTTGGATATGCGCGGATATCACCATTTGTGTGCTTCAGGGTGAAGAGAGCCTGCTTACATTTTAAACAGGCCGTGCTTACTGTTGACACCGAACATAATCCAATGACAAAAACCCACAGAAAAGGTGCATGGCCAAAGGTGGCAAATATAACTGCCCCCTGGTAGTTTTGAGCAAACGGATACAGTCGCATCAAATCTGTTCGCGCAGTTCCTTTTCGGTAAATTAAACGTTCTCTTTCCCCTTTTGATTTTGGTCTCAATGGCGATGAATAAAATGCTGTGATTTTGTATTATTCAAAGGAAAGCATTCTGTTCTTTTTTCGTTTACTCGTTCGTGAATGGCGTGTCACGGTTACTCCACCCGCGAGTCGCTGTGACGTCACACAGAGTCCGCCGCCCGACCAGGTTAACCATTGTTACCGATGATAGTTAACTGGGAATGTTGGTGTGGCTGTTTTTCTGCCTGACTTACAGGTAACAATAAAGAACCGTCTTGCTAACCAATTATCAGTCTGTACAGCAGAATTGGTTGCCATCATTTTGGGTGGAGGAAATTTGTCCTTGCAAAGTTGTAGTTTGTTCAGACTCTTTTCGGTATTGACTGGTCTTAAAACAGGTCATTCAAGCAGTAGGTCTGATTTACTGCTCTTCAAACTTTACTTCATATTCAAAGCCTTGGTCTGCCTGTCTGCTTCTTATGTACACAG
Organism: Hemitrygon akajei; assembly: GCF_048418815.1. Taxonomy (NCBI): domain Eukaryota; kingdom Metazoa; phylum Chordata; class Chondrichthyes; order Myliobatiformes; family Dasyatidae; genus Hemitrygon; species Hemitrygon akajei. The sequence goes on along the minus strand of NC_133133.1, from coordinate 56,179,846 downwards.
AGGTGCTGAAGGAAATGAGTGAGTTCATCATTTGGCCAAAAATGCTGTTAAAAGTTCAACTGTGGATATAGACCTTCCACTTAGCAAATCAGGAGCAATGGAGTTGGTGGGGCTAAGAGTTAGGGGATTATGGCAAGACGTGGGGTAATGGGCATAAGGGGAGAGATCCCTTTACAGAATACATAAAACTATTGGATTGATGGGAGAAGGGGGTAAAAGGGCAGGAATTGTATTGACTCGACTTCGAATTTGGCACACAATGCTTAATTATTCCTTGTATCTTGTTGGAAAACATGACTCTGGGGTGTGTAGGTTTTGTCATCATCATGAAGCAGTTGAACATTTTTTTTACAATGTGAAGCATACAAGGTTGAAAGAAAGCAAATGCAGGCTACACTACTAGCTTTGGGGTTGATACTTTTCACTTTAAAACTTTACTAAGTTATGGAAATGACTTAACTTTAATTCACAATATTGTCTTTCATAATTTACAATCTATTGGGTTTGGGGGGTAACTTAATTTTCATTTGATAAAGAACTATTGGGGGTTTTATTTTCCAACTCTCTACACCACACTGCAGTCCAGTTGGTGGCGGTAATGTACCTTTAAGTTCAACTGTTATACACCAATAAACGTCAGAAGAAGAACTGGAAAATCTACCTTAAATTTCAAAGTGCATTAACAAATCTATTTTACTCTGGTCCATTGTTCAAATTGGGCAGCTCCTCACAAAGCAGCCCTAAAGCCACATCCTGTCCCATCCATGGAAGTAAATCATCTCCCATTCTTCTTCTGGGGTTTTGTGGCAATTGGCAAACAGCTTTAAGGTGCATTATCACCACCTGATGAACTGGAGTGTAGGTCAGGATATCTTAATGCTACACATTTATATTTGATTCATAATAACTTTAAAATCAGTCTTCCTCTTGCAATTATATCTTGGACACCTCACCAGTACATGCTCAACCATTTCTTGTTGATTACAATACCCACACCTCCCATTATTGTGTTTCTTAATTTTAAAAAATGTACTATTTAACCCTGTATGCCCACTAGTCAACCTCAATATTATCACCTCATCCTTCCTGTTCTTTCCTGAATTCCTTGACCATCCACTTCTTTCTGGATATTATAAAAATATCTTCCAGTTCTCTCTTCATCCCATTGTTTCCTTCACTTTTGATAACATTTTTCATTTCCCCTTTACAGTAATTTATCTGAATGCCCATTCTGCTTACCAAGTTGCTTCTTTTGCTAACATCCACTTGCTCATTCCCTCTAATACCAAAATATGCTGGAATCCACATCAAATGTAGATTTCCTTCATTTAAAGTCTAAATAAGGTTTGTGTTATATAATATCTGGTCTTGCCTCTGAATGTAAATCTTTTATTCTCCTGATTCTTAACAATTCTCATCGGTCTCACTTCCTCCACCCACTGCTAAGCTAGTAGTACAGTTGTCATTTCACATGTATACACTGAGAAATCATTTATCCTCACCCGGTTTTTAATGTTAAAATCAGGCACTACGAATCCTACCCCTAATCTTCTATCACCAATTTTTGAAACATCTGCATATATCTGTAAATATCAATAATAATTATTTTTTTACTTAAGATTCAACTATATCCATATTTAAAATCATTTCTCTATTTTCCCATTTCCCTCCTACCTCTGGTGCTTCACACAGCCATGGAGTCACCCCAGGAAAAGACACTGTAGAACTCACTGCCTTATTACTAATTCCTGTCCTTTCTGCTTTCTTTCAATACTCCATGTAAAATACCTGATTTCCTTTTTCTTTTTCCCCACCATGGATCCAAAAGCTGAGTAGGCTACGGTCAATTATGGAAAACTCTGAACATCCTCTACATAGCACCATCCAGAGACAGAGAAGCAGTTTCAGCGACAGGTTACTATCGATGCAATGCTCCTCAGACAGGATGAAGAGGTCAATACTCCCCAATGCCATTAGGCTTTACAATTCAACCGCCAGGACTTAAGAACTTTTTAAAAGCTATTATTAATGCTTTTTGAGATAGTGATTTAGATGCATATCATATTTTTTACTGAGTTAAGTATTGTATGTAACTAGTTTTGCTACAACAAGTGTATGGGACATTGGAAAAAAAAAGTTGAATTTCCCCATGGGGATGAATAAAGTATCTATCTATCTATCTATCTATCTGGATGATTGTCTGCACGCCCTTACAGGTTCACACAATATGTTAACACAAGCTGTGTTCTTCTTAGTTCCAGAGGTGTCTCTCCCAACTCCCCTTGCATTGCCACCACTGGTGGTGTCCTTATTGCCCCATAATTTAACCTTAATGCACAACTTTGAATTATATCCAGTTTCTAAACTATGCTGTGTAATGCTGCTGATGTGTTGGCGCGTGGCCAAGTGGTTAAGGTGTTCATCTAGTGATCTGAGGGTCGGTAGTTCGAGCCTTGGCTGAGGCTGCGTGTTTGTATCCTTGAGCAAGGCACTTAACCACAGACTGTGCGACGACACCGGTGACAAGCTGTATGGGTCCTAATGCCCTTCCCTTGGCATGGAGAGGGGCAACTGCCAGTCTTCCATACAACCTTGCCCAGGCTTGCGCCCTGGAAACTTTCCAAAGCGCAAATCCATGGCCTCACAAGACTAACGGAGGCCTACACACAACGCTGTTGATCCATATACCATACTTCCATGGTCCAGTATTGATCTTATTAATATCATATATATTGCTTTCAAGGATTTCCTTTCCTATTAAAAATACTTTGCACTTTCTTTCTTTTGGTTATTATTTCCTTAATGTATGTTGATCATGTGAGTCTTTTATCAAAATAAATTCCAAAAAATTTAAAGGTATCCACACATTCTAATTCTATACCATAAAGTTTTAATTTGAAGTGTTGTTCTATCCTCTTCCTAGTGAAAACATTATTTTGGATTTCTCTGCTGAAAATCCCCGTTTTAATGTCCAATCTTCCACCTTAACTATTGCCTCTTGAAGTTTCTGTATTCTAACTTACTCATTTCTATCCCTTTTCCACATAGCTCCATCATCCACAAATAATAATACTATTTATATTAAAAATATATAATTTAAGATTATAGCAAATAATAATGGACTAATGATACATACCTGAGGAGTTCCATTTTCTATGAATTGTTTACTTGACATAGATTTGCCTACTCACACCATGGTAGATCTACCAAATTAAAAATATTTTATCCATTATCATTTGACTTCTAATTCCCAGTTTACATAATTTGATGAGCTTTCCTTCCACATTATATCATATGCTTTCTCTACATCAAACGAAACAGCTGCTCCACTTTCTCTGTTCAATCGAGCCCTCCTCATCTCATGATCTTGACATCATCAAACTGGATCCATGGTTTTTCTTCCTATCTTAAACCCACGCTGATATTTTAAAATACACGATCTTGTTACAATGTAACAAGTCAATCTCTTATTAATCATTTTAACCATGGTCTTACAAAAATATGAGGTTAATAATATTGGTCTATGACTTGTTGGAGTGTTAAGGAGTTTTTCCTGGTTAACACATTGGAAATATGATTGTTTCTTTCCGTGCTTTTAGGAAGCTTTTTGTTTTCCTATATATGAAACTTTTAAAAAACTTCCTTCCCTTTCTCACTCAAGTTAGATAACATAACATAACTGGGGATATTTTCTTTGCCTTTCTAGGAATGCTATTCAGTTCAGACCTGGTGAACCTCACATTTAATGTGCTCTCAAAATTTCCATCCATTTCTAATGCTTTGAAGTTCACGAATAATGTTTCCTCTCTTCTCCTTTTTCCTTCATTATGAAGTTGAGTAAATGTTGTGGAGCAGTGTGCAGAACTGGTCAGAATCAGCCCTTGCCTCACCTCCAGTCCTGTCACCCTGACCTTTTCAATCTGGCCCTGGGCTTAAATCATCCAGACATTGGGCTGTTCCTCACCCTGGGACTCCTCTGGGACCTAAACAATGCCGCCACTATTTGACCCGTATGTGATCTTTACAAATTTCACCTTCCAGAGGAGACCACAACTCTGCCTTGACTGTTCTTCAACCCTGCCTCCACCTTTGTCTGCTTTGACCATGCCTTCCCTGCACCACCCCTATCCTCGCCTCTCTATCATTAGCATTTATCGTTATTAATAAAGTGTTATTAATAAAGTATTTAGTCGTTTTCTTTGTTTTGATTTTTTGCCGCCAATAAATAGTTACTGGGCATCACCAACACCATCTTAAACCGGATTGGTTGAATGGTCTCCTGTGTTATAACGTACAGTATATCAACTTTGAAGCTGATTACCTTTCATCAGAACTAGGAAAGGTTAGAAATCAAATTGCAGTGAGGGGAGAGAGGTGGAGGCTAAATGCCATGTGCTGGTGGTGGTGAAGTTTGAGAGGGATGTCTGCAGAATAGTTAACGTAGAAACATAGCAATCTACAGCTCATTACAGGCCCTTCGGCCCACAATGTTGTGCCGACCATGTAACTACTCTAGAAACTGACTAGAATTTCCCTACCACATAGCCCTCTATTTTTCTAAGCTCCATGTACCTGTCTAAGATTCTCTTAAAAGTCCCTATTGTATTTGCCTCTACCATCTTTGCTGGCTGTGCATTCCACACACCGACCACTCCCTGTGAGAAAAGCTTACCTCTGACATCCCCCTTGTACCTACTTCCAAGCACCTTAAAACTATGCCCCCCTCATGTTAGCCATTTCAGCCCTGGGAAAAAGCCTCTGGCTATCCACACGATCAATGCCTCGCATCATCTTATACACCTCTATCAGGTTACCCCTCATCCTCTGTGGCTCCAAGGAGAAAATATATAAATTGTATCAGCAGAGGAATGTAAATGGAAGATGAATGAAAACTAACAAGAGAACAGAAAATGCAATAAAATGTAAAACACCCACGTTTCTAGAAATTTAAGATGAAAGAAACGGCTGGACATATTACAGATCATTAATTGTGATATTGAGAAAGTTTTAAGGATCCACATTGACCTGATGGAGCTTTTTCAGCCCCAAGTCAAGTCAGGTTTATTGTCATTTTGACCTGTTACAATCCAGCAACAATGAATATATAAATGAGACAGGTTTTTTTTTATAACAAATAAAACATTTATTAAACACTGCTAAAAAAAACTCAAAAGTAAACAAACGACTAACTTAACCGGAAGTCGGCTGCGATACGACAGCTCAAACAGTTCTTAAAGCGATAATGCGAAAACAGTTCTTTAAAGTAGTATTGCCAGAAGTCCAAAATGATTTACACAGTCAGTTAAGGGAGAGACTTTCCTTGAAGTAATTAAATCCTCTTTTGCGATGTTACTGCTGATCCCAGCCGAAGTATGCTTTGCTGAGGGATTTACGGTTGAAGGAAATAAAACGGCTTAAAGGCACTGACCTTTCCTTGGCGAAACTCTGCATCCAACTCTTTCTGCTTTCAGAAATGCAGGAGCTAACTTGGACACAAGTTACTAATTCCTTGTATGAAGATTAAATAAAAGTCGAACCTGCTTTACAGCCGATAACACCAACTTTCCTCGATCTTTCAGCTTCCCAAACTTCGATAAATCTTCACTCTCCCACTGGACTTTAACTGGCAGTATTGTAGCAAAACTGCCGGCAATAACCTTTGACTTAAGGCAGAAAGTAAAACTCCACTTTAAAACAAAACTGTGTCATAACATCGAATATGCAGCGGAATGGAGTCACTGGCGAATTCAACCATGAACTGCCCCCCATCACAGGGAAGGGTTCTCCTTTTATACCCTGTTGGAAAAAACTATCACATGACTTCTCACTGGCAGGAAAATGATGTCACTCCACCATCACAAGACCATTACCTCATGCCCAGCATAGCCTCAATTACATCATGGTCATGTGACAGGCACAAGATACCCACGGGTATGTAACAGACCATAAACTGCTGGTACAGTACACAGTAAAAACGAAACAACGTTCCTCCAGGACCCTGGTGCTACATGAAACAACACAAAACTACACTAGACTATGTGAGCCAGCACAAGGCTACACTAGATTACATAAAACAACATAAAAACTGCACTAGACTACAGAGCTGCACAGGACTACACAAAGTGCACAAAATAGTACAGGGCAGTACAATAATTAATGAACAAGACAATAGGCACAGTAGAGGACAAATTTCAATATAATAATAAATGATGTAGATGTCAGTCTAGACTCTGGGTATTGAGGAGTCTGATGGCTTGGGGGAAGAAACTGTTACATAGTCTGGTCGTGAGAGCCCGAATGCTTCGGTACCTTTTGCCAGATGGCAGGCGGGAGAAGAGTTTGTGTGAGGGGTGCGTGGGGTCCTTCAGAATAGGCAGATTGGGAGTTTAACAGAGAATGACCATGGTGAGGTGGATCATCTCTCTCTGATGGGATAACAGGGGATGGGATGTGGGAAACCACAGAGGAATCATACAGTTTAAAAGGGCCGTAGGATCATTGGGGACCCAAGCCATTCTAACCACAATCTATTCCAGCTGCTACCATCGGAAAGCAGTACCACAGCATAAAAGCCAGGACCAACAGGCTCCAAGACAGCTTCTTCCACAAGGCCATCAGACTGATGAACTCACGCTGACTTGAGTGTACTCTATATTACATGGACTGTTCTATTTATTATAAATTACTGTGATTGCACATGACACATGTAGATGGAGACGTAACATAAAGATTTTTACTCTTCATGTATGTGAAGGATGTAAGAAATAAAGTCAATTCAATTCAGTTTCAAAGTTGCATGTCATGGAAAAGGTTCATGAAACTTCACAGGTGAACAAGGACCTGGATCCACTGCAGTTCACCTACTGCCATAACAGGATTACAGTGGACACTATCTCACTGGTCTTCTACTCTGCTTTGAAGCACCTAGATGACAGCAAAACATACTTCAGGCTGCAGTTTATCAATCACAGCTCAGCATTCAACACCATCATCCCCTTAGGATTGATCACCGGGCTTCAAAAACTGGCCCTCTGCAGCTGGATCATGCTTAGCCATTGCTCAGCTCTCTCTGCACTCATGACTGTGTGGGTAAGCACAGATCAAAGACCATTTATAAATTTGCTAATGACACCAATGTGTGGTGGTAAAATCTCAGAAAGCAATAAGGAGAGATACAGGAGATAGGTTGGTTGCTTGACTAGTGTTGTAACAACAGCCTCGCATTCTGGACGTTAGGTGAACATTCACCAGACTTGATTTGAGAGTTAACAGTGGAAAGAGTGAGTAGTTTCTAGTTCCTGGGTGCCAACATCTTGGAGGATCTGTCTTGGGTCATGATGTAGTCATGAAGAAAGCATACCAGTGGCTTTACTTTGTTAGGAGTTTGAGGAGATTTGGTATGTCACTAAATCTCTTACAAATTTCTATAGATATATAGTGGAAAGTGTTACGTTTTGTAACTCCGAAACTCAAAATTATCGAAAGTAAAACATGGAGCCAGGAGATGCATGTCTTAGTTTCGTTTTTGCACCAAGTGAGGGTTGAATGTATGCCATTCACGTCCTTTTAAGTAATAACCCGTAATGAATTATTTAAACAAAGAAAGAATGATTAATCAAATAATATATCTCCAATATTACTGGAATTTAAATATACAACAGAGAGCATTCTGCATCAGAGCCTGGTATGGAGATTCCAATGCACAGGATTGCAAAAGGCTGCAGACGGTTTACACTCAGCCAGTTCCATCACTGGCACAACTTGCCCCACCACCGAGGACATCGTCAAGAGGCAGTGCCTAAAGATCCTCATCATCTGTATATACCCTCTTCTGATAAGCTCCAGAAACCTGAAAATCCACACTCACTGATTTCGATTCTTCCTCTCCACCATCAGATTCTGTTTAGTCCATGAACACTACTTTGTTATTCATTTTTGTTGCACTATTTATTTTGTAATTTATAGTAATTTTTATGTCTCTGCACTGTACTGTCACAAAAAAAAATTTCATGTCAAATAAGTCAGTGATAATCAACCTGATGCACTATCAATAACTCTCGATAGGCTTTTATTCGCTGGAAGAGAGCAGTCAGCAGCAAGAGACCACCATACAACATCCTGGAGACTGAGGGAGGAGCAGTGCCTCCAATCGCCTTTATACCGGGGTTTGTGGGAGGAGCCACAGGAGCAGTTAGCGGGGGGGCGTGACCAGACAGGTATATGTAGTTCACCACATTCACCGCCCCCCCTTTGTTTTAAAAGTGAGTCCCCATGGGGCGAAGTTTCTTACAAGTATATTTACAGGTTAAGTCTATCAGGTGGTCGAATCTGTCGCTGCGATCTACGTAGCACCGGCTGTGATTGCACAGGTGCCGGTGGTGATTGCACCGGAGACGGTGGTTGTGCTGGTTCCGGTCTAACTGGAGGTGTCAGCCCACTAGGTGTCAGTGATCCCTCATTTGTGTGCGAGGCGCCCAGTATGGGAGTGTCGTGAGGAGTCTGTGTAGGGCTTGGTGTGCGCGGTGTCAGGTGAGTATACACCTCAGTGGGTACAGGGTTCATAGTCACCGTGGATTGTTCGGGGTAGTGGTCTGCTGCTCCTGTGGGCGCCAGGTCGCGGACGGAGACCGTGTCCTCCCGCCCATCAGGTAAGACCACGTAGGCATACTGGGGGTTCGCATGTAGTAGGTGAACCCTCTCGACCAGCGGGGAGTATTTATTGCTCCTCGCATGTTTCCGGAGCAGCACTGGTCCTGGGGACGTCAGCCAAACTGGTAGGGTGGTCCCAGTGACAGACTTCCTGGGAAAAGAGAATAGGCGCTGGTGAGGGGTGGCATTGATGGACATACATAACAGGGAGTGGATAGAGTGGAGTGCCTCGGGGAGGACCTCCTGCCATCGAGAGACCGGCAACCCTTTCAACTTAAGGGCTAAAAGGGTGGCCTTCCACACTGTGGCATTCTCCCTCTCCACCTGACCATTTCCCCAGGGATTATAGCTCGTGGTCCTACTAGTAGCAATGCCCCTAGCTAGCAGGTACTGGCGCAGCTCGTCACTCATAAACAAGGACCCTCTATCACTGTGGATATAGCAGGGATATCCGAACAGAGTGTAGAGCTGGCACAGGGCTTTTATGACAGATGTGGCAGTGGTGTCGGGGCAGGGGATGGCAAAGGGGAACCATGAGTACTCGTCGATAATGTTGAGAAAGTAGACATTGCGGTTGGTGGAGGGAAGGGGGCCCTTAAAGTCAACACTCCATCGCTCAAAGGGGCGGGTGGCCTTGATAAGTTGTGCCTTGTCAGGACGGTAGAAGTGCGGTTTGCACTCAGCGCAGACTTGGCAGTCCCTGGTCATTGTCCTGATGTCCTCAAGGGAGTAAGGCAGGTTCCGGGCTTTCACGAAATGGTAAAATCGGGTGACCCCCGGGTGGCAAAGATCTGCATGGAAGGCGTATAGCCGGTCGAGCTGCGCGCTGGCACACGCTCCCCGGGATAGGGCATCAGGGGGCTCATTGAGCCTTCCAGGCCGGTACAGGATGTCATAGTTGTAGGTGGAGAGTTCCATTCTCCACCGCAAAATTTTATCATTTTTGATTTTGCCCCGCTGTTGGTTGCTGAACATGAACGCAACTGAGTGCTGGTCGGTCAGCAAGGTGAACCTTTTGCCGGCGAGATAGTGCCTCCAGTGCCTAATAGCTTCCACTATGGCCTGGGCTTCTTTCTCCACCGCGGAGTGCCGAATTTCAGGGCCTTGAAGGGTACGAGAGAAGAATGCTACTGGCCTGCCCGCCTGATTGAGGGTAGCAGCTAGCACGGTCGAAGGCGTCACTCTCTACTTGGAAGGGAATGGTCTCGTCCACCGCATGCATCGTTGCTTTGGCAATGTCCCCTTTAATGCAGCTGAAGGCCGCGCGGGCCTCGGCTGAGAGGGGAAATATGGTAGACTTGACCAGGGGGCGGGCCTTGTCTGTGTAATGGGGGACCCATTGGGCGTAATAGGAAAAGAAGCCCAGGCACCGTCTGAGGGCTCTGAGGGTGGTGGGAAAAGGGGGTTCTAACAGGGGGCGCATATGGTCGGGATCAGGGCCAATGACCCCGTTCTCCACGACATACCCAAGGATAGCGAGTCAGGTGGTTCCGAACACACACTTGCCCTGTTATAAGTAAGGTTCAGGGCTTTGGCCACTTGGAAAAATCGTTGGAGGTTGGTGTTGTGATCCTGCCAGTCGTGACTGCAGATGGTGATGTTGTCCAGATATGGGAACGTGGCTTTCAGTTGGCACTGGTCCACCATCTGGTCCATTTCCCTCTGGAAGACAGAGACACCATTCGTGACACCGAAGGGGACGCACAGGAAGTGATAGAGCCTGCCGCCCGCCTCGAAGGCGGTGTAGGGGCGGTCCTCCGGGCGGATGGGGTAGCTGGTGGTAAGCGGATTTCAGATCTATTGTCGAGTACACCTTGTACTGAGCTATCTGATTGACCATATCTGCAATGCGGGGTAGCGGGTACACGTCAAGCTGCCTGAACCTATTGATGGTCTGACTATAGTCCACGACCATCCTATTTTTCTGCCCGGTCTGAACAACAACCATCTGGGCCCTCCAAGGACTTGTGCTTGGCTCAATGATCCCCTCCCTGAGCAGCTGCTGCACCTCTGACTGAATGAAGGCCCTGTCCCCCGCGCTGTACCTCCTGCTTTTAGTTGCCACAGGTTTACAGTCGGGGATCTTGAGGGTGGGGAGGCTGCAAGTGGTGTCAGTAGCGCAGCTGTCGGCATGGTGTTGGGTGGGATGTGTGGGTCGATGTGTGTGTGTGGTCAGTAGCGGGGTATATGACGAAGTCCCACAAAACTGAGGATACCTGACAGTGAGTGGTGGGAGGGGCCCGTCATACACCATTGTCACACTTTTTAGGTGGCTCTGTAAGTCCAGCCCCAATAGCACAGGCGCACACAGTTGAGGCATAACCAGTAGCACAAAGTTCCGATATTCTGTGCCCTGCACCATCAATGTCGCTACACGACCCACCTGGATGTCTGTGGAATGCGACCCAGAAGCCATGGTGACCCTCTGGCTTACCGGCCGTGTCACGAGTCCGCAGCGTTGCACCGTGTCCGGGTCAATAAAACTCTCAGTGCTGCCCGTGTCAAACAGGCAGCTAGTCCTGTTCCCCTCCACCAGAATATCCATCATTGACCTTACAAGCTGGTGTGGGGCTTTTGGTCGAGGGTTACGGAGGCCAGAGTTGAATCACCGTTTTGGTGCCCAGTAAACACCCGTGGGTCGGAGGCGGGGCGAGGTGGCGCCGACAAAGATGGCCGCCCCCATGCCTCGCATGAGGCGGGCAGGCAAGATGGCAGTGACCAAGATGGCTGCCCCATGCCTCACATGAGGCGGGCAGGCAAGATGGCGGTGACCAAGATGCCTCACATGCGGCACTGCTCGACCCCGCTCGTGGTTTAGACTTACAGACCTTGGCGAGTGGCCCTTCTTTCCGCAGTTGGAGCAGGTAGCTTCTCGGGCCGGGTAGCGTTTTCGGGGGTGTTTTTCAAGTCCGCAGAAGTAACACTGCACGGACTTGCGACTGGCAGCAGCCATGGTCGATTGCGGGGAGGGTTGCGAGGAGTTCACGGACTCGTGAGTGGCAGCAGCTGAGGTGGATTCGCCGGCGGGTGGCGGGGTCTGCAGCATCCATGGGACCGGCGGGAGATCACGTGGCTGGACAGCGTCAGCGTTGTGCAGGGCAGCCTCCAGTGTGTCGGCCAGCTCGATTGCCGAGCGTAAGGTAAGATTGGCGTTTTCCAGCAGCTGCTGGCGCACGTACACTGACCTGATCCCCGTAATAAATGCATTTGGTACCAGGAGCTCCGCATGCTGTTCCGCCGTCAGTCCCTTGCAGTCGCAGGCCCGCACGAGTGTCTGTAGGGCCTGGACAAACTCAGCGCTTGACTCTCCGGCCTGCTGCCGCCGCGTCGCTAAGCGATGTCTTGCGTAGACGGTGTTCACCGGCCACCGGTACTGTCTTTTGAGGGCGTCCGGTGCCCCTTGGTAGGTCGGCAGGTCTCTGATAAGGGAGAATACCCTCGTACTGACTCCGGAAAGGATTTTGTGCATTGTGACAGGCTCAGTCACGGGAATCTCTTCCAAGTATGATTGGAAGCATGCAAGCCAGAGTTCAAAGGCAAGAGCTGCTTTTGGAGCTTGAGGGTCCAAGTCCAATTTTTCCGGACGTAAAATACTCTCCATGTTTTAAAACTTCCAGCCAATAAAATTGATGCACCATCAATAACTCTCGGAGACGTGAGGCGAGATATAGGCTTTTATTCGCTGGAAGAGAGCAGTCAGCAGCAAGAGATCACCATACAACATCCTGGAGACTGAGGGAGGAGCAGTGCCTCCAAACGCCTTTATACCGGGGTTTGTGGGAGGAGCCACAGGAGCAATCAGCAGAGGGGCGTGTCCAGACAGGCATATGTAGTTCACCACACAACCTGATTCTGAAGCACAAATAAAAGAAAGGGCCTGGTGTAATGTTGTTGTCTGTCCCCCTAGAACTCCAAGGCATGCAGAAATCTGACTGTTGAACAACATATGAGACTTTCATTAACTATTCACTTGAAAGACTGGACACACACTATTTAAAGTTTAAAGTACATTTATTATCAAAGTATGCATGCTATATACAACCTTGAGATTCATCTCCTTATAGGTAGCCACCAAACAAAGAAACCGAATAGAAGCCATTAAAAAAGACCATTAAACACTCAATGTGTAGAATAAAAACAAACTGTGCAAACAATTAAAATAAGTAAATAGCATTCATGAAGTTCACAAAAGTCAGTCCACAGACGTGAAGCCAGCAGTCGATTCAGAAGCTCATTAGTTACAGGCTTTAGCCTCAGTTCAGCGCAGAGACTAGTAAACCTTACAGAGAAACGAGCTGAACTGGTCTGCCCTTCGCCTCTACTTCCAACACCCAGACCTTTTCAATCCAGCCCAGCGCTTAAATCGTGCAAACCTCGGGTCATTCCTTACTCTTGGACCCAGGCCCTGCCGCTTCATTACGCTCACAGACCCAGTCCCCGCTGCCTCGATTCGGCCTGTACCCAACATTTCTAATTCGGCCTGGAGTTTAAATGGATCAAATCTCGGGTCTTCCCTCACTCTCAGGCCCAGGCTCTGGCTGCTCCAGCAATGGCCAGACACGGCTCATTCTCCGCTCTCGGACCCAGACACCACTGCCTCGATTCAGCCTGTACATGCCTTGCCACAATGTCCCACACCTTTGAAACTTCAGTTGACACCGCAAAAATGCCAGGTCATACAGGCAACTCCGACAGGGAAGTTAAAGGCTATCGATTGTAGTGATTGTTTATCAGAAAAAGTGTGATTCATAAAGTAGTCAGCAGTTATCTTTGTTTTGTTTGCCACTGGCTTCACGATTACAATGTTAAACTTGGTATTATCGTTTTGGCAGCTCATATGTGATTACCATAATGACTCCACCCTGCGGCACTGTTCTGGACATTTCCAAATAATTGAAAATGATTAAGGAATGTGAAAGCAGGTGTGTGGATTCAGTATGAATTGGCACTTTGAGTTCAAAGAATTGTTCATGCAGGCTCGTAGAGGGTAAGATATCATCAGACAAGTTTACAAGTGAGGAAATGTAGGAAATCTAACCTGGTCTCAGAACCCTGGGCATACTTTATTGTGTTGGCTCCTTTAAGGAACCCACACTTGTACACTAATGAAGGAGAGATTTTGCAAAGTGTGGCTGCTTGAGGAAATTGTTACTTAAAGTTTAAACAATGCACTGAATATTCTATAATATTTATCTACAATAATATTTCATCTTAGTCTTTGGTAACAAAAATGAATGTGATCAACAGTGCAATGACATAAAACCTAGAAAGGGAGACAGTATTTGGAAGGCTGGTTATTTATTGCTACATTTTATTCAAATCTTTTTCATATATTTTTGTCTTTAATATCTCTGCTCTGTATCACATCCCAATATTTCAATGCGGAGGGCAATGTTTTTTTGCCAAGTTTGTGGAATGATTCTTAAAAACTGTGCAAATATGGGATAGTCAAAGGTGTTCTGAACTTGGCCATTGTTGTCCACGTTTCCTTTAAATATCTGCAAAATGAACAATTCAAATATTGTTAAGCATCTGGGCAAAACAGATGAGAGACAAACACAGAAGAATCTTATTAGGGATTTTTTTTAAAGCACCATTGGTATTTTAATTTCCTGTCCTCTTCCCGTCCCTATTCTGTTCACAGTGTGAAAGCTGCACAGGTATCCAATTACCTTGCAGAGAGATTATTTGTCATAGCACGTCTCCGATCGAATCTTTTTTTAGTTGCCTACTATGGGAACAAGCAGTATTAGAGCACCACGTTTAGACTGGGAGGTGTAGAGAATGGTTTTTCTTTCTAGGGACCCAGAGATTCTTTAAACTAAGGAGGGAATGATTCGGCAGTGGATGCCATGATGATAAAAATGGGAAGAGAAGTCAGATTAGAGATGATTTGGATTGAATGTTGCCCGCTAGTTTGAAACTGCTTTGTATTTGCTCTGTACTCAATCTCATTCCAAAGTCCTTCAGTTCAATGACACATACAACAGTAAATGTAATAATAATTTAAACTCATTTAAGTTTTCTGAATAAGTGACCAAATGAACAGCAAACAGCCAAATGGAGAAATTGGCACTTTGGTAGAACCTACTTTGCTAGTTACTTCTGAGATGCAGGTTCATATCCACTCATTAAATTAGGCTCTTTCTGATCTCCACTGTGTAAAGGGGAGAGGCGAATCAGTGAGAAAAATGGATAAAGTTGCCTTGGGTTTGGTAGGGTGCTGAATCTGCAGGGAAAGTTTCTTGCAATACAGAACATGGATCCAGTTTTTAGAGATAATAGTCTTGATTGACAATTATGCTTGCATTGCAATAGTTTTTAAGGTTTGTTCTGAAGCATCTTACAATTTCAAAATTTACCTTCTTTTCCAGGCTGTAACTATCTTTAATAACAGTCCAACTTTTACGATTATCACTGTATGAGATGATGTACTCCTTCACAAACATAGGCTGTTTCAGGTAGCTGGCACCTTGGGTTATAATCCCCGTAATCCGTTTTCTCCGTTGAAAGTTAATCTGTAACCATTCATGTGGATTGTTCCTCTGTGTAGAATATACAGAATTTTAATTTCATAATTTGTCTGATTATTGGCATTCTAACACTTGAAACAATGATTAAAACTGAATACAAAAGGCAGAAATCTGATCATTCTGTAATTAGAACATTAGAAAGTTTTTGACAAGAACAGTCCATTCGGCCCAACAAAGCTTGCCAAATTCCTATTCACATAGTGTGTTGAAATAACTATTGAGTTTGGATTTGAGAGTCTCTAAGGTACTACTCTCAACTTCACAACTAGATAGTTTGTTCCACAACTCACTGGTAAATAAATGCTTCCTGATGTTAGTCTGAAGTCTCCTTTTAACCAGTCTCCCCTTGATGATGGATTAATTTTGAAGTAGCAATTGGTATCCACCTTAGAGATAGTATTTATAATTATCTGGATAGACAGGATCTGATTAGGAGTAGCCAGCATGGATTTGTGCGTGGTAGGTCATGTTTGACAAACCTTATTGAATTTTTTGAAGTAGTTACGAGGAATGTTGACGAGGGTAAGGCAGTGGATGTAGTCTATATGGACTTCAGCAAGGCCTTTGACAAAGTTCCACATGGAAGGTTAGTTAAGAAGGTTCAGTCGTTAGGTATTAATGCTGGAGTAATAAAATGGATTCAACAGTGGCTAGATGGGAGATGCCAGAGAGTAGTGGTGGATAATTGTTTATCGGGATGGAGGCCGGTGACTAGCGGGGTGCCTCAGGGATCTGTTTTGGGCCCAATGTTGTTTGTAATATACATAAATGATCTGGATGATGGGGTGGTAAATTGGATTAGTAAGTATGCTGATGATACTAAGGTAGGAGGTGTTGTGGATAATGAGGTGGGTTTTCAAAGCTTGCAGGGAGATTTATGCCGGTTAGAAGAATGGGCTGAACGTTGGCAGATGGAGTTTAATGCTGAGAAGTGTGAGGTTCTACATTTTGGCAGGAATAATCCAAATAGAACATACAGGGTAAATGGTAGGGCATTGAGGAATGCAGTGGAACAGAGAGATCTAGGAATAACAGTGCATAGTTCCCTGAAGGTGGAGTCTCATGTAGATAGGGTGGTGAAGAAGGCTTTTGGAACGCTGGCCTTTATAAATCAGAGCATTGAGTACAGAAGTTGGGATGTAATGTTAAAATTGTACAAGGCATTGGTAAGGCCAAATTTGGAATATTGTGTACAGTTCTGGTCACCGAATTATAGGAAAGATATCAATAAATTAGAGAGAGTGCAGAGACGATTTACTAGGATGTTACCTGGGTTTCAGCACTTAAGTTACAGAGAAAGGTTGAACAAGTTAGGTCTCTATTCATTGGAGCGTAGAAGGTTGAGGGGGGATTTGATCGAGGTATTTAAAATGTTGAGAGGGATAGATAGAGTTGACGTGAATAGGCTGTTTCCATTGAGAGTAGGGGAGATTCAAACGAGAGGACATGATTTGAGAGTTAGGGGGCAAAAGTTTAAGGGAAACACGAGGGGGTATTTCTTTACTCAGAGAGTGATAGCTGTGTGGAATGAGCTTCCTGTAGAAGTAGTAGAGGCCAGTTCAGTTGTGTCATTTAAGGTAAAATTGGATAGGTATATGGATAGGAAAGGAGTGGAGGGTTATGGGCTGAGTGCGGGTAGGTGGGACTAGGTGAGATTAAGAGTTCGGCACGGACTAGGAGGGCCGGAATGGCCTGTTTCCGTGCTGTGATTGTTATATGGTTATATGGTTACTTAAACTCTTAATGATTTTGAAGCCTCAGCATGTTTCCTCTCATTTTACATCTACTTAGGCTAAAAAAATTACATTTTTTTCAGTATTTCTTCATAGCTCATACCCTACAAACCTGCAATGAGTCTCGTTGCCTTTCTCTGAACCCTCTCCAGTGCCTTCACATCCCTCACAAATTATGGAGACCAAAATTGTTCACAGTACTTAAGGTGCGGCCTCACAAGTGCATTATACAGCTTAAGGAGAATGTCTCTAGTCTTGAACTCCACTGAGCACATTACAGCCCCCATATATTTCAGTCGTAAGATTCTACCATACTGGCTCATGGATGAGTAATTGATATTTGTCATACCTTTGGGACCCATGCATTAGTGAACCCTCTCTGGTTGAGACGAGCCAAAGACGGGGTCCAGGCACTAAAGCTAACCCAGAATGAGGATGCACTGAGTTGATGGTCTTCAATGATCCCATTCTCCATTCCAAGTGGCAAAGAACAACCTAAAGAACATAAGTAGTTTCTGAAATCCAATATTATGTTCTGGAGACAACTGGGTAAAATTCATTGAAACTTTCTACATAAAGGTTTACTCCATTTTAGAAATCCAGGTGCAAAAATATCTTTTGTGTCTCTAAATAATGAAATAAATATTGTTTGAGCATCATTTTATCCATAGTGATTTAATTGGTTTGATGTATCTTTTACAAACTAACCTAAATGGAACAACATATTGACATGGACCACAAAGAGATGGTTAATTATTATAGAATAATTTTACACAATTTTTGAAGCAATGTAAAATTTTGCTCAGTAATAAAACTTGTAGGAAAGGTATTCAGGTGATTTTATTTTCTTAACACAATTAAGTGCATTTTAATCATTTTAATTTTATCTCTATTTTTTCTAATCACCCACAACTATTCTTTACAACCAATGAAAACATTAGATAATCTGTCAAGGTAGTGTTTAAAAGGGCCTTGCAATCCACATTATGCCACAAAGACCTGGTCTCCTACCATGTAGAAGAACTTTACCATGGTATTTGGAGAAATAATGTCATAGGTAGAAGTTAATAATATTTATTATTTTTGTTTACTTAGAGATACAATGTGGAATAGGCCCTTCTGGCCCTTCAAACCACACCACCAACAACCCAAGAATTCAACCCTCAGCCTAATCACGGGAGGATTTACAAGGACCAGTTGGACTGTGGGAGGAATGCAGAGTATCCGGAGGAACTGGATCGAACTCTGAACTCTGAGTTGTAATTGTGTTGAGCTAACTGCTATGCTACCGTGGCATCCAATCAAAATCTTACAACATTGCAAAGAACTGTTTTTGTATTATTAATTAATTAATTAATTGTGTTCATGCCACTAGGGGTAAATAGTGCAGTTAGTAATGTTAGCATAGCCCTAGTCAGAATTCAGCACTGGCTGTGCTTCATTTCTGGTTACTAATTCCGTAACTGTCGAAACAATAAAGATTAACAGAGCTGCTCTCTAGATTTACAGATGATTTGGTTCATTGATTACTTCCTGAAAGGACGAGGAAATCTGCAGATGCTGGAAATTCAAGCAACAGACTCAAAATGCTGATGGAACACAGCAGGCCAGGCAGCATCTATAGGAAGAAGCACTGTCGACGTTTTGGGCCAAGACTAACTGAAAGAAGCAGTTTCCATTAGTCCTGACGAAGAGTCTCAGCCCGAAACGTCAACTGTACTATGTATGCTGCCTGGCCTGCTGAGTTCCACCAGCATTTTGTGTGTGTTGCTTCCTGAAAGGAGTCCATTTAAGATGATAAAATTGAAAAGCGTGGCATTTACAACACCAAAACACTGCAGCACAGAGATCTGTTTGAGACTGTGACAATGTTGCAGTCCCAACATGTTAAAGATAAAGATCTAAAGATCTAAAAATTAGTTCTAATTGTCACATGTACATCAAATCTATAGAGAAATGTGTAGTTTGTGTCAATGCCCACCACAGTCCAAGGTTGTGCCGGGGACAGCTGGCAAGCGTCACCGTGCTTTGGGCATCAGCAGAGCATGCCACAATCTACTAATCCTGACTCAAATGTCTCTGGAATGTGTGAGGACACTGGAGCAGCGGCAGGAAACCCACAGGGCAACCCCTCTCAGACGGCAGTGGGAATAAGCCCCGATCAATTTTACAGTTAAAGTGTTGCAGTAACTGCTGCGTTGCCATGCCACACTTACGTTATTAGAGCTTAGCATTGAATTTACTTGGATGAATGTACCACCCTGGGTCATTATTTGATAGTATTAAAGACCGTGTGTCAATCCAGCGGAGCTCAGCAAAAGTTTCTAAAACTAACTCATTTGTCCAGAGCTACATTTTCATTTTTTAAATTGTAGTTTCCTTATAGGTTTCTCAAGTGTAGTGTCTTGTCCAAGACAGCTGGTCAGGTAACCAAAAACACTCAAGTTCCTCTAAATACTTTTTAATTATACGGTGAGACATGCAAGTGCAGTCCTGCGCATGGTAACGATATAGAGTACCAATAAAAGTATTCTCCCCCTCCCCCCTTGGATGTTTTCATGTTTTATTGTTTTATAACATTGAATCACAGTGGATTTAATTTGGCTTTTTTTGACATGATCAACAGAAAAAAACTCATTTGTGTCAAAGTGAAACAAGATCTCTACAAAGTGATTTAAATTAATTGCAAATATAAAACACAAAATAATTTATTGCATAAGTATTCATCCCCTTCAAGTCAGTATTCAGTAGATGCACCTTTGGCAGCAATTACAGCTTCAGTCTGTGTGGCTAGGTCTCTATCAGTTTAGCACATCTGGGCACTGCAATTTTTCCCCATTCTTCTTTACAAAACTGCTCAAGCTCCGTCAGATTGCGTGGGGATTGTGATAGAACAGCTCTTCTCAAGTCCAGCCATAAATTCTCAGTTGAATTGAGGCCTGGACTCTGATATAGCCACTCCAGGACATTAATATTTTTAAGCCATTCCTGTGTAGCTTTGGCTTTATGCTTGGGGTCATTGTCTTGCTGGAAAACAAATCTCCCAAGTTGCTGTTCTCTTGCAGACTGTGGCAGGTTTTCCTCTGGGATTTCCCTGTATTCTGCTGCATTCATTTTACCCTCTACCTTCACAAGCCTTCCAGGACCTGCTGCAGTGAAGCATCCCCACAGCATGATGCAGCCACCACCGTGCTTCACTGTAGGAAAGGTGTGCTTTTGATGATGTGCGGTATTTAGTCTGATGGTCAAAAAGCTCAATTTTGGTTTCATCAGATCATAGAACCTTCTTCCAGCTGAATTCAGAATCTCCCACATGCCTTCTGCCAACCTCTAACCAAGATTTCATGGTAAGTTTTTTTCAACAATAGCTTTCTCTTTGCCACTCTCCCATCAAGGTGCGACTGGTGAAGCACCTGGGCAACAGTTGTTGCATGTACAGTCTCTCCCATCTCAGCCGCTGAAGCTGGTAACTCCTCCTGAGTTGTCACAGGTCTCTTGGTAGCCTTCCTCACTAGTCCCCTTCTTGCACAGTCACTTAGTTTTTGAGGATGGGCTGCTCTAGGTAGATTTACAGTAATGTCATATCCTTTCCATTTCTTGATGATTGACTCTACTGTACTCCGAAGGATATTCAGTGACTTGGAAATTTTCTTGTGTCCATCTCCTGACTTGTGCTTTTCAATAACCTTTTTGCTGAGTTGCTTGGAGTGTTCTTTTGTCTTCATGGTGCAGCTTTTGCCATGCTACTGACTCACCAATAATTGGACTTTCCAGATACAGGTGTATTTTTACTACAATCGATTGAAACACCTTTACTGCACACAGGTCTCCAAAAACAGATCTCTAATCTCATACTGTGGCTTTTAAAACTAATTGGCTGTACCAGTGATGCTTTGGTATGTCATTTTGTGTTTTACATTTGTAATTAATTTAGATCATTTTGTACAGATCTGTTTTCACTTTGACACAAGTCTTTTTCTGTTGATCAGTGTCAAAAAAGCAAATTAAGTCACTGTCAATCAAGGTTGTAAAACAATAAAACATGAAAACTTCCAAAGGGGAGGGTGAATACTTTTTATAGGCACTGCATTTTTCTTCTAACTCTTCCTTCTTAGTTTTAGCTTTTAAAAGTGCTTGGCAATATGCCTGAATCTCTTTTCCTCATACTTTCAATCATCACCTTTCCTTAATGAACTCACTCTGCAGGTCACAACCCAGCAACTCCATTCGTAGTGCCAGCGGCCCTCCGTTTGGTTTTGGATATACTCTGACATACTGAGCTATGATCGGCGGATTGAAATAATTCTTCACTTGCCCAGTTCCATCAACGTTTCCTTTAAATATCTAAGAATTAAAGAAAAACAAAATGTAAAACTTTGTACGAGATACACTTCGGGTTTTTTTCTAGTGGCATAGGGTATAGCTAATACAATTACTACCTCACATATCCGGCCACCTGAGTTGATCCTGACCTCCGGCGCTATTTGTGTGGAATTTGCATATGATAATGTGGGTTTCCTTCCACATCCCAAATCAGTGCAAGTTGGTATATAAATTGGTCGCTTTAAATTGCTTGTTATGTAGGTGGGTGAATATGGGGAGAATAAGTTCCAGGGAAAATTAATTGAGGAGTAGGATTGCTTTTTGAGCCAACATATATGCAATGAATGGCACATGATCCCTCTGTGTCAGAGGGAAAAATGATTATGAAACTAGAGATCTGGTTAATAAGTATAAAATTGTTTGATCCAGTCCATTCTGGTATTGCTATAATAATATTTTTAAATGATTTAAAGTGGCTTCAGGATCCACACAACCAAGTTCAGGAACAGTTACTACCCCTCAACCATCAGGCTCTTGAAACAACGGGGATAACTTCACTCAAATTCACTTGCCCCCTCATTGAAATGTTCCCACAACCAATGGACTCACTTTCAAGGACTTTTCATCTCATGTTAGAAACACTGACACATAGAAAACCTACAGCACAATACAGGCCCTTCGGCCCACAAAGCTGTGCCAACATGTCCTTATCTTAGAAATTACTTAGGGTTACCCATTGCCCTCTATCTTTCTAAGCTCCATGTACCTATCGAAGAGTCTTTTAAAAGACCCTATCGTATCCACCTCCACCACCATCACCGGCAGCCCATTCCACGCACTCACCACTCTCTGCATAAAAAAACTTACCCTGACATTTCTTCTGTACCTATTTTGAAGCATCTTAAAACTGTGCCCTCTCATGTTAGCCATTTCAGCTGTGGGAAAAAGCTTCTGAGTATCCATACGATCGATGCCTCTCATCATCTTATACACCTCTATCAGGTCACCTCTCATCCTGCGTTGCTCCAAGGAGAAAAGGCCAAGTTCACTCAATCTATTCTCATAAGGCATGCTCCCCAATCCAGGCAACATCCTTGAAAATCTCCTCTGCACCCTTTCTATGGCTTCCACATTCTTCCTGTAGTGAGGCGACTAGAACTGAGCACAGTACTCCAAGTGGGGTCTAACCAGGGACCTATATAGCTGCAACATTACCTCTCAGCTCCTAAACTTAATCCCATGATTGATGAAGGCCAATACACTGTATGCCTTCTCAACCACAGAGTCAAACTGCACAGCAGTTTTGAGTGTCCTACGGACTCAGGCCCCAAGATCCCTCTGATCCTCCACACTGCCAAGAGTCCTACCATTAATACTATATTCTGCCATCATATTTGACCTACCAAAATGAACCACTTCACACTTATGGGACATTGGAAAAAAAGTTGAATTTCCCCATGGGGATGAATAAAGTATCTATCTATCTATCTTATCTAGGTTGAAATCCATCTGTCACTTCTCAGCCCAGTTTTGCATCCTATCAATGTCCCACTATAACATCTGACAGCCCTCCACACTGTCCACAAGACCCCCAACATTTGTATCATTAGCAAACTTACTAACCCATCCCTTGACTTCCTCATCCAGGTCATTTATAAAAATCACAAAGAGTAGGGGTCCCAGAACAGATCCCTGAGGCTCCCCACTGGTAACTTACCTCCATACAGAATATGACCTGTCTACAACCACTCTTTGCCTTCTGTGGGCAAGCCAGTTCTGGATCCACAATGCAATGCCCCCTTGGATCCCATGCCTCCTTACTTTCTCAATAAGCCTTACATGGGGTACCTTGTGAAATGCCTTGCTGAAATCCATATACACTGCATCTGCTGCTCTACCTTCATCAATGTGTTTGGTCACATCCTCAAAAAATTCTATCAGGCTCGTAAGGCAAGACCTGCCTTTGACAGAACCATGCTGACTATTCCTAATCATATTATGCCTCTCCAAATGTTCATAAATCATGCCTCTCTGTGTCTTATCCATCAGCTTACCAACCACTGAATTAAGACTCAGTGGTTTATAATTTTGTGGGCTATCTCTACTCCCTTTCTTCAATAAGGGAACAATAGTCGCAACCCTCCAGTACTTCGGAACCTCTCCCATCCCCAAAGATGATGCAAAATTCATTGCCAGAGGCTCAGCAATCTCCTCCCATGCCTCCCACAGTAGCCTGGGCTACATCTCGTCTGGTCCCAGTGACTTATCCAACTTGATACTTTTCAAAAGCTCCAGCACATCCTCTTTCTTAATATCTACATGCTCAAGCTTTTCAGTCCGCTGTAAGTCATCCCTACAATCGCCAAGAACCTTTTCTGTAGTGAATACTGAAGCAAAGTAATTATTAAGTACCTCTGCTATCTCCTCCGATTCCATACACACATTTTCCATTGTCACACTTGATTAGTCCTATTCTCTCATGTCTTATCCTCTTGCTCTTCACGTACTTGTAGACTGCCTTGGGGTTTTCCTAAATCCTGTCCACTAAGGCCCCTTCTGCCTCTCCTAATTTCATTCTTAAGCTCTTTCCTTCTAGCCTTATAATCTTCTAGATCTCTATCATTACCTAGTTTTTTGAACCTTTCATAAGCTTTTCTTTTCTTCTTAACTAGATTTATAACAGCCTTTGTACACCATGGTTCCTGTACCCTACCATCCTTTCCCTGTCTCATTGAAACGTACCTATGGAGAACTCCACGCAAATATCCCCTGAACATTTGTCACATTTCTGCCGTATATTTCCCTGAGAACATCTATTCCCAGTTTATGCTTCCAAGTTCCTGCCTGATAGCCTCATATTTCCCCTTACTCCAATTAAACGGTTTCCCAACTTATCTGTTCCAATACCTCTCCAATGCTATGGTAATGGAGATAGAATTGTGATCACTATCTCCAAAATGCTCTCCTACTGAGAGATCTGACACCTGACCAGGTTCATTTCCCAATACCAAATCAAGTGCAGCCTCTCCTCTTGTAGGCTTATCTACATATTGTGTCAAGAAACCCTCCTGAACACATCTAACAAACTCCATCTCATCTAACCCTCTTGCCCTAGGGAGATGCCAATCAATATTTGGAAAATTAAAATCTCCCACCATGACAACCTGTTATTATTACACCTTTCCAGTATCTGTCTTGCTAGCTGCTCCCTGTTACTATTGGGTGGGCTATAAAAACACCCTGTGAATTATTGACCCCTTGCTGTTCCTAACTTGCACCCACAGAGACTCTGTAGACAATCTCTCCATGACTTCCTCCTTTTTTGCAGCTGTGACACTATCCCTGATCAACAGTGCTATGCCCCCACCTCTTTTGCCTCCCTCCCTGTCCTTTCTGAAACATCTAAAGCCTGGCACTCTAAGTAACCATTCCTGCCCTTGAGCCATCCAAGTCTCTGTAATGGCCACAACATCATATCTCCAAGTGCTGATCCACGCTCTAAGCTGATCCGCTTTGTTCATAATACTCCTCGTACTAAAGTAGGCACATCTTAAATCATCGGTCTGAGCGCCTTCTCTATCATCTGCCTATCCTCCCTCTTGCACTGTCTACAACCTTTCTCTATATGTGAGCCAACCGCCCCTTCCTCCATCTCTTTAGTTTGGTTCATACCCCACAGCAATTTTAGTTTAAACTCTCCCCAATTGCCATAGCAGACCTCCCCACCAGGATATTTGCCTTGGGATTCAAGTGCAACCCATCCTTTTCGTACAGCCTCCTGCCCCAAAAGAGGTCCCAATGATCCAGAAATCTGAATCCCTGCCCCCTGCTCCAATCCCTCAGCCACACATTTATACTCCACCTCATCCTATTCCTATTCTCACTGACACACGGCACAGGCAGTAATCCCGAGATTACTACCTTCGTCAAGGTAGTAATTACTACTCAACTTTCTTCCTAACTCCCTGACCTCCCCCCTTTTCCTACCTGTTATTTATCTATCTATCTATCTATCTATTTATTTATTATTTCTTTCTTTTTGTATATGCACAATTTGATGTCTTTTGCACACTGGTTGATCATCTATGTTGGTGTGGTCTTTCATAGATTCTATTATGGATTTATTGTGTATACCCACAAGGAAATGAATCCCAGGGTTATATGTGGTTACATAATGTACTTTGATAATAAATTTACTTTGAACTTTGCTAACAACTTCACTTGAAGTACAAAACTTTCTTTTGGCCCTCTGAATTCTTCTCAGTTCTCTTCATACTGTAAGGATTTTAACTGATACCTTGCTTCAAGTCAGGAGACCTCGGGTTAGTTTTTGTGTAGCTAACAAAGCCAGGGTTTTAGACATTCAGTTGGACAACACGTGTTTATGTGGTATGTGATTGACTGTGAAATCCGATCAACATTCATTCACTCGGCTCTGTCTACATAGCAAATCTCCCACAAAGGCCACTTTTAAAAGGGATTGAGTTCCATGATCATTTGGGATCTGTGAAATTCTGACTCAGTCTGAGTTGCTGCAGAGCTTCAGTTCAATCTGCTTTTGCCATGCGCAATAAAGGTACTTACTTGTACGTCTAAAGAGGTATTGCTTTTGTAATTTTTCCACGTATGGGTGTCCAGACTGTAGGAGATATAGAAATGATCAACAAAGTAATGTCTAAGGATATGTCGTGCTCCCTGGGTAATTATCCCATGAATCAACATAGTTTTTTTTAAATCAACCTGTGAAGACATGATTAAAAGTCATTAAAGAAACTGAAAGATGCATATTGTCAAAATGTTTTAAATCCAAACAAACTATTTATGTGGACTGCATCAGCAAATATCTATGATTCATCATAAGTTGAAGAAACAAGTGTGGGTGTAAGACATCTATGTCTAGGAATTCAAACACACCGTGATTTCTTTGGTTTTTGTTACTTAAAGAAAAGCTGTTCCTTGAAGTATCTTCTCAGAGCTCATAAATTCTGTATTTTGAAGGGTGATCTTTGAAGAATGGAATTGCTTTTCTACAAACACACCAAGTATTTTTGGGAGTAATATTAAATTTATTGATATGAGTAGGAACGCAGCACTAGTGCCTAACCACCATGCTTGTGTTCCCTTGCATTACTGAGTGTAAAATGCTTAGAAACAAAATGGTGTATGCTTAGACACATTAGACTATCAGTGTCTGTCAGGACCATGAGCATTTTGTGTGGGTGCCTGCTACTATAATTAGGTCAAAGTAGACAGAGAGTTGAGGTGGAGAAATAAGGGGTGAGAGTCTTGCCAAGATCGTCGGCTATTGGGCTGGGAGGCAGGTAAAGGGGCTGGAGCATTGGCCAGCCACTGCAGATTGGTTTAGAAGGATTTATTTTAAAGGGTCTCTCTGAATTGGTTGCTGCATGGATAGGTCTGAAGGAGATCCAAATACATTATTTATTTATTTACCGATCGCTTCAAGTGCCAAGATCCTAAGGGCTGGGAACTGCATGTATAGCTGCCTTCCAAATCAATGAAGCAGTCCTCCAAAGTCAAGTCAAGTCCAGTCAAGGTTATTGTCATTTAACTACATATGTGCATGTAACATATATAACTATATAATGTAAATAGAAATGAGACAACATTTCTTCGAACCAGGGTGTAAAGCACAGAACTACACATAACACACATAGTATATGATAATTTATGAAGGTAAGGATAAACTCCGCAGATGAATCACACATAAATAACAAACTAAAGTGTGTTAATATTAAATATTGTAAGGTATGGAACAGATTAACCAGTGACACCTCGAATGTGATGTGGCAGAGTTCAGAAACCTAATGGCTGGGGGGGACGAAACGTTCTCATTCCAACTGTTCTTGTTTTTATGCATCGTAGTCTCCTGCCTGATGGTAGAAAGTTAAAGAGGATGCTGGATGGATGGGTGAAATCCTTAATAATACTAAGGTCCCTAATGGATGATAGGGAGACCCCTACGACCCTCTCAGCTGTAGGGACTTCTAGTCTGACGCTTGATTGCTCTCATACCAGATGGAGATGCAATTTGTCAGCACCTTTTACAGGTTCTCCTGTAAAATGCAGTTAAGGGTGCTCAGCTGTAAAATGCAGTTGTCATCAGCTGTCTGTGAATGGCAGGGTCATTCCCCTGCTCTGGGACGTTTGCAAAGGTGCTCAAGATTTAGACACTACTATGCATGTTCAAGCTGTTCCATGCATTGCTGCATCATGAGCTGGAAGAAAACCGCGACTCACACTGAGTTTCTTCATTTTTCATTGAAGTTGAATCACAATGGACGAAAAATGCTTACTTCTGTCAATAAATGTTTACTTCCTTTAATAAATGTTACCGTCTTAAGCTACACAAAGAAACAAAAAGAGAGCATTTTTGTGCAGATAAAAGCCTGTAACTTACATCATTGTTCTTGCAATGTATGGTGGATCAGCAAATACACAGTAAAAAGGAATCTTGGGTAATAAATAGTTCTTTTAACAAATTAATCAGTTCTGCTGCATGTACAGTGTACATTGTTCTTTCTCCTGTAAAACTATCGTGGCACTCTGCATCAATGAACCTGACTTCTTCAAACTTCCAATTTCAAAAAAGGAAAACATTTTGTCTTATTCTTAAAGTAAGCAGTTTCTTTTAGCTGCAGCCACTAGGATCATTCGCATATCAAATTAACAATTTGATATTATGTGTTATCTATAATAGCAAGTTGGAAAGATTTGTGATGAATTCAGGTTGTGGTTGCAGGTTCACATAATAGTTTAACCATAGTTAAATAAATAAATATAATCCGTATATTCTACTGTCATCAATTTTACCTGAATCCATGGTCGCCCTCCTTTTCCTCGCCACGCATTAGTAAATGCAGAATTATGCAACCTTGCTAATTGAGGTGCCCAGCTCCCTATAAAATTCAGAAAAGAAAATCTTAGCTTCTTTATCAAACCTTCTGTAACTTGCTAGTTGGAGAAAGATCATGAAGTAATGTGAGATAATCAGCTGACTTTTAAAGAGATACAAGTGACATATAATTCAATTTGTAATTTGAAGCAGAAATGGTCATATAACATCATTACCAACTCTGACTTGTTAAATGGTGCAATTACAAAACAGAAGCAAGATGATAGCATTGGTGAGGGTATGCTAATGCAAATATCTTCGAAAGTAGATAGCATATGGAATCCTGGGCTTCATCAATGGATACCAATTCTGTCTCTCAGATATTAAGAATAATGTGAAAGCTTTTGAGAAGTTTCCCATTTGATTTCCTACAATGGTTCTAGGGAATAAGGCATTGCAGTTACAATTACATGACAGAATGTTGCTACAGCTCGTTAAAAATCGTGATGGATTAAGGTCGGGTGAATAGAGCGAGGACGTCCTCATTAGTAGATTCAGGGGCAAGTGACAGAAATTTAAAGTGACGGATAGAAAATAGAATGGGATGAGAGGAAAATGTTCTTATTCCAGGAGCTGGTATCATCTGGATCTTTTTAGCTATCTGAAGACCCACACTCAATGACAGCTTCTTCCCCTCTGTCATCAGATTCTGAACGGTCCATGAACTCATGAACACTACCTCACTGTTCCACTTTGGAACTATTTACTTATTTTGTAGTTTATAGTATTTTATGTATTTGGTCCATGCTGCCCCAAAGCAACAAATTTTATGTCTTATAAGATAGCAAACTTGATTCTGATTTTGTTTCTGAACCTGAATATGGATTGCAAGATATTATAAATAACTTTATCACATTTAATTCTGAAATAATGATTAACAATGATTAAAAACCATGTAAAGAGAACACTGATGTTAGTTGGCTTATTCTTCCAGTGAAGCTGGATGATCTTTCACAGGGATAATGCTGGTGAGATCTTTCATGAGGACAAGGACCACTGTAAACTTTGTGCCTGAGGTCTTAATTTCTACATTCCTTTTTCCTCAATTGACCAAGGACTATGCTGACACAGTGAGGGTGTTGAATTCCAACATCAAGCTTGGCTTTGCTGAGTGGCAGTTTCCAATATGTGGGAAGTTGCCCATTTTTAGAATCATGCCATGAACCTTTATTAGGAAAGATCTGCGTTGTCTTGTGGGGGCAGGTTGTTTTGTTAATGTTGAGTGTAAGGCTCACATTCTCATCTGCTCAGGGGATGAGTCAGCAGTGACTTGGAGCTTGGCATCTGTACAGGCACAAACAAAAGAAGTTTCTGTGCAATGCAGCATATCAACTGAGATTCAGGTGATTATGCATTTGCAGTGCAGTCACCTGAGGTTAAACTGCTTTTCATTAGTTCTGAGTCACCCACTTTCTTTCTGTAAACACCATTACCATCTCACTTCCCACCCTGCTGGAACAATTCAATCTGGTTAAAAATAGAACTTTAGTGTTCACTGACCTATGTGGTCAGAAGCTGTGAGCTGCGTATCTGCTATTCTTCCGTCTTCAAGACCCAGGGGCTCTTTGCATTCTGAAACATGAATAACACTGTCAGATTAATTACAGTCTGCATGCTGAACCATTGTGCTGCTCTATGCCTTTCTTGATGGGAAACCAGATTCAAAATGTGATTTAAATTCATTTCAGTGGCTTATAAATGGGAATTGTCTCCCCTCAGAAGGGAGGTTTAACATCTCTATGAGAGTTAGCTTGAAGATTCTGGGAAAACCATGTTTTGCTAAATAACTTGTTAATACCACTAAACATTGTAGCTTTAGATTAGAACACCTGTGGATAAAATTGTATCCTTAGTTTTAGTTTTGATCTTAGGCTGATGTTAAGTTGAAGAGTATTGATCAGGAAGGTACTGTAGTGTGGGTAATAAGAGCTGATAACATTATCCTACATCAACAGGCTGGTAATGCCTAGGAGAAGAACATTCGTTGTAGTCCCATTAGATAACTACCGGTAATCCATTTGCAAACTTCTCCACTGGCTTAATACATCACTCTGGGAGAAAGCAACATGGTCGTCTTTTGTTTCGTCTGAATGAAAACTTATGGTACATTGCCGCAGCCTTAAGAGGGGAAAGGAAGATCACTGTATAATATCAGAATCAACAGAAGTCTTTAAAGTGTATGTACTGTAAATTATATAAAAAATTACTGCTGTTGAAAACCAGAAATAAAAACTGAAGATACTACACAGAACACTCACCAGGTCGGGCAACATCTGTGGAAGCAGAAACAGTTATCATTTCAGGTCCATGACCATCAATAGAACAGGAAGGAACCTGGAGCTGAAATTTCAACTGTTTCTCTTTCCACAGATGCTGCATGATCTGCTGAGCAGTTCCTGAGCAACAAATTGAAAAGGAGAAAAAGTTTTGGGGAATACTATGTTTACTCAATCTCATTCTTACTCAGAAAATGATACAATGTGTTAATTATTTTAACATTTTGTTATTTATCCTAATTTGTCCCCCATGCTCATGACTAACAAGAGAAATTAATACCCACGGGAGTTATAGACTAGGAAGATGGCTCGCATCCCTTTCTGCAGATGTTCAGCTGTCTCGCAGTCCAAAAGCCAGTAGCCCACTTTTGTTGGGTTCATTTCAATGGTTCCAAATAAGCCTGTGATAATTAGCACATTAAACATTTTTATTTAATTAACAAATATAAAGGACAAAACTACAAACATCAAGAATACTTTGCAATAACACAATCATATTGCTATTTTTCCTCCCTCCACTACCTTCCTTCTCTTGTAGAGATTTACTTCTCTTTTGAGTCTAGATACGGTACTCATTTCCCTTCACCAACAGACCCAGTTTGCTTATTATTGAGTATTTATTGGGTAATGTAGCAAAGGTTGAACCTACTCTCTGTTAATATTTGTGTTCCTTTACCCTATTGGATTCAGAATTGTGATGATCAGTAGAATCCTGGGCCAATTTTATTTCTTCCTCTACACCTTGTCATTTGGGCACCAGAAGTCCAGTGTAACCTGAATTTCTTTGAATTGATACCAATACGTAAAGTTTTCAAGTCATGTGGATCATTAATTTCTTTCACTTCTCCTAAAGTTCCTAAAGTTTCAATATCAGAAATCTGGGAATATTGATAAAAGAGATAGATAGCAAACCAAGTTCTCCAAAACTTCAGTACTGGTTCATCAGATCGTTTGTCTGATTCAACATACTAAATGAAATCTGATGTTCTGGGAAGAGAGTGAAGAATCTGTTGTTAGGGAAATAACACAATTTTCTGTCTAATCCAGGAATGTTGACATTTATGTGGCAGATTACACACATAAATGTATAAATGTGTGTAATAAACTGTGTAAAAAACACAGGGTATATCAGTGCACAGTGTCATAAGAGATAAGGGGGGCATCACAGAGTACAACTAATATGATAGCAATGACTTGAAGGTTAGATGTTATGTTATGATGCACCCACCAGGCAGTAACGTGTAAACTCCCATCCTGTGCATTTTGGCTCTTTTCATTATAAAAGGCTGTCCATGGAAATGCACACTGTAAATATCAGCAGATCCATCAATGCTTAGCAGATACCAGCGAACTAACCGATTCTGTGCCATTACCAGGCCTGGTAGTGTTTCTGCCACATGTCCATTGATCGCTACAGGGGAAATCAAGGTAAGAATTAAAGCAATGTTACTGGATGGATGCTAAGCTACAGCTATGATCAATGGTTCAGCAAGTTAAAGACTTTCAAAAGCTCACATTACTACTATTATGTCTTTGACCACCAGCAAGTTAATTTACTGCCATTGAATTGGATCGTCAGAGTTCCTATCACTCTGGTAGAGTGCATGCTCCAATTTTTTCAAAAAACAAGGAGACTGGCCCTCAAGGTTGGGCAAGTGACAAAATCTGAAACATTACTATGTTTTTTGGTAGTCTGCTCAATGTTAGGAAAAGGTTATCCTTCAAGGTACCCTATTGGCAAGTGCATACAAAAAATTAGTTAAATGCATTTATCATCCCTTCTTGTAATAATTGAGTTCATGTGGGCTTTGAAGGAAACGTATCGGATTCTTTTGAGTATATTTGGGCTCCAGTTTTCTGCCAATCAATGTCTTGAGAATTTTTCCTTGCACATACTTTATTTTACTTTAATGCTTGGCTGATGTTTAACTTAATAGCTGTTAATTTATTCTATAATCATTGTGTAGAAGTGTGAATAAAAATAAACCAAGAACGTATGGTAAAATAGTTTTAATTTAAATATTTTCTTTCAAAAAGACATTGTCAATATTCCTAAAAATGACAATGAAAATACAATGAATATGGGATAGCTGAGACCTTTGGAGAAATCCTGTGCTTTGGCAACTAGCTTTGCACTGAGATTTATTCCCAAAAAATACAGTTTTCTTAGCCATGATTCCTTGTGACAGTGGTTTGATCCATTCTCCTGTGCACCATAATCCAATGGAGATCTTTGCAACTTCCAAGCTATCCCATGTTACTTAGTTCTTTATAATATGAATCCTATCATGGTTCAATAAAAACACTATGGCACTGAAACAGGTCGATTACATCCATGTCTTTTTGCTCATCTACACCAAGCCCTGGTGAAAGGAACCCAAGATGCCAACTGTTTATTCCTCTCCTATTGAGTTCCTCCAGCACTTTGTGTGTGTTGACCACATCCATGCCTTCTTGCCCATCCACACTAAACTCATTTGCCTGCACTTAGACCAGGGGTTCCCAACCTTTTTAATGCCATGGACCAGTACCACTGAGAGCGTGGGGGGGGGGGGGGGGCCGTTGCCTGTGGACCTGAGGTTGGGAACCCCTGATTTAGACTACACCTTTCAATGCCTTGTCTGATTCTGTGTCTGTCTAAATACGTCTTAAATGTGTTAACTGCATCTGATTCTACCTCCTCCTCTGGTTGAGCATTCCAGTTATCTATTACTTTCTGTGTAAAAATAACACCCTAAGATTGACATTAAGATGCCTTCCTGTCACTTTAAACCTAGGCTGCCTTGTTTTACCATGGGAAATATCTATGCGTCCCTTCTATGCCTGACACATTCTTAAATACTTCTGTCCAATCACCCTTCAGCATCCTCTGCTCCAGATAAAACAACCCAGCCTCTCTAATCTTTCTACATAACTGAAGTCTTTCAATCCAAGCAACATTCTAGTAACTTTCCTCTGTATTCTTACCTGCGTCCACTGGAAGGATTCTAAAAAACAAATGCTGAGGGGAGTTACAATGGGGTCTACTGACTTGAAGAAGGTGGAACTCAATCATTTGTCTAGTTTAGTGACTGCGTAATGATGCAGCCAGTTGAAGTAAGGATGAGTTAGACAATCTACTCATTAACAGTGGCAGGAAAGGGGCAGTACCATAGAGGAACGCTGTCTCATTCAGCTGTATCTTTGTATGGTTTGAATGATAGTTAAACTTGATTTAACTGTGAGAAACTGATTAGACTGCACTAAAGAATTAGGAAAAATATATACTTTCAACAGTCATCTTAATTATAAAATCAAGATAAAATAATGATATAGTTTATATAAAGTAATTTGACAAATGATCTGAAAAGGTTGATAACTTTTTTCATCTTCTTTCTTATTCTCCTCTGTCACTCATTGTGCGCATGATTCGCTTGTTGTGCATGCCAAGTATTTTAACCCTCACCATTTGCAAAATAATGAACTCGAATAACTTTTTGTTAAAAAGTTCTACCTTTGTATGTAAAAAAATTCAAGATTCATTTATTTGTTTGCAGATTACATAATGACTTTTGATATTTCAGAATATTCTTTTGTTAATGTAAATGAAAACTAAAAAATGATAACTAAAATGGAGTTGCAAGCTGGTCATATTAAAATGGGAATACATGTTTATCTGTACCTTCAACCCAAGGAGGTGTGATTTATTTAGAAAGTACAGTACACTAAAAGCTGTGTAGCAAGCAATGTACAAATCTATTCATTTGTTTGGCTACTTGGTCATTAATGACATCATAGCTTTGAGATGTCAGGTGGATAGTGAGGTCAGCTGAGAAGATCATCGGGGTCTCTCTTCCCGCCATTACAGACATTTACACTACGCGTTGCACCCGCAAAGCTAACAACATTGTGAAGGACCCTACACACCCCTCATGCAAACTCTTCTCCCTTCTGCCATCTGAGAAAAGGTACCGAAGCATTCGGGCTCTCACAACCAGACTATGCAACAGTTTCTTGCCCCAAGACATCAGACTCCTCAATACTCAGAGTCTAGACTGACATCTACATCATTTATTATTATATTGAAATTTGTCCTCTACTGTGCCTATTGTCTTGTTTATTAATTATTGTACTGCACTGCACTGTTTTGTGCACTTTATGTAGTCCTGTGCAGGTGTGTAGTCTAGTACAGTTTTTATGTTGTTTTATGTAGTCTAGTGTAGCCTTGTGCGGGCTCACATAGTCTAGTGTAGTTTTGTGTTGTTTCCTGTAGCACCAGGGTCCTGGAGGAACGTTGTTTCGTTTTTACTGTGTATTGTACCAGCAGTTTATGGTCGAAATGACAATAAAAAGTGACTTGCCTTGACTTGATTTGAGCTTCATGCCTCACAGCAACAGACAGTAGAAAAGATGCTTTTCTCACCACTATGATTACTTGTAATTACAGGCACAAGAAGAATTTACAACTTCTCAGCCCCACAGGATTTTCTGTCAATGAGATTAATTTGTGGCTGATTTGCAACCCATTCTATTTGTCCAACACAGCCCTGAAAATCTTAATACCTTTAGCAATCTATAAACATGAGAAATGGGAGCAGGAGTAGGCCATCCAGCCTTTCAAACCTATTCCCTCATTAAGACATTGTCTAAATTTTAATCAGTACCATTTTCCAATGCTCTCCCCATATCCATCAGTTCCCTTATGTCCAAAAATCTATCACTTTTTTGAATGAACATTGGCATAACTACCACCCTGAGATACAGAATTCCAAATTGAACTTTCTGAGCAAAGGAATTCCTCTTCTCTTCAGTCTAAAACTCTTATTCTAAAACTCTGCCTCCTTCTTCTTACTCCTCAGCCAGGGAAAAAAACCCCTTGCATCCAGCCAGATAAACTCTGTAAGGACTTTAAATATTTTAATAAGATCTCATTCCATTCACCTGATCTTTAGAGCATACCATCCTATTCAATTCAATCGTTCCATCTATAACAAACCCACATGCCAGGAACAAACTAGTGAATCTTTGCTCCACTCCCTCTATGTCAAGATCAACTTTTTCTTAGCTGAGGAACAAAATTTTGCATCACACTCCAGATGAGGTATCAGTAAGGCCCCATGCAAATGCATTAATACAGTATATCTTTGCACCCATTTCAAATCTTCTGGTAATCCATCTCAGAGTTAAAGTTACTCATTTCTACATTTTTGGAGGATAGAATTTTATACATTTGTAAATATTTCATAACATCTGTCTCGAATGGGCTTGCTCTGATTGTCAGGTCAACGTCTCTCATGTGCAAAATGTTTCCAAACTCTAAAATCCTGAACCTAATCCCCACTTAGGCCTCCAAAATGTCAGTGAATATAAACCCAGTTTCTGTAACTGCTCGTGGTAACCTTACATTTGATGACATCAAAGTTCTGCATAACTCTCAAGAATTTTACATATTTCTCCAGATATGATATAACCAGGACTTTGCATAGCTTCCCTTTAATTCGACCCCTCAAGGAATAAAGTCTAGTATGGTATTTGCTTACTAAGAACTTACTACGTGATTTTATACTTTGTAGTCAAGGATTTTGTCAGGAATAAGACAATCACTCTTTCGCAAAAGCTGAAATCAACTGATGGAATCTTACCATGAAATTTCATACTGTTTTGAAACACAGTGCTCTCTCGTTTGAGATAACATGGAGAACTGCAGAACGTATGGATGTTATCTTCTAAGTACCAGCTTTTGGTTTCATCAAAAGTCATGAAAAGCAAAGAGAATTCCTGAATCTTTGATATCCCATGTGAGATCTTGTGCAACGTCCCTGTTTTACAGATGATCAAAGGACCAATCAACCCTGTGTGGATGTCTCGTTCCTGATTAGAAGAAACAACACAATGTGACTCTGATATTGTAGCCCGTGCCATTTAGTTAGTTTGGCACGTCATTGGAAATTCTGAAGTGAAGTAAGCGTTTGTTAATAGAGGATGCTGAAGTTTAGTTGAGTTAAAGCTAATTCAAGGGACTGAAGTTGAAACTTCTTTGAATTCCCCCATAAGCACAAGCCAGAAGACTAACTAATATAGTCTGCAATGGAATTAAACAATAAACTTCTTGCAATGGTGGATGAACTTACTGGGTTGACATCTGAGTAATATGACCAGGCTTTGCAGTCAAATTCCTTATCAGTGGGTGCTGATCCCTTTGTTACACGCCAAATGTATTTCTTTGTTTCATTTGGATTAACAATATTTTCTTCCTTTCTTGGCCAGTCTTTCAACTCTTTCTCTTCAAATACATATTCATTTGGTAATTCACGTGGTACACCATGAGCGTGAATAGAAAAGGGTCTGGAGGCCATGTTCTTGAACTTCACCTATGTGAATAAAATTTTACGTCAAGAATTAGAGCAATGACATTTTACTCAGAGTTTTCCTCTGTTACACTTAATGCATTTTTCAAACAAAAAGAACACCTTATTCATAGATTGCGTTCTGCTTTCTTGTAAAATGATCATCTAGAATGATCTCCCTTTCTTCTGAATTAGCACGTACATTACAAAGGCTTGTCGTGCCGAACAATATTCACAGCATGACTCTCTTATATTTGTCCTTCTTTTAAAGAAGGTCCACAACTTACGACTGAAAATTCATTTAAGTCAAGTCTCCCGGTTGTAGCTTCTTGGCAAATATTAGCCATCATTCTAATTCTGCTGTTGCGTGCTGATAAAAACTCAGAGCATTGACATTAGTGCATGATTATTATCTGGATTAGGCATTAAT
Source organism: Hemitrygon akajei (assembly GCF_048418815.1). Taxonomy (NCBI): domain Eukaryota; kingdom Metazoa; phylum Chordata; class Chondrichthyes; order Myliobatiformes; family Dasyatidae; genus Hemitrygon; species Hemitrygon akajei. The sequence goes on along the minus strand of NC_133133.1, from coordinate 56,142,663 downwards.
AAGTGACTGTTCTCTGTCTTCATTTTGATTCTCATTAAATACATCACTTATTCCTCGCACTAAGTTACCTCTCTACTTCATTTCTTTTTAAGACTTGATGTCACAGCTGCAGGCTTTCGATTCTTGGAATTCACCATGTTATTTTCAGTATGATAAGATCTGATAATAATTTTGGTACTTAGATGGATCTAGAGGATCAATGCATTTGGAAATAATAAATTTAGTTCATATTGGTTGAACCAAACAGCAAACAGAATAATCTCATGGCTGCTCATGTACAGAATGTAGAAACGGCACTGGGAAACTTCATATGTTTGGGACATCTGCATCTTTATAAGTCTTCCCACATTTCCTGTGCACTTAGGAGCTACAACAAAAAGTAATGGTTGGTTGATAGTGTTCAGCTTTTTATAAACAGGTAGCTTTATACAAGCAGTGCTCTGACAATATTAAGGCAGATTTGATCCACACCTTACTTAATCTGAGCTGAAGAGCTGAAGTTTGTTGCTTGGGTGAAACTGTAAACAGATGATTAGTAAGAGGTACTAAGAGAATGAGTGCTGGAACTGGGGAGGAAAAGCCATAGAGGGAAATGGTTCAAAACAGAAGAAAGGACTTTTATTGCTTTATTAGTATTGCATGGACTGAGGTATAGTGAAAAACGTGTCCATACAGATCAATTCATTACAATGGTGCGTTGAGGTAGTACCAAGTAAAACAGTAACAGAGTGCAGAATAAATGTTACAGTGCATAGTGCAGTGCAGGTAGACAGTAAGGTCACAGCGAGGTTGATGGATCTCCTGAAGTTCAGTTTAATGTTCAACTCAATCCTGAGGCAATAAATGAGCATTAAAAAAATCTCACTCACAAATCTACACATTCTTTTTTAGCTATTGACTCACCACAATTATGTCATTGATCTCGGCACTGATAACAGGTCCAAGAATGCCCAAGTGCTTTTCGTTTTCTCCACGGATCACAGGTTGTTTGAACATGCTGTCTTTATATTGGATAAACACTGCCTTCTTGAATTTACTGCCAAGTATTCGCCTCTGTGATTTCTGTTTCCAGCTACATAACATTGGCACGTTAAATATGATATTAAGGTGATGTTATTTACCTCAGTTCAAGGCATTAATGACTGTAGCTGCAATTATTTCTATAAAATATCATAAATATCCTGAGAGTAGCTGCAATACAGTTTTATACATGATAGATAACATAACTACCCAGCTCATATTTAAAATACAATTCATAAGTAAACTTTATCAACCTTTCTACATACCTCCTTGAGTTCATGTTTTTACCTGATTTGATTCAGTGAATCTGGGGTCTTTAGCCCCAAACAATCCATAATCAAGATGACCACAGACAGAGTTCTCTACAATTGACTGTAGAATGGAGTTTAACAACTTAACAGCTTCCAGTATTACATATCAACATATTTAATAAATAAGTTGAAAACAATTGAGTTTTATTTCTAACTAACCACATTTGTCCATTAGCAGATTTCTCTGATGCAAACACTTACATCTTTATTAATCATCTGGTGGAATGAGTCACAGTCCATCAATCTGAGCACAAAGATAAAGGACTGAGAAAATGCTCCATTGCTGAATGTGCCACCTTTTGGTTGAGGTTTTAAACTGAAGCTCCTCAAGCTTGTTCACAAGGATTTTAAACATCTCAGACAGCTTGGAAAACAAGAGCTATTTTATGATGCCTAGCCAATGACTCCCCCAGCATCATTAAAAAGAAATTACCTGCTCATTTTCAATTTGTTGTTTGAAGGAATTTCTAGTGTGATGACTGGTGGCCACACTTCACACGTTGCAATACTGACCACACTGACACAGAATGTAGAACTGTACAGGACAGTACCGATTCTTCAGCCCACGATGTTGTGCTGACTTTTTACCTGCTCCAGGATCAATCTAACACTTTCCTCCCGCACAACTCTCCAATTTTCTCAGAACTTCTTAGATGTCTCCCATGCAGTCTAATGCCTCTCTAATGACCCTATCATCACCCCAGCAGCTATTCTCTGTATTAAAAAAAACTACTTCTGACATACTCCTATAATTTCCTCCAATTACCTTAAAATTGTGCCCTCCTGTATTCGTCATTTCTGCCTTGGGGAAAAAGGTGCAGACTTTACACTCTATCAGTGCCTCTTATCACCCAATATACCTCTATCAAGTCATGAAATTGCATATCTCTTCCTCAAATACATTAGTACACTGCCAAAATTCCATTGCAAAGCTCTCTTAAAAACAACCATGATCCTCTTCTGTGAATGCAAAGTATTAAAAAGCACTAAAAAAGTATAAAACGTACTTAGCCACAGAATCTATTGATTTCATCCCTTTCTTTAAATGGATCTGAGTGAATTGGGCTGCAATCACATGTTCTGATACTGACTGCAACAACTACATGTAAGGTTTCCTGAGCAGGAGCTTGTACTAACTTGTTTGCTGTATTTAGTGATGTTTCTCAGAACATGGGAAACTAACGTTCAGCAGGATAGCACAGCAACACACCTTTCATCCCACCATGACGCCAAATTGCACTGAACCCATCTTCTTGTACGTGATTCATATTCCTTCATTCCCTGCACGTTCATGTGTGTGATTAAATGCTTCTTAAATGTCACTGCCATGTCTGGTTCCTCCACAATCCCTACCACTGTGTTCCAGGCACCTACCAGTCTCTGTGTAAACAAAACCTTACCCCACACAACTCCTTTAAACTTTCCCCTCTCATCTGTTCAAGTATTTGACTTTTATACCTTGGGAAAAGTATCCTGCCTACATGATCTATGCCTCTCATCATTTTACCAGCTTCTATCAGGTGTCTCCCCAGCCTTCAATGTTCCAAAGAAAATGAACCAAGTTTACCCAACCAACACACACATAGTGCTGGAGGAACTCAGCAGGCCAGGCAGCAGCTATTGAAAAGAGTAAACAGTCGATGTTTTGGGCGGAGACCATCAGCTCTGGAGCAAAAAGGTCGAAATCGGAGTAGGAAGGTGGGGGGGGGGGGAGGGGAAGATAAAACATAAGGTAGATGATAGGTGAAACTGGGACGGGGGAGGGGTGAAGTACAGAGCTGGGAAATTGATTGGTGAAAGGAGAAAAAGGTCTGGAGAAGGGAAAACATGATAGGAGAGGACAAAAGGTCTTGGAAGAAAGGGGAGCACCAGAGGGAGGTGATGGGCAGGTAAGGAATTTATACAATCTCTCTTCATTGATCATATCCTCTAATCCAGGCAGCATCCTGCCGAACCTCTTCTGCACCCTCACCAAAGCCTGCACGTTCTCTCTGTAAGGTGGCATTTCAAATGTGGTTTAACCATCAAATCAAAGTACATTTACTATCAATGAAATTATAAATGACGGACATTGAGATTTGTTTGCTTACAGGCAGCCAACAAACAAGAAACCCGGAAAACCCAATTAATAAAAAGAAAGACCGTAGCGCAAAGAAAGTAAAAAACACACACACACATCATGCAGCCAATAGACACAAATGACAGGACCATTCAGGAAGAAGGACAAGTACCTGTCTAGCATCTTATTCAAATGATTTGCAGCAATAAATGTGAAAGCAGACTACACCATATTTTTGCTAAAGATCTGTTTGTTGAACAGTTGAAGGAAGAACACTATATATGCAATCTATGTAGAGCGAGGTACATATACAATGTATGCTACTTTATTTAGTATTTCTACCCTAATTCAACAGGACCGAACAGTTTGGATTCAGGAGGATGTCCCTAATGGCCGTGAGGTTCAGGCCTGGGTGTCAGTCGAAGCATCCTGAGTAAACTATTTGAGACTATGTTGCAAAGAAATTTCCTCTCCCAGAGAGGTGAACCCGTGGAATTCTTTGCCACAGAAAGCAGCTGAAGTCTGAGTATTAAACATATTCAAGAACGAGTTAGGTATTTTGCAATGGGTTTGAGGGATCAAAGACTAAGGGAAGAATTCTACAAAAGGATATTGAATTTGTTTACTATCAAATGACCTATTCCTGCTCTTTTTCCAATGTTTAATATAATATAATTGTATATGATATAAATCAGTAATTACGGTATATTATTGGTTTATCTAACAAGCCAAGATGGCACCAGTGTAACACAACGGCGTGGTGCAGGCTGCTTATAAAACTTTTAAATATATCTCTTTTTAATTACTCTCACTGCAATCTGCAGCATACAATTTCCCTTTAGGCAACGTACTTTTTAACCATCTTAATGAACTACCAATTTCACAATCTTCTGAAGGACATCGCGGACTTAACTCTGAGGCATGCAGGTACGGCACCTTTAAGCAGACGAAGGTATATCGCCATGGTTGGAGGGGAGGGAGGGGGAGGGGGGCTCCAAGCCAGGCTGAATTGCAGCAGGATGACAGTCCCCTCTACCCAGCATCCTGTTAGCAAATGTACAGTCACTAGAGAACAAGATTGAGGACCTAAGGGCAAAATTGCTGTATCAGAGGGTAATGAGGAATTGCTGGGTTCTGTGTTTCATAGAGACATGGCTCACTCTGAACATACTGGATTTGACAATCAGACCCAAGGGCTTCTCAATACACAGGAAGGACCAAATTGCTGATTCGGAGAAGGCAAAAGGTGGGATCTGTGTTTCATGATAAATTCTCTGTGGTGTTTCAAAGTGGTGGTTTTGCCATCCTCTTGTTCCCCTGACCTGGAAAATCTAATGATTAAGTGCTGACCGTTCTACTTACTAAAAGAGTCCTCTTCCATGATCCTGACCACAGTTTACATACCGCCAAAAGCCCACAGTAATCAGATACTTGAGAGATTAGTAGCCACCATCACCAAACAACTGATAGTCCACCCTGACCCATTTCAAATCATAGTTGGGGACTTCAATCAGGCTTGGTTGAAGAAGCCTCTGCCCAATTATCATCAGCATATAACCTGCAGCACCAGGGTTCCAAACACAATAGACCAATGCCATAAGGAATGTGTACCATTCCATGTCCAGTCCACATTTCAGAAAATCCGATCACTAGGCTGCCCTTCTCCTACCTGCATACAGGCAGAGGATAAAGAGCAAGGCTCCAGAGATACAGACTACAAAAAGGTGGTCACGGGAGGCAGAAGAGCAGCTATGGGATTGTTTCAAGTTGGTGGACTAGGCCGTGCTCAAGGACCCATCAGAGGATCTGAATGAATGTACCACAGTCGTATTGGACTCTATAAGAACAGTCATAGATGAATGTGTCCCCAGAAAATCATTTACTCTTCCCCAAGCAGAAGCCCTGGATGTTTAATGAAATCTGCAATCTGCTGAGGGCCAGACCTGTGACATTCAGGTCTGATGACCAAGTAAGGAACAGGAGGTCCACGTACAATCTCCGGAAAGCCATCTCACAGGCGAAGTAGCACTTCCAGACTAAACTTGAATCACTGAGGGATGCTTGGCAAGGCTTGAATGTTATTACCTCTTCCAAAGTGAAACTAAGCGACATAGGTGACAACAAAGCTTCACTTGCAGATAAGTTCAAAGGCCCCTGTGCTCACTTTGACCATCTTAATATAGAGGAACCTTCACAAACTCCAACAGCCCCTGATGTCCCTGTGATTTCAGTCTCTGAGGCTGATGAGAGAGCATCCTTTGAATCTGAAAAATCATGACGAGAACCCATGGAAAGCATCCAGCCCAGATGGGGTACCTGGTTAAATACTAAAGACCCGTGCTGATCAACTGACTGGAGTTTTCACCAATATCTTTAATTTTTTGCTTTGTCAGTCTGAGGTACCCACCTGCTTCAAGCAGGCTTCAATTATACTGGTGCCTAAGAAGAACATGGTAACCTCCCTCAATGACTATCACAGAGTTGCACTTACATCTACTGTGATGAAGTGTTTTGAGAGGTTGGTGATGAAACATATCAACTCCTGCTGAAGAAGTGACTGCAATCCACTCCAATTTGCAACCCTAGAACATCAGGACAGCAAAGGTGATCAGAATGCTCATTATCAATTACAGCTTAGCATTCAATACTATTATCCCCTTAAAACTAATCAAAAAACTTTGAGACCTTGGCCTCAGTACCTCCTTGTGCAACTAGATCCATGATTTCCTCACTTATAGACTCCAGTCAGTTCAGATTGGCAACAATATCTCCTCCACGATCTCCATCAGTACAGGTACACCACAAGGCTGTGTGTTTAGCCTCCTGCTCTACTCACTTATGCCTGTGTGGCTAAGCACAGCTCCAATGCCATATTCAAGTTTGATGTTGACATGATTGTCTTGGCTGAATCAAAGGTGGTGATGAATCAGCATATAGGAAGGAGACAGAAAATTTGGCTGAGTGGTGCCACAAAAGCAACTTCTCACTCAGTGTTAGCAAGACCAAGGAGATGATTTGACTTAAGGAAAAGAAAACCAGACATCCATGAGCCAGTCCTCATTGGGGGATCAGAGATGGAGAGAGTCAGCAACTTTAAATTCTTCAGTGTTATCATTTTGGAGGACCTGTCCTGGGCCCAGCACGTAACAGCAATTATGAAGAATGCACGGAAGTGCCTGTACTTCCATAGAAGTTTGCGAAGATTCCGCATGCCATCTAAAACTTTGACAGACTTCTATAGATGTGTGGTGAAGATTATATGGACTGTTTGCATCACATCCTGGTATGGAAACACCAATGCCCTTGAATGGAAAATCCTGCACAAAGAAATGGATATGGCCCAGTCCATCACAGGTAAAGCACTCCCCACCATTGAGCATATCTACACAGAGCACTGTCACTGGAAAGATGCAAAATCTATATTTACCTGTACTCAGAAGCATCATCTGTTTTATCACCTTCATAATCCCACACCATCTCTACTGCTGCAATGTAATAGTATCTAGATTGTGAATTGGATGTTCGTAGAACATGCCTTGGCTCCTCTTCTAGGCATAGCTCTCTGTTAGAGAATTTTCTGATGTTGATATCATACATATCATTATAGTCGGACTTATCACCTTCTCCACTGTAGGTTCCTTCTTCATAGTCATCATAATCAAACAACATGTCCTCAGCCAGTATGGAACTGGATTTAGCTGCTGTGGTTGAATTCTTATCTAGTAACGTCTGGTTTAGTCTTATATCTGAAGACTCCATAAACTCTACTTCTGTTTCATTCTCCAAGAATTTCATTTGCTCTGTTTCATTGCTAAATACAGGTTCAATTTTACTGGTTTTGAGAGGGTTGGTGTCCATGGTAACCCTATCCAACAGCTTCCGGCTTTCATTGGTTTTCAGTTTGTTTGATAAAGCATCTTCCATTTCATGAGTCTGATTTGCAAAGAGCAAATTTATTTTACTGACAACTCCAGCAGAGGTCAGGTTAGATTTCAGAAGGTTGTGTAATGTTATCTCTCTCATTCTGTTTGACTGAATAGGGCTGTATGAGCTGAATTTTGCTTTAACTAACTCATCAATATCCTCATTGTTAACTCTGCTGAGCTTGTAGAACAAAGAGTTATTGTAAATCTTTTCAGATTCTATTATGATTGGATCTTTGCCAGTTTTAGGCGGGACATAGAAATCTTTTTTAACTGTTCGATTCAGATCATTGTCGTGTTTGGAAATATGTTTGTCAATCCCATCATTTAGCAATTGAATATCTTTCTTTACCTTCCTTAACTGTTCCCCTAAATCAGGATATTGCCATTGCTTGCAATGAGACCACACTGGATCTATCTCAGTTGTGTTTTGTTCATCATCAGTAACATTAATTTTTTCCTCCACATCAATTGCTTCATAAAAGTCAGTTAGATTATTGCTGTATCCTTTGATTCCACGTGGTGCGGCAACAGGGCTTCTTATTTCATCTCTAAGTATACTTCCACGTGCAAGGTCAAGATCACCTTCTTTCGAATCAATTTCTATAAAAATGTCTTCTAAGCTCTCTGGATCATTGTCGCAGTTACGAACACTGTATTTTGCCCGCATTCCTTGAATTTGGTAATGATGGTTGAGAGGTTCCAGGACCCAGGAACCTAAAGATTGGGAGATTAATAACAACGTAACTTGATTAAATGATAAGCACATAAAAATCTTTTCTTAAAATTAATTAATCTAAATGCAACCATGGAGATACACATTTATTGCTCTGTTATGTTGGAATATCAGACTGCAATTAAGATTTCCTATAATCTAATAGGAATTCCAAAGTTTGAGCAACTGACAATGAACTGTATACTTAATTGGAGCTTCATATAACCTTGCCATTTTCCAGACAGAATAAAGCTACTGTAAACACCTTCACTGACTTGCGTTCTTGTATTTGTTTCCCAGCTTTTAGTACTTGCATTAACTAGGAGTTCCAAATTCAGCAATGAATTGATACAATAAAGTCTGATTTTTATTAAAGTCCCTATTGACTAAAAACCTGCTTGCTGAAGATGAATTGAACTGAACCCAACATATAGTACTGAATCTTGTAGAATAAAAATGACAATTTTTTGGATGGTTTGTGTGGGAAGTAATAACATAGAAAGAGTCCATGAAAGTACTTGTATGTAAACCAACTTACCAATAGATATATTATGTAAATCTGAGCTGTGGATGATCACCCATATTCTTGACCAGAATCATAACTCTGGTCAGGAATATGGCAGAACCTACTGGTTGTACTAATTTTTACTGTGAGGGTACTGATGAAGTTCAGATTATAGATCCTTCATCACTAAGTTCTGATGCATCATTAATCCTGTCTCCACAGATAGGCCTGGCCTAGTGATTATCCTAGCAATTTCTATTTTTATTGATGACTTAGTTTCTAAAGAGCAAACTTATAGTTATCTGTCATCAGGGAAGAGTTTGGGAAATGCCTGTGCTGGGCTTTCTGGTGCTGGAAGCTCTTACTTAGTTGACTCAGGATGTGGTGTATTAACTGCTAGATAGTCTCATTGGTTAATATGGTCGAATTTCACTCCAAAGAAGGCCTTTAGGTTACAGTTGATTTCCATAATTGCCTCTTTTCTGTAATCATTGCTGAATTTTATGGCTTTGTGTGGTATATAAATCCTGGAGATGCAACCATAATAATACTGGTGCTTCCTGCTTCATACACAATGGATTCTGTTTTGCTGTTCCTATGAACTCCAGTGGAGCACTAAAGGGCATAACTGCTTGAATCACATCCACAGTGATCCACGGGTGTTCACTGTCTCATTTTCCTGCAGAAGTAGAACTAGAATTTCCATTACTTACCAATGTTATCCATGTCCATATGGATTGTTTCACTGGAAAATGGGAAGAGAGTTAACACATCCGCATACACACCATCATATTTAAATGTTTGTCCATGGAAGTAGATTGAAAGGAACTTCTCTTGGGCGCCAAGTATTACATGCCAAAAAATCAGTTCATTCATGCAAAACTTCAATTTGGGGACGTTTTCAAATACAAACCCATTAATACCTGCAAAATAGCAAGGTACACATATGTCAATATCTTAAGCATAACAAATATGTAAACTGGAATAGTATTGAATAACACAAAACTCACTATGCCCGAAGCATGTATGTTAATAAAAGAAATAGAATTGGCAATTTGGCTCCTTATGCTTGCTCTAGTATTCAGTAAGATAATAGCTGATCTTTACCGCATTGCCATTTTCCTGCCATAACCATAAATCTCCTGATTCCTTCAATATCTAATATCCTATTGATCTCTGACTTCAATATGTTCAATGGCTTAGGCCCTCTTGGGTGGAAATTTTGGAAGAGTTCCCAAGGTCTGGGTGAAGAAATTTCTTCTCATGCCTGTCTCTCCTGCCACTATCATGGCACATGGAAGCATGTCTTCAGAGGTTCCCATCTGCTTTAAAAGGGCAACAATCTTTCTGGTGCCCAAGAAGAGCAGGGTGAGCTGCCTCAATGACTATTGCCTGATAACACTCACAGCTACCATAATGAAGTGCATTGTAAGGCTGGTCATGGCTAGAATTAACTCATGCCTAAGCAAGGACCTGGACTTGCTGCAATTTGCCTACCACCACAACAACAATCTTGCTGGCTCTCTGTTCACCAGTCAGAAACATGAGGCTGCTCACCACTTCCACTGCTGACCACTCAATGAGGACTGCTGTGTGTTCTCTTGTCTACCCATTCGTAAAGTCCACCTTCAATTCACTGCTCTTACTGACACTGAGTGCAAGGTTGGTGTTGCAAAACCACACAATCAGCTAACCATCTCACTCCTGTACACTTCCTTGTCACTGTCTGAAATTCCACCAAAATCAGCTGTGTCATTCACAAATTTATAGATGGGGTTTAAACTGTGCCTAGCCACACAGCCATGAGTGTAGCGAGAGTAAAGAGATGGGCTAAGCAAGCACCTTGAGGTGTGCCTGCATTGACTGACAGTGAGAAGGAAATGTTATTTCCAATCTGCACTGACTGTGGTGTGCTGAGGAGGAAGTTAAAGATCCAGCTGCAGAGGGAGGTACAGAGGCCCAGGTTTTTAAGCATGTTGATTAATTCTGAGTGAATGATGGTATTGAACACTGAACTGTAATCAGTAAACAGCAGGATGACATTGGGGACTATAACTGGTTACATCACTGTCTGGGATACAGACTCCATTGCAGAGGGTTGAAAAAATCTGCAGAGAGTTGTAGGCTCTGTCAGTTCTATCATGGGCACAACCCTCCAAGGACATTTACAAAAGATGATGCCTCAGAAAGATGGCATCTATCATTAAGGACCTTCACCATTCAGGACACGCCCTCTTCTCATTTCTACATTCAGAGAGGAGGTACAGGAGCCTGAATATGCACACAATGATTTAGCTCTGCTGTCAGATTTCTAGTCCGTGAATCCATGAACACTATTTTGCTCTCTTTTTGCACTATTTACTTATATTTTTAATATTTTATTGTAATATATAGTATTTTATGTATCGTACTGTACCACTGCTGCAAAACAATAAACTTCATGCTATACACTCAGTGGCCACTATATTAGGTACACCTGCTCATAAATGCAAATATCTAATCAGCCAATCATGCGGCACCATCTCAATGACATGGTCAAGAGGTTCAATAGTTCAGACCAAACATCAGAATGGGGAAGAAATGTGGTCTAAGTGACTTTGTTTACTTTTTTATTGTTTGTACGATTTGATCTTTTTCTTGCACATTGGGTGTTTGATGGTCTTTCTTGTGTGGCTTTTTAAAAATGGTCTCTGTAATGTATGGGTATCTTTCTTTTAGAGCAATGATTCCCCTTGGCACTACGTATGATCTGTTGTCTACGCATGCATATTGGTCTGTAGTCCGCACATGTGTATTGTTCTCTCTCTCTCGTTGCAATGTGAATACACTAGTTAAAGCCATCTCCCATGTGCCTGTTTTTATTTAATTGATATGCAGTTGTAAAGACATGGCAAATTGGTGACAAGTATGAACCTAAATGTCAAAAAATATCACAAACTGCACTGACAGTTACAGGCCGAGACAGTGAAAAGAAAGAGTTAAACAGTACGGAGAAGGCTGTCACATACGCTAACAAAGGGATACATGAGTACATTGCATAGTATATAGTGAAAGGCACAGCTAACAAATCTGAAGTGAAACTTTAAAGATGGCTTCAGCCAAGAAAGTTGACAAATTTGATAGTGCTAATGAAGGCTGGGAGTGATATATTGAGAGGTTGAACTGTATTGTAAGGTGAATGACGTGGATGAGCAAAAGTAAGTACTGTATGCATGCTTAGTTCGACTGTACTTCCTTAGAAGGTTGGCGTCATTCAATGTCTATAGTGAGATGCTGAAGATGTTCTATAGGTCAGTTGTGGAGAGCGCCCTCTTCTTTGTGGTGGCGTGTTGGGGAGGAAGCATTAAGAAGAGGGACGCCTCACGTCTTAATAAGCTGGTAAGGAAGGCGGGCTCTGTCGTGGGCAAAGTACTGGAGAGTTTAACATCGGTAGCTGAGCGAAGGGCGCTGAGTAGGCTACGGTCAATTATGGAAAACTCTGAACATCCTCTACATAGCACCATCCAGAGACAGAGAAGCAGTTTCAGCGACAGGTTACTATCGATGCAATGCTCCTCAGACAGGATGAAGAGGTCAATACTCCCCAATGCCATTAGGCTTTACAATTCAACCGCCAGGACTTAAGAACTTTTTAAAAGCTATTATTAATGCTTTTTGAGATAGTGATTTAGATGCATATCATATTTTTTACTGAGTTAAGTACTGTATGTAACTAGTTTTGCTACAACAAGTGTATGGGACATTGGAAAAAAAAAAGTTGAATTTCCCCATGGGGATGAATAAAGTATCTATCTATCTATCTATCTTAGCTTAATGGGTACAAGGGCGTACAGTCTCTTATGAAACCTAGTAACTCCTGAAAAACCAGTAAGCAAGATGTTCAACAAAATTATTACAATTTTACTTGAGTCCTGAACTGTTGGTAATAGCTGAGAGATTTAGATTTTACAAAAGGAATCAGTCAAAGAATGAAAGCATTTCTGAATACGCTGCAGAACTGCGCAGATCTTCCCCGTACTGTGACTTTAGAGGTGGACTTTCTAACATATTAAGAGACATGTGGAATGCATAGTCAAAGCACTCAATAGAGGCTACTGTCTGAAAGAGACCTAACCTTAGAACGGGCATTGACCATGGAATATCGTTAGAGACTACGGCAAAGGATTCAGTAGAACTACAAAAAAAGAGTTTGAAATGTGAAATGTACAAAATGTTCCTGAAAGAGCCAGAAATGTTATCGATGTGGCAAATCCTCCCATGTTGCAAATGACTATGGTTCAAAGAAAAACTCTGCAGAAAATGCCACAGACAAGGTCACATAGAGAGAGTGTTCAAAGGAGACAAAAAGCACAACCATGTGAAAAGTTTCAAACACAAAACTAAGCAAATGCATAAAGTGACCAAATGTGAAACTACACAGAGTCTGACAAAGATGACCTGTTATGTCTAGAACTGCATAGTATCACTGAAGCAGATCACAAAATTATATGGATCACAATAGATGTATCTGGTGCAAAACTGAAAATAGAACAGGATACAGGGTCAACTTTGTCCATAATTCCAGAGGCTGACTACAATAGACTGTTTTCTAAGATATTAGAAAAGACCTCGGTGATGTTAAAGGCCTACATAGGTGAAAAAGTGTCTCCCAAAGGCAAACTGAAGGTGAATGTGACGTATGGAGGCCAAACACAGCAGTTAGAGCTTTATGTGTTGAAAAGTGGAGGGTCAGCACTTTTCGGATGTGAATGGATGAAAAAAATGCAACAAGACTGGAACCCATTCAAAGCTCTCTATGTGTCATCAACAGGCAACTGCAGCCCAAATGGCAGCACCAACCAGAGACCATCACAGCTGCTTAATGCTAATGAGAAGCTGCTTGAGAAGGGGATTGGTAACCTTAAAGGCATGAAGACCAGAATTGAACTGGATGAAACAACAACACCAAGATTTCATAAAGCACATCCAGTGCCTCATGCACTACATCCTAAAGTGGATGCTGAAATGCAGAGCTTGGAGGCGTCTGGCACTCTCTCCAAGGTTGAGTGGAGAGACTGGGCCATGTCCATCGTCCCGGTGATTAAGAAAGTGAAGGCCAGAGCCGTTCACATAAGTGGGGATTTCAAAGTGAGCATGGACCTGGTGCTGTGTACTGTGCAGAATTCCCTGCCATGAATCGAAGACATTTTTGTATCTTTGGCAGGCAGGGAAAGGTTTTCAAAGATTGACTTGTCACAAGCTTATCTGCAAATGGTGATTGAGGAGTCAAGCAGGAAGTTCCTCATAATCAAAACTCACAAGGGACTGTTCCAGCATAATTGTCTCATCTTTGGTGTCGCATCAGCTCCAGCAATTTGGCAAAGTGCAATGGAGCAAGTGCTCAAGATATCCCAGCAACACTATGTTACCTTGATTGCCCCTTGTGTCCATTTTCAATTCCAGGAAGGGAATTCCAGTGATGACTGCTACGCAGTTACAACGTTGGGCACTGCTCCTAGGAGCCCACTCTTATGACATAGAGTGCAAGGTACCAAACAACACAGCAATGCTGACAATTTGTCATGTCTTCCATTGCTGACAACTGAAGAAGAAAGTCCTTCATACTGTGACCCAGTGTAAGTGTTCTACACGGCATTTGCTAGTAACAAATTTGGAAATCAAAGAGGAAACGAGGAATGACCCAACATTGTCAAAAGTCTATGAAATCACCATGCAAGGATGGCCAGCTCATAGTAACCCTATGTTTCCAGAATTCTCAGTGAGATGAGACCAACTGATGATATGTCGAGGAACGCTGATGTGCAGATCTCGTGTTGTGGTTTCTCTAAACTGCGCACCCCAGAATGTTGGAGAATCTTCATTAAGGATATCTAGGTACAGTCAAGATGAAGAGTCTCACTCAGAGCTATGAGTGGTGGTCAGGAATAGATAAATAGATTGAAGACTTGGCCAAAAGGTACAAAATGCACCCCCACTGGCACTGCCACACCCATTGGAGTGGCCATCTTCACCATGGCAAAGAGTACAGATTGACTTTGCTGGGCCATTCAAGGACTCCATGTTTCTGATTGCTGTGGTTGCTCATTTGAGGTGGCCAGAGGTCCTACCAATGAAGTCAACCACCTCAGCAAAAACTCTTGCTGCCCTGAGGACTATGTTTTCCAGGGACAGTTTGCCAAAACAAATTGGGAGTGATAATGGACTACAATACACATCAGAAGAATTCCAACTGTTCTTGAAGAAAAATGGCAACAGATATTTCAAGTCAGCTCCTCACCACCCAGTAATAAATGAGTTAACTAAAAGGTTTATCCAAACCTTCAGGAAGTCTGTTAAAGTGATGGACCAGAAGGACATTTCTCTACAGCACAAGGTGGACAGCTTCCTTTTTGTGTATTGGAACTCTGTTCATGCGACAACAAATCAAACGCCTACAGTGCTGTTCATGAACAGGAATCTAAGATCTCTCATAGACCTCCTAAAACAAGACCAATTGAGGGAAGTACAGAATAAACAGTTCAGTCAGTTGCCAAGTGAAGCAGCAAGGAGCTTTGAGATTGGACACGATTACTGATTACTGAGAGGACAAGTAGACACCCGATAGGATAGCTAGAAGAACTGGACCGTTGATGTACACAGTGGATGCTGGAGATCAGACACGAAGATGTCATGTGGACAATATAATGGATGATCAACTGAAGAATACACCGAGTCGATTGCATCCAATTCGACACTGGCAACCGAGAATGTTATCATTGACAAGACCCCTGCCAAACCCGATGCCACTCCACAGGTCCAGAGGCACGAAGGTAACGTTATCATTGACAAGACCCCTGCCAAACCTGATGCCACTCCACAGGTCCAGAGGCACGAAGGTAACGTTATCATTGACAAGACCCCTGCCAAACCTGATGCCACTCTACAGGCCCAGGGGCACGAAGGTAATGTTATCATTGACAAACCCCTGCCAAACCCGATGTCTCTCCACAGGTCCAGAGGCACTATGAGAACGTTATCATTGACAAGACCCCTGCCAAACCCGATGCCTCTCCACAGGTCCAGAGGCGCTATCTGGAAAGAATCAGTGCGCCACCCAAAAGATTGATCTTTAGTGTAGTGAAGATGTTATGGACCATTATTGTGAAATTATTTTTATTTGGAATATGGTTTACGACAGGGAAATTGAATGTGTTGTACATATACAGTTTTATGGTACATTAATCAAAAAGGGAAGGAAGTGTAATCTATGGATTCATTTCTTTTGGAGCAATGACTTGACTTAGCACTATGTATGGACTGTTGTCTATGCATGCACATTGACCTCTCTCTCTCTCTCTCGCTCGTTCTCTTTCTGCAATGTGAATACACCAGTTAAAGCCACTTCCTGTATGCGTGTTTTTATTTAATTGATATGTAGTTGCAAAGACACAACTATTTTATTGTATTTCTTTGTTTCGTGGATGCCCATAAGAAGACAAATCTCAAGATTGAATACAACAAACATACTTTAATAATAAATGTACTTTGAACTTTGAAAGTAGAACCTAAGTGCTGGTCTGTCATTAATCAGGACCTTTTCAAACCAGGAGTTTGCTGGTTTGTTGTTTTACATACAGTTATGCCAAATTACTGCTGAGATTTAAGTCAGATGCAAGCTTCCAATATTTCTTGTAAAATAAATTAAATGAGGTTTGGCTGGACAGCTGTTGTTACTTAAATGTTACAAACACTTACTGTACATTAGATTGGAAGCGTAAAATTCAGGATCATCCGGGTTCACTTGCAAAGGGTCTTCACAGTATTTCTCAATATTTTCGTTTATGTACCAACTTTTATTCTCATCAAACAGAGAAAAGTAGAGATACTTAGCTTGGTCAATCTTGACCTGTGAAGTAGGTTAAAACAAAATTGCAACTGGTTTATTATTGTCACATGTACTGAGATACAGTTAAAAGCTTGACGCGTTCGGTTCATACAGATCAATTCATTATGCAGTGCATTGAGGTAGAACAAGGTAAAACAATAATGGAATACAAAATAAAGTATAACAGCTTTAGAGAAAGTGCACTGCAGGTGAACAATAAGGTGCAAGATCCAAACAAGCTATATCATGATTTCAAGAGCCCATCTTATCGTACTAGGAATCTTATTGTAACAGCAGGATAGAACTTGGTGGTATGTTCTTTCAGCCTTTTGTATCTTCTGCCTAATAGAAGAGAGGAGAAGAGAAAATGTTCTGAATGGATAGGGTCTTTGAGTATTCTTGTTCCTTTCCTGAGGCAGTGAGAAGTACAGACAGCTGTCCTCCGTGATTTATTGAGCGATGTACACAATTCTCTGTAGTTGCTTGTGGGCTCATGCAAAGTATTTGCCATACCAAGCCAATATGCATCCAGATAGAAGTATATTTGCAGCCAATGTTGTCATTGATAAGAAACACTATCTTGCTTTGCACGCGAGTTTATAACTTAAAGTTCTAAAGTGCAGGGTGAGTCAATTGCGTTGTGTAAAATTTCACTTCCTGAGAAGAAATGCATTCCTAGTCCATTGATTGCTTCAACATTGCAGTTACTGGAAAGCTATGGTAAACATTTTTATTACATTGCAATCCAGTGACACATTTATTTTTATTCCCAATGAATATTAAAATAGTTTCCTCATTGCAAAAATACATTACATTTGGTGTAACCACTAAAGTCCATTGTAAGCATCAACCCCAATAGTACCATGAGGAAAGAATGCAATATAGAGTCCGGATTTTAAATTTTGCATTATGGAAAGAAGAAAAAAGTGTATCAAATTTATATGCAGGACTCTAATATTTAATTTTTAATTTTTTAATATTTAGTTTTAAATTTTAATTTTTCTTCCTCTGAGGTTTCTCCATTTATGAATACACTGTCCTTTTATAGAGTGCACAGTTCTGTTGGTGCTAAAGCCTTTTCACAACCCAAGAGTGATATGCTGAGAAGTTACTTGATGTTAATCATGTCAACTAATTACATTCCGATAATCTCCCCAGGGGTAAATATCCAGCACTGATCAATAGATAGAGATTCTTGGTGTTGCTACCGTTTGTAACTGGGCGATATGAAGGCCAGCTGTTTCAGCTGCTCGAAGGATCAGGAACTGGCCTTCTAAGGACTGATCTCACCTCCTTGATCAGACATACGGATATATCAAGCCTCTGCCAACACTTCCTGCCTATCTCTCGTCTACCCTCTCATTTGTCATCTGTGAAACGTCAATGTAATGCAATAAACTTCAATGCAATATAAAACAAATAAGCCCGATTCAACTTCGCAAATGTCATCTCTCCATTCACAAAATGTTGGAGGAACTCAGTAGGTTAGGCAGCAGCTGTGGAAATGTCAATGTTTTGGGCTGAGACCAGGACTGGAAATGAAGGGGGAAGACAACACAAAAAAACGGTGGGGGGAAGGGAAGAAGGATAAATTGATAGATCAAGCCTGGTGTTTGGGAAAGGTAAAGGGCTGGAGAGGAAGGAATCTGATAGGAGAGGTGAGTGGAATATAGGAGAAAGGGGAGGAGGAGGGGCACCAAAGGGAGATGATAGGTAGGTGAGAAGAGGTAAGAGGCCATAGTGAGGAATCGAAGAAAAGCGAAGGGCAAGGAAAATTTTTTCACCACAGGGAGAAATTTAAATTCATGCCATCAGGCTGGAGGCTAACTAGTCAGAATATAAGCTGCTGCTTCTCTACCCTGAAGGTGCCCTCATTGTGACACATGAGGAGGCCATGGAACAACATGTTGGAATGAGAATGGGAATCAGAATTAAAATGTTTGGCCACCAAGAATTCCTGTTTTTGGCAGATGGAGTGGAGGTGAAGTGGTTTCTCATTGATGATGGATCTCATCAATGTAGAAGAGGCCACATGGGGAGCCCTGGACACAATAGACGACCCTGGCAGATTTGCAGATAAAGTGTTGCCTCACCTAGGAGGTGAGCGAGGAATTGAATGGGCAGGTGTCGTACCTTGACCACTTGCAGGGATGAGTACCCGGAGACAGATTAGTAGGGAGTGACAAACGGAAAAGGAAATCACGGAGGGAGCAATCCCTGTGGAAACAGAGAATGGGAGGGGGAGGTAAAATTTGTTTGGAGGTAGGATCCCTTTGGAATTCACAGAAGTTGCGGAGAATGATTTATTGGATGTGGAGGCTCATGGGGTGGTAGGTAAGGACAAAAGGAATTCTAAGGTGGCAGGAAAAATGGGGTGAGCACAGACATTCAGGAAATGGAGGAGATGCAGGTGAGGGCAGTGTCGATGGTGGAGGAAGAGAAACCATGTTCTTTGAAGAAGGGTGATGTCCTGGAGAGGAAAGCCACAACAGATGTGGGGGATGAAGGATCTGAGAAAAGGGAGTAGTATTTTTACAGGAGTCAGGATGGTATGAGATAACGAGATAGCTGTGGGGATTAGAAGGTTTATAAAAATGTCGGTCGACGGTTGTCACCAGAGATGGAGACAGACAGATCAAGAAAGAGGAAGGGCCGAAGGAAACATTGCTGAGGGTGACGATCAGTTCTGCCAAGGGAGAGTGGTTTTAGAAGGGAAATGGTTGTTTCTTTTATTTAGAAAGAAGCAGAGAACTTTAAGGCCTTCTTGATGTGGGATAGAAGTGTATAGGGACTAGACATACACGGTGAAAATGAGGTGGTCAGGGAGATCGAGAGCATAAGAAATGTCATGGATGTAGGTGGGAAGGGGCTGAACCAAGGGGGATAGAATGGAATTGTGGTATGAGGACACATGTTCAGTGGGGCAAGAGCAGGCAGAGACAATAGGCCTACCCATACAGTCAGGTTTGTGGATCTTGTGTAGGAGGTAGAAGCAAGCAGTTCGGGGTAAGGGGACTATGAGTTTGGAAGTGGTGGATGGGAGTTCTCCAGAGTTGATGGGATCAGTGATGGTGTTGGAGACAGTTTTCTGATAGTCCAGAGTGGGGCCTGGTCCCTATACACTTTGATTCCCCCATCAAAATGGCCTTAAAGCTCTCCACTTCTTTCTCAGTAAAAGAACCACCCAGTTCCCCTCCTCCACCACCCTCCTTCATCTGGCAAAACTGGTCCTCATCCTCAACAATTCTTCCTTTGGCTCCTCCCACTTTATCCAGACTGGACGGGTAACCATGGACACCTGCATGGGCCCCAGCTATGCCTGCCTCTTCATTGGCTAAGTAGAACAGTCCATGTTCCAAGCCTTCCCTGGTAATGCTCCCCAACTCTTCCCCACTACATTTACGACTGCATTGGAACTGCTTCATGTACCCATGCTGAGCTCATCAATTTCATCAACTTTGCCTCTAACTTCCACCTGTCCTTAAATTTACTTGGTCCATTTCTGAAATCTCCTTCCTTTTTCTCGATTTCTCTCTCTCCATCTCTGGAGACAAACTGCTGACCGACATCTTTTACAAACCTACCAATTCCCACAGCTCTCTTGACTATACCTAACACCACCCTGTTTCATGTAAAAATGCTGTTCCCTTTTCTCAGTCACTCCGGCTCCAACACATCCAACACAGGACATTAGAAATGTCCTCCTTCAAAGAACAGTGTTTCCCTTCCTCCTCCATTGATGCTGCCCTCACCCACATCTCCTCCATTTCCCTAACATCTGCACTCACCCCATCTTTTTGCCGTCTTATGAGCGATAGTGTTCTTCTTGTCCTTACCTTCACCCAATGAGCCTCCGCATCCAACACATCATTCTCTGCAACTTCTGCCATCTCCAAAGGGATCCTACCACCAAACACATCTTCACTTCCCCACCCACTCTCTCCACTTTTGACAGGAATTGCTCCCTCCATGATTCCCTTTTCCATTTGTCCCTCCCCACTAATCTCCTTCCAGGCGCTTATTCATGCGAGTGGCCAAAATGCTACACCTGCCCAATCTCCACTCAGGGCCCCAAACAGTCCATCCAGATGAGACAACACTCCACCAGTGAATCTGCTGAGGTTGCCTATTGTACCCAGTGCTCCCGATGCAGTCTCATTGGTGAGACCCGTATTAAATAGGGGGATTGCTTCTTCGAGCACCTCAGCACCATCCGCCAAAAGCAGAACCCCCAGTGCCCAAACATTTTAATTCTAATTCTCATTCCCTTTCCAACATGTCAGTCCATGCCCTCATCTTTGTACCACAATGAGGCCACACTCAGGGTGGAGGAGTAACACCTTACCTGACAACAGCTTATAAAGCAACATCTGGGTAGCTGTCGACCTGATGGCCCAAATATCGATTTCTCTCTCCAGTAAAAAAGATTTCCGTCTCTTCTACTTCTTTTCCCCATTCTGGCCTCTTACCTCTTTTCACCTGTCTATCACCTCCTGTTGGTGTTTCTCCTTCTTCCCTTTCTCCTATGGTCCACTCTCCCCTCCTATCAGATTCCTTCCTTTCCAGCCCTTTTCCTTTCCTACCCAATTGGCTTCACCTCTCACCTTCTAACTCTTCCCCTTCCACAACCATTTCATTCTGGCATCTTCCTCCATCCTTTCTAGTCCTGAAAAAAAGGCCTCGGCCTGAAATGTTGCCTGTTTGCTCATTTCCATGGATGCTGCCTGACCTGCTGAGTTTTGGGTGTGTTTTCCAGCATTTCCAGAATTTCTTGTGTCTATCATCTCTCTATTGGTTCCTTAGTCATTAAAGCTACATCTTTGATAAATCATCACAACTACAAACAACAGGTTGATAATGTCTGATTATTAATAATGAGTTTCTCCTCACCGGTCTTGCAAAGGAATCTATCATATTTTTGGCACAGATCAAGAGAGGTCCCAGGAGCCCGGAGGCTATATCACGATCCATATCCACGTTGCTGTAGTAAAATCGGGTCAGGCAGCCCAGATCGGAGCCGGTGGGTCCGTCACTTTGTGCCACAGTCCAGACGTAGGTAACCGTTTCATTGGGTTTAACAGCATGATTTCTGACATTGATATCTGAAGAGATAATCCAAAGAGTATGCACACATAGAATATGTCCAAAGGCACACAGGGTGCTTAACATTTTTAAAACAGCTGTAATTATTCATGGTAAGATTTAAGATTTAATCCACAATTTTAATATTTAGCTGTCTCTTTGGAAAAGCAAGAAGTTGAAGAAGGACTAATATTTCAGATCCTTCACTGTGTTCACTATTCAATTAAGATTATGGCTGATCTTTTACTTCGATGTAATTTTCCGAGGCCAGCTCCATATCCTTTCATTCCCTTAATATCTAAGATTTACAGTATATTGAGCTTTGTCTGAATATCTTCAGTAACTACCTTCCACCACCTTCATGGGTGGAGAATTTTTGCCCTTACTTTGAGATTAACTCATGACTCTGGACAACTCTACAAGGGAAAACATCATATAACCATATAACCATATAACCATATAACAATCACAGCACGGAAACAGGCCATTCCGGCCCTCCTAGTCCGTGCCGAACTCTTAATCTCACCTAGTCCCACCTACCCGCACTCAGCCCATAACCCTCCACTCCTTTCCTATCCATATACCTATCCAATTTTACCTTAAATGACACAACTGATCTGGCCTCTACTACTTCTACAGGAAGCTCATTCCACACAGCTATCACTCTCTGAGTAAAGAAATACCCCCTCGTGTTTCCCTTAAACTTTTGCCCCCTAACTCTCAAATCATGTCCTCTCGTTTGAATCTCCCCTACTCTCAATGGAAACAGCCTATTCACGTCAACTCTATCTATCCCTCTCAACATTTTAAATACCTCGATCAAATCCCCCCTCAACCTTCTACGCTCCAATGAATAGAGACCTAACTTGTTCAACCTTTCTCTGTAACTTAAGTGCTGAAACCCTGGTAACATCCTAGTAAATCGTCTCTGCACTCTCTCTAATTTATTGATATCTTTCCTATAATTCGGTGACCAGAACTGTACACAATATTCCAAATTTGGCCTTACCAATGCCTTGTACAATTTTAACATTACATCCCAACTTCTGTACTCAATGCTCTGATTTATAAAGGCCAGCGTTCCAAAAGCCTTCTTCACCACCCTATCTACATGAGACTCCACCTTCAGGGAACTATGCACTGTTATTCCTAGATCTCTCTGTTCCACTGCATTCCTCAATGCCCTACCATTTACCCTGTATGTTCTATTTGGATTATTCCTGCCAAAATGTAGAACCTCACACTTCTCAGCATTAAACTCCATCTGCCAACGTTCAGCCCATTCTTCTAACCGGCATAAATCTCCCTGCAAGCTTTGAAAACCCACCTCATTATCCACAACACCTCCTACCTTAGTATCATCAGCATACTTACTAATCCAATTTACCACCCCATCATCCAGATCATTTATGTATATTACAAACAACATTGGGCCCAAAACAGATCCCTGAGGCACCCCGCTAGTCACCGGCCTCCATCCCGATAAACAATTATCCACCACTACTCTCTGGCATCTCCCATCTAGCCACTGTTGAATCCATTTTATTACTCCAGCACTAATACCTAACGACTGAACCTTCTTAACTAACCTTCCATGTGGAACTTTGTCAAAGGCCTTGCTGAAGTCCATATAGACTACATCCACTGCCTTACCCTCGTCAACATTCCTCGTAACTACTTCAAAAAATTCAATAAGGTTTGTCAAACATGACCTTCCACGCACAAATCCATGCTGGCTACTCCTAATCAGATCCTGTCTATCCAGATAATTATAAATACTATCTCTAAGAATACTTTCCATTAATTTACCCACCACTGATGTCAAACTGACAGGTCTATAATTGCCAGGCTTACTTCTAGAACCCTTTTTAAACAATGGAACCACATGAGCAATACGCCAATCCTCCGGCACAATCCCTGTTTCTAATGACATCTGAAAGATCTCCGTCAGAGCTCCTGCTATCTCTACACAAACTTCCCTCAAGGTCCTGGGGAATATCCGGTCAGGACCCGGAGATTTATCCACTTTTAAATTTCTTAAAAGCGCCAGTACTTCCACCTCTTTAATTGTCATAGGTTCCATAACTTCCTTACTTGTTTCCCACACCTTACACCATTCGATATCCTTCTCCTTAGTGAATACCGAAGAGAAGAAATCGTTCAAAATCTCTCCCATCTCCCTCGGCTCCACACATAGCTGACCACCCTGATTCTCTAAGGGACCAATTTTATCCCTCACTATCCTCTTGCTTTTAATATAACTGTAGAAGCCTTTCGGATTTACTTCCACCTTATTTGCCAAACCAAACTCGTAACTTCTTTTAGCTTTTCTAATCTCCTTCTTAAGTTTCCTTTTACATTCTTTATATTCCTCGAGCAATTCCTTTACTCCATGCTGCCTATATCTATTGTAGACATCCCTCTTTTTTCGAACCAAGTTTCTAATATCCCTTGAAAACCATGGCGCTTTCAAACCTTTAATCTTTCCTTTCAACCGAACAGGAACATAAAGATTCTGTACCCTCATAATTTCACCCTTAAATGACCTCCATTTCTCTATTACATCCTTCCCATAAAACAACTTGACCCATTCCACTCTCTCTAAATCCCTGCGCATCTCCTCAAAGTTAGCCTTTCTCCAATCAAAAATCTCAACTCTAGGTCCAGTCCTGTCCTTCTCCATAATTATATTGAAGCTAATGCTATTGTGATCACTGGACCCGAAGTGCTCCCCAACACATACATCTGTCAGCTGACCTATCGCATTCCCTAACAGGAGATCCAACACTGCCCCATCTCTAGTCGGTACTTCTATGTATTGTTGCAAAAAGCTATCCTGCACACATTTCACAAACTCTAAACCATCCAGCCCTTTTACAGAATGAGCTTCCCAATCTATGTGTGGAAAATTAAAATCTCCCACAATCACCACCTTGTGTTTACTACAAATATCTGCTATCTCCTTACACATTTGCTCTTCCAACTCACGCTCCCCATTAGGTGGCCTATAATACACTCCTATCAGTGTTACTACACCTTTCCCATTCCTCAATTCCACCCAAATAGCCTCCCTAGAGGAGCTCTGTAATCTATCCTTCCAAAGCACCGCCATAAGATTTTCTCGGACAAGCAATGCAACACCTCCTCCTCTGGCCCCTCCTACTCTATCACACCTGAAGCAACTAAATCCAGGAATATTTAGTTGCCAATCACACCCTTCCTGCAACCATGTTTCACTAATAGCTACAACATCATAATTCCATGTATCAATCCACACTTTAAGCTCATCCACCTTTCTTACAATGCTCCTAGCATTAAAATAGATACATTTAAGATACTCTCCACCTCCTCCTCTCTTTTCATCCCTAGCAATGCATTCAAATTTATTATCCTTTTCTTTCTTCTCCCCTACAACTTCGGGCTGAGCGCATCCCTCCTCCATCACCTGCCTGTCCTCCCTCACACACGGTCTACTTACTTGCTCTACTGGTGAACTAACCTCCTCTCCCATAGTTTCCTCAAATTGATTTCCGCCCCCCCATCTTACTAGTTTAAAGTCTGCCCCGTAGCCCTAGCAAACCTCCCCGCTAGGATATTGGTCCCCCCAGGATTCAAGTGTAACCCGTCCTTCTTGAACAGGTCACGCCTGCCCCAGAAGAGGTCCCAATGATCCAGAAACTTGAATCCCTGCCCCCTGCTCCAATCCCTCAACCACGCATTCATCCTCCACCTAATTCCATTCCTACTCTCACTGTCGCGTGGTACAGGCAGTAATCCCGAGATTACTACCTTTGCGGTCCTTCTTCTTAACTGCCTTCCTAACTCCCTATACTCTCGTTTCAGGACCTCTTCCCCTTTCCTACCTATGTCATTGGTACCTACATGTACCACGACCTCTGGCTCCTCACCCTCCCACTTCAGGATATCTTGGACGCGATCAGAAACGTCCCGGACCCTGGCACCAGGGAGGCAAACTACCATCCGGGACTCCCGATCACCTCCACAGAACCGCCTGTCTGAACCCCTGACTATCGAGTCCCCTATTACTATGGTCCTCTTTCTTCTATCCCTACCCTTCTGAGCTACAGGGCCGTCCTCTGTGCCGGAGGCCCGGCCACTGTCACTTCCTCCAGGTAGGCTGTCCCCCCCAACAGTACTCAAACATGAGTACTTATTGTCTCTGTATCCATCCTGTTAGGTCCCACTAGGATTCTGTGTCATCCAGTGAAATCACTCTCACTCTGCTGAACTCAAGAGAATACAGTCCCAGACTGCAGAGAGGAAGGGAGTAAAAGGGTAACTGATTTCTCTAATACAATTAGTTACTTTATTAATCCCTTCCAGCTCCTCTCAGCCTTTTGTTCTCCAATACATCTGGGAGTTTTTTTAATCTTCACATATTAAAATAGACATATTTGTTTAATTTCTCTGCCATTTCCTGGTTCCCCAATATCTTTCCAGCTTTTGAAAGACCTGTGTTAATTTCAGTGACTTTTTTCCTCAATCAGGAGATTTACTCTTCCTCATGACAATAATAGAAAGCATTTCTTTGAACTAGCTATAATACCTTCTTCAAGGCAGAGATTTTCCGTTGGGTTATTCTGTCTTAAAGGAATGTTAGTTGTAATATACTCTTGTTCATTAAATGTTAGGCATTGCTTGGCTAATGCCTTTTAAAGTAATTTCCCAATTGACAATAGCAACTTACATTTCAGACTTTTGTATTTTTGGTCTGATCCAAGGTCCTGGTTATGGATAGAACTGAATCATGTTCAGTCTTAACATAAACCTCTTTCTTATTATAATCACTCTTCCATAAAGACTCCTGAACTGCATGGTTATCAATTAATCCTTTCTTCTTGCACAGTCAGATTGCTTCCTGATAAGTTTCTTAATGTATGGATCTAGAAAATCACTTCATGAAGTTGTCCTCCATGTTATCAGTGCTAATTTGCCTACACATAAAGTCACCAGTGATTATGTGTTATCCTTGCCATGGGTTTCTTACATTTCCCAATTTATTTATACTGGAGAGTTTAACATCGGTAGCTGAGCGAAGGGCGCTGAGTAGGCTACGGTCAATTATGGAAAACTCTGAACATCCTCTACATAGCACCATCCAGAGACAGAGAAGCAGTTTCAGCGACAGGTTACTATCGATGCAATGCTCCTCAGACAGGATGAAGAGGTCAATACTCCCCAATGCCATTAGGCTTTACAATTCAACCGCCAGGACTTAAGAACTTTTTTTAAAAGCTATTATTAAGGCTTTTTGAGATAGTGATTTAGAGGCATATCATATTTTTTTACTGAGTTAAGTATTGTATGTTATTAGTTTTGCTACAACAAGTGTATGGGACATTGGAAAAAAAGTTGAATTTCCCCATGGGGATGAATAAAGTATCTATCTATCTATCTATCTATCTTATTTAATGCTCTAAAAGATCAATATTATTTCACTGTCTTTGGACAAGTTGCACCAAATTTTCTATTGCAAACTGTTTCTTAGCTCAAACATCAGTTCTATTGATTAACTTAACTAAGATCTCTTCTCTCTACAGCTTCCTCTCTTTCTTTAATAAGATGACTACCCTGCCACTTTTTCCATTTTTTGCCTATTTATTCTAAAAGAACCCAGGACTACTTGATTCCCAACTTGAACTAGGTTTTTATAATAACTCTTAGATTATATCCATTTGTTTCTACTTCTCTCATCAGTTTGAGAACGTTAAAAATGCTGCATGCATTCATAGAGACTCTTCAGTTTAATCCTTTGTTGCCATTTTTCTGTCAGCTTATCCTAATTGGAAATCTACACATATTTGTATGCTCTGCCTTTTCCTGATACACTTTGTTTATTATTTCTTATGCCCTGTTGGCCAGAAGAAACTGCAGTCTGATAAGGACAGGGAAAGCCAGTTGTCTTTGTTTCCCCCATTTTGTGGACTCTGAACAGTTTCTTGCTCATGGATAATTTAATCACAGCAACTGAATGTGGACACAGGAAGCTTCAGGTAATGACCTGCTAAACCTGAGACCATTCTCAAACAAATAGCCATTTGTTATGTAAAGGGATGGACTGATCCTTGCTTTAGGACAATCTAATCAGAGTAATATCCCTGAGACCATTCTCAAAGGAGTAACTACTTGTTTTGTAAAATGCCAGACCTGCAATCGGTAATCTCGTTAGACTCTGGCTACGTCCACACTACACCGGATAAATCCGTAACTGAAGCTTTTTCTCGTCGTTTTTACCCTCCGTCCAAACTAAAACGGCGTTTTCATCCCCCGAAAGCTGAGATTTCCAGAAATGCTCTCCAGAGTGTGTAATTTTGAAAACGCCGCTTGAGCAGAGCAGTGTGGACAGGGTAACCGGAGATATCTAAAAATGCTGTCATGATTTGCCGGAACAGATGGTGGCAGCAGCGCAGAATTTCATTGTTTTCATGAATGCAATAGAACAACGCCGCAGCAGAAACGGAAATAGTAAACCGCTTTCTCTTCGGTTGTTTTCTGTAGATGTGTCCTGCACATGCCCAGGAGGAGGAGATTCGCCCAAATATCCATTTTAATGTGGACAGAGATATTTTAAAAAACGCCTAGTGTGGGCGCCTATCGTTTTTACGTGAAACCGGCATTTTCAAAATTATCCGGTCTAGTGTGGACATAGCCTCTGTCTGGGTTGCCTCATTTAACTGGTTTGGACCAGTCAGAGTGTAAAGACACAAATACACAAGACTGGGGTGGGCAGAGCCATGAAATGATGTTGGCTGTAGCCCTGTACAATGACCAGTAAGAAGGTGACCCAGGTAGGTGAGGTGACCTTGAGTCAGTGGGATGGAGATCCAATGGTTCAATAGAGACAGTTTGTGAACACACGTGCTTTTCATTGAAACAATAAAAGTTACTTGGCGGTAACTACAGATGCCTCACTGATCACTATTACAAGGGGCGATTCTTGTAACAGCCCCTATCTTGCATTATGCCTTATCTTTTCACTTTTTTACTTTCCAGTCTTTTTTCTTGCCTGAGCTCTTCCCCTTCTGCTTATTTTACAGTCTTATCCACAAACCAAGTTACTATAATCACCAGGACACATGGCCCAGCCTAACTTGAATGAAGCTTGTTCCGACTATGAGATCTTGGAATTGCGTATGGAAGAGAGTCTGAGTATGAATAAAGCCGCATTAAGATGAGAGTATCCCAGAGAATATTATGCAAAATACATTATTTTTAAATTTTCAGAGGATGTGTGTGTAAAATGAGGTCCACCAGTAGGTGGCATTATCTTTATTCTTTCTCTTGAAAATAATGCTGAGACTAATCTGTTATTTCACAATCATCACAGGGAACTGTGAGTGTTTGAGCAATAACAAAAGAAATTATACCCTTGGAGAAGGCTATTTTCATCAACTCGAGTTAATACGGTTCTTCTCTCACTTGAGCAATGTTTCTCAGTTAATCAGGCTTTTTGTGCACACTTTGCTTCTAATCTGAGGTGGAGGGAAAACAAAAATAATGCTTTTGCCAATGGATTGACAGTAGTTCCTTGTTAACCATGTGTGATTCTGTGGATAATCTCAACAAATGGAACATGACAGTCAATGAATGACTCCTTTTCAATAATGCATGTCACTTCACACACTCTAATGCCTGCATCATACACCGGAGTCCTCTATTCAGTTACCTGATAAGGTACCTGAATTACCTAATAGTGTTACCATGGTTACTGATAAAGCAAGCCAATTTGCAGTCAGACGGAAGGAGGGAATTTTATTAATTTGTTACTAGTTACACCAGCATATCTTATCCATCTCTAAACATATATGAACCACATAGTTGTCTGGCCCATTTCAGAAAAACATTAAGAATCAATTTACTGTACATTACTATGACGTAGGGATTGTTTGTCAGCCAAACCAGGTAAAAATGGCAAATTTTCTTTATTTTGTAGAATAAAACCTGATAATTTAATAGCTATCATTATTGAGGCAAGCTTTTTATTACTACTTTATTCAATTATTTCAATTAAATTACATAGCCACTACAGAAGGATTCAAATTCAAAGAATCAGCTCCATGTGTCCAAATTTTAATTCACTCTACTTAATCACTCTGCAACCATTTTCCCTGTGACTAGTTTTGCTGCCTGGCTTCCTGCTTCATGCATGATTGACCAGTCACCAGACAATAATACATGCACTGATTTCAGATCCTTATCATTCTACCTGATGTGCCGCTTCTCCTCGTGTCATTTTATATACATTTGAAGTTTTTTGGTAATTTGTTACTCAGTGCTTGACTCAGTTGGGGAGTAAATGCATCTTTTTACAATGCCTAAAGATTCATGCCAGAACCAGTTTATTACTGATCGAAGGAAACCTGAACCTGTACAGTGGTTTTTTGAGTAAAAAACTTTGCTTTGATTAGAACACTCTAATCTATTCTTTCTTACCTTCAGCATCATCCATCTTTAATTTTGTCAGTCCATGTGGAATAATATTATATGTTCTGCTGGCAAGATTCTTAAAGACGATCTGTATAGAAGAAAATAGATCCTCACTTAAGGAAGCAGAAGCATCAATAATGTTTAACCAAAATGAATTATCTCCGAGAGATGAGAGCTGTGAGTTTGCCAACAGGTTACTACAGTATGGGGTAAAATTCTGGAAGCTTCTGAAGATTAGATGAAGGTTTCTAATCCTAACTAATGTATTGGTTGGGTTATCTTCATTTCTCCTTGCTGACATGAAGTTTAGTGGGAAGGACACTGAATTCAGATGTGTGGATCGGTAGTGTTAATGGAATTTCTGCCTTGTAGATCATGGGTTAAGAATCTGTTTACACCTCCTGGAGTATGACGTAGTCCAATTGAAAACTGGTTTAACTGAACAGAGGAACTTTATGCACAGTACTGGATGTCAGAGTGCCCTGAGAACCTTGTCTCCCCATTTCTGGGTGGAATTTCTATTCATAGAGTTAGAGTTGTACAGCACAGGAATGGGCCCTTCGGTCCATCAAGACAATACTGACCTTTTTGCCTATCCACACTAATCCCAATCTGAATTAGGTCAATTTACTTCTATGCTGTACTTAACATAAAATGTCATCAAATTACATCAAAAGAAGTTCAACATGCAAAACAACCTGCAGCGGAGTTTCAAATCTCAATGCTGTAGTATATGTAAACAAAGCAAAGCTTAATTAATCTGGACTATTGAATATAACTCCTATTACTATCCTGATATATCTTTAATTCACTTTTTTTCCGATGGTGCACATTAGTATAATAAGATTTCCAGCGTGTTTAAAAGGATTGCAACAAACGGAACACTATAATATCCAAACAGAGTGTGTGGAACATGGCTAAATCAGAGGGAGCTGAGCATCTTGGAGGGGGAGAGGCAGGAGAATGGCACTAAAGGGATTGCTCTGGGATGAGAGAGTGGCATGAGAGAGGAAGTGGCCGAAGTTGACTGGAAAGGGACACTAGCGGGAAGGACGGCAGAGCAGCAGTGGCTGGAGTTTATGCGGGAAGTGAGGAGGCTACAAGACAGATATATTCCAAAAAAGAAGAAATTTTTGAATGGAAAAAGGATGCAACCATGGCTGACGAGAGAAGTCAAAGCCAAAGTTAAAGCAAAGGAGAGGGCATACAAGGAAGCAAAAATTGGTGGAAAGACAGAGGATTGGGAAGTTTTAAAAGCTTACAAAAGGAAACTAAGAAGGTCATTAAGAGGGAAAAGATGAACTATGAAAGGAAGCTAGTAAATAATATCAAAGAGGATACTAAAAGTTTTTTCAAGTATATAAAGAGTAATAGACAGGTGAGAGTAGATATAGGGCCGATAGAAAATGATGCTGGTGAAATTGTAATGAGAGATAAGGAGATGGCGGAGGAACTGAATGAGTATTTTGCATCAGTCTTCACTGAGGAAGACATCAGCAGTATACCGGACACTCAAGGGTGTCAGGGAAGAGAAGTGTGTGCAGTCGCAATTACGACAGAGGAAGTACTCAGGAAGCTGAATAGTCTAAGGGTAGATAAATCTCCCTGACCAGATGGAATGCACCCTCGTGTTCTGAAGGAAGTAGCTATGGAGATTGCGGAGGCATTAGCAATGATCTTTCAAAAGTCGATAGGACTGGAAGATTGCAAATGTCACTCCGCTATTTAAGAAAGGGGCAAGGAAGCAAAAAGGAAATTATAGACCTATTAGCTTGACATCGGTGGTTGGGAAGTTGTTGGAGTCGATTGTCAAGGATGAGGTTACAGAGTACCTGGAGGCATATGACAAGATAGGCAGAACTCAGCATGGTTTCCTTAAAGGAAAATTTTGCCTGACAAACATTGCAATTTTTTGAGGAAATTACAAGTAGGCTAGACAAGGGAGATGCAGTGGATGTTGTGTATTTGGATTTTCAGAAGGCCTTTGACAAGGTGCCGCACATGAGGCTGCTAAACAAGAAAAGAGCCCATGGAATTACGGGGACGTTACATATGTGGATAGAGCATTGGCTGATTGGCAGGAAACAGAGAGTGGGAATAAAGGGATCCCATTCTGGTTGGCTGCTGGTTACCAGTGGTGTTCCACAGGGGTCCGGGTTGGGGCCGCTTCTTTTTACGTTGTATATCAACAGTTTGGATTATGGAATAGATGGCTTTGTGGCTAAGTTTGCTGATGATACAAAGATAGGTGGAGGGGCCGGTAGTGCTGAGGAAACAGAGTCTGCAGAGAGACTTGGATAGTTTAGGGGAATGGGCAAAGAAGTGGCAAATGAAATACAATGGTGGAAAGTGTATGGTAATGCACTTTGGTAGAAGAAATAAATGTGCAGACTACTATTTAAATGGGGAGAGAATTCAGAGTTCTGAGATGCAATGGGACTTGGGAGTCCTCATGCAGGATACCCTTAAGGTTAACCTCCAGGTTGAGTCGGTGGTGAAGAAGGTGAATGCAACGTTGGCATTCATTTCTAGAGGAATAGAGTATAGGAGCAAGGATGTGATGTTGAGGCTCTATAAGGCACTGGTAAGACCTCGCTTGGAGTACTGTGTGCCGTTTTGGGCTCCTTATTTAAGAAAGGATGTGCTGACGTTGGAGAGGGCTCAGAGAAGATTCACTAGAATGATTCCGGGAATGAGAGGGTTAACATATGAGGAACGTTTGACCACTCTTGGACTGTACTCCTTGGAGTTTAGAAGAATGAGGGGGGACCTCATAGAAACGTTTCGAATGTTGAAAGGCATGGACAGAGTGAATGTGGCAAAGTTGTTTCCCATGGTGGGGGAGTCTAGTACAAGGAGGCAAGACTTAAGGGTTGAAGGATGCCCATTCAGAACAGAGATGTGAAGAAATTCTTTTAGCCAGAGGGTGGTGAATCTGTGGAATTTGTTGCCACGGGTGGCAGTGGAGGTCAAGTCATTGGGTGTATATGAGGCAGAGATTGATAGGTATCTGAGTAGCCAGGGCATCAAAGGTTATGGTGAGAAGGTGGGGGAGTGGGACTAAATGGGAGAATGGATCAGCTCATGATGAAATGGCGGAGCAGACTCGATGGGCCAAATGGCCGACTTCTGCTCTTTTGTCTTATGGTTTTATGGTCTTATGGACCCAGTGAGATGAATGTCTTCCCATGTCATAAGAAATAATATAAACTATAGATACACAAACATACAGTAAAATATCAATTATTGTTTGTGAATCTTGTTGGGTGGGACTCTGGCTCATTAGCCCAATCTCTAATGTTCCACATTTTGTACTCCCTTTGAACCCACCATGGCCCCAGTTCATACCCTCCTTAAACTCCCAAAATCTTTACTCTTAATGCTCCCGTTAACCTGCTTAAGCCAGAGATTAGGAGAATTTCCTTCAGTTTGAGAGTGACAAATGTGAAATACTCTCCCAAAGCACGCTGTGGATGTCACTGAATTGTCCAGGTCCCATTCACCATGCGAGCAAACTCATGTCTCCCTCCCATCATTGCAGCATCTCTTAATTAAATAACAACATTCCCCTGAAGCCAGAGAAGTGTTGCTTGTATTGTAATATATTCCTTTAAGAGCTAGCTGCAGAGATTGCATCTGCTGGCTTCCATGCTGCCAAATGTGGGAACTAGCAATGCAACCGTGGAACAAATGGGTCTTTTTGAATTGGCAGAGAATGACTCGCAGCAACAGTGGGACCAGTGTGTGGGATCTACTAGTCACAATTTATATCAGTGATTTGGATGAGGGAATCAGTCTGCCAAAAACACAAACTGCATGCAATTGTAGTTAGTGAAGGGGCTGCAATGAACTGCAAGATGAATGGCAAGTACATGACAGACGCAGATTTACATGGACATATATGTAATAAGAAACAAAAAGTCAACGTGTTACTTCAATGGTGATATGTTGGGAAATGTGAATTTTTAAAAGGATCAGGTGTCCTTGTACGTCAGTCACCAGCCGCAACCACAGACTCTCCTGTGGGGTCTGCGCAACCTTCCAGGTGGGACATGGAATAGGTTTTGCAACCACACTTGTGAGTATGCATGTTCCAGTCAATCAGCGTTTCATTGTCGTGGTATTTAACACCCTTCTCATTCCTATCTTGTCAAGATTTGACCAAGAGCACGGCAATGTCAACACTCCTTGCTTAAGATCATCCTTGCTCCGGAAAAGAAGACCACCATTTAGGAATGATGCTGTAAAGAAGCAGTATTCATTTAATATTTAGGTTCTGCTTCATAGCTGCGGCATTGACATTAGCTTTTAGTTTGAGAGTTTTTGCTAATGGCTCTGTTGGCCTAGTACTTATTGTTCTTCCTTTAATTCTGCAAAGTTATTAAAAGTCAGTGAACTGTTCATCCATTCTGTGTCTCCCTTGTGTCAGCAAGTCTCACCCACTGAAATGGCCTGAGTGGAAAGAAAACAGCTGATCGCAGCCCTGAATTCCTTTGGGCAAACAGGAGAGAGGCTAAGGCCTTTACAGGCTGATTTGACTGATGTGGCTTGTATGGTGTGACAGCTACTCGCAGAGTGGCAAGCCCCGTTCAAACCAAAGTTTGTTGGTCAGATGGAGGAGAAGCTAAAATCAATGGAGTCTCGCTTGGCTGAAATGAAATGAAGGGTTTTGGCCTGAAGCGTCAACTGTACTTTTTTTCCATAGATGCTGCCTGGCCTGCTGAGTTCCTCCAGCATTTTGTGTGTGTTGCTCCGATTTCCAGCATCTGTGGATTTTCTCATGTTTGCACACAGTACAACAATTGTTTATAGACCAGCAAGCCCAGTCCAAACACAATGAACAGATGCCAGCACCCACAGCAACAGTTCAGCAACTCACCACTGACAGCCAGAATCAGGAGGCAGCCATTACCCCTCTCTCTGCCACAACTCAGCAGCAGCAGCCTTCAGCCAGGACAGTTCCACTCCCAGCATCTCCCACATTTTCCTCTGCAACAGCCACTGATTCCTCAATTCCCTGAGCAGTTTCCGGATCAGAGCCGAGTATTTCACCAGCAGGCAGATACTCTGGTAACTCCGGAGGATGCAGGAACTTTATTACCCAGTGTGAGGTGAATTTCCTAGCCCAGCCAGGTCAATTCAGTGATGATGCATGTAAACTGACTTACATGATGACTCAAACACGAGGAAATCTGCAGATGCTGGAAATTCGAACAACACACACAAAACGCTGGTGGAACACAGCAGGCCAGGCAGCATCTATAGGGAGAAGCGCTGTCGACGTTTCAGGCTGAGACTCTTCGTCAGGACTAACTGAAAGGAAAGATACTAAGAGACAGCGCTTCCCCCTTTAGATGCTGCCTGGCCTGCTGTGTTCCGCCAGCATTTTGTGTGTGTTGTTTACATGGTGAATCTCTTAGATAGGCACCCTGTTCAACGCTCTACCATTACAAGGTTCCCCACAGCCCAGTCCTTCAAACAATTCATGGTTGGGTTCAAGGGAGTGTTTGATTTTCCAGTGTGTGATCAGGAGTCAGCCCACCAACTCCTGGACCTGCACCAAGGAAAAGGGACGGTGAGGGACTATGCAGAAAGGTTGTCCCCTCCTGTGTCAGCTGCTAGTGTGGTTTTCCAGCAGAATATGTTGACCTTCTTGCAGTCTACAGGCAATCTCCCTGCTGCCACACCTGTGTCACTGATCTCTCATCCAGTATACTAGTACTCCCCCGGGCTGGTTCTTCTCCACCCCCCGTCAGGAAATGCTGGCCATGGAAGAATATATCAAAGCGTCACAGGTAGATAGGGCAGTAAGGAGAGCTTTTGGTACATTGGCCTTGGACTTATCTGTACATCAACCTCGCCAGCAGGGGCAAGCTTCTTTTTTGTGAGCAAGAAGGATGGCAATTTCCGTGCCTGAAGAGACTTTACCCTTTTTCTCTGCTTGCCCCTGTGTTTGAACATCTCCAAGTAGCAACCATTTTCTCCAAGATAGATGTGTGTAATGCTTACAACCTGGTTATTACCCAGGAAGGGGATGAGTGGAAAACAGCACTCAAACCTCCAATAGCCACTGTGAGTACCTCGTGATGCCATTTGTTTTTGCCCTACTGTTTTTCAGGTCCTGGTCAACCATGTGCTCTGAGACTTGCTGAATCAGTTTGTTTTCATGTAGTTTGATGACACTATTATGTATTCCTGCTCTCACCACGAACACGAACATAAGAGCAAAAGGATAGTAAGGGATAAAATTGGTCCTCTTGAAGATCAGAGTGGTCGGCTATGTATGGAACCAAAAGAAATGGGGGAGATCTTAAATGGGTTTTTTGCATTTGTATTTACTAAGAAAACTGGCATGGAGTCAATCGAAATGAGGCAAACAAGTAGTGAGGTCATGGAACCTATACAGATTGAAGAGGAGGAGATGCTTGCTATCTTGAGGAAAAATCAAAGTAGATAAATCCCCAGGACCTGACATGGTATTCCCTTGGACCTTGAAGGAGACTGGTGTTGAAATTTCAGGGGCCTTGGCAGACATATTTAAAATGTCGGTATCTACGGGTGTGGTGCCAGAGGATTGGAGGATAGCTCATGTAGTTCCATTGTTTAAAAACGGCTCAAAAAGTAATCCGGGAAATTATAGGCCAGTAAATCTGATGTCTGTAGTAGGTAAATTATTGGAAGGAGTACTAAGAGATAGGATCTACAAGTATTTGGATAGACAGGGACTTATTAGGGAGAGTCAACATGGCTTTGTGTGTGGTAGGTCATGTTTAACAAATCTTTTAGAGTTTTTCAAGGAGGTTACAAGGAAAGTGGATGAAGGGAAGGCAGTGGATGTTGTCTACATGGACTTCAGTAAGGCCTTTGACAAGGTCCCGCATGGGAGGTTAGTTAGGAAGATTCAGTCGCTAGGTATATATGGTGAGGTAGTAAATTGGATTAGACATTGGCTCAATGGGAGAAGTCAGAGAGTGGTAGTGGAGGATTGCTTCTCTGAGTGGAGGCCTGTGACTAGTGGTGTGCCACAGGGATCAGTGCTGGGTCCATTGTTATTTGTCATCTATATCAATGATCTGGATGATAATGTGGTAAATTGGATCAGTAAATTTGCTGATGATACAAAGATTGGAGGTGTAGTGGACAGTGAGGAAGGTTTTCAAAGCTTGCACAGAATCTGGACCAGCTGAAAAAATGGGCTGAAAAATGGCAGATGGAGTTTAATACAGACAAGTGTGAGGTATTGCACTTTGGAAGGACAAACCAAGGTAGAACATATAAGGTAAATGGTAGGACACTGAGGAGTGCAGTAGAACAGAGGGATCCAGGAATACAGATACAAAATTCCCTAAAAGTGGCGTCACAGGTAGATAGGGTAGTAAAGGGAGCTTTTGGTACATTGGCCTTTATAAATCAAAGTATTGACTATAAGAGTTGGAATGTTAGGGTGAGGTTGTATAAGGCATTGGTGAGGCTGAATTTGGAGTATTGTGTTTAGTTTTGGTCACCGAATTACAGGAAGGATATTAATAAGGTTGAAAGAGTGCAGAGAAGGTTTACAAGGATGTTGCCGGGACTTGAGAAACTGAGTACAGAGAAAAGTTGAATAGGTTAGGACTTTATTCCCTGGAGCATAGAAGAATGAGGGGAAACTTGATAGAGGTATATAAGATTATGATGGGTATAGAAAGAGTGAATGCAAGCAGGCTTTTTCCACTGAGGCTAGGGGAGAAAAAAAAACGGAGGACATGGGTTAAGGGTGAAGGGGGAAAAGTTTAAAGGGAACATTAGGGGGGGGCTTCTTCACACAGAGAGTGGTGGGAGTGTGGAATGAGCTGCCAGATGAAGCGGTAAATGTGGGCTCACTTTTAACACTTAAGGAAAACTTGGACCGGTACATGGATGAGAGGTGTATGGAGGGATATGGTCCAGGTACAGGTCAGTGGGACTAGGCAGAAAAATGGTTCAGCACAGCCAAGAAGGGCCAAAAGGACTGTTTCTGTGCTGTAATGTTCTATGGTTCTATGTTTCTTTGTCCTGCATGTCCAGAGGATTCTCAGACAGTTCCTTTACACGAATCCATTGAAATGTGAATTCCATAAAGGGCAGGTGTTGTTTTTTGGGCTATATCATCACCCATTCTGGTATTCATATGGACCCGTGCAAAGTTTATGCAATCATAGAGTCACCCAAGCCATTTATATCCAAACAGGTATGGACCTTCATGGGGTTTGCACACTTCTATTACCACTTCATCAGTAACTTCAGTTTCATTGCGACCCCAATAAATACATTCACAGGAAGACTTCCGCAGGATTCTGATGTACAAGTGAAGCCAATCAAGCATTCTTAGAACTACAGTGACGCATCCCACTGCTCCCAACTGGTTGGACATCCAGGAACTAAATGGACCCTGGAATTTATCCAGAGATGACTTTGGTGACCATCTATGTCCCAGGACACCCATAATTTAGTCTCTGCCAGTCCCACTTGTTCCCAGAACAATATGTCACACCAGTTCTGTGGGTCTGCTATGTCCGCTGCCTGTGCCTCACTGCCCTTGCTGATTTCGTCACTGGGCTGTCCCGGTATTATGGAAGCACTACCATTCTCGTGCTGTAGACTGATTCTCCAAGTTGCCCACTTCGTTGCACTTCCTAAGCTCCCTTTGGCTCATGAGACTGCCATCATCATGTTTCAGCACGCGTTCAGGCTGCATGGCTTCCCTCAGGGCATAGCGTCTGACCAAGGACCACAGTTCATGTCCCGTTTTCAGAAGGCTTTCTGTTTCTTTTGAGAACCACAGCCAGTCACTCATCTGCTGTCCAAACTGAGGACAACCTTGCACTGCCTTATCTCTTCCAACCCCACATCCTTGCTCTCCCAATCATTTTGGGCAGGGATTGCCTACAATAAACCCCAGTCGTCCTCCACTGGCAAGTCACCCTTTGAATTCCAGCTCCCATTCTTATCTGACCAAGAGATTGGTGTGCAAGTTCCTACTGCTGAGCAGTTGGTTCAATGCTACATGCACATGTGGAGAGGGGCTAGACCTCCTCAGCTGTGAGATCAGAAATAACATACCCAGGAAGCTGATGGGCTCCACCAAGTTTGGCCTCTCAAGTCAGGGGAGAAAGTCTGACTGGCATCTGGGGATCTTTTCTTGAAAGTTGAGAGCCGGAGATTGGCCCTACAATGCTTTGAGACATTGATAGCCTCTCACAGGCAACATAGACAAAAATACTGGAGGAACTCAGCAGACCAGGCAGTATCCATGGAAGGGTAAACAGTCAACAGTTTGCACCTACCATTGATGATTCAGCCAGTGTTCCATGTTTCCCAGCTCAAGTGGTGACTACCTCACCTCTACCCCTCCTTCATGCTTGATGGATGGGTCCTTGGTCTATTCTGTGTAGCGCTTCCTGACATCTCGCCTGTTGTGGAGCAGGGTCTAGTATCTCATGGATTGGGGTGGGTATAGTCCTGAGGAACATTCTTGGGTTCTGGCCCATGACATCCTAGACAAGTCCCTCATCTGGGACTTCCAGCAGGCACAGGTCTTTGCACCTCAGGAGCTACGCCTAAGGAGGGGGCTCTGCTGTGGGTCTGCACATTCTCACAGGCAGGCTGTGGAACAGGTTCAGCAATCACGCTCATGAGTACTGTATGTATGTTTCAGTCATTGTGATGGTATTTAACCCCCTTCCTCTCACTTCAGTCTTGTTGAGACTTGACCAAAACCACAGCAACATCTATGCTCCCTACTTACTATCATCCTTACTCTGGAAAAAAAGATTACCTTTTGGATTGATGTCATAAAGTAATGGCATTCATTTACCACAGTGTCCGCTGTCAGCTTTCAGCTTGAGAGTTTTAGTTAGCAGCCCTGTTGGCTTAGTGTTTATTGCTTTTCCTTTAATTCTGTACAGTTGAGTCT
Source organism: Hemitrygon akajei (assembly GCF_048418815.1). Taxonomy (NCBI): domain Eukaryota; kingdom Metazoa; phylum Chordata; class Chondrichthyes; order Myliobatiformes; family Dasyatidae; genus Hemitrygon; species Hemitrygon akajei. The sequence goes on along the minus strand of NC_133133.1, from coordinate 56,102,802 downwards.
ATGGTGATGAAATGCTTTGAGAGGTTGGTCGTGGCTAGAATCCACTCTCGTCTCAGTAAGGACCTGGAGCTTCTGCAATTTGCCTTTTGCTATAATAGGTCCATGGCAGATGCAATCTGAATGGATATCCACGCAGCCTTGGGTCACCTGGACAATACAAATACCTATGCCAGGATGCTATCTATCGACTGATTATACCACAGCATTCAATAGCATCTTTCCTACAGTCTTGATCAAAAGGATCCAGAATCTGGGCCTCTGGACCTCCCTCTGCAACTGGATCCTCAACTTCTTAACTGGAAGACTACAGTCTGTGAGGATTGGGAATAACATCTTCACCTTGCTGACAATCAATGCTGGCACACCACAGGGTTGTGTGCTTAGCCCACTGCTCTTCTCTCTATACCCATGACTATGTGGCTAGGAACAGCACAAATGTCATCTATAACTTTGCTGATGATACAACTATTGTTGGCAGAATTTCAGACGGCGATGAAAGGGCTTACAGGAGAGAGATATACCAGCCAGTTGAGTGGTGACTCAGCAACAACCTTGCACTCAACATCAGCAAGACCGAAGAGCTGTGTGTGGACTTCAGAAGGGGTAGAAGGAGGGAACACAAACCAATCCTCATAGAGAAATCAGAAGTGGAGAGAGTGAGCAATTTCAAGATCGTGCGTGTCAATATCTCTGACGGCCTAACCTGGTTGCAACATATTGACGCAGCTATAAAGAAGGCAATCTGATGGACTGCATTACAGTCTAGTTTGGGGGGGGGGGGTCAGGGAGGGGACTACTGCAGAGGATAGAAGTAAGTGCAGAAAATTGTAAAATTAGTTTGCTCAATCATGGGCACTAGCCTCCGTAGAATCTCCGTAGAAAGACATTTTCAAGGAGCAGTGCCTCAGGATGGGGTATCCATCATTAAGGACCCCCGCCACCCAGGATATGCCCTTTTCTTATTGCTACTGTCAGGAAGTACAGAAGCCTGAAGGCCCACACTCAGTGATTCAGGAACAGCTTCTTCCCCTCTGCCATCCGATTTCTAAATGGTCACTAAACCCATGAACACTACCTCCACTAATTTTTAAAGTTTATTTCTATTTTTGCACTACTTATTTTAACTTAACTACTTAATGTACATAGATATAATTTCTATCACCACAAAGTTAACAAATTACATGACAGATGCTGGTGATATTAAACCTAATTTTGATTCTGATTCTTACTGAAAATCAGTGAACTCTTCAACCACTTCTGTGTTTCTCCTTCTGTACTTGGGCCATAACCGCACATGTGTCATCAGCAAAAGCAAACACCTATACACAACAAGCATTTAAAAAGGCAGGTAACATGTTGGCCTTCACTGTAAGAGGTTTGGAGTACAGAAGCAAAGGTTCCTTACTACAAGTATTAAGAGCCTTATTGAGAGCACATCTGAAGTGTTTACCATTGAGGGAATGCAGTGAAGGTTTACTAGACTGCTTCCTTGGGTACCATGATTGTAATACAGTACAGGAGAGATTGAGATGATTGGAATAGAGTTTACAAGAATGCGAGGATCTCAGGAGGATTTTTCTTCTGCCTGGGGAGGTGAAGGTGGATGGTGGCTGTCTATAACAAGGGTTTACAGTCCCAGACTATGGAGCACAGTACTTAGGGCTGAGATAAGGTGTGATTCCTTCAGTTAGAGAATGGTGAAAGTGAAAGGCTAAGACCTTGTCCTTTCTGTGTACATTCATCCCTGTAGTAATGGGTCGGAATATATTACAGAGTTCTACAGCGAGGAGTTGGTTGTATGATATTCATCAAAATGAGTTATATGAAGTTATACTGCACTCAATGGGCTCCTAACCATGGGCATGCTCAGACCATTCGACACAGGGTAATTTCTTTACCGCCAGACCTACTCAAAAACCAATGAGATAAGAACTATTGGTTCACAGCTGCCCCAAAGTCTGCTCTTCCTCACACATCACAGTAGGAATATTGGTAACAATGGGAGTCATGCAATGAAACTTTAACCTGTTGCCCTCTTTCAACAGCATATCTGTGTTGTTGTTATCCCCAATCGATGCTCACACAAATGCTGATACATTGACTTAAGTTATTAAGTGTAAGCTGGCTGCACTCCATACAGGCCAATCAGTCTCCAACAATGGAGGTGAGGATGAGGACAAGGGCATGGGATTTTAGCTACTATGGGGATCCAAGGGCAGAGTGAGATACCTCTAATATCTCCAATGCAAGTACTGCCACAAAGGGGAATTGTGTGGCAGCACTATTAGGTAAGACAGCAGATAAAGAGTGGACCTAGGTCTCATGCCTGTTTAATCATTTATACAGGTATTTACTGTAAATAAACTAGTAAAATGATGGGCATTAATGCTAAGTACCTTGATAGCTAATGGTGATCCTGCAATTTTATTTGCCACAAATACAATTTAGTCAACAATGAAAGCATCAGGCTGGATGTTGGATTTGGTGAGGAGAACAGGGATTAATCGTCTGCTGTGTTTTTGATTAGCCGTGGCTAAGTAAATTTATCTACTCATAAGAAATATCTTGACAACTTCTTTGAATGACAGCCATCTGTCCTGACAAATCAATTGACATTTCAGACTATTACTGCCAAAATAAATTCATATCTGGAACGGGAAGAAAATCTTGCAGATAAACTCATGTAGACATGAGAAGAATGACCTTGAATTAATTCCTTAAAAATAAGATTCTAACTCTAAGAAATGTAAATTTAAAAATATGCTTTTCCCATTCATAATTGATGGGCACTCCATGCCATACACATTTAACCACCAGTAAAACCTTTGCAAGTACCGGTATATAGCAGTATTCTACCTTAAAGCGATCTCCAACTTCTCCACGTAGAACTGGGCCCAGAATCCCTTTTGATGACTCTGCATTCGGTTTATGTTTAACAACTGTAAAGGTATGGTCAGTATACTCGACGTAAACAGCCTTTTTATACTTCTTTCCAATGCGGTGTGGCCCCTTCTCCAGATATTTTTCTCTTAAGTTTCTGAAAGAAAGAAGAAACATGATAATATGTGGAATGAGGTTTTACATCAAGCTGTACTTTCACTCACAGACACTGATCTTTAGACTTCCTTATATTTAATTTCATTCTGTTTAATGGTTTGCCTGTGGTGCTTTTGTTTAATTGCATTCTTTGCTCAGTGGCAGAGATCAAATATGGTTGACTATTTTTTTCTGTCAACTTGCTCAATGTCAAACTCTAGAGACAGAGGCAAGAGTAACGTATAGGAATGGGGGCTTACTCTGATTTTATCTTCCCCAATATGGAGCAATCATTATCATTTTCTCAGTAACTCTTCTTTCCTAGTTGCCTTGTCTTTTAATTAATATGCTAGCAATGGTAATGATTGGTAGATTACATTGAGCCTACCAATGCCTCTACTTTCTGAGGAGGCTGAAGAGAGCTGGATTCGTTGGGCAGTTTGGTCCTGGCATGGACGCTATGTTGCCTCCTCCCTGAAGGGAGTGAATTAACAGTCCATGAGCAGGGTGGGTGGGATTCTTCATGATGTTACTGGCCAGGACCACCAGACTCACAAACAGCTACTTTCCCCAAGCAGTAAGGTCTCTGCCCGCTAACCCTGACTTCCACTACTTCATCTTTTCCTGGCAGAATCACCTTATGTACAGACACTCCTGTGTCTAACATCACTTTATGAACATACAATCAACCTATGTATATAAACCAACTTATGTGTTTACATTTACTGTGTTTTATTTTATTATTGTGGTTCTTTGTCTTATTGAGTTGTTTTTGTGCTGCATCAGATCTGGAGTAACAATTATTTCATTCTCCTTTACATTTGTGTATTGGATATGACATTAAACAATCTTGAATCTTGATGTACTTATTGAATAGACCAATAGGAAGTATCAGCTGCTTCCCATTTCCTCTGACCATTGATACTCCAGTGCTCAGAGTTGAACAATATGTATATCTGATTCACAAACTCAGTCACACTCTGAAAGACTTCCTGCAAAATAATCTATTGCTGAGGATAATATTCTAGAAGATGTGTCTCCTGGCTTCAACTTCAATAATAATAGTTCCTCAGAGAATGTCACATCACTGGGCACCAATCAATCGATATGTAAAACACAAGAAGGACTGTACCTGCTCACGTCACTTGGAATGGTTGGAGCATAATCCCAATCACACTCCTCAGCAGCAATGAAGTAAATCCATTCCATTGACCTACTTTTGGTAACAGTTGTCCGTAACATGTATTTAATTGTCATCTTAAAGACCTGTTCATTGCCTTCCTCATCATCATATGTTTCATTATTAAAATAATCCTCTGCCTTTTCTGATTCAGTCATTTTCTGATGGGACGCACTGTCATCCTTGCAGATTCCCTTTATGTTAAAGTAGGCTGTCATCCCAGCTGTTACAACAGAGGAGAAATAAAGATGGAAACTAAATATTTCACATATCCTTTGTTGGGCAAACAAAACCTTCTTTCATCCTTATTAAGCAAACTTCATTTGATGCATACCTATAACACAGTATTTCTGCGCTATATGAATGTCCAAGGACCATTATTAACTCTGCTGGGCACAATAAAGATCAATTCACCTACCTTGTTCAATTGTACACAAGGGTTATATAAAGTCTTGTTAAGGAATTACAATCTTAAAATGCTAAGGTCAAGGCTCAGTGTTTGTTCTTAAAGGAATTGGTCTAGGGTCACTACCATGCCGAAATCCCTGCTGAAAGCACAAGACAGGTCTGAGGCTTGACACAAATTTTTCTCCTCAATTTCTTTGTATGCTCTCACCAGCAAAACAATCGCTTCTCTCACCAGGTTCTCTGTTCTCACCGGGTGAAGAAACTACAGGCTAGATTTGCCAAGAATAATATAGTTTCCCTCACAGTCAGATTCTATTATACTCACCAAAGAGAAATCTAAGTGTTGGACAATAGAATATTTCCTGATTTTTTGACCAAATATATTTATGCTTGGCATTTTGACTAAGTTCCAGATATATTTGTCCTTGGATATAACTGCTAAACATGCAATGTAGTAGCTATATACTTTACTTCCAAAATTCTGTCTTGAATTTAAAAAAAACATGAATGTAACAATGAATTTCAGAAGTCAAACATTAAGCCCAGACACTTCTAGATAGTACATTGAATAATTTGGATCCAGGAATTTATTTCCCCATTAGTTTATTTTGTGCTGCCCTGTTATATCCGTTTTAGTAATTTGTTTCAGCCAGAGAAACAAACCCTCTGCCTCAAAGAATGTTTCTATATCCTGAATTGTCTAATTTAATGATGCTTGAGTGAAATCACTGGTAAGAATACCTGGGTTCATTTTATCTATTCATTTCCTGGGATCTGAGAATCTTTGACAAGGCCCATATTTATTGTCCACCCCTCTGTTCCCTTGCGAAGGTGATAACGAACCACCTTCTTGATTGTAGTAATTGATCTGGTGGAGGCACTTCCACAACACCATTGGGAAAGGAGTTTCAGGATTGAGATCCAGAGATGATGGAGCATCAGCATTTCCAGATCAGTATGATGTGCAGGGAATCAATCAAGCAAACTGCTTTGTCCCAGATGGTGTTTAATTTCTTGGAGCTGGTGGAGCTTCACTGATCCAGGCAAGTGGAGAATATTCCATCCCACTCCTGTCTAGTACCTTGTAGACTGTAGAAAAACCATGAATGAGTCACTCACTGCAAGGTAGTATGCCTCTTCCTTTCTCTTATAGACACAATGTTTTTATGGTTAGTCCTGTTGAATTTGTGATCAGTGATGATTCAAAGGATATCTAGAGTGGTTCCTTGGCTGTGGTAATGTCATTGATAGCCAAACTAAAGTGGTTGGACTCTTTCTTGTTGAAAATATCAAACAGCATCTGTCACCTGTCAGACTACACCTGAATGCTGTCCAGTTCTTGCAGCATTTGGATATGTGTGGCTTCCGTTACCAAGGTTGTTGGAAAGGTCTTCAGAGAAGACTAGACCTACTTTGATTTGAACACTTTGGCGATCAATGGCCTTATCATAGCCTAGATTTTATTCTGATTCTACTGCAATTAACACAGATAGGTTGGTGAGAACAAACTGAAATAGGATCATATCTCATGTTTCTTCACTTACCTCCTGCTATAGACTCAATCTGATAGCTAGTTATATCCTTAGCACACTGTTAGTTCAATCAAGGATGATGCTACCAAACATCATTTGGTGATGGACGCTGAAGTCCCTAGATTACACTCTGTGCCCCTTTCCTTCCACTACATTTTCCAACATGTGGCTGCACTGATTCATTAGGTTCAGGAAGATGATAGCTGGTTGACAAGCAGGGGTTTCCGTGCCATGTTTACCTCATGTCACAAGACTTCATAGATACTGGAGTTGATTCAAGGACTCCAACAAGTACTTCCTTCTGCCTATATACCATTGTGTCGTCAGTGTGTCTGTAAGATCTTTACTTCAATTATTTTAAATGACATTTGAATTGCTCCAAACTAGAGGGGCACTGTGCAATTACACAGTCAAGGTACTTTTGACATGAAGGAGAGTTATAAACTTGGAAATTCCTCATACGTGTTAATGGGATCTGATGGTGACATTCCTTCTTTTTCAGACCAGACATTACAAATATTGCCACTGCCAACATGGCAAAGACTTTCTGTTCCTCTTACCTTGTTGATGGTTTGGATTTTGACAGCCCAATAACCATTCATTCTCATAACTGGGCAACATCTCAGCTGTTGCAAATGCTGTTGGAGCCAGTTCAACGGACACAACTCTGTGGTCATGCAGTAGAAGGCCATATCCACCAAAGTAAATGGAGTACTGGTCTGGTGTAGAGCCCATAGCTAATAAATGCCAGCTGACATATTTGTTTTTGCAAATATTCAGATCTGAAAAATCAGCAATAACGTTAGAAGGCGTGAACTAGACAGATTATAATATCAAGATTTAATCACTCAAATTGCTAAAGAAGATCTGAAAGAGCTGATTATTGACTACAGGAGGAGGAATCCAGTGTCCAGGAGTCAGTCCTCATCAGGGGATCAGGAATGGAGAGGGTCATCAACTTTAAATACATATGGTGGCATATATGTATTTTGACAATAAATTCACTTTGGTTTGAACTTTGAATCTTTGATCCCGTGCTGAAAGTTTTAAAGTTGAAATACAAGTGAAGCCAAGTCAAATTGCACTGAACATAACATGAAATTTCAAAGCTTTCCAGCCATAAACAGCAACCATGCCACAAAGCAAAGCATTTACTAAATGCTCCCTATCTTCCCCAGTTTACAATCCCTATTTTCTGTCAATTATTTCAGAGACGCTGAGCAATGATGTATAAAAGCATCATGCTTTTCTGACCTACAGGGACTCTGGGAATCCAGAGTCTGCAGAACAAGCAGGGAATTCTTTTGATACTGTGGGATGCCCTCACTGACCAGCAAGTGTAAGTATGCAGGCTGATCTATGTAGCATGGACTATGAAGTCAATCAAATTTACGCTGATAAAAGATGGACACTACTACTCTAGAACTCTAAATTCTAGCTATGGTCCCTCTTACGTTTAAACAGCTGAACTGCCTTTAAAATGGCATGAAGAAATTTCCGATGATACAGTTTAAATTCTTCACCAACTACCCTTATGCTAATTGGTTGATTTTTCCTTTGTTACAAAACTGGACATTTTTGGTGACAAAAGAGAATGCAGATGTTAGAATAAGGAGCAAATTTACAAGCTGCTGAAAGAACGCAGCAGGTCAGGCAGTAGCTGTAGAGGGAAAATGCACAGATGATGTTCTGGGTTGAGACCATTCATCTGGGCCAAAGACCAGATTGGGGCCTTCCTTAATTATTTTGTTTCAAGGTCACAGGGAGTGATCTGGCAGCTTCTAGGTTCAAGGCTAAAAATAAAACAGTTACTCTTAGGATGTTTCAAATGATTTTTCTTGTTGAATACAACTAGGATGATCTCCATTCCACATTTATCAGAACAAGTTCTTTATTTATGTTTGAACTGGGCATTACAATGAAAGCCAATATTTGTTGCCCATCCTTTACTACCTCAGTGCTGAGCCATTTTCTTTAACTACTATCACTCTTCTTGTAAAGGAACCCCCATAATATTATTTGGTAGAATTTCCAGATATAGGTCAGTGGTGAAGAAAGAACAGCAATAAATTTTTAAGTCAAGGTGATGTGTGACTTCAAGGAGGGCTTAAGGCTGATGGTGTTCCCAGGCTCATGCCGTGCTTGGTGATAGTGGCCACGAGTTTGGGAGCTGCTCTCAGAGAAACCAAGGTAAGTAACTGCAGTATGGCTTCAGCAAGAGGAAGACGAGGAGGACAAGGAGGATGAGACAGATAAACACGAGGAAATCTGCAGATGCTGGAAATTCAAGCAACACACACAAAATGCTGGTGGAACGCAGCAGGCCAGGCAACATCTATAGGGAGAAGCACTGTCGATGTTTCGGGCTGAGACCCTTCGTCAGGACTAACTGAAAGGAAAGATAGTAAGAGATTTGAAAGTAGGAGGGGGAGGGGAAAATGCGAAATGATAGGAGAAGACCGGAGGGGGTGGGGTGAAGCTGAGAGCCGGAAGCCAACTGGAGTCATTTGGCGGCGGAGGCACGTTCCAAGAAAGGATATATAGCTGTAATAGCGGATCTGGGTCAAAATATGATCGAAAAGTTGAAGGGCTAAAGAAATTATAGATGGGGAGCAGTGAGAGAGGGTTTCACTGAACTCCTGTCGAAGAGAAGATTTAAACTTCTTCAGTGTAGGCATCACCGGCAGAGGCTTCGCAGTAGTGAATTTAAAAGGCAAACACGAGGAAATCCATCGTCAACTGACTCCAGTTGGCTTCCGGCTCTCAGCTTCACCCCACCCCCTCCGGTCTTCTCCTATCATTTCACATTTTCCCCTCCCCCTCCTACTTTCAAATCTCTTACTATCTTTCCTTTCAGTTAGTCCTGACGAAGGGTCTCAGCCTGAAACGTCGACAGCACTTCTTCCTCTAGATGCTGCCTGGCCTGCTGCGTTCCACCAGCATTTTGTGTGTGTTGTTGGATGAGAAAGATGTTTGAAAGAAAGCCACTCCCATCCAGCACGTTCAGGGAGAAATTCTCTGTGACTCTCAGTGACAGGAATAACAGTGCATAGTTCCCTGAAGGTGGAGTCTCATGTAGATAGGGTGGTGAAGAAGGCTTTTGGAACGCTGGCCTTTATAAATCAGAGCATTGAGTACAGAAGTTGGGATGTAATATTAAAATTGTACAAGGCATTGGTAAGGCCAAATTTGGAATATTGTGTACAGTTCTGGTCACCGAATTATAGGAAAGATATCAATAAATTAGAGAGAGTGCAGAGACGATTTACTAGGATGTTACCTGGGTTTCAGCACTTAAGTTACAGAGAAAGGTTGAACAAGTTAGGTCTCTATTCATTGGAGCGTAGAAGGTTGAGGGGGGATTTGATCGAGGTATTTAAAATGTTGAGAGGGATAGATAGAGTTGACGTGAATAGGCTGTTTCCATTGAGAGTAGGGGAGATTCAAACGAGAGGACATGATTTGAGAGTTAGGGGGCAAAAGTTTAAGGGAAACACGAGGGGGTATTTCTTTACTCAGAGAGTGATAGCTGTGTGGAATGAGCTTCCTGTAGAAGTAGTAGAGGCCAGTTCAGTTGAGTCATTTAAGGTAAAATTGGATAGTATATGGACAGGAAAGGAGTGGAGGGTTATGGGCTGAGTGCGGGTAGGTGGGACTAGGTGAGATTAAGAGTTCGGCACGGACTAGGAGGGCCGGAATGGCCTGTTTCCGTGCTGTGATTGTTATATGGTTATATTTCTATACGTACACCATTGCTGAAGCCGCAGCTTCAATTTCAGAGAAGGGCAGGGGCTGCCTTACCAGTGGCTGTGAAGGTAACTAGTTGCCACAACCTTTAAAGCATCTGGCTCTTGCCAGGCTCCTAATGGAGACGTTTGTAACATTTTGCCACCTATTCCAGTGCACAGAAAGCCAGCCTTTTACTTTTCATCTTTTGTAAATATCAGCTCATCTGAAACTCTGCTGCTGATACTTAAATTTTATTCATCAACCCAACTCTTTACTAACCTATATTAGTTCTTGGTGGAGCAATGCTTAAATTTTAAAATTCACTTCCTTATTTTCAAAACCTTTCATAAACTCGTTATTCTTTGACTTTGTAATCTCCTCTAGTCCTGCAAACCAGCAATATCTCCATGGTTCTCCATTTTCACATTAAGACTCTTAGATTTTCACCATTGGTGGCTATGAACACTAAATCCTCACACTGGATATCTCTGACTCATAACTTGAACAACCTAACAACAATAACATTCTGGTGATTATGTTTCACAGCTCTGCCAAGGTCAATATCTTTTCCACAGCCACAGTGTCCAAGTTGCAGTGCACTGGTAATGTTCTGGCCAAATGTCTGTACAAATGACAAATTATTCATCACTTTTATATCCAGCACTTTAGTGATAAGAGGTTTCATTCCATTGGACTTTGCTTATTTAGTTGTGTTTGGCTCTAATATCACAAAATTCTGCTGTTATCAGTGGCAGATGGAAGATGTTTGTACCCACCTGGTAAGGAACCATTAATGTAGCCATTAATTGTGTACATCAGCCCTTCATTCTTCTGAGTGCCAGGAATCCGATATTTAATTCTATCTGTTTCAAGGTACATACTTTTACTTTCATCAATGGTCGAGAACAAAAGCACAAACTCTTGTCGATTAATCTGCTTTCCAAGTTGATTTAGAGTTCCTAGAGAGATAATAACTCTTAGGTATTTACTTTCAAATTAAAAGTGCAGTATTTCAATTTTACATAACTGACATATAATTACCAAAATTGTTTTAAATAACATCTTAGTGCATTTTAATATCTGTAGATTATAAATCCAGAATTAACTTTTGTTTTGTCACTCAGTAAAATAGAGAGTCTAAAGCTGTCGCGCTCTGAGAAAAGAAATTATCTTTGCTGAAGAGATTTTATCTATTTTAGAATGAACAGTACTGCTGTACGCTGTAGAGCATAACTCAGAACAGTGGCAGGTAACAGCTAAACAGTTAATGATGTGAATACTGTTCCTGCTTATCACTCACACTCACCTTGCTTACACACAAGGACTGCTCCAACTAAACCGGAGTTGAAATCCCTCACAGGGTCCACCCGTGAAGAGTAGGCATAGGTGAGACAGTTAGCATCACCATTCATTGGACCAAGGTCCCAATTTATGTCCCAGACGTATATGTATTCTTCATTGGGTGCTACAAAGTCATCTTTCTTTTCATATGTGGAAGTATGATCATTGTATGATGCTCCTTAATACAGAATGTTTTTATTAATAACAGTAGAAAGAAAAAGGCTTGGGAGAAATGAAAATCAAATGAGTTGCAATAATTTGTGCTGATGTTCAGCAAAGTGTCTAAACTATTAAAATGTTGACTATCATTTTGCAACATGCACAATGTAATGAGAATTATTCCTGAGTATTGTGAACTTATTAAATATATAAAAGTAACCACAGAATCACATACAACACAGAAGCAGTCTCATCGGCCCATTACATTCATGCCAACTATCATATATCTATTTAACTTAATCCCATTATCAACATTTGGTCCATAACCTTCTGTGCTTTGGTAATTCCTGTGGTTGTTTGGATATTTCATAAATGTTGAGAGAACGCTAACTTCCACTAACCCCTCTGGCAGTACTTTCAAGATTCCAGTTATTCTCCAAATTAAGAATTTATGAGCCTAAATCTCCTCTAAACCTCTTGTCCCTTATTCTAAACTTATGCAATTTAGTGTGGAAATATTTCCTACAATCTACCCTATCTATGCTCCAGCCTCGATTTTATCTACCTCCACCACGTCCTTCCTCAGCTTCCTTCACTCCAAGGAAAACAAACCCTGTCTGTCCTCATAACTTGAAATATGCCGTTCCAGACAACATCCTGGTGAACCACCTCTGCATCGCACCCTTCTATCACATGGCGATCAGAAGTGAAACACAGTACTCCAGCTGTGACCAAACACATCGTTTTATAAAGTTACACCATAATCTCCCTTCTCTGATATTCTAGGTCACAGTGTTTGAAGGTAAGTATCCTGTATGCTTTCTTCACCAATTTTTTTTACCTATGCGGCACCTACAGGGCTCCTTGGATTTGAACACTGTATTTTAATATGTGCCCTACCATTTGTTTTGTATGGCCTTAATGAGGTAATCTTCCTCCAACTCCTTTTGGTTTTAATCTTGATCTGAATATAAGTCCAGCTTCCATCATCATTGCAACCAAGGCTTGTCTACATTGAATTTTATTGCCATTTACTCCTGTGGGACTGGGAAGGGCTAAATACTCAGCTCCAATTGTTCAGCGGTATACAATTGTGATGAATTTGCTTCTTACTGGCCCAGAAGTGTTAATGTGTATTTGTTCTCTAACTGTTTAAGAAAAAGTATAAATTTGGATTTTTTAATACTACAGTAATAAGGGAAATGATTGTTTCATGTGTTGGCGCATGGCCAAGTGATTAAGGCAACAGTCTAGTGATCTGAAGGTCGCTAGTTCGAGCCTCAGCTAAGGCAGCGTGTTGTGCCTTTGAGCAAGGCACTTAACCACACATTGCTCTGCGACAACACCGGTGCCAAGCTGTATCGGCCCTTGCCCTTCCCTTGGACAACATCGGTGGTGTGGAAAGGGGAGACTTGCAGCATGGGCAACTGCCGGTCTTCCATACAATCCTGCCCAGGCCTGCACCCTGGAAACTTTCCAAGGTGCAAATCCATTGGTCTCTCGAGACTAACAGATGCCCATTGATTGTTTTCATATTATCAGGTCACTTAATCTGAAAGTAGGCAGTGTTGTGATAAATAGTTATGTCTTTATTCCTATAATACAATAACAGCTGGTCAATTTCTGTGATTCATTTGTTTCAATCAGTCCAGCAACATTGTACTCACGCCCCGATTAATCAAGAATCTATCAACCTCTGCCTTAAAGATAACCAATGACTTGGCCTCCACAGGCAACAAATTCCACAGGTTCACCAGCCTCTGGCAAAAGAAATTCCTGCTCATCTCTGTTCTAAATGGACATCCCACTATTCTGAGTCTATGTCCTGTTCTCTTGGACTCCTCCACTATAGGAAGCATTTCTCCACATCCACTCTGTTGAGGCCTTTCAACATTCGATAAGTTTCAATGAGATCCCTCATTATTCTTCTGAATTCCAGAGAGTACAGGCCTAGAGCCATCAAACACTCCTCTCACACTCTCACAGTCTTTACTCTGTTGAGCTAAGTGTGTCCTTGGTTTTTTACTCTGTTTACGGATTCATTTACAATGATTTAATATATTACTACAAAGAATTAAAGTTTCTCTGTGCTTGCTTCTTCATCTATAGACTCGTGGAATGTGGAAGCCAATCCTTCAGCACTCTGTGTCCATGCTGGCCATATCTGTATTAATCCCATACACATTGCTGGAGGAACTGAGCAGGTCAGGCAGCATCTATGGAAATGAATAAGGAACTGGGAGGAGGGGAAGGAGTTCAAGCTAGAAGGTGATAGGTAGAAAAGGTAAAGGGTTGAAGAAGAAGTGATAGGAGAGGAGAGCAGGCCATGGGAGAAAGGGAAGGAGGAGGTGATAGGCAGGTGAGGAGAAGGGAAGTAGGAGGGGATCAAGAGTGGGGAATGGATAAAGATGGAAGGGGGAGAGGGAAGAATTACCAGAAGTTAGAGAAATCGACATTTATGCCATCAGGATGGAGGCTATGCAAATGCAATATGAGGTGTTGCTCCTCCATCTTGACAGTGGCCTCATCAAAGGAGCATGCCAGAATGGGAATGAGTGTTGGAATTAAAAAGATTGGCCACCAGCAAATCCTGGAACAAAGATGCTCAACAAAGCAGTCGCCCTTGTCTATGTCCGGTCTCATTGATGTAGTGGAGGCTGCATCGGGAGTGGTGGATACAGTAGATGACCACAAAAGATTTGCAGGTGAGGAGCTGTCTCATCTGGAAAGACAGTTCGGAGCCCTGAAGAGAGGTGAGGGAGGAGGTGAAGGGACAGGCGTAGCTCGTCTTCTGCTTGCAGGGAGATTAGTGAGGAGGGATGAATGAACAAAGGAATCACAGAGAGAGCGATCCCTGCAAAAGGCAGAGAGTGAGGGAAGCTAAAGATGAATTTTCCTTGCAGAGAAAGCGGAGAGTGAGGGAAGGTAAAGATGAATTTTCCTTGCAGAGAAAGCGGAGAGTGAGGGAAGGTAAAGATGAATTTTCCTTGCAGAGAAAGCGGAGAGTGAGGGAAGGTAAAGATGAATTTTCCTTGCAGAGAAAGCGGAGAGTGAGGGAAGGTAAAGATGAATTTTCCTTGCAGAGAAAGCGGAGAGTGAGGGAAGGTAAAGATGAATTTTCCTTGCAGAGAAAGCGGAGAGTGAGGGAAGGTAAAGATGAATTTTCCTTGCAGAGAAAGCGGAGAGTGAGGGAAGGTAAAGATGAATTTTCCTTGCAGAGAAAGCGGAGAGTGAGGGAAGGTAAAGATGAATTTTCCTTGCAGAGAAAGCGGAGAGTGAGGGAAGGTAAAGATGAATTTTCCTTGCAGAGAAAGCGGAGAGTGAGGGAAGGTAAAGATGAATTTTCCTTGCAGAGAAAGCGGAGAGTGAGGGAAGGTAAAGATGAATTTTCCTTGCAGAGAAAGCGGAGAGTGAGGGAAGGTAAAGATGAATTTTCCTTGCAGAGAATGCAGAGAGTGAGGGAAGGTAAAGATGAATTTTCCTTGCAGAAAAAGCGGACAGTGGGGGGAGATAAATAAATGCTTCTCTCCATGATTCCTCCCAAGCTCCTTCTTCTTTGCCTTTTCCATCTACCCCCCCCCAGCTTTTCACTTTGTCCCCCCTCCCCCACTCACCTGGCTTCACCTATCACCTTGTACTCCTTTGCACTCCACTCAGCTTCTTATACTTGCTTCATGCTCCTTCCTTTCCAGTTCTTATGAAGGGTCTTGGCCCAAAATATCAACTGTTTATTCCTTTCCACCGATACTACCTACTGACCTACTGTGTTTCTCCAGAATTTTGTATGTATTACGCTGGATTTCCAGCATCTGCAGACTCTCTTGTGTCTATACTAATCCTGTTTTCCAGCTTCCAGCCTCAGTCTTATGCAATGTCATTTCAGGTACTCATTAAATACTCTGAATTTGTGGGAGTTTCTACCTTCACCATATCCTCTGGTAGTGTGTTCCAGATTTCAACCAGCCCCAGGGTGAAAATAATTCTTCTTCTTGACCCCCCCCCCTCAAATATCTTACTCCTTATCTTAAACCTACGCCCTCTGGTTATTGACAACTCTGCTGGGGGAAAATGGAAGTTTCCTTGGTATATTGTGAGAAATTATGCACAGTTTTAGATATGTACATTTTGTTATTAAATTGATTAAGATATTTATGCAGTCACCACATTGAAGTTACTTTTGCACAATGAGAGCCTAGTGCAGTTTCAGAGGACTGTGCTCTCAAAAAACCCACTCCAAAACATGAATACGATCATTTCACCACAAGGAATATGATGTTCTGTTACGATGTTAGATGAAACTTTAAGGTGTAGCCAATTTGTTTGTTGCAATCATTTGTGGTTGTGAAAGATGTCAGGGTACCAGAGTGACCTATTAACTCATTGTGAATAGATTTTCACTTTCAACTAACACCCCCAAACATGATTAGATGATCATCAGAGTTTTGTCAGATTTTCGCTTGTGAAATTGCAAAGGGCATGGCAATTCTTTCAACCATGCTAGACTCTTCAAGAAAATGTAAACTATTGAGCCGATCTCGAAATTGTGGCATTTAATGTTAGCCGAGGGGAATGGTGTCTTGCATGATCAAAACGCCCTGTCTGGATTTCACATGAAGAATATATTGGCTGAAACCTTTATGTTAATCTTAACAGATGGAGTTCAAATGATACAGTAACTCAGGATGACCTCATTAGGACTTTATTAACTTTTAAGCTGGTTTTTTATTTCATCATTTATCTTCAGTTGAGGCATACGGTGAATGATTATATCTAGTTTAAGAATCATCAACACTATACCCAGAAATTTAAAGTGGAAAAAAGCATTTTATGTTGTAAAAAAATAATTATCTGAAATTATGCAAATATTCATACTCCAGACCAGGGTGATTGATCATACTTGAAATGGTAGCAGTAGGTTTTGCTGGGAGCTATTTTATACTTTGTGCTATTAGAGGACTATTATCTCAACACATAACTACAATTGGATTCACCTTCAGACATCTTCCAATAGGAGATCCCAAACGGATGAATGCTGTAAGGTCGGGATGCTAGATTCTTAAAGTGGATTACAACATTGTCATTAACTTCTGCTCGAATGGTAGGACCAAGAATCCCTAGAAAAAACAATAATATGATAACTACTTGCATGTATTCTAGCAGAACATTAAGAAGCATTACAGGAATAGAAAGAATTTGATCAAACACCTCACAATTACTGAAAGCAGAGAAAAATTTCTATGTTACCTCGATTTACTTTGCTTTGTCAGGTCACTAGATTGCATTCAATATCCTTCATGAACATGAGTCAAAACAGCACACAGGAAGGACCCTGTTCTACCACTTAGTTCCTCTATGAAAACTTTTAATATGGCAAATATTTACCTGTGAGCTTCAACTAAAAGAATCAATGTCAAATGTACTCCTGGTACTGCAAGGAAAGAGCCATTCCAAAGGATCAAGATATCAGAAAACCAGAAAGGTAAACAATGCAGAATTAGAAATGGTGTGAAGTACATTTCAAATACCCAAAATAACTAACTTTGTTTCTGAAGTCACACTTTTATTTTCAAAGGGAACTTGCCAGATATTGTCATTTAATTTTTCTGCCTCAAAACTCCCCTTTGGAACATGATCAGCAGCTACTTGAAAAAATGTTCAACACTTGCAGGAACAGCAAAGAACTGGGGAGATGCAGAATGATAGATTTATTGTCAAGGTTCAAGGCAAAGGGAGATTACTTCTCAAAATTCAGGCAGTTGCAGTCCATTTGACTTAAACCTGTGGGACACCAGTCACTTTGGTGTACTGCACATTAACACTTCACTTGATGGGAGAGCAGGGTACAACCTGGATCTTTTCTGTCTACTGTTTTGACTAAGGTTCATAAGGGATCTTGGATGTAATCCAGAAATCAGACAAGGAGAAAGACATTTTTGCATACATTTATCATGTGAGTGATGATAGGACAATTGCAATAAAAATGAAACCCAAAACTTTCAGAGAACATTAGCTTATCTTCTATTATTTCTAGACATTACATTATGATTCTGAGACCTTAGTGTACTGATATTTTCAAACTGAAATATTTCACATTTCATAAAATTATTTGTTTCTGAGTATGCAAATGTCAGCCAGTGTATCAGCATTTCAAGTTTCCTCAAAACTAATGGATAGATAATTTCCACTCCTGACTCATATTCGGTGACCACTCCTATGTGTCTAAGTGGTTGTGGGATCTTCTGTATTTTCCATTCTGTTTTATGAGACTAGAGATAACTGCTGTCTAAATTTGGAGACTGGCCAGTCAAGCAAGGTATTGGTGCGCAGGGAAACCATACTGCAGGGGCAATGAGGTGGGAGGTGGTGGGGTAAGGCTCAAAAATTGAGAGGAAATAAAAAGGTTAAAACATAAATTCTAGGCAGCAGTACATGAATAGAGATCAACAAAAACACAGTTGACATTATGATCTTTCAGCAAAGACCAAAACAAATACAGTATTTTTATTTCTTTGTTAGAATTGTTTTCTATGACTGTTCTGAGAGGAAACATTTTCATCTGATGGATTGAAATGGTAACTAACTGAATTGTACAAGGCTTAGCTATTTTGCTTGGCAGTAGCTTCCTTGGCAAGTTGGGAGTCAACTTGAACCAAATATTGAGAAACAATGCAAGGTTATACTGGAGTCAGCTTCAGTGGAGATTTCTAAATGCAAGTAATGGGTCAGGGCCACATGGATTTCTGTAATGAAACTAACCTCTGCTCTTCTCTCCATTGATGCTGCCTGACCTGCTGAACATTTCAGATCACGTTCTGTTTATATTACACTTTTCAGCACACTAAGGCAATGTTTCATTGTGTGCAAGAGTGAACATATGTGCGTGCGCACACACACACACACACACACACACACACACACACACACACACACACACACACACACACACACACACACACACACACACACACACACACACACACACACACACACACACACACACACACACACACACACACACACACACACACACCTCTAGTTATATAGCAAACTCTGTAACCAAACTGGGAATCAATGCAAAGGAGTAGACTCAGTGAAGCCAACTAACTTGTACCTCTGACCACAGTATAGCAATATCAGTTTGGTATTCTCAGCTCAGCTACTTGTTTCGAACGTGTAATGAAGCTGATGTGGTAAGCCACGGACATTTTTCCATGGGTGAAAGGAATTGTGGGAAACACTGGAAGGAAAGTTATGCTCAATGTTAACTAAATTTAGATGAATCAGTTCAACTTTAATGTGTAAACTGCAGTGATCAGGGTTGGTGATGTGGGGAGGTGGGGAAGAAGATAATAAGTACTTCAAACCAAAACAGTAAAGAGAATTCTGTAAAAACAAAAATATGCTAAACTGGAATCAAAGTTTTCTTTATGCCTTAGAGTGATATTGTCTTAAACAGTGGTGCTAGACAGTTTGTGAACCCTGCAGAATTTTCTCTATTTCTGCATAAATATGACCTAAAATGTGATCAGATCTTCATACAAGTCCTAAAATGAGATAAAGAGAACCCAATTAAATAAATAACACAAAAAACATTACACTTGTTCATTTATTTATTAAGAAGAATTATCCAATATTACATGTATTTGATAGAAAAAGTATGTAAACCTCTGGGGTAATGCCTTCTACAAAAGCTATTTGGAGTTGGGTGTACCAATCAATGAGATGAGATTGGAGGTGTGGGTTGTAGAGGTGCCCTGCGCTATAAAAAAGACACACAAAGTCATGTTACTGACAGAGCCTACTCTTCTCAAGAAAGATCTGCTTATGTGCACCATGCCCTGATCAAAATAACTTTCAGAGGACCTTAGAAGAATTGTAGAGATGCATGAAGCTGGAAAAGGCTACAAAAGCATTTCTGAAGACTTAAGAGTTCATCAGTCCACAGTGAAAGAAATTGTTTATGAACGGAGGAAATTCAGTACTATAACTACTCTCCCTAGGAATGGGCAGCCTACAAAGATCACACCAAGATCACAACGTGCAGTGCTGAAGGAGGTGAAAAAGAACCCAGGGGTAACAGCAAAAGACCTGCAGAAATCTCTAGAACTTGCTAACCTCTTTGTTCATGTGTCCACTATAAGAAAATCGCTGAACAAGAATGATGTTCTTGGAGGGACATCACAGAGGAAACTACTGCTCTTCAAAAAAAACTATTGCTGCATGTCCCAAGTTTGCAAAAGACCACCTGGATTTTCTACTCTTCTGGGACAATGTTCTGTGCACAAATGAGACAAAAGTTGAACTTTTTGGCAGAAAGGAGGGATGATGGCACCTAATGGCGACTCATTTGCTTGCATCTTCAGAAACAGCTCTATTTCTACCTTTAATACCTTTATTTTTCCCTATCAGGATTCTCTTGAAGACCCTGACCTGGAGTTACACGCAGGCTTCGGTTCTTTGCAGGAATGGGACCCGTTCTCGGGGTTCCACGACAGGCCATTATTCGACGTGCCCTGGGTTTGCCTGAGAGTCTTGCTCGTGTTTGGAAGCCAAGATCTTGGGGCTCTGGAGACGGGTGAATCAAGGGTCGGTGTCACGGCAGGAGACTCGTGTGTTGTCGGGGAGGCAGGAAAATCTTTCGCTGTGGGTCCAAAGACCCGAGGTCTTTGCAATCTTCGGACACAGAGCTCAAAAAAAGTGATGAATCGGATTTTTAACATCGTAAACCAGTGGGTTGTTGTTATGTCTCCCGCTCGCTGTGGAAATGGGGGACTCCTCTCTCTCCCTTGCCAGGGAGAGAGAGAACCTGTGGTTTGTTGAATTTCGGATGAAATGCGAAGCCTTTGGGGTAACTTTGGTCTGTGTCTTTGCTATTGCTTAGCACACACTCGGGCTTGGTGACGGTACTGATGTGCATTTTTTCTGCTGGCTCACTGCCGCTTATGTGCAGGAGGGGGAAGCTGAGGGGGGGTACTTTGGGTTTCTCACGTTTAACTGTTGTTCATTCTTTGGGGCACTTCTCTGCTTTCATGGATGTTTGCGAAGAAAAAGCATTTCAGTATGTATATTGTATACATTTCTCTGACATTAAATTTGACCTTTGAACCTTTGAAGTGCACATAGCAATGTTTGGAGGAAAGAAGGCACAGCAAACCAACACCAAAATGTCACTCCAACTGTGAAGCATGGTGGAAGGAGCACTGTAATTTGGGGCTTATTTGCTACCTCAGAGCCTGAACTGCTTGCAATTGTTGAGGGAACAATGAATCCAAAATTGTATCAAGACATTTTACAGGAGAATGTCATGGTAGTGGCCTGTCACCTGAAGCTTAACAGAAGTTGGATAATGCAACAAGACAATGATCTAAAAAACAAGAGTAGATCAACAGTGGAATGGTCTAAAAAGAAGAAAATTTGTGATTTGAAATGGCCATGTCAAAATCCTGACCTTAATCCTATAGAAATGTTGTGGAAGGACCTGAAGCAAGCAGTACATGCAAGGAAGCCCACCAACAACCCAGAGTTGAAGCAGTTTTGTAAGAGGGAATGGCCTAGAATTCCTCCAAGCCGATGTGCTTGACTGATCAACAGTTACCGGAAATGATTGGTTGAAGTTATTGCTGTACAAGGGGTCACACCAGTGACTGAAAGCAAAGGTTCACGTACTTTTTCCAAGAAATACATGTAAATTTGGATCATTTTTCTCAATAAATAAATAAGCAAGTATGATGTTTTTGTGTTATTTACTTAATTGAGTTCTTTATCTAGTTTTATGACATGTGAAGATCTGATCACATTTTAGGTCATATTTATGCAAAAATAGAGAAAATTCTACAGGGTTCACAAACTTTCTAGTACACTGTAGCTGTTACATTGTAATTACTTACATTAATCATTTCTAAATCAGAATAAATATAAAATGGGTTTTCTTCACTTTCTGTATTTCAGTTAAGAAGATAAATTTAATTCAAATAAAATAAATATAAAAAATGATGTGTTTGATGTATGTAATTTGCCAGCATTTATACTTTTAAGCATGATTCCGTGACAGCAGAGTGACAAATGAGAGAATGGATGGGTCTGAGCTTGGAGTTACACACTCTAGCAATCAGTATGAAATGTCACACACCAAAGCCCATCAAGGAAAAAGGCACGGTTCTTCAAATGACTTGTACCACAAGTACTTGGATCTATAGTGAAAACATATTCCTTACCCATCCAATGGGGCTTTTCTTCTGGTATGAGAAAGGAAGAATCTTTGAATTCCATAAAAACAGCCTTTCTGTATTGAGGAAAGGTACGGGTTGTAAATTTTTCCCTGCATAAAAACAAAATGTAAGCGTTCATTTACTTTGTCCTTTATTTACTTACCCTGCATTCTTCATTACTTCCAACAAACCTCTGACTCTAAAACCGCTCCTCAAAGCCAAACAGACAGAATAGGCATTTCAGTCAGATTTTCTCTCCTGCTGTGTCTCTCCGCACAGTTGGTTGACCATTATCAGGGCTCATGATATGATTGTGAGACTGCATTACACCTGCTGTTCCATGCCTTTTAAGAAAACAATACTTAAATACAGGCCATCTCTGACTCATGAGCACCCCTTACATATGAAAGCACTTCCATAATATTAAATTCAAAAGTTTGATATATGTACATTCATTCCTACAAATATCAGAGCTAGTTTCCTCACTCTGTCCTGCTTTACTAGCTACTATATTTCTTTATTATTACAAACGTTTGTAGTTTTATATGCTTTTGATGCCATTCATTATGATACATGGAGGTGTAGTTATGATTTAGAGCGATTATTGTGTATTTCTGACAGACGAACGAAGTGAAACACAAGGTGATAGGTAAATGTTTATAAAGACAGAACACATTTTGTTATCTGTGGATAGACTGTGTAGCAAACAATTCACTACTATATCGAGGGATGTATGAGCATGAGTTAAATAATTAATATAATAATTTACTGTCCTATCAAGCACTCCTTGGATGGGCAGAACAGAAATTACAGCACTTGCGTTAACAAGTTACAAAGTCAGGTCAAGCCAAGACAAGTTTATTGTCATATGCACAACTAGAATGAGGTATGCTGCAGGTACAATGAAAAACTTTCAACATCATCACAGGCACATAGGTACAGACAAAACACTGAATATAAATTGTACAGGACAATGAAGAGAGGAAGGATATAAAAAGAACGTCAATTTGTAAAGTGAGCTATCCTTACTCTATTCCTAAATTCTGAGGGAAGAATTCTAAATACAATGACAATTGCCTCCTAAACTAGTAGTTCTCTGGTATTGGGTACGATTGTAATAGGTACAACATACTAAAATCACATGAAAACAAATTTTATCAATTACCTCACATTTCCGATTCCAAGCCATGATAGGAGATTGCTGCTCCTGTAATCCCAGTTAAACTCCACTGCTGCAATGTAGTGCTTCCTAATTATCATTGAGGAGTCTTTGACCAGGCAAGAGACTAAAAACACATAGAAAGCTAGTGTCTTCATACTGCATTTGGCGATTGATGCCTGCAAAATGGTCCCGTGAGTGCTGCAGATTCCCTGCCGTCTACAAACACAGCCGATTGAATTTAGGATGGGTTACGGAAAGTTAAACTCTTGTTCTGAAGAAAGCAAAACAACACCAGGAAGACAAGTTAATGACAGGAACTCTTAAGGAACATTGGGTCAGCATTTTGGCATTGGTTCAAAATAAGTATATTATATTTTGTAATTAAAAATAATCCACTGGACTTGACTTAAACCATCAGGAATTAAACAAATGTACTTTTCTCACAATATATTGTCTAAAATTGCAAGTGCACTTGTGCTGTGGTAAAGTGTGGAGAATAAAATCAGAAGTGTTTTTGAATGTTATTTGATAGTGAAACACATTGTGAGATTGTGCAGCAGGTGCCTAAAAGCTTGGTTAAAGGGGTTGGT
Organism: Hemitrygon akajei; assembly: GCF_048418815.1. Classification (NCBI taxonomy): domain Eukaryota; kingdom Metazoa; phylum Chordata; class Chondrichthyes; order Myliobatiformes; family Dasyatidae; genus Hemitrygon; species Hemitrygon akajei. The sequence continues at coordinate 56,079,457 of NC_133133.1, read as the reverse complement.
TTTAAGAAAATTTGACTGGCTCATGACGGTCTCCAGCATATGTTTTGCCTCCATTGTCTCTTTATGAAGACTTCATTTTAATGTTTCCAGTATTAATAAGACCTGATAATAAATGGAAAAACTCTGAAACAAAACAGAAGATGCGCTGTGGATCAAGTAGCATTAACTGTACTCTTTGGAGAGAAATAAAGTTAATGTGTTTGCAAAAATTATTTTTGTACTATTCTAAATGCAAATCTCAGCTATTTAACAGTTCCTTGTATATACTTGTAAAATTGTGGTGTAATGTCACTGCCTAGCACCCTATGAAGCAAATTTGATTTTGCAATCATCAGTAATGCATGAACTTTATTGTACCTAAATATCACAAGGCAGAGGAGCATTTCCAAATGTTATCTGATAGTGAAACACGTAAGGAGGTTTTGACACAAATAGCCAAATGCTTTGTCAAACGAGATTGACTTTACATAAATAAGACTAGTGGAGGGATTTTGGGGGAGAATTCCAGACAATTACATTCAGAGATCCTCAAGGGAACAGAACTCGTAGAGTGCAAGTTGTCAGAACGTTACAGAACTATAAGAGGTATCAGAGAGAGGGAGAAGAGAATGCATGGAGGGATTTGAAATCAAAGATGAGAATCTTAAGAAACAAAATATTGCTTATCCAATACAGGTCAGCATGGGTGGATCCAAGCTAACTGAGAGTAAGAAAATGGAAATTGTCAAGGATTGGAATAAACTGGTTGAAATATAACCATCTTGTGTTGATTGTTTCAGCAAGAGAGGAGGTGAGGCAAACTGGGAGAACGTTTCGCTGAACACCTACGCTCGGTCCGCCAGAGAAAGCAGGATCTCCCAATGGCCACACATTTTAATTCCATGTCCCATTCCCATTCTGATATGTCTATCCATGGCCTCCTCTACTGTCAAGATGAAGCCACACTCAGGTTGGAGGAACAACACCTAATAAACCGTCTGGGTAGCCTCCAACCTGATGGCATGAACATTGACTTCTCTAACTTCCATTAATGCCCCTCCTCCCCTTCTTACCCCATCCCTGATATATTTAGTTTTTTCCCCCTCCTCTCTTTTTTTTTCTCTGTCTCTACCCATCACTCTTCCTGTTCTCCATCTCCCGCTGGTGCTCCCCTCCCCCTTTCTTTCTCCCGAGGCCTCCCGTCCCATGATCCTTTCCCTTCTCCAGCTCTGTATCACTTTCGCCAATCACCTTTCCAGCTCTTAGCTTCATCCCACACCCTCCGGTCTTCTCCTATCATTTTGCATTTTCCCCTCCCCCTCCTACTTTCAAATCTCTTACTATCTTTCCTTTCAGTTAGTCCTGATGAAGGGTCTCGGCCCGAAACGTCGACAGTGCTTCTCTCTATAGATGCTGCCTGGCCTGCTGTGTTCCTCCAGCATTTTGTGTGTGTTGCTTGAATTTCCAGCATCTGCAGATTTCCTCGTGTTTGCGAGTCAAAGGTGCAGTTGATGATAGTGGGGAAATTGAAACAGGTGGCCTTAGCAGGAATACATGATAAAAGTTGTCTTGAGTTGAAGTATTATACCATGACTGTAAACAATATGGTTCCATTTCACACAGAAATTTGCCAAAGGAGGGATGGATTCAAGTTGCTGATCAAAATTTGTGACAAAGGCCAATGACAATAAAATTGCTCTTCTAAATACATGAAAATGGCTGAATATCAGATAACAAAATCTGGTTAGTTCAATTGGTCATGGTGAGGTAAAGCTAGAAGATAATGATTTTAGGAAGGGCCGAGGAGAAATATGATGAGGAAACATTTATCTCTGCATGTACCCTGTGTGTATTTTGTATATGCGTGGGCAAATTCATGTAATACAGTGACGGCCTTGCATTTTAATTTCCAAAATCTAGACCCACTAAGACACTAGGTCAAATAGGGAAGTTTCTCATGTTAACGGTTTTGCTTTCTAAATTGAAATGTATTGATAGTTATGTAAAATACATTTTGTTACATATTTGAGAATAGGGATCAATATTAATGGGAATAAATTATCAGTGAAGGAGCCAATTAACATCTTGTAGGTAATGAACATCAATATATTCTCCTGTGGACCTTGTATTAGAGGTACAAGGTGCATTAGATAAATCGATCTCATCAATTAATTACTGAGTGAGAAAACAAGAAGTTATAAACTGGAATTGATAAAGTGACAAATGGAGAAACTAAATAAATTATATTAACATCAATCTACAATGTAATTCTAATATTTTGGCAATGTAATTTTGCAGTCCTCTGAGTCTAGACTGTGGGCTGGTATTTTCTATTTACTAGTTGTAAGAATGCAACTTCTTGTTGCCGGCCAGGGGACATCTATGGAAAGAGTACAGTCAACGTTTCAAGCCGAGACTTTTCATCAGGACTGGAGAAAAAAAGATAAGGAATCAGAGTAAGGGGGGGGGGAGGGGAGGAAGAAACACAGGGTGATAGGTGAAACCTGGAAGGGGTGTGGTGAAGTAAAGAGCTGGGAAGTTAATTGGTGAAAGAGATACAGGGCTGGAGAAGTGGGAATCTGATAGGAGAGGACAGAAGGCCATGGAAGAAAGGGAAGGGGGAGGAGCACCAGAGGGAGGTGATAGGCAGGTAAGAAGATGAGGTGAGAGCAGGAAATGGGAATGGGGAATGCTGAAGGTGGGGGAATTACTAGAAGTTCGAGAGATCAATGTTCATGCCATCAGATTGGAGGCTACCCAGATGGAATATAAGGTGTTGCTCCTCCAACCTCAGTGTGGCTTCACTGTGCCAGTAGAGGAGGCCATGGACTAACATGCTGGACTGGGAGTGGGAAGTGGAATTAAAATGGGTGGCCAGTGGGAGATTCCATTTTTTCTGGCGGATGGAGCATAGGTGCTCGGCGAAACGGTCTCCCAATCTACGTTGGGTATCATCGATACACAGGAGGCCGCACTGGGAGCACCGGATACAGTAGATGACCCCAACAGACTCACAGGTGAAATGTTGCCTTACCTGGAAGGACTGTTTGGAGCCCTGAATGCTAGAGAGGGGGGAGGTGTAGGGGCAGGTGTAGCATTTGTTCCGTTTGCAAGGATAAGTGCCGGGAGGGAGATCAGTGAGGATGGACAAGTGGACAAGGGAGTTACGTAGGGAGCAATCCCTGCAGAAAGCAGAAAGTGGGGGAGAAGGGAAAGATGTGCTTGGTGGTGGGATCCTATTGGAGATCGCAGAAATTAGGGAGAATTACGTGCTAGACGCGTAGGCTGGGAGTGTGGTACGTGAGGACAAGATGAACCCAATCGCTGGTGGGATGGTGGGAGGGTGGGGTGAGAGCAGACAAGGGGGAAATGGAAGAGATGTGGTTGAGGGCAGCATTGATGATGGGACGTATGCAAAATGGAAGAGATTCCACCTCCACTTCCCATTCCCATTCTGACATGTCAGTCCACGGTCTCCTCTACTGTCGTGATGAGACCACACTCAGGTTGGAGGAACAACACCTTATATTCTGTCTGGGTAGCCTCCAACCTGATGGCATTAACATTGATTTCTTGAACTTTCGGTAATGCCCCCACCAACCTCTCCTTCACTATTCCCCATTCCCATTTCCCTCACTCATCTTATATCCTTACCGGCCCATCATCTCCCTCTGCTGCTCCTCCCCCTTTTCCTTCTTCCATGACTTTCTGTCCTCTCCTATCAGACTCCCCCCTCTCCAGTCCTGTATACTTTTCATGATTCAACATCCCATTTTCATTGAAGATGTACACTGACCTTCTTGACTTTTAGTGTTCGGTTTGCAGGAAAGCCCTAGTACTAAAGGATATTGAAGTATATGGAAGATTTTTGTCATTGCAGAGTGTTGTGGATAGGGGAGGAGATTCTATATATGTAGGAGATGGTATCTTGCCATTTAACCTTCTGTCTCTCTTTTTGTTTCCTGCTATGGCTGGCCTCCTCCCATTCTTTCAGCAGATTAAGGTGCTCATGACCAAATACTCTTTTTCAGTTGCTTGTTTCTGTTGGGGTGGATAAATCAATCTCATCTATTAATTGATCGAGCAAGAGCACAGCACTCTCCCGTTTTAAGTGGACTTCCAAACTAAACATTGACAAATTACCAGTAAAGTCTTATCAAGTTATACTTGCAAGTTTCAGTCTTTTTCAAAGCTTCAGCAGCAATTGGATAGTAAAAGGTAGGTTGTACTTAGTAGTCCTTGAAATCCTTATTAATTATTCATTAATTTGTTTGTTCCTAATTGGCTCGCTACTGGTAGAAAAAAGCTTTAGACCAATGGTTCCCAAAACTTTTTTGGGTCTCCGCCCCCTTGGCTTCCAGACCATATTCCTTTTCTCTTTCCAGCATAAAAAGTATGAACTATTTTGATTTACGATCCACAGTGAAAGAAAATAGTAATTGCAAATTCAAAGCAGTGACAAATAATTAGAAAAAATATTCAAATCTATTTAAAGCTACAAAAATAATTTTTTTCTTTATTTAATTACACTAAAGACAATTTTCATCAACTATGTTAAAACATACTCAAGTAGTCCAAGTATTCACTACTACATTGCTTTTTCACCTTTCAATAAGATGGATGGGCTTGGTGCAGTGATATCAGCTTCTCAACATCAGGCTGAATTTCACTCAGAAGTAGTCTTAGATCGCTATGTTCAGTAATTTGCAGTCAGTTTCATTGCTTTGAAAGAAGCTGGGTGACTGCACTGAAACTGTGCTCCATTAAATATGACATTGGAAAGGCAATAAAGAACATCTTGACCATTTTCCATAATGCAGGATAGTGTTCAGGTGTCTTTCTGTAACCAAAAGTCTTGGTATGATTTTTTGAAGTTATTTTGCAGCGAGGTTAGTTCTATCTCCATCCTTCCTGTTACAAGTGTTCAGAAATGAATTTATTACGCAATCTGGAATTAGGATCAAGAGAAGATCTTCAAATCTCTGTGAGATGAGTATCTTCATGCAGTTCACCCAGGAGGACATGGTATACTTGAAAATCATCATCTGGTTTTCTTACTTTCTTTTCCAATTCAGAGACGCTCAGAAATTGGAAAAGGTTGCAATGGCCAATGTTGCACTCAAATGTGGTTAACTTGGACTGAAATGTGGAGACAACTGATTTGACTGAGAAGATTCACATAACTTCCTTACAAATGAAGACCAATTTCATTAAACTTTGCGAATAATTCTGACAAATAAGCAATGTCATGCCTGGCATTCTTGGTTTGATTATTGAATGAAGCATTTGAGTCTTCAAAGAATTTTATCAGTTTCAAAAAGCACATGGAAGTGTCTCAGACAGTTTATTTTTGAGAGCCACTTGACTTCTATGTGCAACAGCTAGCGTTCAAACTGTTCATCATTTACAAAACAAATTTCTCAAAATAGTTAAGAATTGAGAGCATGGGACTTGATTTTATTTACCGCTGTGTATTTAATGATTTCTACATCTGATCACTTAGCTTTTTTTGTGACAAGATATTGTCTGTGAATTACACAGTGAAGGGTAAATACATTAGATACAACTTTTTTCAAGAAAGTAATAATCCCATGGTGTCATCCTGTCATTGAAGGTGCCCCATCTGTGGCACAAGCAAGACTGTTAGTGAGTGGAATATTCTTCTTTTTGAAAAATTGCTCAACAATCTGAAATATTGACTCTCCTTTCATAACTGTTTCTTGTCCCCGTGCAAATAACAAGTCTCAAACCATGCTTTCATCTTTTATGATGCAAACATAACTAAGAAGCAAAGACTCATTACCTGGGAGAGTTGACTCATCCAACTGCAGAGCAAATTCTGCCATTCCACATTCTCAGACATTTCATCAATTCATCTTTGAACAGAGTTGAGTGAAATTGCTTTAATTATTTGGTCTGGTAACTTATACAAAACCCTACTCAGAACCTCACTTGCCTCCGGCAGAATCAATTCTTCTCCAATTGTATGGGACTTTACAGAATTAGCAATGAGCAATGAAATGGTGTATGGAGCACGCAGACCAACATTGTTTATTGGTGAAGTGCTGGCAAATGTGTTTTGAAGTGTTTTCCATTTCAAGAACTGACTGAAAATAAGCTGTGAGATCTTGTTTGCTTTACCAGAGTGTATTCTCTTCAAATGTTCAAGGAGCCTGTACTGTTTCACAGCCTCAAATGAAAAAAGCTTTTTCACACAACAGACACATTGGCTGCTGTTGGTTGCTTGGTGCTAGTATAAACCCATATTTCAGATACTCCACACTATACTGCCTGTACTTATTTTTCATTTGGTCTGCTTTTGGGATTTTCATTATGGATTAATGATCACCGTCAATCGCCTGTTGTTTAAGTCCAACCTCAAGTGTTGCGATCAATAAAGCGGTAAGTTATGACATCATCATAGCTCAGACACCACCTGACTCTCTGCCTGAAGGTACATAAAGTGGGGAAGCAATATCTTGGTTGGGCCATGGCTAGAGAAATGCAGTCAAGACCATTTGAAAGGGCAAATACCCTAATTTACAGGAATTGTGTCACTGCTGATTAGATTATGGGAATTGTGCTAATTAACACTGAACTACTGTAGTGAACGACGATCATGCGTGGGCTGGGCTGGAAATAACATGATTTCTGCAGTCTAGATTTCTCATGATTTGCCAGATACAGAAGTGTCACATTTCTTTTCAACAACTATAATGTGTTTTGAGCAAAGTCTAAGAGAATGGTGTTTTAGGAAGAGATGAGGTGATTACATGATCATTGTAATCAATTTTTTGAGACACTGAAGATCAAATCCTTATAATCAGTAATTTACTTCTTAAATTAAACCCAGCTGCCCCTCCTACTACCGACTGCCACCCTCCAACACCCTCTATATCTTTATTGGCCCCTTAGAAACTCCATTGCCCCCCAGAGGGGGGTGTTACCACTCCCTTTGGGAATCACCACTTCAGACCAAGCACTATCAATCACAATTCTGTGCTGGCTTGATAATGACTGTTGGTGGGAAATTTAACGGGGCCTTCAGACCAATAGCTTTAGTGAAGTCACAACTCCTTTATCATGGTGGTGTTCAATGTAAATCTGGGCTATTCTGTTTAGATTTTTTGACTGTCAGTGTGGGGTCTTTGTCTGAAGGTGACACATAAAAATCTCTTTTGCAATGAATCCCCGAGTCAGGGTTCTTAAGTTTTGTTCTCAATTCATTATACATTACAAAGTTCCCCAACCTTCCCGGTAGCAGGTGTCCCCTATACAACTTGCCCAGAATCTGAAACAATTCAATAACAAAAATCAAGTAGGATGGATAATTGGGGAATGAGTGGAAGTGGTTTAAAATCAGTGATTTTCTTTCAGGTTCCTCTGTAATCACTGTGGTAAGTGACACACATGATGAAGCCCAACGGCACCTCACCTTGCACCTTGTCATTTTCACAAATGCACTGTGGTCCACAGATGGTGCTGGCCACAAACACGTAGATGGCCTTCACAGTATGTTTCAGAGATACTTTAAGTTCTGCTTAGGCTGGGGAGTCTGAGGTTGGGAATGCAACTCGTGTAAGCCCACTTTGAATAACACTCTCATGGCCATGAAGGCTTAACCTCATACCCCACAGCCAGATTGCACTCCTTGCCTAATTGGCCCCTTCACACTTTTACACTACTGGACTCCTGTCCTCAACCCCATATCACCCCCACAGGACTGAAATGCCAGACCAATCCCTCCATCTACCATTCGATGGCTAAAACCCATCCAGACTACATACTGGCCCCTGCTTTCCTCCCCACCTTGGACCACTCTGCTCACAACCCTCCAATCTCACCTGATTTATACACATTCTCTGCATGGGTAGAACCTCTGAACAGAAAACCCTTTCCCATGTAAGGCCTGCCCAATGGTGTACAATGTCTTTAACTTCTTACACTCCTAAATAATATGGTATTAAGCTATAAAATCACAGAGTCATAGAACACTACAGCACAGAAACAGGCCCTTCAACCCATCTAGTCTGTGCCACATTATTTGCTGCCTGCACCCATTGGACCACATCCAGATCCATAACACTCCCGACGAATTTCTCTTATATGTTGAAATTGAGCCTGAATCCACCACTCTGCTGGCAGCCCATTCCACACTGTCACAATCCTTTGAGTGTATACGTTCCCCCTCATCATCCCTTAAACAGTTCACCTTTCAAAGGTTTGAAGGTTCATCATATTATCAAAGTATACAACACCGAAATTCTTTAATTTTCCGGGTAGCCATGAAACCAAGAAAGTAAGGTAGCACGATCATGAATCCCCAAATTCCTCCTCCTGCACAAAAAAATGATCAAAACGGACCAGGCACATTGACCCCCAAATCCCTCTTCCTGCACAAAAATATAAGAATATAAAAACTATAAGACTTAACAAAAAATTTATAGTCCAAGTCCACATCCAAAACACAGAAAACCTGGGCAACACTCCGCAGCAGCAGGCTCTCCCCTCTCTGGTAGCGTAGCACAGCGATCAGTAGACGGGTTGCCAGAGCTCGCCCGACACACTTGCTTCGATGCTTCAGTCGCCCTTGTTGCTTTAGCCAGCAAACAATGCAAGTTTTAATCAGTGGATTGGAGCCAAACACCAGCTTGCATCCTGGCCTGTGAGGTTCGCGCACGCTGCCTCTGCCTCCTGGAACCCTCTCGGAGACTGCAGAGCACTGAAGCCTCCAAATGATCTCCAAACAGCAAAACACAGTCTCCAACAGTTCCAGAACCACATTCAAGATGAGAAACAAATGTAAAAGACATAAAAGAAGTCAGCAAGATGGCTCCATGATCTAAACAGAAGATATTGACCAAAGGAGCATTGTACGCTGGTATTAGCTTGACTGGAAGACTTTTCACTCTTCTAGTCTAGTTCTAGTCTCACACAACCTCAATTGAAAAGGCCTGCATGCATTAATCCTATTTATACCCCTCATAATTTTGTATACCTCTATCAAATCTCATTCTCTAACACTCCAGGAAATAAAGTCCTAACCTTTGCCCATATCTCAGGTCCTCAAGTCCCACCAACATCCTCATAAATTTTCTCTGCACTCTTTCAACCTTCTTTTTCCTCTAGGTGGTTGACCAAAACTGCACACAATAGTCCACATTAGGCCTCACCAACATCTTATACAACTTCAACATAGCATCCCATCTCTTGTACTCAGCAGTATGATTCATGAAGGCTGACATGCCAAAAACTCTCTTTCTGACCCGATCTGCCTGTGATGCCACTTTCAAGGAACTATGGATCTGTATTTCCAGATACCTTTATTTTACTGCACTCCTCAGTGCCCTACCATTCGCTGTGTAAGACCCGCCCTGGTTTGTCCTCCCAACATGCAACACCTCAGACTTGTCTGCATTAAATTCCATCTGCCATTTTTCAACCCATTTCTCCATCTGGTGCAGATCCCGCAGCAAGCTTTGATAAACTTCCTCGCTGTCCACTACACCCCCAATTTTGGTGTCATCCACAAATTTGCTGATCTAGTTTACCACATTATTATTCAAATCGTTGATACAGATAAGAAACAACAATGTACCCAGCACCGATCCATGTGGCATGCCACTAGTCAGAGGCCTCCAGTCAGAGAGGCAGCCACCTACTACCACTCTCTTGCTTTTCCCAGAAAAGCCAATGCCTGATCCAATTTACTATCTTATCCTGAATCCCAAGTCACTTAAGCTTCTTACAATCTTCAATATGAAACCTTGTCAATGGCCTTGCTAAAGTTCATGTAGGCAACATCCACTGCTTGCCTTTTATCAACTTTCTTTATAACATCTTTGAAAAACTCTGTATGATTGGTTAGACATGAGCTACCATGCACAAAGCCACGTTGACTATTCCTAATCAGTTCCTGTCTATCCAAATACTTACATATTCGGTCCCTTAGAGTACCTTCTAATAACTTACCTAATTCTGACGGTAGACTCACAGGCCTATAATTTCCTGGTTTATCCTTAGAGCCTTTCTTCACTGATTGATCAACATTAGCTATCATCCAATCCTCCAGCACCTCACCTATGGCTAAAGATGTTTTAAGTACCTCTACTAGGGCCCCTGCAATTTCTGCACTTGCCTCCCACCGGTTCCGAGGAAAAAGCTTTTCAGACCCTGGTGATCTATCCACCCTAATTTGCCTCCAGACAGCAAGCACCAACTTCTTTGAAATCTGTATACAATCCATGACCTCACTACTGTGTTGCCTCACTTCTATAGACTCTGTGCCCATCTTCTGAGTAAATACAGATGCAAAAAATCCATTTAGGATCTGCTCCATCTCTTACAGCTCCATGCAAAGATGGCCACTCAGATCTTCCAGAGCACCAGTTTTGTCCATTGCTAATATATCTATAAAAGCCCTTGGGATTCTCCTTCAACTTGTCTGCTAGAGCTAACCTCATGCCTTCTTCTATCATTCCTGATTTCCTTCTTAAGTAATCTTTTGCATTTATTATACTCAATTACCTCATTTGTTCCTTGCTGCCTATACCTGCTATGCAGCCTCTTCTTCTTCTTAACTGGGGCCTCAATATCTCCCGAAAACCAAGGTTTCCTTGCCCTTTATTCTGACAGGAACATACAAACTTAGTACTCTCAAAATTTCACTTCTGAAGGCCTCCCAATTACCAAGCACACCTTTGCCAGAAAACAACCTGTCCCAATCCACTCTTGCCAGATCCGTATCGATACCATCAAAATAGGCATTTCTCAAACTTAGAATCTCAACCCATGGGTCAGACCTATCCTTCTCCATAACTTTCTTGAAATGAATGGCATTATCATCTCTTTTGAAGGAACTTCATTAGTCCAACATACATCACTCCATAAAAGCATTTTTCATGACGCAAAATGTGACAATTTTGGTTATATAACTGCAGAACTATGCTGCAGAGAGTGGTGCACAACTAATATTAGGCAGAGTGCGACCACAAACCACGATCTCTGGACAGATTATTCACTGGCAACACACACAAAATGCTGGCAGAACTCAGCAAATCAGGCAGTATCTATGGAAATGAATATACAGTCAATGTGTCAGACTGAGACCCTTCATCAGGACTGGAAAGGAAGGTGGAAGATGCCGGAATAAAAGAAGTTTGGTGGAGGGTGGGAGAAGTGGAAGGAGTACAAGCTAAATGTGATAAGTGACAGGTGGGTGGGGGAGGGGGATGAAGTAAGAAGCTGGAAGGTGATAAGTGGGAAAAGCAAAGGGCTGTGGAAGAATGAATTTGATAGGAGAGGAGAGTCGATCATTGGAAAAATGGAAAGAGGAGGGGCACTACTTTGTTGAGCATGTCCGCTCCATCCGCAAATGGCGGAATATTCCGATGGCCAACCATTTCAATTCCTAACCCCTTTTCTGTTCCAACATGTTGGTTAAGGACCTCCTTTTCTATCATGATGAGGCTAGTCTTAGGTTGGAGAAGCAACACCTCATATTCCGTCTAGATAGCCTCCAATCTGATGGGATGAACATTGATTTCTACAATTTCCAGTAATTTTCCTCCACTCCCCTTTCCCTCTTCTTCATTTCCCTACTTCAGCCTCTTACCTTTTTCCCTCACTTGCCTATTACCTCCCCCTGGGGCTCCTCCTCCTTCCTTTTCTCCAAAAATCCACTCTCCTGTTCCCCAGATTCCTTCTTTTCCAACTTTTTGCCTTTTCCTCATCACCTCCCAGCTTCTTACTTCACCCCTCCCCCATCCACTTGGCTTCACCAATCACCTTCCAGCTTGTCCTCCTTCCTCTTCCCCCTTCCTTTACAGTCCCAATGCAGGGTCTCAGCTCAAAATGTTGACTGTTTATTCATTTCCATAGGTGTTGCCCGACCAGCTGAATTCCTCCGACATTTTGTGTGTGTTGCTTTGGATTTCCAGCATCTGCAGGATCTCTTATATTGAAAATGATCCACCAGCATCTTTTCCAAACACTCTGACTCCTTGACTATACCCCCTTCTCACCCTGTCTCTCAGTTCCCCCATGTCTGCCACGTCTCTACTCATGATGAGGCTTTCAATTCCAGGACTTCCTAGTAGTATTCTTTTGCAGAAAATGGGGGTTCCCCTCCACTGCTATCAAAGCAGCCTCACCCATATCACCTTCACTTCCCACACCTCTGCCTTCTTTCTCTCTGTAACACCCTTTTCCTCTCTTCTCTTCCTACTGACTCCCCTCCAGGCACTCAACCCTGTATCTGAGCTCATTTTTACAACTGCCGCTAAACCTCCTCCCTCACCTCCCTCTCCCTCATTTGGGGTCATGAACAGTTCTTCCAGGCGAGGCAACATGTCATCTGTGAATCCATCAGTGTCATTTATGGCATCTGGTGTTCCTGATGCAGTGTCCACTAAGCGAAATGGAGGCATTGCTTCGTTGAACACCTAGATTTCCTGGTGTCCAGCCATTTTAATTCCACTTCCCAATCCCAGACTGACGGGTCTGACCACAGCCTCTCCTACTGCCTTGTTGAAGCGGATGAAGGCTGGAGGAGCAACAGCTCATATTTCCTCTAGGTTGTCTCCAACCTGATGGCAACAACCTCAATTTCTCCATCTTCCAGTAATTAATCCCCCTGTTGCTCCCCCAAGCCCCTCTTCTCCACCGTTTTCCCTTACCCCTGTGGCCGCTTCTTCTCTTTTCCCTTACCTAACCTCACAACCTGTGTATTGCCTCCAACTTCTTCGCCCTGGTTCCCCAACTTCATGCCCTTATTCCATGGTCAACTGTCACCTCGTAACAGATTCTTTCTTCTGCTCTTCACCTCTCTCTCCCAGCTTCTCAAATCATTCCCTTCCTTTCTCTCCCTGATCCTCCTTCCTTTCCCCTTTACCTGGATTCACCTATCAAGTCAAGTCAAATTTATTTATAAAGCACATTTAAAAACAACCCATGTTGACCAAAGTGCTGTACAAACCATAACAGGTAGCTGAGATCACAAATACAAGAAACACAGATATAAACAAGGCACTCAGCTTATAGGCACAAAATAAACAATACATGAGCCTAGGCACAAGCCAAAAATCAGCCGCTTCCCATCTTGTGCTCCTCTTCCTCCCCCTATCCTTTTATTCTGGTTTCTGCCCTTTCCCATTCCATTTCTGATGAAGGGTCTCTGCCAAAAATGATGACTGTTCATTTCCCTCCGTTGACGCTGTGTTCCTGCTGCATTTCTGTGCTGTTCCAGGTTTCTGTCATCTGCAGCCTTTCTTACGTCTCTCATTCTTCTCCCTCCCTCTCTCTCATATTCTCTCTTATGATGTTCAGAGGTGGAAGTCAGTCTGGCTCACAGGTTTTGCCAGAGTCATCCCATGCAGGTAACTCTGAAATGGGTTATACGCCCCTCAAGTGGACGGCACTGTTACATAATGAGGCTGAGACCTTGAATTCCATCCTGTTTCAGAATGCTCATCAGGGGACCGCAAGCATTCAAGGAGACAGCTCAGAGGCAACTATGGATGGGCAGTAAATGTTGCCCAGATCCCAAAAATGAATTGTAGAACTATTTTACAGAAGGTTTTTTTTTAACTTCCTTTAAGATATTCTTCCTCCGTTGGGCTGTAAAAGTGCCAATCCTCAGCCCTCTACTCTACTCCCTGTATGCTTATGACTATATGGCCAGATTCTCTTCTAACTCCATTTACAAGTCTGCAGATAATACCACCGTATTGGGCCATATGTGGAACAATGATGAGTCAGGGTACAGGAAAGAGATAGAAAGCTTAGTGACGTGGTATATTGACAACAACCTTTCCCTCAACGTCAGCAAGACAAAAGAACAGATCATTTGACTTCAGGAAGGGGGGCTGTGTATGTGTTCCTGTTTACATCAATGGTGCAGAAGTTGAAAAGGTTGACAGCTTCAAGTTCTTAAGAGTGAACATCACTAATAGCCTGTCCTGGTTCAACCATGTAGACTCCATAGTAAAGAAAGTTGACCACTACTTTCTCAGAATGCTAAGGAAATTTTCCACATCCCCATTGACACTCACTAGATTTTATTCATGTACTGTAGTACCTGTAGTTGTCTGTCCTATCTGAAGATGACAGGAAAGCCGTGCAGGAGTGTTTTTAAAGTGGAAAACCTGTTGCACCGGTACAGTTCCACTCACTTCACCTTGGAAGTCTGGGGCCAGTGATACAAGCTGCCATCACAGTTGGGGTCATTCTTGGTTGCTGTGGATGACCGTGACTTCTGTGCTTTGTCATGCCCATCGCTCTCCACGAAGCATTGCAAAATCGCTTTCCTGGGCGTTGGATCTCACTGTTGATCTCATCTGCCCAGTGGTTGGGAGGTTTTACCTGTGATGTACTGGCCTGAATCCACTACCCTTCGTCAGCTTTTCTGCTCAGAGGCATTGGTGTTCCTGTGTTGCTGTTCAGCACACTTTCCACCACACATCTACAGAAGTTTGACAAGGTTTTTGGTGATATGCCAAATCTCCACAGACTCCTGAGGAAGTAGAGGTGCTGTTGTGTTTTCTTCGCAATATGATGAATCCAGGACAGGGCCCCTAAGATAGTGACACCCAGGAATTTGTAGTTACTGATCTTCTGATGATTACTGGCTCATGGGCCTCTGGTTTTCCTTGCCTTAAGTCTACAATCAGTTCTTTGGTCTTATTGACATTGAGCGAGAGGTTGCTGTTATTACACCACAGCCAAATTTTCAATCTCCCTCCTGTATGCTGATTCATCACCACCTTTGATACAGCCCACAACAGTGGTGTCATCAGCACACTTGCATATGATGCTGGAGCTGTGCTCAGCCACACAGTCACAGGTGTAAAGTGAGTAGAGCAGGGGCTAAGTACACATCCCTGCAGTGCTCCAGTCCTGATGGAGATCGTGGAGGAGATGTTTTTGCCAAACCGAACTGACTTGAGGCTACAAATGAGGAAATCCAGGATCCAATTGCACAAGAGGGTATTGAGACCCAGGTCTTGGAGTTTACTGTTAGGTTTTGAGGGGATGACGGTGTTAAATGCTGAGCTGTAATTGATAAAGAGTATCCTGATGTATGTAGCTTTGCTGTCCACATGTTCCAGGGTTGTGTGAAGAGCCAACGAGATAGCATCTTCTGGAGACCTGTTGCATCGGTAGGTGAATTGGAGCCGATCCAAGTCACCACTCAGATAGGAGCTGATAAGCTTCAACACCAGGTTTACAATCTGCCTCATTAGTGTTTACCTGCACTGTAGCTGTAGCTGTTACACTTAATTTTGCATCTGTTGTTTTCTTAGTACCATGAACAGTATGCAAGACAAACCTCTCACTGTACCTTGACAATAATAAACCAATTCCAATATCTAGCTTTCAGTAGATGATCAATTATGTTCACAGTTTCACTGCTGACCATGCTTAATTATTAAGAGACAATCGCTGTATATCCATTATCTGATAATGAGCTGTAACAATGACTGTTTTTCTTGTATGAACTTGACATTGAAGTCCTATGTATTATAACTGTGGTTGATGGCGAAATTAACTTAGTTAATTTCAGTAAAAACAGTGGTGAATCGCAGAAGCATAACACACAAAGAAATGAGGAAAGATGTAGAGGAAACTGGGCTGAATCATGCTGGATTGGTTGGCTGCCTGCACTTAACTGGGCTGGATGTAGATGTTCTATCAAGCTGACACTGAGCACCACAGAACTGTCCAGTGAAGTGTATTGAGATCTTGGAGGTGAATTGGTCTCAGGCCGCGCATGTTCCTGAAGTATTCACACTTGTGAATGAAAAGTTGGGGCATAACGTACCTCCTGTCAGAGGTAGGTGAACTAATTTAGAACAGTTATTAAATATCTGATATCGGAGATAATTAAAATAATTTTTAATTAATTTCTTACTTTTTAGATATTTTAGTTGATTAAAACAACTTGAAGTATTGCCAAATTATTAAAATGTTGGATCAATATAAAACAACTTTAATGAAAACACTTTACCCAGTTCTGCAGAATGAACAGACTCAGTCAATTGAATGGGCTATATTATCCTGTGCCAGACCTGACAGGTGTGAAAGCAGACAAGTGGATTCTTCAACACAATGCTGCACAATTTTTACAAGGTGAGTCTAACCTGTTGGAACCCATGTGGAGATAATCAGCAGAATGGTGTGACAAATGAGCCAGCATCTGTCACTCACTATGCTCCGAGGCTTACTATAGATCTGCATGAGCCTGGAACTTAATTATATGGAAGCTGAAATTAATGATTTCCCCAGTTGTAAACAGCCAGAAGGATTTGTCCCAACAGCAGGAATGAACCCAGGAGGACTGGAACAAAACAGGGGCAGAGTTAGAGAGGCTTCATACCTACTTATTGAAGAAAGAAAAATATTATGTTTGTGACAATTTGGCTTCTGAAGGGAAATTACATTGAGGTCAAGCAATGTCATGCCTGATAATCTAATTTGAACTTTGGGATATACATTTTGGAGGCAAGCATTAAATGACAAAAAACACATTTTCAATAAGAATGTCTTAATGATTTGCCTTGACTAGTTGATGGATTTTAGATCTTGAGGAGTTAACTTTATGCTTGACCAATGCCAGTACAAGAGCCTTTTGGATCAGGTATGTAAGATTTGAACTTATGAAATAGGAATAGGCTAATCAGTCCATTAAGTGTACAGTACTCTGCCATTCAATAAGGTCATATCTGATCTTTAACATCACTTTTCTCAGCTCTCCCCATACTTCCTTGTAGCTCAAAAGTCTGTCGGTCTCTGCTTTGAATATAGCAAGTGACTTTGCCTCCACGGCTCTCTGGTATAGAAAATTCCAACAATTTATCTATCAATGAGAGAATAAATTCCATCTTAGTTCTGTACTAAATTGGCAAACTATTGAAACTATGCCCTCTAAATTCTAGTTTTTCCCTTCAGGGAAAACATCTTCTCAATATCCACTGTGTTAATCCCTCACAGAAGCTAATATATTTCATTAAGATTATCTACCACTCTTCAGAATTCAAACGAATATAAGCCAATCTTTCAAACTTTCTTCATGCTTCAACTCCTTCACCTCAGGAAGCAAGTAAGTGAACCCCCTTTGCACTACCTCTAATGGCAGGATATCCTTCCTTAATTATGGGAATTAATATTATATGCCAAGTGTGTTATCATCATTGTTCTGGTAAGTTGGTTCAGAAGTTTTCTATTTTTATACTTCATATTCCTTGCGATGAATGCCAACATTCCGTTAGCCTTCCTATCTACTTTCTGTACATGCCTGGCAACTTCTTGTGTTTTTTGTTTTAGGGACCCAGATTCATTATTACCACAATCCTTCTAAACCAATCCTTTCATGAAACTGCCAACTATAGGGTGCTTGAACTTTTCTTAGCAATTTGGTCAAGAATATTACCTCTTAAAATCTATTTTCTGATTGCCCATTCTTAAGTTCATTACGAGGGGATTCTGTGCTCCTTGGCAAGATACAATTCTTGAGAATCATCAACCCAGATTTTATTCTCCAAGAGCATGAGTGATGACAACAGTGGCAAAAACAATACTGTTACATTTTGGACTAAGTTAAGTAAAACTTCCAAAATACTTGGGAAGAACCTAGGACAGGTGATGAAAAGTATGTTGGGTTTTATGAAGCAACTAAAAGGGGGGAGATGTAAAAAGTGCAGAGCAGTGGCTGGGGAAGTGTGGAGTTC
This sequence comes from Hemitrygon akajei, assembly GCF_048418815.1. NCBI lineage: Eukaryota > Metazoa > Chordata > Chondrichthyes > Myliobatiformes > Dasyatidae > Hemitrygon > Hemitrygon akajei. The sequence goes on along the minus strand of NC_133133.1, from coordinate 56,061,752 downwards.
CAGAGCTACTGATGACACAAATAAAATCTAGGATTGAATAGTGGAGGGCAAAATTATGGAGGAATTTGAAAACAAGAGTTAGAACTTTAAGCAACACACATAAAATGTTGGAGGAATTCAGCAGTTCAGGCAGCATCTCTGGAGAGAACTGAACAATCGACATTTCAGTCCGAGAGACCCTTCATCAGTTTTAAATCTGAATCATGACTGATCCTGGGTATGAGGTGCGTTTTACATAAAAAACAGAAATGGGGGAATTAGCAGTTGTTGCAAGTTGGACATGGGAAGCAAATATTTTGAAACACTTAAGTTTAGAAAGCCTCCTGAAGAGTTGTTGGCACTGCATTGGAATAGACACTTAGGCTCAGCCACAGAATGCACTTTCCTATTAGTGACGTCCAAAGTCATCCGGAATTGGATTCCAAACACCATTGCTTTCTTGGCCATGGTCAACAAATTCAGAACAAACTGAATTTAAATGCAGATTTATTCAGTCATGGAATTAACCCAGGCTCAGTAGTTCTTCCTTTTCTTTTACAAGCCTTATGACAAATGTCCAAAGACAACAGCACTTTACAGCAACATTGAAAAGAAATGAGATAAGAATGTTTCTTGTATTTGCAAAACGTGGGCGGGTTCATGTCAGAGATTGCTGTAATTTCATTTCCAGTCATTGTTAAATGATTTATTGTAAGTAAATAAATTTGATGAAATAACCTCTGAATAAAATTTCATCCTATCAAGGAAGAACTGAAGGTGATATATAGTATATATAATTCAGATGCTGTAGCCTTATCCTTTTCACTGTGGTTCCATGTTTTCAGCTAGAGACCAAAAGGGTGTGGTTACTGTGGTGAAGCACATGTCTATGTTTACAATACTTGTATAGTTGAGGCATAACCTTTCCTGGTCTGTCTGCAACTAGCTTCAAAATGACTCACCAAATAAAAGCAATGCAAATTAGATACGTTTGCTTTAAAGAAAATGAGTAGCTTTGACATTAGAAATCTCTTTGAACTTTCCCACCAGTGAGGTCATTGTTTCTAAAAATACCTACACACCTATCACACAAAACCCCCTTCTTCTCCCCTGCTCGTGACTCACCTGGTTCTGGAGTTGTGAAATTCCAATTACATACTAAAACCACACTAACACTTAACACTAATTGAAAAATACTGTTGATTTGGCAGAAGAGACAACAAGAACATGATAGAAGCTTAGACTCGAAAGGCTCTTTATTCTTTCCAGTGGTTTCAGGTTCCTAATATGCAAGTTGAGCGTGACTTTGTGGTAACTGTGTGATAGCCACAACTCATTACAGTGTTGCCCGCTACCACCTACTTTCATTCCTGTAGTTGTGAGTAAGACTGAATGTTCAGTGTTGAACTGCTGGGAAAGTCTGACAGGATTACGACTCTAGTAATCTTTCCCAATTTATGGCCCTATCCATCAAATTACTATCAGTGAAGCCTGTTGTCACAGAAATGCTTGTATTTGTATGCAAGGTTTACATGTGTCTGCAGAGAGTAGACCTTATCACACAATGTTAATGAATTATGCACAAAATGGATAAGCCCACTTTATAGTTGCTGTGATTCTATATCCATCTAAAATTAATGGGATACCATTATTTTAATGCATTTCTCCTACATGACTTCATAATCTTTGTGGAAACCATGTTTATCAAAGGGAAACAGTTAATAACTTTCATCCAGAGAGAGAACAATATGTTTCCAGGGCTGGTACAATACGAAATGGAGGCAGGTTGAAATTTCCATTATATTGGATTCGATGAAGGATGAATGTCCTTTGCAGTTCTTTAGCAAATCACTCTGAAAATTACATAGTGCAGTGTATGGATTCAAAGAGCAAATTCATTTGAAAATTGCAAAATGTGCATTGGGAATGGGAAGCAGAATTACAGGTCTCTGTGTGTGACCATTCCAGTGCAGACACTATTAAATGCATGGCAATGATATCAATCTGCATAATACAATACTGCAGTGAGATCAGACGTGATAATGTACTAAAGGTGCCATCTGGGTTTCAGCTGTAAAGTGTGGCTGAAAGTCCAAATAAGTAAAAAGTAAGGGCTCATTCATCTCTGTCTGCTACCAGGAAACCTAATTTATAACCATATAGTCATACATAAATTGTCTCCAATTCGACGAACCCTTTGGCTGGGGCAATCCCGCCACTGTGATGCTCAGGAACTTTATATACCTCATCTGGAGGTCTGAAGTTGTTAATGAGAAAATTTCACCTCTCCTGCCCCAAAGGAACCTTCTCCCCCTCCCTCATACAGTGCCATTTCAGAATATATTTTCATTTCTAATTCATCGTCTTTACCCCAGATCATCCAAGTTTTTTTTTCTCTTTTTCTGCCATTGTCTCGCTGGATTGATTGAGAGTTATAATTTTTTCTACCTGGCTGGTTATTTATTCTTGAAACTTCTTATTTTACCTTGTTTCAGATTTTGGCCACTCTTCCTTTGTTATTTCCTTTTCTTTTCTCAGACAATCTTTTTCTTCGTGGTCCGGTGTTACATTAGATGACTTGGGTATGGTATTCTTCTTGCCTTCCCTCCAGCACATTTTTATCACTATGGAGAAACTTGGGTCAGAGACAAGAAACTAATGTGAAGTCACCTCTGTTTTGGAACATCCCAAAGAAATTGCCAAGTTCACCAAACAGACTTGCTGTCCTGAAAATAAGAAGTACCACAGAACCCTGAACTTGTGTTTACAGGGATGCTCCGTAAGTCACACTCAAATACATAACACCAGAAGATTTGACCTGAATCTTTGCCAAGGCTTTCATACCAAGTAAAGGGGCAGGTACCACATTAAAATGGTATTTAACATTCTTAAGAATCAGCTTGAGAGTTAATTTCAACAGCAAGTTGGCAAACCGGATCCAAGATTGGCTTTGCAGTAGGAGACAGTTGCAGAGCATTTCTGAATGGATACCTGTAACTATTGGAGTCCCATAAGGATTGATGATGAGGCTAAGAATATACATAATGCTTTGGACGTGGATGTGGAAGGCATGATCAGTGATGTGGATAATACGAAAGTCTGAGGCTCTAGATAGGTATCGAAGTGTTGGTGAAATTGATTGAAAATAACAGAGTTTAATCCAGGCAAATGTGAGGTGATCCATTCTGGGAATACTAACGATGTTAGGACATACACCAAGTATGGTATGGTCTGAAGGAGTATTGAGGAATAAAGGGACCTTGGACTCCAAGTCCATTGATCCTTGAAGCTAACAGCTCATGTAGATAACATGGGTAGGGAGGCATATGGGATATTGGCCTTGAATAGTCAGGTGACAGAATGCAAAAATTGAAAGCTGATGCTGCAGCTTTTTAAAAATCTCAGTTCGACCTCAGCTGGAGTACTGCTTGCAGTTCTGGTTATTACACTACAGAAGAATGGAGAAAATAAATCAGGAGACTTGATGGACTGAATGGCCTAATTCTGCTCCTATGTCATATGGTTTTATGGAAAGATGTGCTATTACTAGAGAGGGTGTAGAGGAGATTCTTAGGTTGTCGGGATGGAGCAGTTCAGCTATGAGGAGAGACTGGAAAAGCTAGAATTGTTCTCCCCGGAATGGAGGAGGTTAAGAAGGGACATGATTGAGGTATTTTACATTATATTGATAAGGTGGACTGCATCTGTATCAGAGGTAACCACCCAGGTCTGCCATCTTCTTGCAACCATCCAGCAGAAGGTACAGAAGTCAGAAATCCTAAACCACCCGTTCTAGAACAGCTAGTTCTCTTCAATCACCAGGTTCTCAAACCAACTGGTACAATCCTAATCAAAGTAAAAAAGTAAAATTAAATTTATTTTTAATGTACACCGTAAGTACAAAGAAACACAATAGAACGAAGGAAAAACTGCATACAACATAAATGGACATACAACCAATGTGCAAAAGACAACCAACTGTGCAAATATGAAAAAAGAAAATAATATTAAATAAATAAGCAATAATTATTGTGAACACGAGTTGAAGAGTCCTTGAAAGCGAATCCACAGATTGTGGAATCAATGTTGGGTTGAACGCGGTTACCTTTCTGATTCATGAGCCTCGTGACTGAGGGATAATAACTATTCCTAAACCTGGTGGGGCAAGTTCTGAGGCTCCTGTAACCCCTTCCTGATGGCTGCGGCTGTATCCACTGCTTTTTGTAGGGTTTTCCATTCGAGGACATTGGTGTTTCTACACCAGGCCATGATGCAACTAGTCAGTATACTCTCCACCTTACATCTATAGCGGTTTGGCAAAGTTTCAGATGACGTGATGAATGTTTGCAAACTTTTAAGAAAGTAGAGGCTCTGCTGTGCCTTCTTTATAATGAAACTTGCGTGCTGGAAGCAGGACAGAGCCTCCGAAAGGCTCTGAGGATAACATTGAGGAATTTAATGTTGCTGACCCTCTCCGCGGACCTCCAGTTTCCTCCTGCTGTAGTCAATAATCAGCTCTTTGGTTTTGCTGACATTGAGTGAGATGTTCGGTGATACTGTTGACCTGTTGTGCATGGATTCAAGTCACTCCTCGGGCAGAGAGGTTGACAAGTTTCATCACAAACCAATGTTGACAGAGTTCAGCAACACTGTGACTATTTTGATCACTTTGCAGTAAAATGGTCTTAGTTTTCTTTCTGGTAAAAACTGTTTTTCTTCTGAATGCTATCTATATGATGCTATGTCCCTGTGATGCTGTTACAAGTAAATTTTTCATTGCACCTATGCATAAATGTAGTTGTGTATTTGACAATAAACTTAACTTCAACTTTAAACTAAAACTAGAGGATGCAGATTTAGAGGAGATGCTTAAGAGTGAGATTGGCTTCATTCAGAGAGTAGTAGCACTGAGTCTGAGGGAATGGATCAAGCTGGGTTGATGACAGCACTTAAGGAATGTTGAGATGAGCACTTGAATTGCCTGGGCATGGAAGGCTATGGACTGAATGCACAGAAATTGTATTTATACAGAAGGTTGCTCATTGAGTATTGGGGTCGAATCAGCTAATTTCTATGTTGTATGATTATAGGATTTTTACCACCTCCTCTTTAGTTAGGACGTGGTGTTAATGCAGACAACTGGACTTGAGTGTCGATGAGCCACACTAACTCACAATTCCTCTCCCATTCTGACATATCTGTCTGTGACTTACTTCTGCCAGTCACCCATGCATGATTTTGACTGGGTTGTTCTCAGTCTGATCAGCTAGGCATGTCACATACCCTTGCAATGATCAACTGCCACCTTAACTCATTTAGTCTCACACTACCTTTGTCTTATCCATATCTCCACCTTTTCAGTAACTGAAAACCAACTTGTTTTCTCTCTCTCACTTCTTACGAGGGCTCTCGGACCTGAAGCTCTGTTGCTCTCTAGCACAGACATTGCCTGACCTGCTGGGTATTTTCAGCACCTTCTGTTTCTCTTATAGATTATCCGTGATCTAGTTGAATAGCAGTGTGGCTTCAATTGTCCTAATTGTCTTCCTTTCTTTTGTCAATCAGGTGGTGAATGATTTTGGGGAGGAAAGATGGCAGATCACATGATCAATAACAGAAATCTATAAGGAAGCCATCTGTACCAACAGGTTTACTCATCACCAATAAAAATCATATGGTTACTCGAATGTTCACCTTTGGTCTACTATCTCCTTCATCAACCGAGGAACAGCTGTTGGAACTCAACTCTGTCATACAAATTTTTGAAGTTCCAATTGTATCATGGTGTATTTAATCCAGCTTGCTATTATATTTTAAAACATTTCAGCAGATATCAATATATTGAGCAGGTAACCATGTAGGCCTTGCAAAGTGCCAGCTCATATCGCCCATCTGCTACTTTCTGAGATATGGTCAAACATGACAAGAGTCACAGCATGGAAACAAGTCTGTGCCAACTATTAGACACCCATTGACATTGACATTAAAATAATCAATTTTTATCCTCCCCACATTCTCATTAACCTCCCCCAGGTGCCACCACTTACCTCTATGCTTGGGGCAACTTACATTGGCCAATGAACATATCAACCCGCACGTCTTCAGAATGTTGGAGGAAATTGGAGGAGCCAGGCAAAGCCCACCTGGTCACAAGGAGAAAATACAAACTCCACAAAGAGCGCAATGGAAGTCAGGATTGAACCTAGATCAGTGAGGCTGTGTTGCCTCTCTCTTGAATTTCTTGAAGTTGTCTTAAGTTTATTGAGCTCCTTCAAAGAAGGCAAAAGTGACTACAGATACTGGAGTCTGGAGTAGCAAGAGGAATGGAGGAATGAGCAGCCTCTGTAAGAGGAAAAATACTGTATTGTCAATGTGGCAAAGTGTTGATAGTTCCATTCCTCCCACAAATGGATCCACTGAGTTGCTCCAGCAGATTGTTGATTGAGCTTCATCAATGCAGCTACATTGTTAAGCAAGGGGATAATATTCTGTCATATTCATGAAGGGGATTACTTGGTTGGAACAGAATTGATTGGGACATGTAATGTTTTTGGCCATGGAGTTAACAAGTATTATAAATTTTCAAACTTTGATATATTAACAGCCTGGAAATTCATCGATAGGTAGGGTAATATCAGACATGGAATACGCTCAGGAAAAATGGACTATTACCTTTACTTTTGCACAAATAACATACAAAGTTCACACTTTTGAATCATTAGTAGCCAACTTGGTTAAAGAGGAAATGCCCCCCATTCACTCCCAGTATACAGCAGCCAATGCAATGTTCATTCCTCAGTTTAGGCATGTGAGGAGTATGAAGTCCTATTTCTCTGCTGCTGTGGAGCATGAATTTTAGAGCAATAGAATTGATAAGAAATTAATTTTGGAACGTTCTTATTTCAAACCCAGAGCAGAGGTGATGCTAGTAGCCCTCCCCACTACAATACAAATGGGCAATTCATTCCTATATCAAGCATCATACTGAAGTGTCAAATTACAACAGATAATGCTGAAAACACACGTCAGAAACACCCGAGGAAAGAAAAATAGTGTTAATGTTCCAGCTCAAGGACCCTTCACCAGTTCTGACAAGTGGTCCTCAACCTGTCTCTGTCTCTCTCTCAAAGGCAACATGAGTGAATGTGCAGATGCTGGAAAAAAATTAAAACACAAAATGCTGGCAGAACTCAGCAGGCCAGACAGCATCTATGGGAGGAGGTAGTGGCGACGTTTCGGGCCGAAACCCTTCATCAGGAGTGAAGTAACATGGGATGGTGGAGAGGGGATAAGAAGTGGGGGGGGCGGATAAAGTAGAGAGCTGGGAAGTGATAGGCTGGAGGGAAATGGGCTAGGGGGAAGGTGGAGAATTATGGGAAATAAAAGAGAAAGAAAGGTAGGGCTGGGGGGAGATTATAGTGGGGGGGGGGGAAGAGAAAAAGAGAACCAAACTAAAATTATAGGTAGGGATGGGGTAAGTGGGGGGAAGGGGTATCAAGGTCTGTATCTCCCTCGCTCTCTTTGTTAATTGGAAAATTGAAATGAAAATAGAAAATGTTATAAACAGTCTCAGTACTTACAACATTTTCTATTCTCATTTCAATTTTCCAATGTCTGCAATTTTTTATTCAATGAATTGAAAAGTCAAATGATTTTGGAGATTTTTACTGTTCATTAGGCTGAGCATCTTAAAAGGATGACATCTTTAACAGATTTCAAAAAAATTCTAAACACTTCTCAAAAAAACCACAGAACTTTCCCCAAGTGGGGATGCATATGTCATGTAAATGAGAAGTAGAATCAGCTGATACAATGAGATCTGGAACTTTATCTGACGTGAGCAACTGTCAGAAAATCACAAGTCAACTCCTACATTTCCTCTTCACTTTTCACACTTCTGTATCTAGGTTTACATTTTACATTTAAAGAAACTTTTTAAAAAAGGCCTCATGAAAAGTAAACAAAGTAGTGATAGATATTTCTCAGTGCTTCCATCATAGCAGGGACTTGAGTTAATTGGAAACTGATTTTTTTATCTTGTTAAAATAGGATTACATAGGTAAAAATTTGTTAGGTAAGATGGTGAATTGGAGAACTGGGCATGGAAATTACCATGGGGAATTAATGACTGGTGCTTCTGAGTACTTGGACTTTTGTGCCAACCTTCTGATTTGCACTTAGTCTACCTTGAAGCACAGATTATTGAAATATTTACATTTAGTCCTTTCAAATGAATGAATAAAACTGCTTTCCACTTTCCATATATCCAGTATATGCTGTGCTAACTTTAATTTTGGCCAGCTTAGAATTATTTTCCTTTCATCATGCAAACTGCTAAATAAGTTAAAAATAACACAGAAAATACTGGAATTTGATGTGGACAGAGAAGCAGAGAGAAAAAAATTGTTGACCTGACCACATATCCTGCCTGATGTGCTGAGGGTTTCTAGGGGTTTGTTTAATTTCCATATCACATTTAATATACCTAGTTCCTAGCTGACAATATATATTGAAAAGGAAATAATTATTTTAGCTAATGCTATTTGAGAGTATATTAGTTATGGATTCAGCATATTTTTCTCTTTTATTTACAATAATTTTCAGTGCAGGAAAACGTTAAAAGATGGGAGTTATGAATGGGTACACATTACAGTGAATGGTATTTTGTTTCATAATTTAAAAGTATTTGTATTTCAATATATGTTGATTTTAATGTTATTAAATGATTTCTATTAAACAATATTGATTTCACTGAATTATTATTTTCATTTTCATTGTATAGGAATGAGTTTTATTACATGAAGGTTGGATTGTAATATTTAATCCTCCTGACTCTTGGTCAGTTTTGGCATTGGAGTTAAAGTGGGGTGGGATGAAGGTTATACAGAACAAGAAATATAAAAAAAAATCTTCCTTTGATACTTAGAATGATTTAGATTGCTTATCCTGTGAATTTGAAAGTCTGTATTTGAAATGTAAATGTCAACATACTGCAAGGTTTTTACACTTGATGCAATCTAACCCAAATAATTAAAACATAAATGGTCACATCAATTACAACTTATTGATGCGACCCAGAAGCAAATGTCAGATCCTCCAATCAATGGTCAAGGCACTTTCTTCAGGCCAGCAAGGGAAAAAAACAACTAGGGATAAAATCAATGCTCCTACCATTAGTTAGATTAACCTTCAATTAATTTTTAGCAATCTTTGGGACTTTTCTATTGTTAAAGAAAGGTCATAAAGATTTTAGAATGTATATTTTGGAGGAGTAATTGATTAGTTTATTGATAGACTAGTAATGTAGAAATAAAGGTGAATGAACAAATGACAAGAAATGAATTTACCATGTTCTCTCTTCAATTAAATTTTACATTTTATCTCACAGTTACACTTAATTTTATCATCTGTTGCAATGGGCAATACAGAGCCCATTGCAACAAGCTGTTTGAGTTTTTGGAAGGAATATTGTACTATTGTATAGAAACATTCTGTTCTTGTTCTCCAACACATTTGCAATATAAAGATTATTGTGATATTTGCCTTCCTAATTGTTCGTTGCACTTGTAAATTAATTCTGTATGATTTAAGTAGAAATATGCCAAATCTCTCTCCAAACTAATCTTTAATAATTGTTCTCCAGATTAAACATTCTAATTTATTATTCTTCCTACCAAAAAGAAGAATTGTGGATCTGTCCACAGTACCTTTCCTCATTTACCTACTCACGTAACCTGTTTAAGTGTTTTCATATTCCTTCTTGAACTTATTACAGTCTATTTTATCACAAAGCTTTGTATCATCAGAAAACATGGATAAATTACATTTTTCCATTGATTTGATTCCTGCACATTGATCCATTTATTCCCACCCTCAATCTGTCCTCTCTCCATACTAATATATTAGCCCTATCTTTCTGTCCTTATCTTGCACATCAAACTTTACACAATCCCATATTGTATTTCTTTTGAAAATTTAAATATACCACTCTAATTGTCCCTATTTTAGTACCCTCTCAAGATAAACTAATAATGGAAGGATGTCATTGTATTTGTATAGAAATTTACTGTAAAAGTAATTTTAATCATGCTACCATGTACAAATAGCAAAACTATTTGGCTTCAGTTTACTGAATCATGTAGTGGTTAATCATATTGGAAATTTTGTCTGTTTAAAATTTAGTCTCATTACATTAAAATATTTACTTATCTACTTTTTCAATGACTCAATTAATACATTATTATCTACTTTTGCTGATTTTTTTTCCTCAGCAGAATCAGAATCTTATTTATTATCACTAAGATACGCTGTGAAATTTGTTGTTTTGCTACAGTAGTACTGTGCAAGTACTATAAATTACGAAAGCAACTAGTCTTTATAATTATATGGAAAAATCATAGAATTAAATAATTGTTACTGTTTATTAGCATATGTTTACAACAGTTAATAATTTGAAAAATTAGCAAATATCAACAACATCTGAATGAATCTTATCAATGTGTGGAATGTGCTATGTGATTTATTTAAGGCTGTAAGTTACGTCTTGGTGTTTTGATACATATTCTGCAGGGCACCTAGAAGTACTGCACATAGCCTGATACAGTTGCTGTAACAAAAGATCATGTCTCTTTAATGTAAACATGATTAATGTAGAGAATATGTGGATGAAGGAAATGATAATCAGGGAACTGAGCTGAATACTGACTCAGGGAATTTATTGCCATAAATTGTGCAAGGTGTACTTTAGTAAATATACAGTGTATGGCTGTGGATAAGCAAGAGGGATTTAGAGAATATTTTGGCTTGACCACCTAAATAAGAATAAAAAGCATAATAGAAGCTACAAGTTTTATCATTACATGTATTAGTTATCAGCTAATATATAATTCCAAATTTCAGTCATGACAAACTGAAACTAACAATATCTTCATGAAGTTACTAGTTAAAATACCATGTGCAATATTGAATTATATATTTTAGGAGGAATTTTAAAACTTGTGAATGTATAAAGCAAATTTCTAACATTTACTAGTATAGGAAAGAAAAGTATAAGCCGTAAGTTTTTCTTAGGGAAATTCAGATCAGGAGTCAAAACTACAGAAGAATAATAGAAACTGAATTTGCAACTATTCAGGTCATGTGTATATTACCCGTGTTCCAAGGCTTTGCCTAGTTTTATTATTCAGGATACCATCAAGGTATACTGAAGTAAATAGGGGAGATTAGGAAAATTGGAAAGCAGCTAGTTGAGATACCAATTTGTGAGTTTATTACAATAAAAAGAAAATAATTACAATGTGGCAAGATGATGACCTCATACACAGAGGACTTCAACTGTCCTGAACTTAGGAATATTTTATGTTTTAGTGGTATACATCAATATAAATTGTTGGTAGCTATTAATATAGCAGTAATACACACAAAATGCTGCCTAGCCTGCTGAGTTCCTCCACATTTTGTGTGTATTACTTTGATTTCCAGCATTTGCAAATTTTCTCTTGTCAATGTAGCAGTGATGATACCATTTTAAACATGGGATAATTTTAGTGGAATGATTTTATAAACTTACAAACTATGGTAGCATCTTGGATTATTGTCTGTACATCAATCACAAAGATAAAAGCAAAAGTCACACTCCCTGCTACTTGAATTATCATTTTTTTCAACAAATATTCAAAGGATTAAGATACACCTTGCATTTGAATACTGAAATCATGTGGTCTACTGCAGAATCTACAGTATTAATCATTTTTAATTTGCAACATGGAGGTAAGTTGTGTCACATCTAAATTTGTCGTTGGCTTCATGTGCCCAGTATATTGACTGACATTAGTATGCTTTGCACAAAGCTCAAGCTGTATAAAGAAACTAGTAATTAAAATTTTCAGTGTTAGTTCATCATGGCTTTAATTATCAGATGGACTTAGTCCAAAGTTTGCATGTTCCAACCCAACTCCGTAAATTGAGCATAGAAACCAGGCTGACATCTTAGCACAGTATAGTATATGAGTTATCAACAAGATGTTAAACTGAGACTTTAGTTGCCTATTCAATTGCCTCAGTTAGGTATGAAAGTCATGAACATTAATTGGTCAGATGCAATATTACACAAGTGCTGCTGTAAATTAAGCAAAAAGAACTTTGTTGAAAGACCATTAAAAAGTTATCTCTCCCTCTCTCTCTCTCTCTCTCCCTCGCTTCATAGATGCTACCTGAAATTGAGAGTATTTTCATCATTGACTTAATTGGTCATTTATTTTAAGGCTCTTTTTGGAACTTTATTGTGTAAGGAATGCCTGCCACACTTCCCCACAGAAAAGTATTTAGTAGTTTATAATGTGGTTTGAATGTCTTCTGAAATGCTATATAAATGAAAGTTACTATTTTAACAAAGTACACTAATTGAACTAATGCAAAGCACTTTTAAACTTTTGAATCTTGATAAAGTAAATTCATTTACATATCACAGATGAATATAAAGGAAGTGAGTGATTGATCTTGCAACTTCTTTTAAAATCTAAACTTTTTTATTATAATCGGGGAAATTTCTTTAATTTCAATCAATCATCATTAAAAAAAATCCAGTTCATTTTGAAGAAATTCCCCAGGAATAGTGTGGTAGACTTGCCACTTTCTAACAGGCTAATATAGACAAGGCAAATGTGTCAGGAAATGTCCTGAATAAGAATGACTTCAATTCGATTGCTTCCAGTTTTCTACCAGCACAGTGAGGTAGTGTCCCTAAGTGATTGGGGAAACCCCAGCGCTGACTAATAACAACTGAGCAGCTTCTCAGCAAGCCAGGGGCTGGACCAGGGGATTTCACCCAGCTATGTATCCGACATATTAATAGCTTGGAAAGGCTGATACACAGTTGAACAGTGGTCTAGCTGATTAGACTGTCGCACAGTAAAGCACACAACGGTATCTCTACAGTCTCTTGCTCTTTTCTGAGAAAGACTTGCCTGAACCCAGTGAATACCCTCCAGCCCTTGCTCTGAGTTTGAAATTTATCTGCAACGAATGAATGCTCTAAGTCCTGTCTTAGTCTCTGCGTCTCTAGTAAAGGAACAGCTTATCATTGGAGTTGAGATATTCTCTACTGTCAGCAGCTTCAACAGGTAAGTTACAATTTATAACTTTTTTTTTACTTACCAAAGAAAATTTAAAATCTATTCCAGGTAAAATAGAACACATTATTTTTGAGATATGCTGGGATTGCTAAAATTAATTTAATCGAAGTAATTGGTTCTTTTTTTTGTAATAGCTATCTGCGGTAGTATACAACAATATTATGCATCTCTGAACTACACCGTTCCATAACTGGCATGTGTTCAGAGTGTTGGATGGCCTGTGTAACATTGTATACTACTTCTGTATATTACATTGTTCTGTCCAGTATGAGCAACTTACCTTTCAATATTCTTCCTTCTCCTATGTATCTTTCTTCCAAGATGCTTTGTATAATGCACTGGCCAATCCATACATCTAACTTTCCTGCTTCTGGCAGCTTAGCTGTAAGAAATAATGAGCTACTTAGCTCTGCAAACCATACACCTAGAATGTTAAAGAAGGCTTGTAAAATATTCAGTTAGAAGAATAAACATTGGCATCTGTTTTCTGTTTGTGCAATAGGCACAGGAAACAGACAAAAGCATTTTCAACGAAAAGCCGTATTACACAGATGCTTCAGACGGCCACATAAACCACAAACAGCATCGGAACACCTGCCGATGTAAACAAAGCTGCTCACTTTCTGCCTGGGCGTTAACATGCTCTACAATCAACATAACTAGAGTGCAATCCGCTGTCTTTTCAGTGCCGTAGGCAAGCTTATGACCAAGAAAAACTTTGAAGTCACTCTTGGTATGTAAAATTAGTCATGGAGAGGTGTGTAAGTAGCTAAAATGGTTCATGATATACAAAAGCAAATTGCTAGAGGATAATAATCTGCTAAAGTTGGCATTTGCAGATGATGGAAGACTAATGGTTTAGGATTAATTCCAGAAGGAGCACTAATGATGTGTATTGCTCTCTAGCATTTTCTGATAGAAGTTGTGTTGGATGATGTCTTTTTCATGTAAGTTTTCAAACATGGAAAAAATTGGCCAACAACTTCCTGGTGCTATGTTATCATTTCCTTTATCTTATTCTGATTTAGTTGCTCTAAAATAATGATTATAACTTTAAAGAAATTAGATACACGTTATATTTCCAGTGGCTTCTGCACATGTAAAAAAAATCCACTTAAGTGCAAACATTAACTAACAGCTATCAAATTCATCATAGTTGACTGAGGAAGCCATTTCTCTTTGATTTCCCAGGGCAAATTTCATCACATCAATACAGAGGCTCAGTTTGCAAGATGAATCAAATCTGTTCAAAATAGTAAAAGACCCTTGCCTTGGTTTGACCAAATTCTGCATTCTTCTGTTGAGATCCCAGATGTTTTGTGGCATGACATTGTAATTGGAATAATTCTCCCAGCGGAGAATGATTCACAGGAGGGTCTTGCCCAAAGTTAGAGTGGAAAAGCAATATAGAGCAAGGAACACTAAAATTTTGATCCATTAGAAGAAGAGAGTAGTCAAGCAATTGAAGTTGAGGTCTATGACCATCAGCTTCCATCTGTATTTTTATAGATGTTCTTGTTTAGTCATCTGCATTCTTGCATGGAAGAACATGATTTTAACTCAATTAAAGTAAGATTAAAACCACTCCTGGATTACTTTCATAATTTTATTTGTAAATTGTGCATCAGATTCAGATTATATTGGTATTCCCTTTTAATTTACTCTTCGGAGTCATCTCCACAAACAATACTGCTTTTATTTTTATGACTTGTATTTTGCGGAAA